>NC_037093.1:22218564-22843564 GCF_002994745.2 Rosa chinensis | reverse complement strand
TCGCTCGTATTAATGGAACGCGAAAAGAATTCGATTTGTCTCAATCGGAAAACGACAAATGGTAGAAAAATTCAATGTTCCATTAACGTGTAGTGTGTCTAGGAGACATGAGTGTAAAGCATGGGAATGCCGGAAGGAAAAAGTGTGAAAGCTCGGGGGTGCCGGGAAGGTGTGAGCGGAAAATTCGGGGTTGCCGAGAACGCATAAGAGAGAAGCTCTGGTTGCCGGGAAGGCATGAGCGAAAAGCTTAGGGTTGTCGGGAAGGCATGAGGGAGAAGCTCAAGGGTTGCCGGGAAGGCATAAGCGGGAGCTCGTGGGTTTCCAGGAAGGCATGAGTGGGAAGCTCGAGGATTGCCGGGAAGGCATGAGCGTGAAAAGCCCGGCGGTGCCCCTGAAGCGAGAGAGTGAAAAGCTCGGTGGTGCAGCGAAGGTGTGAGCAGAAAGCTTGTGAGCCGAAGCTCGGGGGTGCCGCTGAGTCAAGAGCGTGAAAACTCGTGGGATGCCGCTGAGGCAAGAGCGTGAAAGCTAGCGGTGCCGCTAAGGTGAGAGAGTGAAAGCTCGGCTGTGCCACTGAAGCAAGAGCGTGAAAAGCTCGGTGGTGATGCCCTGAGGCGTAAACATAATCGTTGCTAATTATGCTGGGTCGTATGTATAAGTCCCCGAAGTCCCCAGTCAAGGAGGGTGTTCTTGTGGGGTTGATACCAAAGCGTGGCTTTGTACCGTATATCGAGCATAATTAGTGCAAGTGTGTTGTCCATCTAGAATTAGTCGGAGCGAGCGCTTATGCCCTTTTCAGGTGGGCCCCTGCTAGGCCCTCCGAGGAGTCCCTGACTCCTGGCTATAGACCTCCGTATGGTAGGAAATTTTTGATGAGGGGAGCTGCGTATAAGCCGTGGGGGTTAGGTAGCGAACCTAATATTTGATACCCAAGCGTCGGGGGTTAACTGCCGGATCAATGGCTGCGGTGGGCTGCGTTAACCGGTCCCTTTGCTCTTTCCCGAAGGAGAAAATCTTGACTGCAATGCCGCGTAGCGGTCATTGTCATTATGAGGCGTTGCCTTACCGCTTGGCGGTTGGTCGTGGACCACAGACTTGTGGAGTCTTTAGATCCGTTTAGGTCACTTTTCCGTAGGGAGGTGTTGGTTCCATCACGAGTATGAAAATATGTGCAAATGTGTGTGATGTTACCTACTCCTAAGATTAGGAGGTCAAGTTTTAATAAAGGGGAAAAGTAAGAGTATCGTACCCAAGGGATTGAGTAACTTTACCCTAACTAGATTACCGCAAAAATAAAACCTAGAAAACACATGTGAGTCTATCGTTTTACAAATTAATAGTCTCGGTCCTTTGGAAGCCAAAACTATCAATAATGATATTTACAATGGTAAAGTGGTGAATCGGTTTTGTTGATTTTAATTTTTATAAAGTAAAATAAGTGGCACAAAAATAAACTAAGCTAATAAAAACAAAATAAAATAGAGACTTTGATCAATGAGATAAATAGGAGCATAGGTTTTTGCACCTAGCCTCCCTCATGCATATAATAATATAACCCATTTTCAAATAACAACATGCTTTGATAAATTCTCCCCTCGGTTTTCGCTAGAGAAACCAAGATACCAACTAATCATGCAACCTAACCATGTCGCTAGAGCAAAGCTAGATTACACAACCTTAGTCCTATTTACATTCGCTAAAACATAAAAGGGCTTTGATGTCATAAAGCCTAAGGCCTCTCGACTTTTAAACTCATGGCACCAAGCATTAATTTTAAGGTAAGGACCCAAGCAATCTAGTTCTTTCCGTAAGAATAAGCTAGACCACCACCCTATTAGCTACACATGCTTCTCGGTTACAAAAGATTGTCAAGCTTAAGTTTTCGATTTCATTAATTCTTACAACATGCTTCTAGGTGACAAATCCAAAAACACATGTAAGAAAACATTAAAGTAAAGTAGCTAAAGGATTCAAAACATGCATATTCATCAAAATCATGGCATCACACTATTTTATACATGCCTAGCCCCAAATTTATTCTACTCACAACCCATAGTTACATAAATCAAACCCATAAACATAATAACATCAAGCAAAAGAGAGGAAGAGTAGAGAAAGTGGTTGGTTACAAAACTAACTCCCCTTGATGCAAAACTAGTGAGAGATGTTTCAAAGTATGGAAATTTCGGTTTTCTCAAACCCAAATTGCCATACAAATCCACAAAACTCTTAGAAGCTATGAAGAACAAGGCTTGTATATATGGAAACTAAGGTGTGATTGATCAAAGATGTAAAGGATCTTTGGTTTTTGGTAAAAACCCAAGACACTTTACACTTTTCTCTACACAAAAGCTAAACTAAACTACCTAAAAGATGAAGAATTATGGAAAATGGAGAGGAAATGGAGAGAGGAAGAAGATGAAATGGATGAAGGAAGATATCAAAAACGTCCAAAGTGAGGGGAGCGGTGCTTTCATAGGCCAAGAGTGATGAATGGAGGGTGGAGATCAAAGGAAATGAAGGACTAGATGTAAAGAACAAATGTGTAAGCACAAAATGTGGATCTAATCCTTAACTCTACATGAAAATGACTTAGGAAGCCCATAGATATTTTGGTGGAGGAGATAAAGTAAGGATAGAAGGGTCATTGAGAGACAAAGGTATGTAAGAGGAGGACCACTTGTCATCCTTCAAATTTTGGATTTCAAAATAACCTACACCTAAAGTCTTCCCACCTAAACTCTCTAACCCTAGTCAACAGCTTTTCCATGCCCTCCACACATGTCCTTGGCTAGAAATGGTTGGAAATTCGGCATTGACCTCCATTGACCCATTTTTTTGTCCTTTTGCGCACTTTCTTCTCCTTTCTTCCTTCAATTGAATCTCCATGGAGACATTGGAATTGGCATTCGGTTTCTTCATAAAAAATGTTCCTCCATGAGTGTAGATCATCTTGGTAAAATTTCAGAGCTTAATTCACCGTGATGTGGCCGTAAATGCTGCCGGAATCATTACAGCTCAGGTTTTGTAATTTTCATCTTTTAGTCAGAAACTTGAACCGATCTTTTGAAGGCCTTCCACTCCGAACTAGCTCTTACACTATTCATAAAAAATGATCCTTAGGATGTGTATAATGGATCTGGAAAGTTTCAACTCATTCGGAGTTCATTTGGTCAGTCTTCCGCTCCTCCTTCCTTGCCTAACTCGGTTTCTCCTAGCCGGAGTAGGAAAATGTCCTAAGGCTGACTTTTTAGTGCATTTCCAAGCTTCTCCATCATTTCCTAGCATGATAAGGAAAACATAATAAATAGCTATAAATAAATACAAAGGCTAAGCAAAAGTGCAAGATTAGGGGAATAATTACTAGGTAATTATGGACCTAACAGGAGGGTTTGACTAAATATGGTGGCTAAGAGGCTAGACAAGAAATTTGCATATAGTGTTGTTGGAATTCCTGCAAGTATACAGGGTGGATGTAGTATAGTAATGGAAGAAGAGGGCTTGTCGTTCCCACGAGGATATTAGTTCAACTCACAATATGAAAAAACCTAAATTAATTAAAACCAAAAACACACAAAACAAGAAACACAAATCGATTAAGAGACACACAATGACTCAAACTAAGACTATGATTTTCACGGTTTTGAAAAGAGTTGTTGATAATGAGAAAATTTCTTAAAAACATAAACTTAAAAAGTGAATCTAAATAAACTGAAATTGAAAAGAGTCTATAATGATTGAAAGTAAGATTATGATGATCTAGCCTAGGGTGTCGGAATCAACCACAAGCAATCTTATCTACGTTTTGAACCAACCAATGGATTCTTTCGTTTCTCCAGATGATAATTTCCATATCTAAGTCCTTCTCAGGTACTCTAGACCATAGTTTTCCTTAAGTGCATGATTCTCTCCCTCTCGGGTAAAGGTCGTATATCCTAACTATGCAGTTTATCCTTCTCAGGTATAAATTTAACATGCAGGACTCATTATGTTTTAGAAAACAAGGAAATCAAGCAAATCATTATTCTTTCTCAAGTAATAATGTAATTTACAATTCTTAATCACATGAAGCTAATATAAATTATATTGCAGCTATGCCTCAATTCATCTTCTGATAACTAGATGCAAAGCCCTAAAGGTCGCGAATCAATAGAACTTTAACATAAGCAACAATTCAAGCAGAGATTAAGAATTCATCTGAAGAGAAACTAATAATCCATCAATTGAATATCAAAACATGTAAACAATCATGCTAGGGCCTCATCCTAGCCCTAGAAAAGGAGTTTAGCTACTCATGTTCAAAGAAAACATAATAGAAAATCTTAAAAACATAAAAGAACTTGTTAAATGGAGATGGAAGGTGAACAGGGCAATGGCAGCAGCTTTCTTTGATGAAAATCTGATATTGAATGGTACTCCTCCATCTTGACACATTCTCCTTTTATAAGATGCAACTTTTCCTTCTTGCTTTAGGCCTCTGGAACTCCTTAATAACTTAGCACAAAAGAAAGGTGATGTGGCACCCTAAAATTCCAAGGAAACATGTGTTTGGGCTCTCAAATGGTCCATAATGCTATATCAATTTTTCCAGAATTTTGCTAAGTCATTCAGGCCTTGAAAACTCGAGCTCTTGGAAACACATCGCAGATTCGCGTATCGACTGGACTGTCTGTACTTAAACTACCATATCTCCCTCTAGAAATATCGAAATCATGAACCGTAAAATTCTCCACAAACTAGACATTCAGGGCTTTCCGTGCATATAAGGCTCGTTTTCTAGTTGTGTCTGGATCAGTACAGTTTAATCCTCAAAGTTAGCCATTCTGCAGAGGCTGCTTCAGTTTTTAGGATTGCAAAGCACCGCCAATCCTTTTCCTCTCTTTTTCCTTCTTTTTCCTTCTTTTTCTCATCCTTTCTCTTCATACCTATAAACACACTAAACTAAGTAAATGAACCATAAATAAGGAGAACTAAACATAAATATCAAGATTAAGAGGCATAACAAAATAGGAAAACATGAGCACATCAAGTGTACAAATGTATGAACAACAAATAAGCATGGCATATGTGTACGGCATGTACGAGTAGCATAGTGCAAGCATGCTTAAGGGTCGTGAAGACATTTGAAGTATTACACTAGGATGTGTGCATAGTAGGTGTGCTATTAAAACATATAACATGTGTTATAAGCATGATTAGTTTATCATGGAAGCATGTAAATGCATATCAAGTGTGATATATTATAAGCATGCTTAAAGTAGTGAAAGCATGTAATGGCTCTAATTGCCAAAGCGTAAAAGATAAGATATTGTTACTTATCTTATGCCGATTTGGAGCGAGTTGGAATTGGAATTGAAGTTGATATAAGTACGCAAATCATGTTGGAGTTGTCCAAGCATGACGCTCCATTGCTTTGGCAGATAAAGTGTTCCGATAATGTGTGTCAACTCGTCATTGCGGTTGAATGCTCGATAGAAATAATTGAATTTACTTGAAACAAAATGGGTGATTAATATGTAGATTTGTAAAATCAACATCAATAATTTGCATATGTACTTTGATAAGATGGTAAGCAAAGTGTATAGGTTGACATGTTTGATTGCCTCCTTAACAAGATAATTTTGTAATAATTTTAAGTGCTTGTAAAATGTATTTACTAGATAGCAATGGCAGTGAATTGCAGTGGTGCAATGTAATTTATATTAACGGTAAATTAATATATTTTTATTGGCCTAGTAGCCACTAACAGTATTAATTATGACAATGCTTTTTGAGCTATGATCCAAATAGGTGGCCTAAGTTGTTTGTAAAACAGACTATAAGACTTGGTGGAAAATCAAGGCCGGATGTAAGTAAATGTCAATTTTGATTATGAGGAAAATCAACAAAAGCTAGGCATCAATTAAATGTACACATGCAAGTGTACCATGTTACGGATACTGGTATCATACTAGTAAACTAGCAAATAATGCATGAGGTAATACATGCTTTTGATAACATTAGTATATTTTGGTATGGAGCCTGCGAGTTCCATTGCTTTAGAATCATGATGCAATAATTGTACTTAATTGCATAATAATTATACACATGTCAGAGATGGGCTAAGACGTGAGCATGATGCAAGTGAGGTGTCCAGCTTAAGGATTTTTTTGCATATTTCATATAATTAATATGGTGGACACCTGTCATTAGGCCATGGATGTAGAGTAAGTGTGTGTATTACTGCTATTGGTAAAGTGTCTCATGCAGGCATTAGAGCATTAGAGCATGTGCATTCACCAACCATATTTAATGGAATAAACACATCATATTCGGAGAGAGGGAGTTCATATATAGAACTGCGATAAGCAAGTAGTGAACTTATCTGTCCACTGCCGCTGAAGCTTGCAGAAGCATTGCCCCGTATGCGATCTGGTGTATACTGAGGGTGTCCACAGCAGTAGCATTGGGTGCCTAGAGCAGAAGCATTCTCCCTTTTTTTTCTTTAGGTAGTGCAGCAGAGATTCTTCAGCGGGGGTGGCTAGCGGGGGTGTGTTTGGCGGTGCCGCTAGGCTGTCCTTGTTTGGACTGAGATGCTTTGTGCTAACAGCACCTTGCTTGCACTAGAATTGGCGTTTTGACAGAGATTCTTAGCGGGGTAACGGTCCGAGGAGGAGGTTGGCCGGCAGGGAAGCCATTGGAGGATGCCCAACGGTGCATCTCAGCGGTGATGCCCAATGCAGAAGCTCGGGAGAGGTTTTGCCGCTGGTGTCTCCTAACGGTGTTTGTAGCTAGTTGCGGACTTGGTGTGTAGTGGAGAGTCGGCGGAGGACCAGACTGGAATTTTGCAGCTGCCATCACCGAGGAGCTTGGGGTCAGCGGTGTATAGTCCGGCGGAAGATGACCGCAAGGAGGCCACTAGTGCTCAGCAGGTGCTTGCCTGGCTGAAACTGCTGTCGGAGGTGGCAGAACTGCAAGGCCAGGCGGTGTCTTGCTTGGTGGGGGTTTCCAGGGGAGAGCTGGTCTGCCAGCGGTCGGTTTCCAGCGGAGGATGCTAGCGAAGGCTAGTGGAGGAACCTGTTGCTTTGACCGGCCTTGGATGGTTGAATGGCTAGCGGAGCTCCGGGACAGTCGTGGAGCATGGGCAGTGGCACAGTCGCGCTGAAGAGCTGGTGGAAGGGCTCGCTGGCGGCCTGATGCAACGAAGAAGGAGGGTGGCCTAAGCAGATCTCTGGGTGTCAAGAGAGAATTGGCACCAGCAAAAATTTTTATTTTATTTTTGGTTTGCCAGCGTTGACTTTTTAGATGGGCGTTGACCGTTGTTGACCAACCTTGTCAGCGTTGACGGGCCCAAAGTTGGCTTTGACCAGACTTGTTCGGCGATGACCTAGCGTTGACTTGGCCAATGGCACAAGTTACCGCTAAGAATATGTTAAGATGACTTAACTCAGTGATAAGTGACGAAGCCCTTGTGTTGGCTTCCCACATACGGCGCCAATGTTAATGTTTAAATCCGTAGGGATCTAATTAACGTTTAATAAAGAGAGAGAGAGAGAATGACACAAGCAAAGTATAGTGGTTCGTTTCCCGCCTTAGCGGGAAACTACGTCCACTTGAATGTTGTACCATGTGTGTTTGGGCCTTGCGGCCCAAGTGGATTACATGAGTGTAATGGAGTGATGATCTAAGTGGGTGGAGGTCCATTTTATAAGTAAGAAAGCCTCCCCTCTTACACTTGTTTTCCAATGCGGGATGCTAAAGCCACTATTCTAATGTAGAAAGGTATATTGTGGAGGCATGTTGGCAAGGCCGGGAAGGTGGCTTCTCGGTGAGGTATTGGCCGCTTCCGACTACCATGGTGTAGCTTGGACACTGGGCTACGAGATGCATGTCTCGGTTGGGCCCCACCATGGCTTGTGGGCCTCCCAAAGAGGGTGTTACTTATGCTTAGTGATGTAGCAAAGTAGCTTGCTAGTAGAGGTATCTACAGTTTTTATAAAAGATTCTGCACAACATCTTTTCATAAAACTCTGTCGTTTATATTTCATTAAGACGACAGAAATCTGTTGTCTGAATATATGGAAATTTGAACTATTTTGGATTTTTTCTGTTGTGTGAATCAATTGTGGACAACATATAAATTAGAATGTGTAAAAGTAAAATGATAATTGGAATGGTCTACTCATTTCATTTCATAACCCCTTTATATAGGGATAGGATTACAACAGAAATATCAATTACATTGATGATACTAAATGCTGATTGAGCTGTGATTTGTAATTGCTTGATTCCCTCTTCGTCTCTTTCTTTGACGAAGGCACATAATGTGTAACGTCCCGAACCTGAATCCACCGGTTTACTAGTCATTTGGACGGTAAACGACAACTACTTTCACTTTTACTTTCGTTTCCGTACTTTTAATGGCCCTAAAAGTTGACTTTTTGTTTGGGTCAAAATTTGAGAAAATGTTCTTCATGAAAGTTGTAGAGGACGTTAAACCGAGCGCGTGGATATGTGGTACGTAAAAATCGGAGCTCGTATGAGAAAGTTATAAGCGGAATACTAAAGTTATTGTTCACGGTAAGTAGTATATATTTGAATTTTTACTGTTGGCAGGTAACTTTTCTTTTTTCTCTCTCTCTCCTCTTCCCCCGCGTTTTTCTTCCTCTCCTCGGCTCTCTCTGCAACTCCGGCCATCTCCCTCTTCCGGCCACCTGGGAGCGAACAATCAGCACCGGTCGACTCCTCTACCCCTACCCAACCTCCCCACGGCGGTAACTCACGGCGACTTGGCCGGAAAATGACGCATCGGGTCCTTGAAGTTTCACTGTAGCAGAAGTGGTCAACGTCGATATCTTCCGTTTCCGGCCGTCTCCGGCCACCAAACTGGCGTCGAAGTTTCGGTTTTTGGCAAGGATCATTTTCCCCCTAGCCTCAAGCCACGATTTGCAGCGTGGAGGAAGAATCGAAGGTTTGAAATTCTCGGTACTGTTCATAAATATGGGTTTACTGTTTTCTTAATTGTTGACCTAGGTCTAGTGGTTTTCTCGGGTTGTGGTAGTTGAGAAACGTGTTTGGAATGATGAGATGATGGTGCTGCTAAATTTTGGTGGCCATCGGAGGTGGTGGCCGCCGGTGCGTGGGGCCCACGCGCTGCCACTGTTGGTGGCGCGTGGAGGCTTATATGGCAGTGTTTTAATTTCAGTTTTTAGCCCATTAAATTGTATATTGTTGTAGAGCTTGTATGTGAAGTTTGGTGAATTTTGGAGGAGTTTGGAATTGTTTGTGAATTTCCGAAGTTTGGAGTTTTGTGATGGAATTGTGGGAAATCCGGCCGTCGGATTTCCCTCGTTTTCATTGTGGAATATGTAAATTGAGGAAGTAGTGTTGTGGAAGAGATTTGGGTGGAATTTGAGAAGTAATGGAAATAGGGATTTTCGAGTTTCGTTTAGGTTCGTATTTATTTTATCGGATTGCCGTTTACGGAAACATAATTGTGTACAGGACGACGTACCGAGCTATTGCTCGATGAAGGAACTCGTTTGCGTGGTCGCCCAATAGTACTGTGAGTGGACTTTTGTTTTTAAATAATGATGCATGCATTTATTTCTTAAATTAATGCTCTAGTTATTAATCATATTACATTTTGAGCAAATGGATTGATTTTCGGAATTTGATTTCGGTTTATCTCGTGGTTTTACTTTCAACATTGAGTTTCAAAGGTTGGTTATGATTTATAATATTATTTGACGAATTACTTATTTCCGAGGTAATTTTCCGGAATTAAGTATATTTCTAATCGCCGATTTAAGTTCCTGGAAGATTTTCGAGATGAGTTTCGATGGAGTTGGATTTCTCATTTATTTATTGACCTTCCGTTTTGGCATTGGGAATGCCTAATTAATGATTTTGGATTTGGTTTGTTTCTTGGAGATTTTGAGAGATTTTTGGAAATGGAATTTGCTTATACTATTGATTTTATATTTATATTCAGCTCTTGGAGCTTTTTAAGAGATTTACGAAATAAGAATTCGAGGAAGCAAAACTTTATACTTCTTTATACCCTACTTATTTTAGAACTTGAGATGATCTCGGCGTGCGGGGTCACGTCTTTATACACTTGGATTCTTATTTCGTGAGATATGTGGGGAAACTATACATATTTATTGGCTTTCTACGATCTTCTTCCTCACCATACGCGGGTCATGTGAATAGGTCTCCTCCTCACTTACTTTGTGTTTGTGAGTGGCAGTGAGGTAGCTTTCTCCTCCTCATGTGGGTGGTAGTCGAGGTGATATTCTCCTCCTCACACAATCTATGTGTGAATGGAAGTTGAGGTTATTAGTTCTCCTCCTCGCTCAATCTATGTGTGAGTGGCAGTCGAGGGTAGGTTGAGCCTGAGGGGCTCCATTCCCGTATGGTGAATCCATTTTCCCCATGTTCTTTTGTTGTTGTTCTTGACTAGCGGGGCTAGTCGGTCTTTTCTTAATTATTGCATGCATCGGGAGTTTTAAAGAAATAAATGTGGGAAAGTATAAAATCTTTTTTGTTTAAGTTGTTTATTTTTGTCCACTCACGCTAACGTTTTTCATCTACTTTCCCCTGGGCCTTTCGGTTTCTAATGCCCAGTTTGCAGGCGTTATTAGTTGAGGTCGTGCGTACGTGGTTCGAGGCATAGATGACGAATAGCTTCCGCACTTCTTTGTTTGGCTCTGATCTATTGTGGGTTACTGTTTTGGGTAGTCCACTTTAGGGGTGACTCGACCAGTTCTCGGTAGAGTTATCACTAAGGTGGGCCCCGCAGGGCCACTCCGGATTTCGGGGTGAAATCCGGGGCGGGTCCTGTCAGTTGGTATCAGAGCATTAGGTTGTTAGGTTCTGTAGACTCGTTTCTATTCTGTTACCTTATATGCTTGGTGTTGCCCAGTACCTCTCGAGTGATGGCCCGACTGCAGCGGTTCCCCATCGTATACTCTTCGGTACTGCGGTATTCATCAAGTGTGTAAGGTACAAAGCTAGTTGGTTTTCATTTGGTGCTATGCCTCTTGTACGCCGACCTCCTAGGGTTTTCTTTGCATATTCGATTGGTCAACTGTCTTGCGCCTATTCCTGGTGATGGTAGAGTAAAACTACTCTAGAGTTTCGAGTTGTGCTACGAAATGTCATTCGAGGAAAATGTTGTGGTTGTCTTTTCCTCGATGCCAACAATTTTGTTGGGGCATGGATTATGGTGCGGAAACTAGAGTTCGAGTTTGTGTTTGAGTGTCTGAGATGAGTGACAATATTTTTTTTGGGTTGTCTTTGCGTACTATAATTGCTTCGGAATCTTGATCGTTGGTGGGAATGGAACTAGTGGTAATAATGGTGGTTTTGACTTTGAACCAAGTTTCAAGAAATTGTGTTTTGTGATGTGATCGGTTGTTAAATAGCATTTGAATTATTATTGGAAGTTTTGGTGATTCTTTGGGAAACGTCAATGTTGGAAACCATTTACAAGAGGAAATTGGATAAATATTTTGAATTTTTTTGGCTTGATGCTGTGTTTCCAAGTGACTCTGGTCACTGATAATGGCAAAGTATTTCAGTGGTGATTAATTCGAGGAAATTGGATTGTTACGTAGTGGGACCACTTTCAGATCCGAGTGTTGGGGTGTTTGATACAAGATATTGGATGAGTGCCATTTGTTCTCTATCATGGATACCATTTAAGGAAGACCTGGTGAATGGTGTTTTGTCGTCCTAGAAAACTGGTTGTTGTTTGAGTGTAATACGTGTAGGGGATTGCTTTGGAGGAATTGAGTGGTTTTACTATCCTGGTGCCATTACTGGTGGTAATAGATAAGTTATTGAGATATTTGTTCTGACGATGAAACGAGTTTTGAAAGATGTGTTACATGACGTGATCGACTATGTAAGTGACATTTGGGGACATGTTTGCTTGTTACTTATCCGTGTTAATTTCGAGGGCGAAATTTTATAAGGAGGGGAGATTGTAACGTCTCGAACTTGAATCCACCGGTTTACTAGTCATTTGGACGGTAAACGACAACTACTTTCACTTTTACTTTCGTTTCCGTACTTTTAGTGGCCCTAAAAGTTGACTTTTTGTTCGGGTCAAAATTTGAGAAAATGTTCTTCATGAAAGTTATAGGGGACGTTAAACCGAGCGCGTGGATATGTGGTACGTAAAAATCGGAGCTCGTATGCGAAAGTTATAAGCGGAATACTAAAGTTATTGTTCACGGTAAGTAGTATATATTTGAATTTTTACTGTTGGCAGGTAACTTTTCTTTTTTCTCTCTCTCTCCTCCTCCCCCGCGTTTTTCTTCCTCTCCTCGGCTCTCTCTGCAACTCCGGCCATCTCCCTCTTCCGGCCACCTGGGAGCGAACAATCAGCACCGGTCGACTCCTCTACCCCTACCCAACCTCCCCACGGCGGTAACTCACGGCGACTTGGCCGGAAAATGACGCATCGGGTCCTTGAAGTTTCACTGTAGCAGAAGTGGTCAACGTCGATATCTTCCGTTTCCGGCCGTCTCCGGCCACCAAACTGGCGTCGAAGTTTCAGTTTTTGGCAAGGATCATTTTCCCCCTAGCCTCAAGCCACGATTTGCAGCGTGGAGGAAGAATCGAAGGTTTGAAATTCTCGGTACTGTTCATAAATCTGGGTTTACTGTTTTCTTAATTGTTGACCTAGGTCTAGTGGTTTTCTCGGGTTGTGGTAGTTGAGAAACGTGTTTGGAATGATGAGATGATGGTGCTGCTAAATTTTGGTAGCCATCGGAGGTGGTGGCCGCCGGTGCGTGGGGCCCACGCGCTGCCACTGTTGGTGGCGCGTGGAGGCTTATATGGCAGTGTTTTAATTTCAGTTTTTAGCCCATTAAATTGTATATTGTTGTAGAGCTTGTATGTGAAGTTTGGTGAATTTTGGAGGAGTTTGGAATTGTTTGTGAATTTCCGAAGTTTGGAGTTTTGTGATGGAATTGTGGGAAATCCGGCCGTCGGATTTCCCTCGTTTTCATTGTGGAATATGTAAATTGAGGAAGTAGTGTTGTGGAAGAGATTTGGGTGGAATTTGAGAAGTAATGGAAATAGGGATTTTCGAGTTTCGTTTAGGTTCGTATTTATTTTATCGGATTGCCGTTTACGGAAACATAATTGTGTACAGGACGACGTACCGAGCTATTGCTCGATGAAGGAACTCGTTTGCGTGGTCGCCCAATAGTACTGTGAGTGGACTTTTGTTTTTAAATAATGATGCATGCATTTATTTCTTAAATTAATGCTCTAGTTATTAATCATATTACATTTTGAGCAAATGAATTGATTTTCGGAATTTGATTTCGGTTTATCTCGTGGTTTTACTTTCAACATTGAGTTTCAAAGGTTGGTTATGATTTATAATATTATTTGACGAATTACTTATTTCCGAGGTAATTTTCCGGAATTAAGTATATTTCTAATCGCCGATTTAAGTTCCTGGAAGATTTTCGAGATGAGTTTCGATGGAGTTGGATTTCTCATTTATTTATTGACCTTCCGTTTTGGCATTGGGAATGCCTAATTAATGATTTTGGATTTGGTTTGTTTCTTGGAGATTTTGAGAGATTTTTGGAAATGGAATTTGCTTATACTATTGATTTTATATTTATATTCAGCTCTTGGAGCTTTTTAAGAGATTTACGAAATAAGAATTCGAGGAAGCAAAACTTTATACTTCTTTATACCCTACTTATTTTAGAACTTGAGATGATCTCGGCGTGCGGGGTCACGTCTTTATACACTTGGATTCTTATTTCGTGAGATATGTGGGGAAACTATACATATTTATTGGCTTTCTACGATCTTCTTCCTCACCATACGCGGGTCATGTGAATAGGTCTCCTCCTCACTTACTTTGTGTTTGTGAGTGGCAGTGAGGTAGCTTTCTCCTCCTCATGTGGGTGGTAGTCGAGGTGATATTCTCCTCCTCACACAATCTATGTGTGAATGGAAGTTGAGGTTATTAGTTCTCCTCCTCGCTCAATCTATGTGTGAGTGGCAGTCGAGGGTAGGTTGAGCCTGAGGGGCTCCATTCCCGTATGGTGAATCCATTTTCCCCATGTTCTTTTGTTGTTGTTCTTGACTAGCGGGGCTAGTCGGTCTTTTCTTAATTATTGCATGCATCGGGAGTTTTAAAGAAATAAATGTGGGAAAGTATAAATCTTTTTTGTTTAAGTTGTTTATTTTTGTCCACTCACGCTAACGTTTTTCATCTACTTTCCCCTGGGCCTTTCGGTTTCTAATGCCCAGTTTGCAGGCGTTATTAGTTGAGGTCGTGCGTACGTGGTTCGAGGCATAGATGACGAATAGCTTCCGCACTTCTTTGTTTGGCTCTGATCTATTGTGGGTTACTGTTTTGGGTAGTCCACTTTAGGGGTGACTCGACCAGTTCTCGGTAGAGTTATCACTAAGGTGGGCCCCGCAGGGCCACTCCGGATTTCGGGGTGAAATCCGGGGCGGGTCCTGTCAGTTGGTATCAGAGCATTAGGTTGTTAGGTTCTGTAGACTCGTTTCTATTCTGTTACCTTATATGCTTGGTGTTGCCCAGTACCTCTCGAGTGATGGCCCGACTGCAGCGGTTCCCCATCGTATACTCTTCGGTACTGCGGTATTCATCAAGTGTGTAAGGTACAAAGCTAGTTGGTTTTCATTTGGTGCTATGCCTCTTGTACGCCGACCTCCTAGGGTTTTCTTTGCATATTCGATTGGTCAACTGTCTTGCGCCTATTCCTGGTGATGGTAGAGTAAAACTACTCTAGAGTTTCGAGTTGTGCTACGAAATGTCATTCGAGGAAAATGTTGTGGTTGTCTTTTCCTCGATGCCAACAATTTTGTTGGGGCATGGATTATGGTGCGGAAACTAGAGTTCGAGTTTGTGTTTGAGTGTCTGAGATGAGTGACAATATTTTTTTTTGGGTTGTCTTTGCGTACTATAATTGCTTCGGAATCTTGATCGTTGGTGGGAATGGAACTAGTGGTAATAATGGTGGTTTTGACTTTGAACCAAGTTTCAAGAAATTGTGTTTTGTGATGTGATCGGTTGTTAAATAGCATTTGAATTATTATTGGAAGTTTTGGTGATTCTTTGGGAAACGTCAATGTTGGAAACCATTTACAAGAGGAAATTGGATAAATATTTTGAATTTTTTTTGGCTTGATGCTGTGTTTCCAAGTGACTCTGGTCACTGATAATGGCAAAGTATTTCAGTGGTGATTAATTCGAGGAAATTGGATTGTTACGTAGTGGGACCACTTTCAGATCCGAGTGTTGGGGTGTTTGATACAAGATATTGGATGAGTGCCATTTGTTCTCTATCATGGATACCATTTAAGGAAGACCTGGTGAATGGTGTTTTGTCGTCCTAGAAAACTGGTTGTTGTTTGAGTGTAATACGTGTAGGGGATTGCTTTGGAGGAATTGAGTGGTTTTACTATCCTGGTGCCATTACTGGTGGTAATAGATAAGTTATTGAGATATTTGTTCTGACGATGAAACGAGTTTTGAAAGATGTGTTACATGACGTGATCGACTATGTAAGTGACATTTGGGGACATGTTTGCTTGTTACTTATCCGTGTTAATTTCGAGGGCGAAATTTTATAAGGAGGGGAGATTGTAACGTCTCGAACTTGAATCCACCGGTTTACTAGTCATTTGGACGGTAAACGACAACTACTTTCACTTTTACTTTCGTTTCCGTACTTTTAGTGGCCCTAAAAGTTGACTTTTTGTTCGGGTCAAAATTTGAGAAAATGTTCTTCATGAAAGTTATAGGGGACGTTAAACCGAGCGCGTGGATATGTGGTACGTAAAAATCGGAGCTCGTATGCGAAAGTTATAAGCGGAATACTAAAGTTATTGTTCACGGTAAGTAGTATATATTTGAATTTTTACTGTTGGCAGGTAACTTTTCTTTTTTCTCTCTCTCTCCTCCTCCCCCGCGTTTTTCTTCCTCTCCTCGGCTCTCTCTGCAACTCCGGCCATCTCCCTCTTCCGGCCACCTGGGAGCGAACAATCAGCACCGGTCGACTCCTCTACCCCTACCCAACCTCCCCACGGCGGTAACTCACGGCGACTTGGCCGGAAAATGACGCATCGGGTCCTTGAAGTTTCACTGTAGCAGAAGTGGTCAACGTCGATATCTTCCGTTTTCGGCCGTCTCCGGCCACCAAACTGGCGTCGAAGTTTCAGTTTTTGGCAAGGATCATTTTCCCCCTAGCCTCAAGCCACGATTTGCAGCGTGGAGGAAGAATCGAAGGTTTGAAATTCTCGGTACTGTTCATAAATCTGGGTTTACTGTTTTCTTAATTGTTGACCTAGGTCTAGTGGTTTTCTCGGGTTGTGGTAGTTGAGAAACGTGTTTGGAATGATGAGATGATGGTGCTGCTAAATTTTGGTAGCCATCGGAGGTGGTGGCCGCCGGTGCGTGGGGCCCACGCGCTGCCACTGTTGGTGGCGCGTGGAGGCTTATATGGCAGTGTTTTAATTTCAGTTTTTAGCCCATTAAATTGTATATTGTTGTAGAGCTTGTATGTGAAGTTTGGTGAATTTTGGAGGAGTTTGGAATTGTTTGTGAATTTCCGAAGTTTGGAGTTTTGTGATGGAATTGTGGGAAATCCGGCCGTCGGATTTCCCTCGTTTTCATTGTGGAATATGTAAATTGAGGAAGTAGTGTTGTGGAAGAGATTTGGGTGGAATTTGAGAAGTAATGGAAATAGGGATTTTCGAGTTTCGTTTAGGTTCGTATTTATTTTATCGGATTGCCGTTTACGGAAACATAATTGTGTACAGGACGACGTACCGAGCTATTGCTCGATGAAGGAACTCGTTTGCGTGGTCGCCCAATAGTACTGTGAGTGGACTTTTGTTTTTAAATAATGATGCATGCATTTATTTCTTAAATTAATGCTCTAGTTATTAATCATATTACATTTTGAGCAAATGAATTGATTTTCGGAATTTGATTTCGGTTTATCTCGTGGTTTTACTTTCAACATTGAGTTTCAAAGGTTGGTTATGATTTATAATATTATTTGACGAATTACTTATTTCCGAGGTAATTTTCCGGAATTAAGTATATTTCTAATCGCCGATTTAAGTTCCTGGAAGATTTTCGAGATGAGTTTCGATGGAGTTGGATTTCTCATTTATTTATTGACCTTCCGTTTTGGCATTGGGAATGCCTAATTAATGATTTTGGATTTGGTTTGTTTCTTGGAGATTTTGAGAGATTTTTGGAAATGGAATTTGCTTATACTATTGATTTTATATTTATATTCAGCTCTTGGAGCTTTTTAAGAGATTTACGAAATAAGAATTCGAGGAAGCAAAACTTTATACTTCTTTATACCCTACTTATTTTAGAACTTGAGATGATCTCGGCGTGCGGGGTCACGTCTTTATACACTTGGATTCTTATTTCGTGAGATATGTGGGGAAACTATACATATTTATTGGCTTTCTACGATCTTCTTCCTCACCATACGCGGGTCATGTGAATAGGTCTCCTCCTCACTTACTTTGTGTTTGTGAGTGGCAGTGAGGTAGCTTTCTCCTCCTCATGTGGGTGGTAGTCGAGGTGATATTCTCCTCCTCACACAATCTATGTGTGAATGGAAGTTGAGGTTATTAGTTCTCCTCCTCGCTCAATCTATGTGTGAGTGGCAGTCGAGGGTAGGTTGAGCCTGAGGGGCTCCATTCCCGTATGGTGAATCCATTTTCCCCATGTTCTTTTGTTGTTGTTCTTGACTAGCGGGGCTAGTCGGTCTTTTCTTAATTATTGCATGCATCGGGAGTTTTAAAGAAATAAATGTGGGAAAGTATAAAATCTTTTTTGTTTAAGTTGTTTATTTTTGTCCACTCACGCTAACGTTTTTCATCTACTTTCCCCTGGGCCTTTCGGTTTCTAATGCCCAGTTTGCAGGCGTTATTAGTTGAGGTCGTGCGTACGTGGTTCGAGGCATAGATGACGAATAGCTTCCGCACTTCTTTGTTTGGCTCTGATCTATTGTGGGTTACTGTTTTGGGTAGTCCACTTTAGGGGTGACTCGACCAGTTCTCGGTAGAGTTATCACTAAGGTGGGCCCCGCAGGGCCACTCCGGATTTCGGGGTGAAATCCGGGGCGGGTCCTGTCAGTTGGTATCAGAGCATTAGGTTGTTAGGTTCTGTAGACTCGTTTCTATTCTGTTACCTTATATGCTTGGTGTTGCCCAGTACCTCTCGAGTGATGGCCCGACTGCAGCGGTTCCCCATCGTATACTCTTCGGTACTGCGGTATTCATCAAGTGTGTAAGGTACAAAGCTAGTTGGTTTTCATTTGGTGCTATGCCTCTTGTACGCCGACCTCCTAGGGTTTTCTTTGCATATTCGATTGGTCAACTGTCTTGCGCCTATTCCTGGTGATGGTAGAGTAAAACTACTCTAGAGTTTCGAGTTGTGCTACGAAATGTCATTCGAGGAAAATGTTGTGGTTGTCTTTTCCTCGATGCCAACAATTTTGTTGGGGCATGGATTATGGTGCGGAAACTAGAGTTCGAGTTTGTGTTTGAGTGTCTGAGATGAGTGACAATATTTTTTTTTGGGTTGTCTTTGCGTACTATAATTGCTTCGGAATCTTGATCGTTGGTGGGAATGGAACTAGTGGTAATAATGGTGGTTTTGACTTTGAACCAAGTTTCAAGAAATTGTGTTTTGTGATGTGATCGGTTGTTAAATAGCATTTGAATTATTATTGGAAGTTTTGGTGATTCTTTGGGAAACGTCAATGTTGGAAACCATTTACAAGAGGAAATTGGATAAATATTTTGAATTTTTTTGGCTTGATGCTGTGTTTCCAAGTGACTCTGGTCACTGATAATGGCAAAGTATTTCAGTGGTGATTAATTCGAGGAAATTGGATTGTTACGTAGTGGGACCACTTTCAGATCCGAGTGTTGGGGTGTTTGATACAAGATATTGGATGAGTGCCATTTGTTCTCTATCATGGATACCATTTAAGGAAGACCTGGTGAATGGTGTTTTGTCGTCCTAGAAAACTGGTTGTTGTTTGAGTGTAATACGTGTAGGGGATTGCTTTGGAGGAATTGAGTGGTTTTACTATCCTGGTGCCATTACTGGTGGTAATAGATAAGTTATTGAGATATTTGTTCTGACGATGAAACGAGTTTTGAAAGATGTGTTACATGACGTGATCGACTATGTAAGTGACATTTGGGGACATGTTTGCTTGTTACTTATCCGTGTTAATTTCGAGGGCGAAATTTTATAAGGAGGGGAGATTGTAACGTCTCGAACTTGAATCCACCGGTTTACTAGTCATTTGGACGGTAAACGACAACTACTTTCACTTTTACTTTCGTTTCCGTACTTTTAGTGGCCCTAAAAGTTGACTTTTTGTTCGGGTCAAAATTTGAGAAAATGTTCTTCATGAAAGTTATAGGGGACGTTAAACCGAGCGCGTGGATATGTGGTACGTAAAAATCGGAGCTCGTATGCGAAAGTTATAAGCGGAATACTAAAGTTATTGTTCACGGTAAGTAGTATATATTTGAATTTTTACTGTTGGCAGGTAACTTTTCTTTTTTCTCTCTCTCTCCTCCTCCCCCGCGTTTTTCTTCCTCTCCTCGGCTCTCTCTGCAACTCCGGCCATCTCCCTCTTCCGGCCACCTGGGAGCGAACAATCAGCACCGGTCGACTCCTCTACCCCTACCCAACCTCCCCACGGCGGTAACTCACGGCGACTTGGCCGGAAAATGACGCATCGGGTCCTTGAAGTTTCACTGTAGCAGAAGTGGTCAATGTCGATATCTTCCGTTTCCGGCCGTCTCCGGCCACCAAACTGGCGTCGAAGTTTCAGTTTTTGGCAAGGATCATTTTCCCCCTAGCCTCAAGCCACGATTTGCAGCGTGGAGGAAGAATCGAAGGTTTGAAATTCTCGGTACTGTTCATAAATCTGGGTTTACTGTTTTCTTAATTGTTGACCTAGGTCTAGTGGTTTTCTCGGGTTGTGGTAGTTGAGAAACGTGTTTGGAATGATGAGATGATGGTGCTGCTAAATTTTGGTAGCCATCGGAGGTGGTGGCCGCCGGTGCGTGGGGCCCACGCGCTGCCACTGTTGGTGGCGCGTGGAGGCTTATATGGCAGTGTTTTAATTTCAGTTTTTAGCCCATTAAATTGTATATTGTTGTAGAGCTTGTATGTGAAGTTTGGTGAATTTTGGAGGAGTTTGGAATTGTTTGTGAATTTCCGAAGTTTGGAGTTTTGTGATGGAATTGTGGGAAATCCGGCCGTCGGATTTCCCTCGTTTTCATTGTGGAATATGTAAATTGAGGAAGTAGTGTTGTGGAAGAGATTTGGGTGGAATTTGAGAAGTAATGGAAATAGGGATTTTCGAGTTTCGTTTAGGTTCGTATTTATTTTATCGGATTGCCGTTTACGGAAACATAATTGTGTACAGGACGACGTACCGAGCTATTGCTCGATGAAGGAACTCGTTTGCGTGGTCGCCCAATAGTACTGTGAGTGGACTTTTGTTTTTAAATAATGATGCATGCATTTATTTCTTAAATTAATGCTCTAGTTATTAATCATATTACATTTTGAGCAAATGAATTGATTTTCGGAATTTGATTTCGGTTTATCTCGTGGTTTTACTTTCAACATTGAGTTTCAAAGGTTGGTTATGATTTATAATATTATTTGACGAATTACTTATTTCCGAGGTAATTTTCCGGAATTAAGTATATTTCTAATCGCCGATTTAAGTTCCTGGAAGATTTTCGAGATGAGTTTCGATGGAGTTGGATTTCTCATTTATTTATTGACCTTCCGTTTTGGCATTGGGAATGCCTAATTAATGATTTTGTATTTGGTTTGTTTCTTGGAGATTTTGAGAGATTTTTGGAAATGGGATTTGCTTATACTATTGATTTTATATTTATATTCAGCTCTTGGAGCTTTTTAAGAGATTTACGAAATAAGAATTCGAGGAAGCAAAACTTTATACTTCTTTATACCCTACTTATTTTAGAACTTGAGATGATCTCGGCGTGCGGGGTCACGTCTTTATACACTTGGATTCTTATTTCGTGAGATATGTGGGGAAACTATACAGATTTATTGGCTTTCTACGATCTTCTTCCTCACCATGCGCGGGTCATGTGAATAGGTCTCCTCCTCACTTACTTTGTGTTTGTGAGTGGCAGTGAGGTAGCTTTCTCCTCCTCACGTGGGTGGTAGTCGAGGTGATATTCTCCTCCTCACACAATCTATGTGTGAATGGAAGTTGAGGTTATTAGTTCTCCTCCTCGCACAATCTATGTGTGAGTGGCAGTCGAGGGTAGGTTGAGCCTGAGGGGCTCCATTCCTTTATGGTGAATCCATTTTCCCCATGTTCTTTTGTTGTTGTTCTTGACTAGCGGGGCTAGTCGGTCTTTTCTTAATTATTGCATGCATCGGGAGTTTTAAAGAAATAAATGTGGGAAAGTATAAAATCTTTTTTGTTTAAGTTGTTTATTTTTGTCCACTCACGCTAACGTTTTTTATCTACTTTCCCCTGGGCCTTTCGGTTTCTAATGCCCAGTTTGCAGGCGTTATTAGTTGAGGTCGTGCGTACGTGGTTCGAGGCATAGATGACGAATAGCTTCCGCACTTCTTTGTTTGGCTCTGATCTATTGTGGGTTACTGTTTTGGGTAGTCCACTTTAGGGGTGACTCGACCAGTTCTCGGTAGAGTTATCACTAAGGTGGGCCCCGCAGGGCCACTCCGGATTTCGGGGTGAAATCCGGGGCGGGTCCTGTCATAATGTGCTTTTCCTTTAACACTCCCCCTTGTGCCAAGTCAAAGCCGAAATGGTGCATGAGTTGTTGCCTCACTAAAAACCTTGCCAAGTAACAAAAATACACCTTGGTCGAAGGAAAAGAGCACAACGCACCTTTTACATTTGAGAATGACATGTGTGTGTTAGACTCCCCTGACGTCTACACCTCCCCTTGATACTTACATTAATCAGGTGAGAGTGGAAAGTCTTCGCATTCCTATGCTTTTCACATGTTTCTCAAATGTGGCCTTAGGCAATGATTTGGTGAACAAATCTGCCACATTCTCCTCAGATCTTACTTGATTCACTTGAATCTTGAGGAGAGCCTGTTGTTGCTGATTGTAGAAAAACTTTGGCGATGTGTTTTGCATTATCACCCTTGATATATCCTAGCTTGATCAGTTCGATGCAAGCTGCATTATCTTCATAAATGCAAGTAGGCTCTTCAGTGGTAGAACTCAAACCACTAGTCCCTCGAATATGTGTGATGATAGCTCTTAACCATACACACTCACGAATCGCCTCATGTAGAGTAATGATCTCTGAGTGGTTCGAGGAGGTAGCCACAAGGGTTTGCTTAGTTGATCTCCAAGATATCGTCGTGTTCCCACTGGTAAATACATAACCAGTTTGGGAACGACCTTTATGTGGGTCAGAGACGTACCCAGTATCAGCAAAATCGACCAACGTCATTTGGCGTTTTAGTGTAGGGAGTGGCGCTTTTGCCATTAACATTTCCTTTAGGGATTGCAATTCCATCTGCGGTCCCTCTTGTCTCTCTGTAGGGAAAGAACAGTCTCAAGTCAATGGTTCCTTTTAGGTATCGAAGATGTACTTGATACCATTCCAGTGAAGTTGCATTGGCACTGAGCTAAATCTAGCTAACAAGTTCACTGAGAATGCAATGTCTGGTTGAGTAAATTGGGCTAAGTACAATAATGCGCCTATTGCACTTAGATAGGGAATTTCAGCTCCCAACACCTTTTCGTCATCTTCCTTTGGACGAAATGGATCTTTCCTTGCATCCAAACTTCGACCGATCATGGGAGTGCTAGCAGGATGCGCTTTGTCCATGTTATATTGCCTGACTTTTGGACATACGCAGACTGGTGGATTAGTATTCCACAAACTCGGTGTTCTAGTTCAAGGCCTAGAGAGAATCGAGTTTTCCCAAGATCCTTCATCTCAAATTCGGATTTCAAGTAGCTCGCGGTTTCTCTTATTTCATCAAGAGTACCTATTATGTTCATATCATTGACATATACAGCTACAATTGCAAATCCGGAACTTTTTTTCTTTATGAATACGCAGGGGCATACTTCATCGTTCTTATATCCCTTTCCAATCAAGTAGTCACTTAGACGGGTATACCACATCCGCCTGGATTGTTTCAATCCGTAAAGTGAGCGTTTCAACTTAATTGCAAACGCACTCTGTGGTTTAGAGTCACTTGACTTGGGTAATGCAAGGCCATTAGGCACTTTTCATATATATCTCTGAATCTAGATCCCCATAGAGATATGCAGTAACCACATCCATGAGCTGCATTTCCAGTCCTTCGGAAATTACTAAGCTAACTAAGTAGCGGAACGTTATAACGTCCATTACGGGAGAGTATGTCTCCTCGTAGTCAATTCCAGGGCGTTGTGAGAAACCTTGCGCCACAAGGCAAGCCTTGTACCTCAGGACTTCATTCGTCTCATTACGCTTTCTGACAAAGACTCATTTATGTCCTACAGGCTTTACACTTGGTGGGGTTAGCACTACCTGACCAAATACCTGTCTCTTTGTCAGAGAATCTAATTCTACCTGGATTGATTCTTTCCATTTAGGCCAATCTGCTCTTTGTTGACAATTTTCAACGGAGCGTGGTTTGATATCACCGTGCTCTATGATTCCTTAAGCAACAGTATATATCATCAATGTGTATGGAAGATCTTTCTATCAACTCATACGCACTCTCGTAATCCTTTGAGCTTTCTTTGTTCTCTGGAATCATTTCAAACATCGGAGAGTCCTCCAGTATTGATTCATGGACATAACTATAATAAGAGACAATCTCATGAGAGGGATTCTATACATTGATGATTGGTTTGTGCCTTACTCACCCTCTTCTTCCTTGGGTGAGTGTCAATCGAACCAAGTGACCTCCCCCTCTTCCTTGGGGAGCCACGGCCTCAACCACACCTCCACTAAGTGCGGTTGCAGTGCCTCTATCTGCGGCACCGTGCCCCTTGTTGGGGATTTCTAACCTTGCAGGCACATTTGCAGCTGGTATATGTGATCTCGTCACTTTTACGATATCAGTAAACGCATCAAGCATCGAATCTGCTACGTTCTGAAGATCGATTATTCTTCTCACTTCACTTTCACTTTGTGAAGTGCGGGGATCAAAATGAGACAGAGTGGGGATAAACCACGACAATTCCTGTCGTTCCCTTGGAAAATCCTTTTTCCTATCTCCCCCTAACGATGGGAAGACCGTCTCATCAAAGTGACAGTCCGCAAATTTAGCGGTAAAGAGATCACCTGTCAAGGTTTCCAAATGGTGGATAATTGTTGGGGATTCGTATCCAACATAAATACTCAATCGTCTCTGAGGACCCATTATGGTGCGCTGTGGGGGCGCAATAGGCACATATACTGCGCAACCAAATATGCGTAAGTGTGAAATGTCAGGCTCATATCCAGTTACCAACTGGTACACAGAAAATGGTTGGCCAGTAGTGGGTCCAAAATGAATAAGTAGAGCTGCATGCAATATTGCATAACCCCATGCAGATATAGGCAGGTTGGTGCGCATAACCAATGCCCTAGCCACCATCTGTAGTCTTTTGATGGTGGCTTCTGCGAGGCCATTTTGTGTATGCACATGGGGTACAGGATGCTCTACATCGATCCAAATAGATATGCAATAATCATCGAATGCTTTTGATGTAAACTCTCCAGCATTATCAAGCCTTATAGACTTGATAGGGTGATCGGGGTGGTGAGCCCTTAAACGTATAATCTGTGCTAGGAGTATTGCAGCATTTCTTGTGGACAATAAAACGACATGTGACCAGATTGTCGAAGCATCCACCAAAACCATAAAGTACTTGAATGGTACGCATTCTGGATGGATAGGTCCACAGACATCTCTTTGTATCCTTTGTAAGAATGGAATGTTTTGTTTTGTATCTTTAGCATAGGAAGGTCTCGATCCTGTTTTTGCTAAAGAGCAGGCTTTGCAAAACGAGTGATATGCCTTTGAAATAGTCAATGAGGCATAATGGGAGGGAGGTAGTGCTTCTGGTACTTCAGAAGGCAATGACTGCATTTGAGCAATACTAGAACCGACACCTTGCAGTGTGGCAGATTTTTCTCCCATTTTTCACTCGAAAGAAGGGATATCCGTGTGAGTTCTTTAAAAATACGGATCATCATGTCACGACCTCAGTGCCATAGGTGGTCATGCAAAAGCCTGTATGAGTCAGTGTCCCACATTTCATTGTTGGTGACAATATAGGATTCAATGATCCGAATCGTAGGGAGGTACAGTCCACTAGATTGACTCATAAGTTTCTCTAAGATGTGTTTCCTTCCACAGTCATTAGATGTAATATCAAGGTATTCAGTTCCATTCTCACGATGTGTTTTTACATGATAACCGTTGGCACAAATTGCTTTGAAACATTAACAAGGTTCGATTAGCTCTTGGTGCATATAGAGCGTCTGTGACTTTAAATGTTGTGCCATTAGGCAGCAAAAATTTGGCAGTTCCTCGCCCTTTTATTAGTTGTGATAATCCAATCATCGTAGTCACAGAGGAATTATAGGCTATTAGTTTCAATGAATAATTGCCTATTTCTTAATATTGTGTTGGTAGTTCCACTATCATCTAAGCACTCAAGTTCTCCTCCATTCATTCCTACAAATAAATGGGAGGTATTTAGAAAATATAACTCATATTCTTTAGAGTATTTCTATTTGCGTAGAATGGTATTCTTTTCATTCTAATAATTTTTCCTTTTTTCTAGATGTATTGCTTTACATCTTTATAGTGCTATTTCGAACCATGTAAATATGTGTATAGAAAATAAATTTGAATAAATTCAGTGCTTCAGAATAAAATTCGAAATTTATTAATAAGCCAACGATAATCAAATCAAGGTCTTGTTCAGAAATCTTATGCATCAATCCATGATTGAAAATAAACTTTAAGACCAAACAATAGTCTAATTAAAAGTGAGGCATTATGCCTTCACAACTGTCTTTGGAAAATAAAAACAGATCAGTCAAGATTGAGAGCATCCATTGACTTAGCAAGTTCCTCTTTGCCATTGAAGTCTGCAATTGTAAGGTTGACGTCTAGGTCATGACCTCCTTCTTCCATATAGTGAGCCTCTTGTTCTTTAGACTCTCTATACCTCTTGTAATTTGTTGCTACTCTGTTGTTTGCTTGGCAGTTCTTGTACCAATGCCCAATGAATCCACACCTATAGCATGGTTCATTGTCAACTCTTTCCTTTTGCATCTTGTTTCCACGATCCCCATGTCCCTTTCCACGTGGTGCATTGTTGCCACATGGGTAGGATCAGCACGTGTAAACCCCCTTGCATTGGAGTTCTTTCCACCTTTCATTTTGCCATAATTAGCCTTGGGAATTTTCTTTGTCCCAGTGGGCCTGGCATTGTTATTCAAGAGAATCTCATTTTGTCTCTCAGCCACTTGCAGTAGGCTTATCAACTTATTGAAGGTTGTGATTCTTTTGTTGTCATAATCCAACTGATACTGGTTCGCTAGTATAAAAGCTGAATTAGGAAAGGTGGTAAGAGTCTTGTAGATCATATCATCTTCTGTGATTTCCCTTCCACAGAAATTGAGACGTGCCTTTAAGCACAACATGTCCTTGTTAAAGTCATTGACCTTTTTATAGTCAAGCAAGCGGATTCCATTCCACTGAACAGCCAGTCCTGGGAGCAAAGTATCGTGAATGTTCCCAAAACGTCCTTTAAGGGCATCCCACAGTGCTTTGGGTGTCTTCAACTGAAGGTACTCCCAGCGTAGGCTAGGATCAATATGTCGCCTCAGAAAAATTAAGGCATCTGCTTTCACCTTATTAGATAGTTCATCATCTTTGGGGTCAGTAATGGTGGCAGTGTAGTCTTTTGCCACAAAGGCAGTTTCCATATCGGAAACCCAACGATGGTACTCAAGTCCTTCTGAGTCCAAAATGTCAAACTCAGGTCGAGTTGGATCAGCCATCTACATAAAACAAGAGGAAGATATAAATTACGCAGTCATAAAGACATCGACGTGAATTATTTTCCAAAAATATGAATTAGATTTCAAGACCAAGATTCGTAATGGTCACATTTTTTTTTTCGATGCTATGTGATAATACTTTATCACAGTAAGTGTGTATTTATAATGCACATGAACTTTCATTATCATGGCAAAAACGCAATTCTTTTTTGTATAGCATTCTAAACAAGTAATAATCATAGCACGTAATAAATAATAAAAACATAGCATATATTAAAATAAATTACATAGCATGCTCAAATTTCACAAATGTATACCAAAATATATGTTACACAAAATAATAGCAATAATATAAAGGCATGCTTAGGAATAACTATATAAGCGTAAATAAAATTCACAAAACATGCTCAGAATTGCATAAATAATATATAACAAAATATATATGGCATGTTCAAAATAAAGTATAAACTATAGCATAATTAAATAGCATGCTTAAACATAATTATTTAAAACATAAATAACAAGACATGCTGTAAGAGGATTAATATTAACGAACAAAACATGCTTAATAACAAAATATAATAAAAGCATAAACAATAAAGTATAAAGCATGCTGTGTTAAAATCATAAAATAAAATAAAGAAAACATACTTGATTTCGATAAAACAAAACTATCTTGGCGCACGCGCGTGTTGAGGCAGGCGTGCGTAGCGTTGTTTTTGTGCTTGAGGCGTCTCCCTTTCTCTTTTCAGCAGTGGGCCTGGAGGCTATTTTTTCTTTGCTTTTCTCTGGGCTGTAGGCCTGTTTTTTGTTTTTTTTCCCTGGGCCGCAAGGCCTGTTTCTGTTTTTTTTTTCTGGGCCGCAGTTTTTCTTTAGTGGGCAGGGTCACAGGTTTTTTTTTTCTTTTTTTTTTTCGGTCTTTTCCTTGGTCGGGTCAGTCCTCTTCCTGTTTTTTCTTTCTTTCTTTTCTTTGCGTTTTCTTTCTTCTGGTTTGCAGGTGGGTGGTGGCCGCGATGATGCAGTGCTGGGAGGTTGGGTGTGCAGCGCCGGATCGGAGCTGGGATGGGCTGTTGGGCGCGGGTCTGCAGCGAGGTCTGCTTGGGCCGCCGGGGATGGTGCTAGGCTTCAGATCGCGAATGTACTGCAGGGATCGGTGATGCGCGCGGGGGGGGGGGGGGTGGTGGAGGCAGCGGGCTGGTGTCCGGCGGAACAATCTGGTGTCCGGCGCTGGGTGTGCAGAGGCGGTGCTTGCAGGGGTCGCTTCACCGAGACAGGTGAGCGTCTGTGTGGGCTGGAGATGCCGGGGACAGATCACTGCAGTAGGAGGCGCGGGATTTGCGCAGGCGGAGCGGGCTGTGGGGCTTCGTGGCCTGCTGTGAATTTCGATTCCGATTCCGATGTCTCTGGTGGCCGTGACTGAAACTTCGGGTGCGGAGAGCAATTGGCTGGGTGCGGAGAGCAATTGCTCTGGGCTTCGTTGAGGCCGGTCTGTGGAAAGGAGCGGAGCCTAGGGTGGAGGCTGCTGCACGATTTTTTATTTTTTTTTACTGGCGGCAGAAAAGAGGAAAAACTTTTTCTTCTTAGGGTTTGGGTTTTTTTTTTCTTGGCTATTTGCTCTGAGCATGCTGATAACGTGTAAAAGTAAAATGATAATTGGAATGGTCTACTCATTTCATTTCATAACCCCTTTATATAGGGATAGGATTACAACGGAAATATCAATTACATTGATGATACTAAATGCTGATTGAGCTGTGATTTGTAATTGCTTGATTCCCTCTTCGTCTGTTTCTTTGACGAAGGCACATAATGTGCTTTTCCTTTAACAGAATGTTCTATTGTTTAATTTTGAGTAATAAGACAGAATTATGTCGTTTGAATATATAGAGGGTTGAACTTTCTTGGGCCTTTCTATTGTGTGATTCAATTAAAAACCACAATTATCTGTTGTCTGACTAGCATAAATTGTGATGCCCCGGAAATTCGTATTTATTTTCCGAGGAATTTCCGGAATCTAATTTATGGTTGTTGGACGGTTTCGTGGCTCGTGGACGGAGCGGAAATGTTTCGGATGAAATTCTATTTGAAAAGTATGACTTTAGGGGGGGTTCAAGGTTGACTTTGGATACGTTGAGATTCTCTGAAAACTTCCTTCACGAAAGTTGTAGAGCGCGTCGATACGAGTTCGTGGACATGTGGAATGCAAGAATCGGAGTTCGTATGAGAAAGTTATGGCCATTGGAAGGAATTTCCATTTTGGTATAAATAGAAGTTTCCCGAAGGAGAAACTTACTATTTTCATTTGTTTCCTTTTCCGGAAACCATTCCTTCCTCTCTCTTCTCTCTCGGCTGCTACCTTCAGAATCTAAATAATCACAGTGACCCGACCCGAACCCGGTATTCCGACCCGGTCGGAACTTACATCTCCAGCGACCTCTTCCGGTGAAACCAGCCCAGAACGACTCGCCTCCTTGCTCCGGTCGTCTCTGTGGTGGCCTCTTACGACGATTCTCCTTCGCGGTGGCGCTGCAAGGTGGCACAGGTTGTGGAAATCGGACCCGACCGGAAATCGTAGCTCCGGCGACGGCACCGCTTCAAGTTTCCTTCCTTGGCTTCATGGGGGTCGTCTGAGTCGATCTATGGTGTTTTTTTTGATCGGTTTACGTGGAAATTGGTTCAACTCAGTTGGGATTACTGTTCACGGCTTGTGAGGTAGTTTTCGACCCTTTATGTTTGTTTTCTGACTTCGAGCTAGTTATGAGAATTCACAAGCATGCTTAGATGAAGAACTTTGATTTTGGGAGTTTTGTCAAATATTGAGTTTTGGCCGGCGGCGATGCGCCACCGCCTGTGGCGGCGTTCTGGCGGTGTTCCGGCCACTTAAGGAACTGTTTTTGGTATTATATATGTTCTACTCGTTGATACAAGCGTTTCGATATATAATATGCAAATTTTGGAGTTCGTATGGAATTGTTATGATTTTTACAGTTTCATACCGATCGATTTATTCGATCCGTGAGGATTCGAGCGTCCGATCGACTTGTGGTTTGGTCACATCGATCGTGGACGTATTCCGGAGACTTTGGGAGGTCTCGGATGTGGTTTTGCCTCGATTGGCGCCACTTTGGAGATTTTAGTTCAAAACAGGGGTTTCGAACTTAAATCAAATGTGAATCGTTATGAAGTTGGAACCGTATGTGATTAGGTACTTGACGAAGTATTCTGGACGGTTATTTTGTGGATTGTAGCTTGGTGCTTTATTGAAGACGCAGCGGAATTTCGAGGTGAGTAATCTCACGAAGTTCATTCACGAACGGGTTGACCTTATTGTTTTGAGAGTTATTTAGTTAACTGCAAACTATAGTTGGTATTAGTGGCCTTCCTGAGTGAATGACCACTTATATATATATTTACGTGGAATAAGTATATTCTTGTGGGTTGATGAGTGAATTGAAGCAATAGGTATTGATGGGTTTCATTCTATTGTTTTGGGGCTTGACTTTTCGGGAAACATTTTGTGGGAATTGGGAATTTCTATTGTTTTGAAAAGTGTCAAGATTTGGTGTGAGTTGCTTTGATGTGATTTGAATGTTTTGATCTAACGACCGGGGGTCGGAAGATCTGAGAGTCACAAGTTGTGATTTCTCCTTTCGGTTTGATTTAACGTTTTGATCTGACGACCGGGGAGGTCTGATGATTGGAGGTCACGGGGTGACATCTCCTTTTGTGTGAGTTGAGTAACTTTTGGGTCCTGGGTGACCATTTTGAAAGGTTTTGATCTGACGACCGGGGAGGTCTGAGGATTTGGGGTTGCTGGGAGTAACCTCAGGCATATATATCGGGACTTCACGCCTTTGGCCGGGTTTGTGGATACGATCAGTTAGAGCTCTAGTCTGTTGCCATAGTACATCATGGGGGGTAGCGGGGAGCTATCTGATGCTCATGAGTACGTATTTTTAAAAGGGAGTTTCCGGGATTCTTTCTTTTAAATGTCCTAGGAGGACTTGTTTATCATATTTAATTGTCAGAGTTTCAATTATTATGATTTTGTCATGGGGTGACTTGTGTTGATTTGAGAATGTGTTTTTAAAAGGGAGTTTCGGGGATTCTTTCTTTTAAATGTCCTAGGAGGACTTGTTTATCATAATTAATTGTCAGAGTTTCAATTTATATGATTTGGTCATGGTGTGACCTTTATTGTGATTTTTGGGAAATGCATATTGAATTGTCAGAGTTTTCAATTAATATGACTTTGTCACGGGGTGACTTATATTCGTTTCTTTTGGGAAAAGAATGTACTGTTTTGGGAAAACATGGTGTGTGTCTCTTTTTACGAGTTGATGGGTTTCCTCGTTGGGTGAGTTGTGCATGTGTGGTTTTGAGTTACTCATACGGGCTTGCAAAAGCTTACCAGGTTTGTTGTGTGGCAACCCGGTACACCATTCAAATGGTGTAGGTGTTAATCCTGCAGGTTCAAGCTGAGGTAGCGCCTTTGCAGCTTTACGGTAGGAAGCCATTTTTGTGACTTTACCTTTGATAAGGACTTCCGTTGTATAGTTAACTCTGAGCAGCATTTACGCTTATCTTGTTGTTGACAATTTAATTCGTAAGCTTGTGTAATATATAACTCTTTGGAGCGAGTGTATATTAACTTTGAGGGTTCAGGGCATCAATATGTGTGTAAGTTTAAGGGAAAAAGATTTCAGGTATTTTGTATTGATGACTGAACGTTCACGCATGTATAATTATGGGATTATATATATCGATTTTTCATGTGTGTAAAATCAGGGGCGTGACATAAATAATAAAATTGTTCTGCTTCATCTGTGGTTTATGGTGATTTCAGACAACAGACATTTGCTTAAATTTTGTAGTCTGATGTTAGTTTGGATGTCAATTTTAATTGGTTTTTATTTCTGTCTTAGAAAGAGCATTTGCACGACACAATTTTAGAAAAACTGGTCTATTTATTTGAATATCATCATGAATCATTACAGCCACCAAAGTGAGTTCTAGCTATATGCACAAAATGATTCCTAACTACTGATCTACCACAGACATACAACACTAGTGATCTGAAACCTGACAACATGCCTGCCCATTCAACCCAGACTTGATCAATGTCCAAGTAATAATCTCCAACTCGGTAGTCATCCTGCATAAGTAATATAATATTCAAGTGTAAGAAAAGGTATGATAGAAGAAGCCTAAAAGGGAAGATCTGCGGAGGGGGAAAAAGGATAAGGGATTACCTCTTCAAGTTTGTAGAACTTGTACAATTCATCAACATATTCAACAACTGCTAATTCCAACATCTGTATTATCGTGACAACATGTTTTCCTTGGATGTTGCACTTATAGATCATCACTTTCTGAGCCAAAAAGATCTCTTCTATTGGAATTTCCATTCAAAGATCACCTCGTGCCACCATAAATGCATCTGAATTTGCAAGGATATCATCAAAGTTTGCGACTCCTTCCTGATTCTCCACCTATCAATAAAATTTTGGAAGTATAAAGAACACAAACTGAAATTCTTTAACCATTTATACCAACCAAAGTATCATCACTACTAACCACTATATCATCTAAATAATATGATGCAAAAATAGAATGGTAAAAGTTCGGTTATAGAGCCTTTGAATGAAGGCCAAAGAAACAAGCATCGAATTTGAGTGGAATAATACAAAGCATACAGGGTTATTGACCTAAATTTAACATAATACTTTACCCCATCTGATAAATTGAGAGGTGCATCTTAGACAAGAATTCACCATCTCAGGTTAAATACAATCTTTCAAAAAGAAGCAGTATAAACATACTTTTTTAAGGACATGCGTACCTACAAGAAATCACCCTACTTTAAAGGGTCAACACTCAGAGATGGATGCCAAACCTGTAAAAAGTAAACTTCCAACCAGAATAAATATTAGACAAGATCAAATTATAGTTGGCATAGCTCAAAAATGATAAAGTTAATTGCCAAAACAAAAAAAACAAAAAAACAAAAACAAAAAATGCTAAAGCTACTATAAACTTTGACATCAGCAATAATACATAATATCAACAGTTCCTTGCCTGCATTTCACGGTGGCCACAATCTAACCATGATCGAAACTCCCTCGATAAGATTTGTTTCCTTCTCCAATTGACCACATGTAACCCAAAAAAAATCAACAAATTAGTGAGCACCCTTTCACGTCTATCATCCAAATCAAGAATGCAAAAAATGCTATCATTCAGAGGCAAATATGTCTGCAGACATCTATATACATAACATGTTTCATAAGAAAACTAACCCAAAAAAAAAAAACAATTGCAGAACAGATACAAAATGCATAGTGCAGGATGAAGAATTGTTTTCACTAAATTAATCCCATTTATCTGCAAATCCCGAGTGCACAACCATCTGATAATAGTAGTATTTAATGGAGTAACTAAATAAATACAACTACAAAATATTCCTTTACCTGTAATTTTGAAGGAGTGAAAGGTGTCAATTCAACAAATTATATCAAAAGGAAAACCTCATTCCTCGAGAGCTGCCATGCGTCCAGGTCCAACCATCTCACCCCTACGAAACCAAGTTCGTAACCAAATCAGAGCCATTTGTCTACCCTCCTAATAATATGAAAGGTAATAAGTGCACTTGTATCTTGTTGAGAGTACCTTATACATATTCAACACAATGCTCTCTCACTAATTGTTCATGCCGCCATATATTGCTCACTAAATATGTTGGATCATATACCAGCACCAAAAAAGCCACACAAAAAAACTACACCATTCACATGACTAATCAGACTTATTCAGGTTAGATCACACCAACTTTTGTGAAATACTCATATAAGAACAAATAAAAACCAAAAGAACCACAGAAGCCAATCCCTAATTTCTTTCTATGTCTTTGGCTTTTGCAGGTTGATTTTGATTTCCCAAACATGTACAAATACTATCTAAATTTCTAAACATACTAAATGTGAAAGCAACTAACTGATATAACTATTTAATCATTACCGGTTAAAAAATGGAACAAATAAACTTCATGACTACAATAGAAAACTATGAAGGACATGTAGGAAATTGGCCCATTTTAACATTGATACTTCATGACTACAGAATTCTTTGACTACATGATCAAGTCAATTGAGATTAACAAAACCATTGGCAAAAGAATGAAAAAAGAAAGCAATGACCATCAAACAACCTGTATATCTATTAGAATATCTATTTAATTAATAAAGAACTGCAGAAATAAAGGGGATGATCAAAGACCAATCTATAAGGTGATCAAATAGCAAAAGAAAAGGCAACTAATAACTTCCAAACCCATTTTGTATGTGTTAACGTTCAAAGTTCAGCGGTAACTAAACCTTTACTAACGCTGGTCCGATGGGCGGACCGCTATCAATGATACTCAAAGTTCCCGCTACCTGTCAAATAAAATACAGAGGGCGTCAGAGGGGAGTATTTATGTTAACAAAGTAACAGTAGGTAAGTATTAATTGTGTAATCAATGAGGAGAGCGGAGAGAACATTTTATAGGTGAAGAAGGAGCTGATCGTCTTTATGTTTTCGATGTGGGACTTACTTAAGCAACTTTCTGATAGGTTCAAACGTCCAAATTCAGTTATTATCTTTTACCAAAGCCAATCATCTTTGAGACCTTTTCAGACCCGATAGAGAACTTGTTGAAGCTTCCCTTGACTGTAGCTAGCTCATCCTGCAATTTCTCATTCTCAAAGGTTAGTGAAATATTTAGTGTGGACTAAGCCTTGACTTCAACCTACAATATTTTAGTTTTGTTAATAAGATCATCATGCTTCTTGTTCCAATCTTGAGACTTGACCTCATCCTGCAAGACTTTAATCTTATCAACAAAATTAGTATGCTCTTCTTCCCACTCTTTTAAACATGTTTCAAACTTTTGCCCAATTTTTTCTTTTTCAAACTTTTAAACATGATTCAATTTCTTCCTCAAGTTTGTAATTTTTTCAAAGAACAGGCTTTGAAGCATTATACAATTGTTTACATTTTTCATTCGTCTCTTCATCAAGAGTGTCACGCCCCTGATTTTACACACACGAAAATCGATATATATATGCGTGAACATCCAGTCATCAATACAAAATACCTGAAATCATTTTCCCTTAAACTTACACACATATTGATGCCCTGAACCCTCAAAGTTAATATACACTCACTCCATAGAGTTATATATTACACAAGCTTACGAATTAAACTGTCAACAACAAGATAAAACGTAAATGCTCCTCAGAGCTCACTACAACGGAAGTCCAAATAACGGTAAAGTCACAAAATTGACTTCCTACCGTAAAGCTGCTAGCTCGCTGCCTCGGTTTCAGCCAGGATTACCCTGACCTACAGGATTAACCCCTACACCGTTTGAATGGTGTACCGGGTTGCCACACAACAAACCTGGTAAGCTTTTGCAAGCCTGTATGAGTAACTCAAAACCACACATGCACGACTCGCCTAACGAGGAAACCCATCAACTCGTAAAAGAAACACACACCCTGTTTTTCCCAAAACAGCACATTCTTTTCCCAAAAGAAACGAATACAAGTCACCCCGTGACAAAGCCATATTAATTGAAAACTCTGACAATTCAATATGCATTTCCCAAAAATCACAATATAGGTCACACCGTGACCAAATCATATAAATTGAAACTCTGACAATTAAATATGATACACAAGTCCTCCCAGGACAATTAAAAGAAAGAATCCCCGAAACTCCCTTTTAAAAACACATTCCCAAATCAACACAAGTCACCCCGTGACAAAATCATAATAATTGAAACTCTGACAATTAAATATGATACACAAGTCCTCCCAGGACATTTAAAAGAAAGAATCTCCCGAAACTCCCTTTTAAAAACACATTCCCAAATCAACACAAGTCACCCCGTGACAAAATCATAATAATTGAAACTCTGACAATTAAATATGATACACAAGTCCTCCCAAGACATTTAAAAGAAAGAATCCCCGAAACTCCCTTTTAAAAACACGTACTCATGAGCATCATATAGCTCCCCGCTACCCCCAATGATGTACTATGGCAACAGACTAGAGCTCTAACTGATCGTATCCACATATATAGGCGTGAAGTCCCGATATATATGCCTGAGGTCACTCCTAGCAACCCCAAATCCTCAGACCTCCCCGGTCGTCAGATCAAAACCTTTCAAAATGGTCACTCAGGACACAAAAGTTACTCAACTCACACAAAAGGAGATGTCACCCCGTGACCTCCAATCATCAGACCTCCCCGGTCGTCAGATCAAAACATTAACTCAAACCAAAAGGAGAAATCACAACCTGTGACTCTCAGATCTTCCGACCCCCGGTCGTTAGATCAAAACGTTCAAATCACATCAAAGCAACTCACACCAAATCTTGACACTTTTCAAAACAATAGAAATTCCCAATTCCCACACAATGTTTCCCGAAAAGTCAAGCCCCAAAACAATAGAATGAAACCCATCAATACCTATTGCTTCAATTCACTCATCAACCCACAAGAATATACATATTCCACGTAAATATATATATAAGTGGTCATTCACTCAGGAAGGCCACTAATACCAGCTATAGTTTGCAGTTAACTAAATAACTCTCAAAACAATAAGGTCAACCCGTTCGTGAATGATCTTCGTGAGATTACTCACCTCGAAACTCCTGGTGCGTCTTCAATACAGAACAATGCTGCCAACCCACAAAATAGCAGTCCAAATACTTCGTCAAGTACCTAATCACAATCGGTTTCCACTTAGTAATAATTCACAAACGATTTAAGTCCGAAACCCCTATTTTGAACTAAAATCCCCAAAGTGTCGCCAATCGAGGCAAAACCACATCCGAGACCTCCCAAAGTCTCCGAAATACGTCCACGATCGATGGGACCAAACCACAAGTCGATCGGCCGCTCAAATCCTCACGGATAGAATAAATCGATCGGTATGAAAATGCAAAAATCATAACAATTCCAAACGAACTCCAAAACTTGTATATTATATATCGAAACGCTCGTATCAACGAGTAGAACATATATAATACCAAAAACAGTTCCTTAAGTGGCCGGAACGCCACCACAGACGGTGGCGCACCGCCGCCGGCCAAAACTCAATATTTCACAAAACTCCCGACATCAAAGTTCTTCATCTAAGCATGCTTGTGAACTTTCCTAACTAGCTTGAAGTCAGAAAACAAGCATAAAGGGTCTAAAACTACCTCACAAGCCGTGAACAGTAATCCAATCCGAGTTGATCGAAGTTTCACGTGAATCGATCCAAACAACCACCAAGGATCGATCAACGAGGCTGCTCTGAGCTCACCCAAGAAGACTTGAAGCCTCGCCGACGTCGGAACAAGGATTTTCGACCGGGTCCGAAAACACCAACCTGCACCGCCTTCTACCGCCGCCACCACCGAGAATCGGTGCTAGAGGACACCACAGGGATGACCAGACGGAGGAGACGAACTAATCTGGAAAGTTTCGTCGCCGGAGACCGCCGCTGTTCGCGGGAAAAGTCAGGTCGGATCGTCCGGGTTCGGGTCGGGTCAGCAGGATAATTTCGATTCTGAAGGTGCTGCCGAGAGAGAAGAGAGAGAAAGGAATGGTTTCCGGAAAAGGAAACAAATGAAAATAGTAAGTTTCTCCTTCGGGAAACTTCTATTTATACCAAAATGGAAATTCCTTCCAATGGCCATAAATTTCTCATACGAACTCTGATTCTCGCGTTCCACATGTCCACGAACTCGTATCGACGCGCTCTACAACTTTCGTGAAGGAAGTTTTCGGAGAATCCCAACGAATAGAAAGTCAACCTTGAACCCCCCCTAAAGTCATACTTTTCAAATAATTAATTCGTTCGAAACACTTCCGCTCCGTCCACGAGCCACGAAACCGTCCCACAACCATAAATTAGACTCCGGAAATTCCTCAGAAAATAATTACGAATTTCTGGGGCATCACAAAGAGCTTCATCTTCCAAGTCAGAATCATCATATAAATCAATATTAAGAGAGGAAGTAAGAGCAAGATTTACCTCTTCATTATCCGATTAAGAGCCTTCATCACTATCATTCCATGTGGATTTTAAAGCCCTGTTACCTCATGAGTTATACTTCTTGTTGCCATAATCGGTAGCAAGATGTGCCATTCCACCACACTCAAAGCATTTAGGCTTGTCAGGAAAACTTTTCTTTTGAGGAAATTTGGCAAGTTTTGAATTTTTGTCAAAAAGATTTTCAGAGACATGACTTCTTTTTTAGTCAAAAAAGTTTTTTGAAGTGTTTCCAGAAGAGATTTTATTTTTCAGAAACTTTTGAACTCTTTTGTCAACAAAGCTAATTCCACATAATCACCAACAATATCATCTTTCTTTTTAATGGAAGAAAAGCAACGCCTTTTATCTTTTTCTCAGGCTTGAGTCTCACACTATGCCAACAAACCCATCAGACGACAGACATTGACTGTCGTCTGATATGAAGAAAATCTGTCGTCTATTAAGTTGATATCTGATTGACGTTCAGACGACAGGTAAAGCTCGACGTCAGAAGTTCACTCAGACGACAGACACCTAAAAAAAATCTGTCATCTGAATGTGCTTAAATATGCACAAATTGTAAGTATATGTGGTTAGATATCAAATAGAACGATAGTCAAATGTTGTTGTTGTCAAACTCTAGCAACAGACTCTACAAATAATTTGTTGTTTGTTTTAATCTGAGATGACAATAAAATGTCGTCTGTATGTGTAGAATTTCAATGTTCCTTTGCTAAATTTGTTGTGTGAACTTTATTGAAACAACATCCGCTGTTAGTTATCTATTGTATCTCTTGTTATAAAAAGACAGTTAAATGTCCTTTGAATGTGTAGATGCTTGTAGTGTCTTTGGTCTTTCTGTTGTGTGTACTTGTTTCAAACAACAGTTGTTGGTAACTTTCTATTGTTTAATATTATCAAAAAAGACATATATATAACTTCCAAAGTACTATCATATATCCCAATGATGAAAAAGTCATATTCAAATCATAAAATACAGTCTGTTAAGAGCAGTATAAACTAATATACTCCATTGATAAAAATTTCAGCACGGTTGCTCCAACCTCCTCAAAAGGTCCTTCATGAAGGGTGTACTTGTCCCATGAGTAATCAGCAGTGTATCGACTGCCTTGGTCAAAGATATCACAACTTGTTTTCTACTTGCCTTTTGCAGACTAAGGATCATCTCTGCTTCCTGACCATTTCTGCCCTGATAGATCTCTGCTTCCTAAGTGAGGACCATTTTTCTATGACAACATCAACCAACATTATTTCAGTTACCATTGGACTAAACAAATGAAATACAAGTCAAAAAACTTTTAATACAAGTCAAATTTTATGGTAGCTTCATTCAATGACAGAAGTTGAGTGAAGATATCTGCTCCAATTGGTGATTCCTGCAGCTTACACATGTTAGAAGCAATGAATTATACTATAATGCTAATGTGAAAGAACATGCACGAATAATGAAACATTATACAATAACAAAGACTCTGATGGTCTGATGTTAAAAGTAACATGGTACTCCAAAAAATTTCCTGTGACAAATCTCAATACCAATCTTGTTTTCCCAGCTCCAATGTCCCAAGAAGCACCTGCGAAATCCATAATATAGTGAATCAACCAACATCTATTCCTCTTGTTGATGTTCAATACTAAATTTTTAAAGCACAAAATGTAACAATACAAAGGGAAGTGCTTTTCCACAGGAAACTAACTTTTGGGCATAGACAAAATTCTGAATTCCTAAATGGTAGTCAAAGAGGTAACTTGAGAACATAATTTGATCATATATCCTCACAGAACTCGATTGCTTTCCCTAAACAAACATATCATGTATATATTAAACAAGAATAGATTGCCAATCAGTATTAGGCCAATTCATGCATACAAATGAATGAAAGAAAAAAAAGGAAGACATACCCATCAGCTTGGCTTGTATATTCTTATTGCCTGTTCTTGCCATAATCGCTTACATGATCAAATTTCTCAACCACATGTTGTAAGGATGGAGAGACTTTTATCAGTTTGAAATTAAGTGAAAACCAAGCAAAGGCACTATAATGAGAATCAATGAGAGAAAAGTTATACCAGGGACATGCTATTGTGGGATCTGTTTTGATGTTTCCAGGGAATGTGAAGCACTTGATTAGCCTTTGAGGCTTTGACTATAGGGGATTAGTTTCTGCAAGAAGCAAAAATGGAGTGGCAATATCATTCCAAAATGACCGGTGGTTTGTTCTTTGACTGGCGCGCAGTTGATTTGCTACATGCCTTTCATCTTGTCTCTTTCTTCAGATTCTGTCATTGAATATATACTGACAAGATCTTAAAATGAAGAATTCCTCTCTGTATTAACTATAATGCAACCATTACACAGTAGCTAGAGTCTCCAGAACTGAAAGTGGAGGTGGATGGTCCACAAAGTCAGCAGCAGTGAAATCGCTATAATGACTGATAACACAAGCAATCACAATTTCTAAACATAATCAGTTATTCATAGAAAATAGTTTAAATTCTTTTCCAAAATAGTTTAAATTCTTTTCCAAAATAGTCTCATAATTTCTACAAAAACAAAGAAAGACAAGCTCACCAAAATCCCCTTTGATACAGCTGAATGCTGAGTAACAACGAATTCCTAATCTGCTAACTGGCTTTGAGAAGGCAAATTCCCATGCACTGCCGAAAAAGAGGTAATACAAAAGAGAATAAATATCATTAGCGAAACCGAAAGTGAACACATAACAAAGACAAGTGACATTAAGCAAACATATACACAATACAAAGCTATAGTTCATTAAGTTTCATAGAAGGAAAATCCATAACAATTCAAAAAGAGAAGCCAACACTTTCTCAGGTAGAATAATCCAACATCGACGTTATGAAATTGATCGGTAGCATCATAAGATAAAAGAAATAATATTACTAATTCTAGGTTGTAGCATTGGTACCTACTTCTTTCAATTATACAAAGAGAAACTTTAAACATTATATTTAGGGGTCCTATAGAAACTAGAAGAGAAAAATACACGGTCAATAATGTTAAGCATGAGCATGAGGGTGCATCTCTATAAAAGCATCCTAGTAAGTAGGGGTATCTGGTGTTCTGCCAGTTTTAGTCAAGATAGCTTAACAAGTTTGACAGTCATAAAACACGAAATGAAATTAAGGGTAATAGTCACTATTCAACAATAATTTATGAAACAGCCATGCTTACTTTGTAAAGGTCAGCAGATCCAGAATTACGAGTTGCAAAAGCTTCCTTAATAGTAATAAAGAAAAGTTTGCATCGAACCTTGAACTTGACTGCGTCCTTCGTCTTCTTGATTTTCACAGAACGGGCATCCTTCCTTCTTGTAGTCAGGAGGAAATCCTTGATCTCATGGATTTGCTTCGGCTACTGGCAGAGAAACAAAGTAATTAGAAATCATAGACATTACACTCGGTCAATTACGCACTTGAAACCATTAACTATCACAAATTTCACTCTCAAGAATGTCCATTTACACAAAATTACAATTGTGTTTTAAACAGATAATAGCAAAGAGCTATAATTGAGGAAGACAGCAACAGGAGTATTATAAAGACTAGTTTTTCAGATGCGGGTTCTTATCAAAACACTAATCTTATATTTCAATAGTCATGTACAGGAAAGAGAGATGACAATATCCCAATAAACCGTGAAAATTGAAAAGCCAAAAGGCACCTTTCGTATTATAATCTGGTTAAAATAGAGATCATTAAGGTCTGGAGCGTACAATATGAAAGGTTCATAGCAATTACCACATCATGCACAAAGGTTGATAGCAGACCAGAAGGTCCATAGTTTAATGATATAGGGTCTAAAGCAGCAAAGGCATACACAAAATAACATCTTCCCAGATCCATAACTCTATTAGCCCAAACACAATATCACCTACTTGAGCTCCAAAAGACAAGAGTAACACTAACTGAGGTCATCCTTATAATGCAAATGATGAACAGAGGACTAAAACCCATTAACACCATTCTTAGCTATTATTTCAAAATTGCTTTTTCTCCTCTTTCTACATAAATCAAAATCCCACCTTTAAACTGTAATCAAACCAAAAAAAAAAAATTCTCATCCAAAAATCGCTGCAGTATTTCAGAGTGCTTAACGCAACAGGGTACCTTGTTTAGGTAGCATCAAACTAAAATGAAATCTGAAAGCCACACAAAAATATACCAGCAAAACAATACAAATACAAACCCATTACACGAAATCTCAAAGTAAGGAAGAACAAGTGCAAAGAACTATGTTCATGAAAGTGGTCTATGAAGGTCTAATTAATAGTAATAAAGAAAAGGTTGCAAAAGAGGAAGAACAAGTGCAAATCTAATACAGCAATTCAAAGTTGATTCTATGCATATTTACTGATATAACACAAGCAATCCTAATTTCTACACAGACGTTTAACACCAAATTCGACTTCAATAAAAAACCCTAACACTTATATCTGCTTTGATAACCTTCCATCCCCAATTCGAATATAACCCAGAAAAAAAAATCAAGATTCAAAGGAAATTTCATATTAAAGCCCTAAATCCCCAAAACCAAAACCCAGAATCTAAGGGCTTACCAGCATAGATAAAGAACTACTGATTGACACCCATGAAATGAGCAATGAGGTTTGGATGATTTCGCGAAGAGGGGTATGAATTGGAGGGTTAGGTTTTGAAACAAAGTCTGGATCAGATGCAGATTAAGGTTTCCTTTCTTTTCGAAGAGGGGTATGAATCGGAGGGTTAGGTTTTGATTCAGTTGGATTTTTGATTTGGGTGAGAACTTCGTTTTGGCGGCACGATTGCACGAACTTGGGTTCAATTTGGGTGAGAGAAGGTAGTGTTGTGTAAGAAGAAGCTGGGAAAGGTTTAGATCGAGTTTGATAAATTTGTCGGGGACAGAGAAATAACTTTAAAATTCTGCATATATCGCTTCACGTTGTGCCAAAAAAAAAAAGCCAAGACAAAATTCAAGGTCAATTTATCTCCTTTGATGAGACGACAGATAAATATCATCAGAACAAAAAATAGAATAAATAGGTACGACATGAGCTGAAATCAAATTTATCTCCTTTGGTTAGACGACAGATAAATGTTGTGTCAAGACAAACCTAATTCTCAAAACTAACTTACCATGGTATGTTGCTATATTCAGACAACAGTTTTTTCATTGTCTGTCGTTAAAATATATCAGACGACAGAAATCAACTTGTCTGTCTTCTGAGCTCTGTCGTCTGATGAGGTTATTGGCATAGTGTCATCTCAAAGGTTTTGAGATTTCCTGCCAGTTCGTCAAGAGAGTAGGTGTCCAGGTCCTGAGCCTCCTCAATGGCAATCTGCTTGGCTTTAAATTTTGGAGGGAGTGACCTGAGAAATTTCTTGACAATCCGGTACTCCTCAAACGGATCATCCAAGCTGCAGCATTAACTGGTTACATTGAGAAGTCGAGCATGAAAGTCATCAATTAATTCGTCTTCCCCCACTGACATGTTCTCAAACTCCAAGACAAGTGTTTGAAGTTTCTGGCCACTAACCTTTTCATTGCCTTTGCAAGTGACCTGAAGAAGATCCCATGCTTGTTTGGCTATGTCACAGTGGCTAATTCTCATCCTCTCCTTCTTGGATAAAGCTTTGAATAGTGAATTTCATGCCTTGAAATCACAATTTCATTCACGAACATCCTCTTGTGTCCATTCCTTCCTAGGCTTAAGAACTCTTTCAAATGTCCCTTCTTCTTTCTTTGAGTCTTCTGCCTTAGTTGGGTGTTCCTATCCAGTCTCAACGATATTCCACATATTTTCATCTTGGGAGTAGAGAAATGCCATCATCATGATCTTCCATTGTAAATTAATCTTCACCATCAAACCAAGGGGGCTAATTTATCGAACCAGAGGTTTTGTCACATTCATGTTCCATCCTGTCCTTGGATCTACTAAAAAGCTTTAGAACACTCTTTGATGCCAATTGAAAATACTTGGATGAACATGTTTCTGGATATTGGGGATTGATAGCTATGTTGCGATCCGTACTGGGCAGATAATCGAAATTCACAGAAATAACACAAATTTGTTTACCCAATGAAAACCTCAATTTGAGGTTAAAAACACTGCGGGGCTCTTACTTTTGAGAACCCAAAAGATGTAATCAATCCATTAGTGGTGAAGAACAAGTTTCTTTACAAACACAAATAGCGCTACGCTCGGCAACACTCACTAGACTAACTAGTTGAGGTGTTTGTCTTGAATCTTCTCTGCGTTCTTTACTTGAACAATCTCCAACAATCACTCTTCTAGCATCAATGACTTCTCTAATGATCTCGAGAGAACCATGCAAATGAATGAATGAATGAGGAAACACTTTGAGATGGAACAAGTGTTTTAGGGACGCCTATAAGACTCTTTCTAAGCGAGCAAGATGCACACAAATCTTGCATAAAAGTCACACAAATGAACACACACTCTTCTGAATATATGGAGGAAAAACCACTACTAAAAATAATTGCAATTGCTTCGAAAATTTGCTACGGCATCTCTTTCCGTCGCGAAAACTATGTTTTGCAACGGCACCTGCGACGGCAGTGTTTCGGTGGCATTTTTGTAATTTTTTAGACAGATCTAGTGTTGCCATCGAATGAATTTAAATAGAATGCGACGAGTTTCATTTTTCCATTGCTTATATTCTCACTAAACGAGGAATTCTAGACTCCAGAGAAAGCAAACAAAATCAGAGAGAGTTCCCGAATATACACATAGGCACATACAGAGAAGAGAGACAAATTCAAGCGAACGAAACCAAGAAGTGGATTGGGTATGGAGGACGACGAACTGCGGCTGGCATTAACCCCAGATCTGATGGCGAGCGATGCTATACAAGAAAGGTCAAAGGTGGTGATGATGCTGTGGATGACAGAGGAGGTGAAGCCTAGAAAGTTCATCAGAAAGTGCGAGAAGATCAAGAAGCTTCTCACGTATTGCGTTGGCCAGTATCTTTATCGTTCTCCTTCTTCATTTCCATAAATTCCATAGATATCAGAGCTGCCACCGCTTTGGTGCTTTAGGGTTTCAATGAATTGTTGAAATTGCTCAGCGAAGAATTTGAGATTTTGTAAAATTGGGTTTTAATTAGACGACCTTACTACTTTGGTTGCCCATTTTATCATTTTGTGACTGTTGATAGTTTAATTCCTCTATCATTGACGACGCCTCTCTCTCTCACTCACCGTGATCGAGACACTCCCACTCTCTTCCTTCTCTGATCTGCCTCCCAATCTGGTAAAACCTATACTCACATTCCCCTCCTTCTCTTTTCTCTATGCATTTGTATGTCAAAAGTATTCAATTTGCTTCACGAATTGCTTAGGTTAAGAAATTAAAGGACAATCATGCTTGGTTCGTCCACACAGTGTTCCTCTTCTAGTCACCCAGTGGGTGGGAAATCTTGGGTGGCTTTGAATTCACAGCTAGTCAAAATTGGCTCTCACCAGTTAGATATTAAGCCTAAATTGAAAGATAAGGCTCAGACTATCAGCTCCTATTTGGTGAGTTCAACTTTAGTTTGTCTGTATATTTTTGTATATACATAGGCATAATTGAATTTTGGTCATCATGTTCGGAAATTGTTGGCAATTATACTCATTTTCTACTTAAAGCATATGCTTGGGATTGTATTATCAATTTTTGAGTTGTTGTAAAAGTTAAGGGCGCATTCGGTATTGTTTTTGGAAATAGTTTTATGTTTTACAAATCCTAAAACAGCAGTAGAACGCGTCTGGCAGATTGAATTCCTAATCCGATGAAAACTCTATCTTAAATACAGAATCAATTTTAGTCTATCCTTTCCAAAACGATATATCAGTGTATCCTTCATTCTTTGAAAACAGAATCCTAAATTTGTGAAAAGCGGGATGCTGAAAGAGAAGAGCGGGATTTCTTGTTTCCGTAAAAGATTGCAGCAAGGGATGAGAGCGCGGCAAATTTTTGCCCAAAGGCTCTATATATTCATTGATTCATTGTTCTCTGACAATCCATATCTAGTCGCGTTCATCTTCTTCAGGAAGCAGAGCTTCGTTTGGACTCTACTGCTCTAAGTATGATAGTCTTCTCCTAAATCTTGAACTTACTTCAATCTTTCCCTCATCCTGAATTTGCTGTCGAAAACATGTCAATTTTTGTTAAATTTTATGAATTTACTGATGTGTTACTGCCAAAATCAGGTAGGAAGATAGAAGCAAAGGCGACCTCTCTACCCACACTCGTTTTGACGCTACTGCTCCTGGTATTCTTTTGCTTTTTGTTTAGGGGTTTTTTATATAGCTTGGAACATGATTTGGATTTTTCTTGGGCTGTTCTTTTGTTCAAAATGGATATATATCATATGATTACCATTTATATTATGGACTAACTTTGAAGTACATTTGATTCGTTGGTTGGAACTTTGAAGTACATTTGATTTAGTTTATATATCCTATATATATTGGTCTTTGCTGGAGCTTTGAATTACATTTGATTCGTTGTACTTGATTCTTGTCATTGTTCTGCTTGGTTATTTTGATATTGTCTCATTAGTGCCAAGTTATAAGTCATTGTTTATGTTGATTCTGAAAGGCTACTCTCTATTCATTGAAAAAGCTTTGACCCAGAAATATGCCTCACAATAATAATCTGATTTGATAGCAATAATACTATTTCTTATTTGCTTACAATCCTTCTTATTTGATATGTGAACACTCGTCCTTATGTCATCTCTTAGTTCCTGACATAGTGTATCAAGAGCAAGATTTTTCTGTTATTAGATTAAGCCCAACATGTTACAAAATAAAACCAAGGATCTTCAGTTTGTCAAATGTGTCAGATAATACTAATCCCCAAGATAGTTTATTCAAAAAGGTGCTTTTGATATGTAATTTAGACACTTATGAATTTATGAGATTGCTTGGTTGATGGAAACTATGCATTTGGCTTCATGGAACATATTTATTAATTTTCAATGTGGGTTGACATCTTTACTAAAACAAAACACTAGCAGATGAACCTAAAGAAACTACAATCAGTACTATATTTCTTTTTCTTTTATGCTTCCTCAGTCTGTGTAGTTCTGTTGTTAGTTTCTAGCTTGTTTGTTTCTTATTTCCCTTCTTTTGTATTCTATTCTGTTTGGTTTTTTCTTCAGGTCCTATTGATATCGTGTGTTACACTCCTTTGTGTTTGTGTCTTCTGGTTTTAATGATTTCATTCTACTTAGCTATTCTCTTTTTGGATCCATTGCCTTGAACGTTTTAAGCTTGCAATTCTGAGTAGGCTTTAGGGTTTAGGATGGTTGAGTGTAGTAGAAGGCTGACGATTATGTTGTGGGATTAAGTTACCGAAATATATTTATCTGTGTAATTTTCATCTCATTTACATTCAAAGAATATGGCCTCTAATGAAATGGAAGTTGATGACAAAGCCGAATGGTCTGCCAAGAATGAAGGACAATTCATTCGTATTTTGCATGAGCATGTGAAAAAAGGAGATATGCAAACGTCGACTTTCAAAAAGAAAATTTGGGTGGAAATAAGTGATGAGTTGTTTGCTGAAAGTACAAAAAGATATGTTGTGCCACAACTAAAGTCTAAATTCAATAAACTACGCAAAAAACACCCTGAATTTTTTGATTTGATTTAGCATACTGGATTTGGATGGGATCCTATTGCGAACACTGTTACTGCATCAGAGGAAGTATAGGCTACATATATTAAGGTAAATTTAGTATTAAACAATGATTTAGTGTTAATCCATTGTTTGCTTATTGAGTTTTCAGTATTTATTTTGGTATATGTAATATGCATTTTTCATTGTAGAGAGTGCCAGGAGTGAAGCGATATCGTAAGAAAGGGTTGAAACATTATGAAATTTTAGGGGAAATATTTAACACTACTACTGCAACGGGTTAACTACATTATGCCTCTAGCCAACTCCCTCCCAATTCAGATGAAGAGCGCGAGTTAGAGAACAAGTTTCTTAATAATGGAGTTCACATCAATCTTGATGAGGATTTGAATATTAATAATGCTCAAATTGAGACAAAAGGAAAAAGAACTAGACATGGAAGATAGTGACTCGGATAGTTCTTCAGAACTAGACGAAATGGCACAACACATGATCATTTGTATGAACATTTATGATTATTGGTCTTCATACATAGACAAGGTTCCTTGCCATACATCGATTCTATCTGGAGCTGAATATGTGCAAGAGTTGCTGAATGGACATCCAGATAGAATATATAACTCATTTCGCATGGATAAACATGTATTTCAACGGTTGTGTTGCACGCTTAAGAGTTTAAAGTTATTAGAAGATGATCAACATGTAGGTGTCCAAGAAGCCGTGGCGATTTTCTTATATATAGTATCTCATAGTGAGCGTATGAGAATGGCTGCTGAGCGCTTTCAACGATCAAATGATACTATTCACCGACAGTTTAAGCATGTATTAGCAGCCTTGTGTATGTTATCACCACATATTATACGTCGTCAAAGTCAAGGAGAAACACCTCCTGAAATTTTGAACAATCCAAAGTTTTATCCATATTTTGAGGTAAAGAATTATTATGAATGAAGTTATTTGTGTTTTATTTTATTTTATTTGCTCCCTAATATTTATTTATTTTATGACAGAAATGTATTGGGGCAATTGATGGAACACATGTCGCTGCATGGGCTCCGGCTCAGAAACAAACTTCATATCGTGGTAGGAAAGTTCTTGTTACCCAAAATGTCATGTGTGCATGCTCTTTTGACATGATGTTCACCTTTGTTTACATTGGATGGGAAGGGACTGCAAATGATTCTAGGATCTTTGTAGATGCAGTGACCAGGCCAGAAAATAAATTCCCATTTCCTAATGAAGGTAATAAACCACGTAACTTTTTTCTGTGGCTGTCTAAACTAAAAATACATATGCTTTACTTTGATTTTGACATGCACAAAATAATTTTGAAAAAAAAAAAAACAGGATACTATTATGTTGTGGATGCTGGATACACAAACATGCCAGAATTCTTAGCTCCTTATCGAGGTGAGCAGTATCATTTGCGTGATTACAGAGGACCTCGTCGTACACAGAGAGGTCCTAGGGAATTGTTCAACTACAGACATTCTTCATTGCGAAATGTAATTGAGCGATGTTTTGGTGTATTGAAAGCGCGTTTTCCAATTTTAAAATATATGCCTAATTATCCTCCAAGAAGGCAACGACGCATACCTATTGCATGTTGTGTTTTACACAATTTTATTCGGAAGGAAGCTCGTCGCGACAGATTGTTTGAAGCTTTTGATGTAGAAGATATGATTTTTGAGGAGGAAAAAAATACATCAACGAACTTAGATATGTCACAAGAGAACCTTGCACATATGACTAATGTTAGAAATGAAATTGCAGAAGACTTGTGGCAAGATTTTATCCCTCACCCTTAGATTGTTAGGTGATAATCAATTTTTAATGCAATTTTTGTTTGGATTGTATGATTTTTTTCGACAAAGTTTGGATTGTATGATGATATGACAACTTTGTTTTGAATATTTTGAGGAATTAATTTTAAATTAATCAGTTACTTTATTTCTTAAAGTAAATTTGTCACATTTAAAATTTCCATACCAGACACGTTTTCTGTTTTTCATTTTTAGAAAACTATTTTGAAAATTAGCCACCGAACGCATTCTCAAATCCAAAAAATACAGAATTTAATTTCCTGTTTTTGTTCTACAAAACAGTTTTTAAAATATTGTTTTGTAAAACGTTACAGGACGCGCACTAATTGTTGTTTGCTTCAGTGTTTGGATGGGATTTTGTAGCAGAAGCCAATTTTATCATTACTGGTCTTTAAAGCTAGGATTTTGTAAACATGCAAGGAAAACTAAAATTTGGGATCTTCAATTTTGTTTAAATTGGAACATGATAATAAAAGTCTTTTGTGATTATGTTCTGGGGAGATGTAGATTAAATCAATTGCTACACTTCTTGATGAACCTAGCTGTGATGATATTGATAAAAACAAATCATCATATTATAGTTTTTATCATGTCTATGTCAATGTATACACTGATTATATGTATGAATCAAGTTGTAGACTTCATGATTTTCTTCTGTCAATAGGTAATTATAGTGTAATAATCAGTGAATCAAGTTAAGGTTACCCTAAGTTGTATTGGCCTAGCTTAAATTGCAGCATAAGCAGGGTGGCTTCCTTATACAGGTTTTGCATTTCCTTTTTTATTTTCATATGGCGAACAAAGGGAAATGAAAGGTAAATCATATGTCTTGCTTTTTATAAATGAAAATGTGAATTGATTATACCACAATGCAGTACTAAACCAACTTGAACTGATCAGATACTATAGCCTTGTTGCAAAGTTAACCCTCTTTTGTCTAATTCATGTCTCAAGTTTTGTTCATCCTGATTCCTGTGTATGACTTTTAGAGTAAAGAAGGTGGGGGTGTTGCTTTCTCCATTAGGCTATTCCTTCTTTGTTCTTACTCCTTAATTTGGTTTTGACATCAGAAGATATGTATCCTTTTTTAGCACTTGCCTTTTCTCATTAAAATGTCATGTACTGAACTAAATCTGACATGTATCTCACAACTTCTCGTCTTCTCGTCTTGTATATATGCTCTCGACATCATTTATAAATCAAACTGTGGTTATTTTCCTTTTATTTTGCTAGCATTCATTGATGCAAGTAGATTTCATGCTCTCGACTTGTGACTAGATTAATGTTGACTAGAGTTAATTGTCAATTTCAGGAGGAGATGGGGCAAATGCAGACAACGATTCAACTACCTTTTGTAACTTTCAATATGCTAAAGAAAAGCATGAGTAATTCGTAGTTTGTTAGATTCAACATAGTATAAATATGTTATGTGATTTGGTGTAGTTTATGTGTACCAGACTAGAATGTTTATGAGTGGCATTTTGTATGTTTATGACATTTTGTATTGCACCATTTCATTAGTTTTATTGTAAGTTTACAATGTTAATATATCTTAATAACTTTTGCATGTTCTTAATTCACACCATTTTTTTTTATAAATGAAATATTCTTTTGCGACAGCAAAGTATCCGTCGCAAGTAATTTAACCATTGCGACAGCAACAGTTTTCCGTCGCAAATACTTTTTGCAACGGAAATTTACCGTTGCAAATGGATCTTGTGACGTCATCTATTGCAACGCTAACATTTTCGTCGCAAAAGGCATAATTTGCCATTTTGAAAAGTTTTTTATGTTGCAAAAGCTCAATTTGCCATCACAAAATAGGCGTCGCAAAAGCAATTGTTTTTAGTAGTGAACAAATCCTATTCAATCAATGACTTTACCTTAATTGACTCCTAATAGGAATAATCTTTTAACGAAAGATTGCCAATTAAAATGAACAGATCCTAAATCAATTAGGACTTCAATGGTACAAATGGGGCAAAATATCTTTGCAAAATAATATTTGAAAAACAGAAAGATACTTTCCGGAAAAGAACTTCCTAAAACTTAGGACTGACTCGGGGATTGCAACATAGATTGGGCATTAATAACCTATAGGGTTTCTCCGAGACTAGTTTGTAGGCTTCTTTTGTGCTTTGTATGGGAATACCAACACAACATGTACAAACCTTATACCTACATAAACATTGCTTGTTGTTGAGGAAATGTAGTTGTTTTGGATGCTACACTTAATATTTGTTTCAATTAATGTGTGGATTGATTTGAAAGTGATGTTTTTTTTGGACCAGGGTGTCACACCACCTTAATCTTTCCCGAACAAACTGGACCTTGCGTTTCAGTAGGACATAGCAATAATGACCTTTTGAATGGAGTGCTATTGATGCCCTTTTTGCAGTTTTGTTTACTCAGCCAAGACAAGAAAGAGAGATAATGTTTCATGGAAAGATTTCGACTACTAGTAGTACAGCATCTTCATTGGTCCTCTAAGCACTTGTGCAGATTCTTCTTATTGTATTCTAGTTTCTGACGCTGTTTGCATTTTTGATCTGTTGTTTTGTCTTTGTGTGGTGTTTTTTTGGTGCAGTTGGTGTTCTTGTGCTTTCTTTTTGGCCCCTATAAGCTATAGTTTGACGGGTTTAGCACTTTTACCCCCCCCCCCCCCCCCCGAAATTCAGTTTTGTTCTGTTACATGCACTCTGTCCTTCCCATAGTTTCATGCCGAAACTGAAGAATACATGGAGTGATATAAAGTTTGAATCCTGCAATTTACGATAAACTAAAGTTTGGTAAATATTTGCAACTTGTAATGTAAATTGTAAATAGTCATTGACGATTGTCAAAATGTTTTCTTCAGCCTTAGTTACATGAAGAATCAAACATGTGTTGATATATTTTGGTTAGTGGATCGGTCATAAATTTATTTCCTTCTATGATTAAGATGTTCTTGAAGATTTAAACTACGTTTTTTTCTATAATCAAAGCAATGAAAGAGCCAACTTTTTTCCTTGATAGCTATGATTCTTGGAAAAACATAACATTGAATAATGATGTGCACCAATCAAAATAACTCCTCATAAATGCCATGTGGAGTTACAAATGCACTTCAAGTTGATTTTGAAAATGGTGCAACCTATGGCTCCGTTAGGAATTTGTTCAAGAAAGACCAAGAGCCACTACTAGAATTTTGGCCTTAGACATCATGACAATTACATCGGTGAGGAATTCACGCGATGTAAAAAAATGTCATTAACATCGATTCCTCAAATACCGATTTCTATGAATATTACTGACATCGATTTTTACTGTTGACCGATGTCTATGATTTGATTCTAAAAATTTAAAAAAACGCAGAAAAGACTAAGTTAAAAATTTCAACACAGGGGAACAAAATTTTCCTTTCCCTCACACTTAGGTCAGTTTTCCCACTCTCTATGGCATCCCATTTCATCCTCACTTTATCTCCGAAAGAACTGGTGACCCATCTCTCTAGCTCTTCCCCGAAACGCTAGCCCTCTCCTCTTTCTCTCCCACTCTCTTTTCAAGGCCACCACCGCCCCCCTCTCCTCCGCTCACTCCCTTACTATCTCTGTCCCCCTCATTAATTGCTAGCAAGCTCTCTCTCTCTCTCTCTCTCTCTCTCTCTCTCTCTCTCTCTCTCTAAAACCCTATCCATCTCTTTCTGGAATTGACATAGATGAAGTCTATACAGTCGCACTACAAGTTCTTACGGGATATGATGGAGCCTCCCCAGTCGCCAAACCCTAGCTCCGGCAAGCCTCCAAGGAGAACGTGCCTCCGACTTCAGATCTAACTATACGGCCACCAAGTCCAACACTCTAACCAGACAGGATCATCAAAACCCTGGTAATTTATTTATTTTCATTTCGCTTATTGTTCATATTTCACAAAACGAAATAATGGATCCCGATTTCAAATTTTGGGTTTCGATTTCGATGTCGTTGTGTTAATTGGTGGCTGTTTTGAGTCAATAAATAGGAGGTAAGCTAGTGTACCAGACCACTAAGAAGGCCAAGCGGACCCAAGTGTCTTGTTATTGGCAAGAGTATTCAAGGGGTATGTATTTCTTTTTTTTTCTTTCTAAAATTGAAGCTTTTGTATGGTTTTGATGGTTTGTGTTTGCTGTAATACGAGTTTGGATCAAATCTGTGAATTGGTGAATTTGTTGCGTTATTATGATGAACTCCATGTTAATATTGGTTGGGGATTTCAAGTTTCCAAAGCATAGAGTGATTGATCCCAGAGAGAAAATTTCTGCCAGGGGATTACAAACTATATTCTCACAGGGGATCAAGTCTGATATATCATTAGTACTATGATAGTGTGTGTGGATTAATTTGTCTTGAAGATACATGTGCATATATTAAGCTCATCATTTTATTCTTACAAGTACCACACTTTTTAGAAGGTAGTAAACGGACCTCTTGAGGGAGAGGATTGGGACACTGCAATAAAGATGCCTCTCAGAATAGTTCCTGCAAGTTTGATACTCTTTAAAAGTTTGAAACCTTTGAAGTCCTGGAAGTTAAACGTCTCATTTCTTATGTTCTAGTCCACTGGATTATGCATTTATGCCTTGCTCACTCTGTTATTTGTGTGCTTGTGTATCTCTAGCGAATTGCTTAAAATTGATATAAATCTTTTATCCAAACCTCAACTGTTTCTTCTACAATTCTAGTATGCTCATATAAAATGTGTCCAGAGGTGGTGCAATGAGAAGGCAGATATCATTTATGAAATCTGTCATCAGGTAATTAGCTAGAATGCTTTCATTCCTTTGCATATGCAGTGGTCATTTTCATGATCTTTTATAAATCTATTTGATTCCATTTCTAAGTTAGGGATTAGTAATTTTGGAAATTCCTTATATTCATATAAGTAAAGCAGCTTCGATTTATTTAGAAGCTATCATTGTCCTGCTTTCCCACTTCTTTTATTGCGATTCGATGTACCATGAGAAGATATTTTTTCATATCAATTAACTATGATAACGCATATATGTAATTTATTAGAGCATGTGACCATTTTCTGGTAACTTTGATGATTTGAAATGGTTTATTTGAATCTTCTCCAGTCATGAATTCACAGTTTGTGTTCTCTCTGATGAAAAAGTTCTTTTAATGCAGCCTTATCAACCTGGTTATACTGCCCCATCACCTCCCCCTTAGTTTGACGACACTACTATTGACATCAGGCAAGTTCACAATTTACATAGGCCTTTTAACTCAGTTAATATTGCTACTATGGGATTTTTTTTTCCTTTTGGTTTTTCAGAATAAAAATTTGGAAAGACGCCAGGATTTATATATATGATAGTGCTCTTTGTATAATACAATCTTCAGGCCAATATGGTGTAGACCTTGTCTGTTTTGTAGCTCTTCTGGAGTGAAAACTCAATTAAGCTACCAAAAGGCAAATGTTAGAAGGAGGTCACTGGCATAAGGTACAGAAGCTATATAGTTGCATTATAAGAAATTTTGATAATTCGTTTTAGGCTAGAATATTGTGATTCCCCGGAAATTTGTAATTATTTTCCGAGGAATTTCCGGAATCTAAATTATGGTTGTTGGACGGTTTCGTGGCTCGTGGATGGAGCGGAAGTGTTTCGGACGAATTTGTATTTGGAAAGTGTGACTTTAGGGGTGGCGCAAGGTTGAATTTTTATTCGTTGGGATTCTCCAAAAACTTCCTTCACGAAAGTTGTAGAGTGCGTCGATACGAGTTCGTGGACATGTGGAACGCGAGAATCGGAGTTCGTATGAGAAAGTTATGACCATTGGAAGGAATTTCCATTTTGGTATAAATAGAAGTTTCCCGAAGGAGAAACTTACTATTTTCATAAGTTTCCTTTTCTGGAAAACCATTTCCTTTCTCTCTCTTGTCTCTCGGCTGCACCTTCAGAATCGAAATTATCCGGCTGACCCGACCTGAACTCGGACGATCCGACCCGAATTTTCTGACGAACTGCGGCGATCTCCGGCGAGGAAACTTTCCAGATCAGTTCGTCTCCTCCGTCTGGTCGTCCCTGTGGTGTCCTCTAGCACCGATTCTCGGTGGTGGCGGTGGTAGAAGGCGGTGCAGGTTGGTGTTTTCGGACTCGGTCGGAAATCCTTTTTCCGACGTCGGCGAGGCTTCAAGTCTTCTTGGTTGAGCTTTGAGCAGCCTCGTTGATCGATCCTTAGTGGTTGTTTGGATCGATTCACGTGAAACTTTGATAAACTCGGATTGGATTACTGTTCACGGCTTGTGAGGTAGTTTTCGATCCCTTAAGCTTGTTTTCTGACTTCGAGCCAGTTATGAAAGTTCACAAGCATGCTTAGATGAAGAACTTTGATGTTGGGAGTTTTGTGAAATATTGAGTTTTGGCTGGTGGCGGTGCGCCACAGTCTGTGGAGGCGTTCTGCCGGTGTTCCGGCCACTTAAGGAACTGATTTTGGTATTATATATGTTCTACTCGTTGATAGGAGCGTTTCGATATATAATATGCAAGTTTTGGAGTTCGTTTGGAATTGTTATGATTTTTGCAGTTTCATAACGATCGATTTATTCTATCCGTGAGGATTTGAGCGTCCGATCGACTTGTGGTTTGGTCACATTGATCGTGGACGTATTCCGGAGACTTTGGGAGGTCTCGGATGTGGTTTCGCCTCGATTGGCACCACTTTGGGGATTTTAGTTCAAAACAAGGGTTTCGGACTTAAGTCATTTGTGAATCGTTACTAATTTGAGATCATTGGTGATTAGGTGCTTCTAAAGGTGAATTGGACGAGTTGTTGGTGATAGTGTTAGTTCGGTTCTGTATAGAAGACGCAGCGGGATTCTGAGGTGAGTAATCTCACGAAGTTCATTCACGAACGGGCTTACCTTTATCCTTTTGAGAGTTATTTTGTTAACTGCAAACTATAGTTGGTATTAGTAGGCATTCCTGAGCGGATGACTACATATAGATATATGTTTAAGTGAAATATATATGTTTTGGTGGTTTGTGGATTTTTGAAACAATATTCATGAAATGATGCTTTTTATTGTTTTGGGTTGTGGCTTTTGGAAAACAAATGATTTTGGAAATGTTAATTTCGATTTGTTTTGAAAAGCGTTGAGATTTGTGTATTTGAGGAACATTTTAGTTCGCGGGTGGTTTATTTAAATATGGGTTTTTACCGGGAGTAATTGATAGGGGTCAATTACGGGGAATCTTTCATTTTCGATTCGTGTAACATTTTGGGTCGACTGTGACTTCTTTAATGTTTTGGTATTTATACCGCGGGTCCAAAGACTTACGAGTTGAGGATCGTGGGTGGGAAAATCGGGAGTTCACGCCTTTGGCCGGGTTAGTGAATACGATCAGTTAGAGCTCTAGTCTGTCCGCCGCGCTTGTTTATTGATTTAAACGTGTGAGTTTATCTCTTGATTTGAGTGAGTTTATCTGGTGCTTTGTTTATTGATTTAACCGTGTGAGTTTATCTCGTGATTTGAGTGAGTTTATCTCGTGCTTTGTTTATTGATTTAAACGTGTGAGTTTATCTCGTGATTTGTTTATTGATTTATTGATTTAAACGTGTGAGTTTATCTCGTGATTTGAGTGAGTTTATCTCGTGCTTTGTTTATTGGTTTAAACGTGTGAGTTTATCTCGTGATTTGAGTGAGTTTATCTCGTGCTTTGTTTATTGATTTAAACGTGATTCGTGTGAGTTGTGTGTGGTTTGAGTTACTCATACGGGCTTGCAAAAGCTTACCGGGTTTGTTGTGTGGCAACCCGGTGCACCATTCAAACGGTGTAGGGGTTAATCCTGCAGGTCAGGATAATCGGGGCTGAAGTTGGGGTTGCATACTTGTAGCTAGACGGTAGGAAGCAAATTTTGTGACTTTACCGTTATTTGGACTTCCGTTGTAGTGAGCTCTGAGGAGCATTTACGTTTTATCTTGTTGTCGACAATTTAATTCGTAAGCTTGTGTAATATATAACTCTATGGAGCGAGTGTATATTAACTTTGAGGGTTCAGGGCATCAATATTTGTGTAAGTTAAAGGGAAAAAGATTCCAGGTATTTTGTGTTGATGACTGAACGTTCACGCATGTATAATTATGGGATTATATATATATCGATTTTCATGTGTGTAAAATCAGGGGCGTGACAAATATTGTCTGATATCCAGTCTTGGACCAGAATCTACTGCATGATAATATGCTCTTTATTACAGGTTACTACTAAGGCAATTTGTTTTAGGCTAGAATATTGTCTGATATCCAGGCTCGAATTTTGATAATTCATCTTTCATTTCTCACTTTTTTTCAAAACTATATATGAGTTTGGGTGTACTTATCAAATTGGACTATCACTTATATAAATTATTTCAGAAACTACAGTTAAGACATAGGAGAGGAAAATCAGAAACTATAGTTAAAGGAAGACATGATTAAAGGTTTGGTCAATGCTCTTTAAATATTCAATATTGAATACACTAAAACTATATTGCTTAATGTGTTTAATGAAGTTACTAATGGTTGCTGTATGGTATCAAATAAGTGGCAAAAAGTCAGATACGATTAGCAGGAGTTGATTTTTTTAGGGGTCTTATTGAGTTTGATCCTTCAAAACGCTGGTCAACTTTTTAGGTTGTTAAATTTTTATTTTGATGAATTTCATAATAATTACATAGAAAGATTCTGAGTTGTACTTGTACCTACAGGCATCAAAACGCCCTTTTGTTAGAGGGGAACCTTTTACTTGCCCTTATCAACCTCCATCAGAGACTCCTTGCATGGTAAGTGGACCCATACATGAACTTCCATATTTTCTGATGAAATTTCACTTATAGCTTTGGAAAGATTATGACCTTAATCAACAGTCTAAAAGAGTTCTTGAGCCAGATTCAGATGTCAAATGTATAAGTTTTCGGTATATTTCTTAGTTTTCGGCTATTTTGAACAACCACCAGCAGCAACTTTTGCCAGATTAACTTATAACCCTTTTGTAGAGCTAGCATTTTTGCACCAGCTCCAGTTGAATGGACTTTAACTAAAAGGTAAAATATGTAAAAACTCTTTTCACTATTTCAATAATATGTAATAATTTCCCTTTTGTATTTCATTGTTCTAATTCATTGATAAAAACATATTCCGCAGCAAAGCGCGGGTAATTCATTGATACAGTACATCCTGCAGCAAAGCGCGGGGAAGTTTTCTAGTATATACTATGAAGCAATCTGGATACTTGATGTTGGTTGTAGTTTTACTCAATTTATGATGTACTTAAGGAAATAAGATGTATTGATTCGATTTTGGAGTGGTTTGTATGTCCAAAATCTGTTCACTGGTTGATGCTTTAAGATTGTGTATAATCAGATTGCTTGAATTAATGCAATGCCCCATATTTAAGAAGCGATGTTAAAAAAATTAATGGACGTCGATGTACGTAAACTACAGGGAATGATGCCTAGTATCAATATGGACATCGATATACAATTTGGAAAATGATGTATAGCATCAATATGGACATCGATTTACAATTTGGAAAACGATGTATAGCATCAATATGGACATCAATTTAGAATTTGGGAAATGATGCCTAGAATCAAAATGGACATTGATTTACAATTTGGGAAACAATGTCTAATATTATTATGGACATCGTTGTTAACCTAAAACCTGATGTAATATAGTAAAATGGACATCACTTTATAAAAGGAAACGATGTTTATTATAATATTGCACATCGTTTATACAATACTAAGGAATATGAGTAACGATGTTAAAATGAATACTTCTGCTATTGGACATATACTTCACTAAGCATTAAATGCCAAAATATGAAGATTTAACAATATCTAAACACACTAATATGTCATCGTAATAACAGTTTTACATCGGTTCCATGAGCTTATTCGATGTCTATTGTTCAACTGGACATCGGTTTTTGACCGATGTCTTTTTGTTCGTGATCTTTAACATCACCCACTAAGACATCGGATGGTTTTTTTTTTAACATCGGTTTCTGGCCGATGTCTAAGGCAAAAATCCTAGTAGTGAGCGCTTTAAAATTAGTAAAACCACTTATAAATAGTTTTGGTTGAGTTTAGCAAAACTTAAAAAGTTCTTCAGGTGATTTTTGGAAGCACTAGAAGTAATTTCCATGGAGCACATAGTAGTTGCTTCCTCTTTATTGGGACATTCAGATTTGCTCAATTGATCTCCTCTCAAACCACTGCTAGGATAATATCACTAGACATTAATTTTTAGCCGATGTAAAATAATAAAACTAACCGATGTCTTTATGGGTGCAGAGAAATATCATGAATTGATTAAAAATGTTACAATGATCACAAATTTTTATGTCTAACAATTGTCAAACCTTCATATTTTGGCATTCAATGTTAACGAAGTGTAGGTCAAGTAGAACAACAATGCATATTAACATCGTAACTCATTCAAAAATAATGTTTTATACTGTTTTACACATTGGTTCCCATGAACTTTGCTTGTTGTAAGTGAGCTTGACATGTATTCGCCACGTGCATAGTCCACAATTGAAGCAGCGGGAATTGGGTCTGGCAATTCAAGTAGTTATAGGCGCACAAACAGCTTCCATAGATAATTATTAGAAAGTTCAACTATATTGATTGGTCTTTCTAGTTCCCTAGGTCTGTTTACAATTTCCCAGTCGATCTTCTTACCCATGCGGATTATTATGATTAGGAACTTCAGGTATGCCCCATGAAATTCCTCGACTATAAATTGGAAGCGATTTGGTTACTTCTACCACACTGCCTTGCTCTTCCTTCTAGCTTTTCAACTGTTAGTTATCACCCTGGCCTTCAACCCTAACTCTCAATCCCATATCGCCTCAGGTCTTCGTAGACCAATCCTCGCCAGACAGTATTTCCCTTTTCCTAGAAACTAGAATAGGAATTACTCCATTCTGGTTGTGATTAGAGACAATACCATTAACATTCACCGTTTTGCAGTCCATGTTGAAATGCCTCCACCCCTGTAGAGTTTTTTGTCTGGTGGGTAAAATTTTCGGCTCTTTGGTGCCAGCTGATGTGGTGATTAGCAACTGTTCTGAACACTAAAACAACCTCAACGAGTCATCACCATGAGCAGACTAGCAAACAACTGGTTCTGCTTCGAGTTTGATAATGAGGAATATGTGCTCTTCATCCTGGACAACAAACCATGGTACGTGAGGAGCAGGTTGTTTCGAGTGTAAAGATGGACTCCGGGTTTCGATGGTACTACTACTGTCATAGATCGTCTCAACGTGTGAACTAGGCTCCTAAACCTTCCCCTGCCTCATTAGAATGATAAGTCTTTGAAACACTTAGCCCAACACCTATGCAACTAATCAAAGCTGATGAGAACACCCTCACTGGTAAGAAGACCATGTTTTCTAGATTCATACTTGAGCTAGACCTCCGCTATCCCTTAAAGAGAACCATTTTGATCATTAACAACAAAGATGCATGGTATGCCTCCTAGCTATGTTTTGGTTTCTTATGAGTGTTGTGTGAAGCGTCAAACAGGTATGAAGTATTAGAAATATGAAAAGATAAATTAATAGAAAAAATCCAGAAGACCAAAGATTTATGTGGTTCACCCTAAAATCAAAGGGTTACATCCACGGGAGGAAACGGTGAGGAGATTCCACTAATATCAAAAGGAGATTACAAGGTGTTTAGCACTCAAACCCAAAACCCAGTTACACCCGAATACACTCACAGAAAGAGAAAGATCAAATAGAAAAACAACTACCTCAAATATATGTTGTCGCTCACAAGAACAAAAGCAACAAGGCAAAAGGTAATTTTCTATAGAACCCAAAACTGCGGCTACTTCTTAATAACCCTAAGTTGCGGCATTTTCTTTTCTCTCTCACACCTTAATTGGTGACAGAAAGCATATATTTATATGTGCATGAGGCATACTCCAAAACCTAATAGAATTAGGTTAATCATGTGGGCTTAGTCCAAAAGATAATTGATGGGCTTATTAATTTAAGCCACAAACCAACAATCTCCACCTTTGGCTTAAATTAACTAAAATCTCCAAAGTAAAAATCTCCTCCGAATGTCTCCTCCATCAAACCCAAAAGGGGTACTAAATGAGAATAGCAATCAAGCCCAAGCCAATCTTGAACTTGCAAACAGGAACTAGCTTAATCAAAATTAGATGACTCTGACGAAGAGACTGAATTTCTTCATACAAAGCAACCTTGTAGAACTGAAGTTGCTTCTCTTCAATATCACCAACATAAACAAGCATCTCCTGACTAGGCTGAATAAAAGTGAAGTCTAACACTTTCTCTGAAGCTTGAACAAGCTCCACCTGCTTACTAACACTGTGGCCCGAACTTGCATCAATAGACTCTCCTCCAAATAGAACAACATACTCTTCAAACTTCATAACTTGGCCGATTACAAATTTGGGTGACTTACATTGAACACATTGCAAGTCATAATTATTCACCCCATATGCAAATCCATGGAATTTTAATTTTGCTCTCCACTCAAGTTTACCATCACTCACATGAGCACCAACAGGAAAACTAATATCAGAATAATCAGCATGAGTACCAAACCATACCTTAATTGGAGTCTTCATACAAAATGCGGACAATGGAGACCAATTAATCAAGTAGCAGGAACTAATAGATTCAGCACCAAAGTCCGTAGACTTATCCAAGTTAAAAGCATGCGAAGCGCTTTCTCTATGAGGGATCCACAAATATGTTCTGCAATTTTTATAAGTGGTGTCTTCAAAATAGTGCGGTGTCTCACTATCTGATCCTCATAGAATGGATCAAATTGGCCCTCAACAAATACACCTGTACCAAAATATGAATATGGACTTGATGAAGAGGCAACTAATGAAACACCAATAATTGTGCTACCTTGAAGTACGTAGAGGTTATGGCAAATCAACTTTCCCTGAATCACAACAAGAGCACCCTTACTAACTCTTAAAGCTCCACCTTGAGACGAATACTTATAGCCTTGTGAGTCAAGAGTACCCAAAGATATCAAATTGTTCTTCAAATCTGGGACATGCCTAACCTTTGTCAAAGTCCTGATAATTCCATCATGCATCTTAATTCGAACTGTTCCAATCTCCATTACTTTATTAGGAGTATTATCCCCCATAAAGACAGACCTTCCATCAATAGACTGATAATTGTCAAACCAATCTCGATTGAAGCACATATGGTGAGAGCAACCCGAATCAAGCAACCAAGCATTAACAGAAGAATCACTAGCAAATAAGGCAAAATCAAAAGTAGTAGACTCATCATCCACATAATTCGCATCATCACCAGAAGATTTTTCAGAAGACTAACCTCTATCTTTGAGTTTAGGGCATTCAGGTTTCCAATGACCTTCTTTGTGACAATAGTGGCACATACCTTTTCTAATTCAAGACTTAGATCTCGAACTTCCTCTATTACTGCTTTCTTCTCTACCTCGAACTACCAAACCATGATCTTGATTATCATTCAAATTCTCTGACACTTTCTTCTTCATTTCTCTAGAACTCAAAGTTGCTTTGACATCCTCTAAAGGGATAGCCTCTCTTCCATACAGCATGGTGTCAACAAAATTATCAAAAGAAAGAGGCAAAGAGCATAGCAAAATCAAAGCCTGATCTTCATCATCGATTTTCACATCCATACTTCTCAAATCAGATATAAGCTTATTAAATTCATCAATATGGCTTTGAACAGGTGTACCTTCAGACATATGAAGAGTGTATAGTCGTTGCTTCAAATATAGTCGACTGGTCAGGGATTTGGTCATATATAATTTTTCCAGCTTTAGCCCCAATCCAGGTCCAGTTGTCTCATCAGCAACTTCACGCAGAACCTCATCAGATAGACACAACAAAATTGCACTATGTGCTCGTTCTAACATGTCTCCTTTCTCTTCTTCTGACAAAGTAGTTGACAAAGCACTCACACTTTTCAACACCTTTAATAACCCTTGTTGAACTACTAGGGCTCGCATCTTCAAACGCCAAAGGTTGAAATCATTCCTCCCATCAAATTTATCAATCTCATATTTCATTGAAGAAGCAGACTTCATCATTGAATCAAATAGCCCAAGCGTAGCCTGAGCTCTGATGCCACTTGTTGTGCGGAAGCGTCAAACAGGTATGAAGTATCAGAAATATGAAAAGATAAATTAATAGAAAAAATTCAAAAGACCAAAGATTTACGTGGTTGGGTTACATCCATGGGCGGAAATGGTAAGGAGATTCCACTAATATCAAAAGGAGAATACAAGGTGTTTAGCACTCAAACCCAAAACCCAATTACACCCGAATACACTCACGGAAAGAGAAAGACCAAATAGAAGAACAACTACCTCAAATATATATTGTCGCTCACAAGAACAAAAGCAACAAGGCAAAAGGTAATTTTCTATAGAATCCAAAACTACGGCTACTTCTTAATAACCCTAAGTTGCGGCTTTTTCTTTTCTCTCACACAACTTAATTGGAGACAGAAAGCATATATTTATATGTGCATGAGGCATACTCCAAAACCTAATAGAATTAGGTTAATCGTGTGGGCTTAGTCCAAAAGATAATTGATGGGCTTATTAATTTAAGCCACAAACCAACAATGAGGTCATCTTTGAAGTTTGCTTTAGATGTGGTTAATACAGACAAAGAAACCACATTTGCGAGAGAAGAAATGTCAAGGAAAATTTCTTTATGGTGGATTGGTTTGAAAATGAGCATGCAGTTTACCCGGCTAAAATGGCTAATAATGATTTTATTAAGCCTTTGCTTTCTAATAATGATTCCATTGTGTTCCCCCAACCTATGTTTAACTATTATGATAATAATGTTGGTACTTACTCTGATAATACTGGAGCCTATTCTGGTCAAGCTGAGTTTGACAATCAAAATGGAGAACCAAACCCTTGGAAGGTTGTCTCTAGGAAGGGCAAAGGCAAAGGCAAAGGCAAAGGCAATTTTTATCCCAAAAATGGTGGATTCCACTCTGGATCAAATTCTGGGAAGCCAAAAGGAGCTAATGTGGTCATGCCTAGAGTTTTGTTCAAGGAGGTTGTGTAGACACAAGAAATTTAATGAAAATAAAATTCATTAAATAAATCGGTCAATCTTTGAAATTTTGACTAAACAAGCTTAGTTGGCACATGGGTCCTACAAAAGGTACACGTGGTTCATACGGCACCAAAATTATGTGAGCTTCGAGGATGACACATGTCAAAACACGAGTAATCCATCGATTGAATGACGCAGAAGCATCAATTGTGGAAGTGTCAATTTATCGCTGATTGATTGTTGCTCGAGTTAAACATTTAAAGCAGATCAATCATATTAAACTGATTGATCTCGATGAAAATCAAGCATCAAATACAATATCGATCAGATTAAATTGTCTAATTCTGATTGAAATCGGGCATTAAATCAAATCGAAATTGATTGACATATTCCTTTAATAAAAGGTAATTAAATCAATCAATTAAAATTGATTGATTTAATAACACAATTAAGGAATGTGATTAATGTCGTGTCATCAATGTATTCCAAGTTGAGGGAGGCGACAACACTATAAATACCTCCTCTCAAATCAAGACGTGGAGGAAAGGAGGACGGACGCAACAGACGATAGAGGGAAACAAGCAGACGGAAGAAACCTCTCCAAAGCTCAGAAGTCTCCCAAGCTCGTGAAGAACCATCAAGTTGCCAAATAGCCGGTCTCTTCACATCACCGACTTCAGACAAACAAGGGAAATCACTTGCAAGCTCAAAAGTCGTCAAACTCGTGGAGAATCAACAAGCACCAAGCAAACATGCTGATTCATCCGCCATCAAAGCCATACACGCCACGTGACACCTCTCGTGGTTCAGGTCTGATCAAGATCAAGCCTCTTCAGCCCTTGATCATCTATCTTCTTCAAGTCGTCAACAAAGCAAAGCTTCTGCCAAGTTCTTCATCAAGCTTGTGGAGAATCAACAAGCACTAAGCACAAGTGCCGATTCATCCACCATCAAAGCTAAAGAACACTCACCACGTGACATCGTTCGTGGTTCAAATCCAATCAAGAGCAAGCCTCTGCATCCCTTGATCAACCGCCTTCTACAAGTCGTCAACAAAGTAAATCCTTTACAAGTTCTTCATCATGCTCGTGGAGAATCAAAAAGCACCAAATACACGTGTTGGTTCATCCCCTACCAAAGCTGAAGAACGCCCACCACGTGACACTACTCGTGGCCTAAATCCGATCAAGATCAAGCCTCTACAGCCCTTGGTCAATCGTCTTCCTCAAATTGTCAACATAACAAGAAGTTCACACTACAACACCATTCGATTCAAGATCAAGTACTTGTCAACCTTAGATCACATCAACGTCGGAGATCAAATCAGAGGAGATTCTTGTGAAAGAGCATCTACAGAGATTGTAACCCTCAAATTCTTAATAAAATATATATTATTTTTGTACACGTGTCCTTTCATTCATTGCAGGATTTTCGTGTTTACAGGTTGCTGCTGGAAATGGAGCTGATGCTGCTTTAATCAAAGCTGGGAAGCAAAAAGAAGTTATTATGGTTTCTTTTGACTCCTCTCAGGAGGTTGATTAGTATTTAGATGCTTTTGACCCACCCAAGATAGGAAATCTTGATGCACTATTGAATGAGGATATGTGATGTGAGCCCTAGTGGTGCTAATCTTGTGGCACCTAGCCCCAAGAAACGTACGATGCAAATGCTTGAGTATATGGAGACTAGTGAGGACCAAGATGCAGGATCATCCTTGAACAAATTTGTCTAATCATGAAATTACTAGTTGGAATTACCAGGGTAGTTCCTAGTCTGGTTTTCTAGCTCAGGTCCAATACTATATGATTGCCCTGCAGCTAGATCTTTTGATTATCCTAGACACTAGGATAGGTGACTCTGGTCAAGCTAATAAAATATTTTCTCGTTTTGCTTTCTATTTTGATAAGTGTGAGTTTATTTATTCTATTGATAGACTGGTGGTCTCTTTCTTATGTGGAACTCGAATACTGTTAATCTTAAAGTTATTGATCGCCATAGTCGTTATCTACACTGCAGTATTTATGACCAGAAAAAAATGTAGATTGTTTGTTTATTTTATTTATGATGTACCTTAGAAACATCTACAAAGCAAATTTTGGAATGAGATTCGTACTCTTGAACCCCATAATGATGAGCCTTGGGCTTTGATTGGAGACTTTAATAATATTACTGCTACTCATGAAAAATGTGGGGTTAATTCCCCTTACAATGTTTATGCAAAATTTCATCAAATTTTTTAACAACATTAACATGACTTCCTTTTTTTCTCAAGGTATTCCCTTCACTTGGACTAATAAACATAGATATATCACTATGATTTATGAAAGGCTGGATCTTGTTACAACCAATCATCACTGTACTTTAGAGAATTTACCTATTGTTGGATCGGATCATGGTCCCATTCTTCTAACAACTTTACCCAAAACAAAAAATTAGACCAAAGCCTTCTAAGCTGGAGGCTATTTGGTTTTCTCATCCTCAGTTCATTGAGCTTACTAAAAAGTTCTGGTCTCGGAATTTAGATTCTGACCCTATAAAAAATCTTGTAGCAATTACAGGTGCTTTTGCTAAAAGGATCTCGACTTGGAGCAGAGAAGTGTATGCATGGTAATCTTTTCAGGAATCTTGCCAACCTACAAAAAGATCTTTCTTTCTACCAAAATCAGCTTATCCTGTTTCCTCATTCCATTTTCTTATATAATAAGGTTTTGTTTTTGACTAACCTAGTTCTGAATTTGGAAAAAACAGAAGAGGTTTTATGGGCACAAAGAGCCAAAGCAAATTGGCTTTCACTTGAAGATAAGAACACTAAGTTTTTCCAGACTAAGGCTAGTCTGAGGAAAAGAAGAAACAAGATTGCTGGAATAAGACATCGTTTGGGAATTTGGTTTGATAAACATGAAGATTTCAGCAATATTTTTGTTCAAGATTTCCATAATATATTTTGTTCTTCTGGTTCTGTTAATTTGAATTTTGCTAGCAACTTTGTCAATATTACTAAGCTTGTAATTGATAATGCAGATAATGATGGTCTGCTTAGAGATATCACATTGGAGGAAATTCGTTTGGTAGTCAACTCAATTGGAGGTCTTAAGGCACCTGGTCCAGATGGTATCCATGCAATATTCTACCAAAAGCACTGGGAAATTGTCAAAGATAAGATATGTGATTTGAATCATTTGATTTTAGATTTCTTCTCCAATAATTTGTCTTTAAAACTCTTGAACCACACTAATATTGCTCTAATTCCAAAAGTGGAATCTCCTGAACTGGTTAGTCATTTTAGACCCATCAGTTTATGTAATGTTGCTTATAAAATCATTTCAAAAATTTTAGTTTCTAGACTGAAGCCTCCGTTAAGCAAGTGTATTTACAGGAATCAGGGAGCTTCTGCTCCTAGGCAGTCTATTACTGACAATATTCTAACAGCACATGAATTGTTCTCTTCTTTTAATTGAAAAAAGGCCAATTCTAGTTCAATGGCCATTAAATTAGATTCGGAAAAAGCCTACGATCTGCTAGACTGGAATTATATCAGGATTTGCTTGCAAAAGTTTGGTTTTTCTCCTCGATGGATAAACTTGATCATGAATTGCATTACCACTATCACTTTTTCGCTATATATGGCAAACAAGAGGGTTTCATTGCCCCTTCCAGGGGTATTAGACAAGGAGACCCTCTTTTGCCTTATATTTTCATTCTTTATATGAAACCTTTATTTGAAATCTTAATGCTTCTACTCTAAGACCAAAAAATCACATCGGTCTCCTTTCTTCTCCAAAAGGAATTAGAATCTCTAATTTGCTTTTTGCTGATGATTGCTTAATTTCTTTCAAGGGCTACCAACAGAGTAGCTGTACTTCTTTCAAGATTTCTCTTAGAATTTGCTCGAGTCAAAAATTAATCTAGATAAGTCTTCGATCTTTTTCTTTGCTGGTATTTCAAATAGATGTAAAAATGATATTTCAAACAGACTTGGCATTCAACATAAAAGCATAATTGGTAAGTATTTGGTATCCACAACATTGTGTTCTGAAAAGACCCTTTGAATGCTAATTAAAGAGCTATTAATCAAGATCTTAAAAAAGTTGAATGGGTGGAAAAGCTCCACTCTGTCTAGAGCTGGGAAATTTACTCTTATTCAATCTAGTTTATCTGGAATTCCAATTCATTTGATGCCTTGTTTTAAGTGTCCAACTAAGTTGACTAAGACTATTGATAGCGAAGCCAGAAATTTCTTCTTGGGAAAGGATTGTTCTGTTAGATCCAATAGAATGGCTAAGAACCTCATTCGTACATCTATGTCTAAGACTGTCAGGGAAAGTATAGAAGAGCTTGAGCTAGCATCAGATTTTTTGCAACTCATAGGTGCTAAGTTTAAAGAAAGTGAAAAAGCAGAAGCAACTAGGCTAACCAAGGAGTTTCATAATTTGAAGTACATGGGTTCAGGGGGAGTTAGAGAGCATATTATGAAGATGATCAATATAAATGGCAGACTCAGGGAGCTCTTGATAGGAGTTAGAGATGAGCATGTAGTGCATTATGCACTAGATTCCTTGCCTAACAGTTTTAGTCATCTTAGGACCAGTTACAACTCTCAAAAGGGAAATTGGACTCTAGATGAACTTATATCTATCTGTGTGGATGAGGAAGCTAGGATCAAGGAAGAAAAGGAACCTGCTACGTCCATAAACCTCATAGAGAAGCCTAAAAGGAAAAATCCCCAGAACAAGTTGAAGCCTATCAAAGCCATAACTAAGAGTTCAACAGCTGCAGTGGCCAAGGAAAACAGGCCATTTAGGTTCAAGTGCTACTTTTGCAAAAGAGTAGGACACATGAAAAAGGACTGCACTGGCTATAAAAATTGGTTAGCCAAAAAGGGTAAGATTTTTTCTAATACAGTTTTTTCTTTAGAAATTAATCTTATAAATGTTGAACCACAGCTTGGTGGATAGATTCAGGCTCACCTATTCATATTACTAATTCTTTCCAGGGATTCATAAGGAGGAGAATCCCAAAAAGTGATGAAGTGAACCTATGTGTAGGCAATGGCATGAGAGTGGCAGTCAAGACTATTGGAACCTTAAAGCTCGATTTAGGATTAGGAAAATTGTTAGTTTTGGACAATGTTTTTTATGTACCTTCCATGAAAAGGAATTTGGTTTCAGTTTCTCTTTTAGTAAAATCTGGTTGTAGACTTGTTATGAATAGTAATGGAATTCTTATTTCTAAAAATTCTGTTCAAATTGGTTCTGGTGTTATTATGAATGATTATTTACAGTTAAATTGTTCAATGGCTCAACAAGAAATTTTACTTGTTGAAATACAAATAGTACTAGCACTTTAACAGGTATTAAAAGAACCAAACTAAATGAAAAGTCTGCATTTTTATGGCATAGAAGGCTCAGCCATGTTTCAAAAGAGAGACTGAAAATTTTGGTGAAAAACAAAATCCTAAATGAACTAGATATTTTTGATCTAACAGACTGTGTGGAATGCTTTAAGGAAAAAATAACCAATACTAGAAAGAAGACTGCATATAGAAGCCAAAATTTATTAGAACTCATGCACACAGGCATCAAACTATCTGTGGGAATGTGTATTTTATCACATTCATTGATGATTTTTCTAGATACAGTTATATTTACCTACTTTCAGAACAGGCACAAGGATTGAAAGTCTTTCAAATCTTTAAGTCTGAGGTAGAAAATCAACTAGAAAAGAAAATCAAAACAGTGGGATCAGATAGAGGTGGTGAGTTCTATGGCAAGTACACTGAATTCGACCAACAAAATGGTCCATTTGCCTTGTTTTTGCAAGATAATGGAATTAGAGCTCAATACACAACACCCTATAATCCACAACAGAATGGTGTTGCAGAGAGAAAGAATAGGACTCTTTTGAACATGGTTAGATGTATGATGTATACAACTGGCTTACCTAAATTTCTGTGGGGTGAGGCTTTAAAAACTGTAATTTATATTTGGAACAGGACACCTAGCAAAGCTATAGAAAAGACTGCTTTTGAGCTTTGGTGTGGCAGGAAACCTAGTCTTCATCACTGTCATGTTTGGGGATGTCATGCAGAAGCTAGGATTTATAATCCAAGATTGAATAAACTTGACTCCAAAACTGTTAGTTGCTATCTTATAGGTTATCCAGATAAATCTAAAGGCTATAAATTATATTCTGCTCATCATTCACCTAGAATTTTTGAAACACATCAAGTAAAATTTCTAAGTGAAAAAGTTCACAATACAAACCTTGAGGATTTAACCTCAGATTTTCAGGAAGTTATGTCAGATGAGAATATAAGTGTAGCATTGCCTTTAGAACAAGATGTAACTGATCAAGTCACTGGTCGAGTAACTGACCAAGTAACTAATCAAGTATATGTATCTGGTCAAGTGACTGGTCAAGTAACTGATCAAGTACCTGTAGCTCAACCTAATCCTAAACATCCTCAGCATAGAAGATCACAAAGAGCAAGAAAACCAACTTATTGGGGGTGGGGGGGAGAGTGACTACATTGTTTATCTGCAAGAAGCAGAAATTGAAATGGACTGTGCAGAGGACAATGATCCAACTATGTACATTTAATCAGGTCATTGAAAGTAGTGAATCTGATCAACAGCAGCTAGCAATGGAAGCAGAAATTAATTCCATGAGTCAAAATGCAGTTTGGGAATTAGTTGAACCTGACCCCAACCAGAAGCCTATAGGTTGTAAATGGGTTTTCAAAACCAAAAGAGATGCAAATGGCAATGTAGAGAGACATAAAGCAAGATTAGTTGCCAAGGGTTTTACACAGAAGGAGGGCATTGACTTTACTCGTTTAGGATAATCATGGTTTTAGTGGCTCATTTTGATATGGAGCTGCACCAGATGGATGTTAAAACAGCCTTCTTAAATGGTGAACTAGATGAGTGATTTATATGAGGCAGCCAGAAGGATTTGTACAAGCTGGAAGTGAACATTTAGTGTGTAAGTTAAGAAAATAAATTTATGGCCTAAAACAAGCTTCTAGATAGTGGTACAAGAAATTTGATTATGTGATTTCTACTTTTGGATTTACAGAAAATCTTGTTGATGAGTGTGTTTATTTGAAGACAGTTGGAAACAATTTTATTTTCCTAGTTCTCTATGTGGATGATATACTCTTGGCTAGCTGTAACCTAAAACTGCTCAAAGACACTAAGAATTTTCTATCAAAGAATTTTGACATGAAAGACTTAGGAGAAGCATCCTATGTACTAGGTATTGAAATTAAAAGAGATAGGAGACTACTTGGTTTGTCTCAACAGAATTATGTTACCAAAATCTTAAAGAGATTTGGTATGGAGAAGTTCCCATGTCCAAAGGAGATAAGTTAACCAAGAAGCAAAGTCCCAATAGTGATGTTGAAAAGGAGAATATGGACAAGTCTGCACTAGGCCAGACTTGTCTTTTGCAGTAGGGATTTTATCAAGGTTTCAATCCAATCCAGGCCATGAGCATTGGGTAGCTGGGAAGAAAGTGTTGAGGTACCCGCAGAGAACCAAGGGTTATATGCTAGTTTATAGACAAGTGGAGGATCTGAAACTCATTAATTTTCAGATTCTGATTTTGCAGGGAATTATCCAGACTCCAAGAAGTCGACTTGTGGATATGTATTCATGCTTGCAGCAGGTGCTATTGCTTGGAAAACCATGAAGCAAACTCTTGTTTCAACTTCTACTATGCAAGCTGAATTTATTGCTGTATATGAAATTGTGTGTGAAGGACTTTGGATTAGGAATTTTTTGATGCAGACTAAAGTGTTGAGTCACATTGTGGCTGGTACACTTGTAGTCTATTGTGATAATGAAGCAGCTGTTTTCTTTAGCAAGAACAGTAAAAGATCAAATAATTCTAAACACATTGATTTTAAGTATTACAGTGTTAGAGAAAGAGTAAAGCATGGTGAAATAGCTGTTTTGAGTATTGACACAAATTCGCAGCTAGTAGATCCTTTCACCAAAGCATTGTCAGTGGCTGCATTCCAGAAGCATACAGCAAGCTTTGGAATTTTAGCTAATTTAGATGCTTAGGTTCAGTAGAGAGTTAGTCCAATTGGAGCAATTTAAATTTCTAAGGTTTTTAAGTTCTTGTATTTTCAATTGTGATCTTTTGACTTTATTTATCACAACTTATTTGTAATGGCAGTTTATTATTATCAATAAAAATTTTGAGGTGTTTTCAGACTTTGGTTATTGCTGCAGCTTTTATTAAATGTTCTGAAAATTGTCGATTTTGTACTTAAAGTTATACTTGCTATCAGATGGCTTAAATCACGTATAGCATGATCTTAAGGTTCAAGCAATAATTTTTAAGCCATCAGTGTTCAGTAAATTTGCTTGAGTTTCTGGTTTAAGAAACAATGAAACATAAAGTAGGACCTAATATATGTTTACTTGTTGATACACACTAACATATATTGTGTCACTTCTGGTTTGACATATGTGGATTGCAGGAGATTATGTTGTGATTTTGAAACTCTGCATTTTTGTTAAAATGTATACTATTTCTTGGTCTGCATAAGTAACTGTGATCTGACCATGTTGGAATGGATTTTCGATTTGAGTTTGTCATCTGGCGCACACTTCAGTAAGTTAAGTAGGTTTTGATGTTCTCTAGTGCAAATCATCGAGCATGATATGTGTGAGTTCAAGGGGGAGATTGTTAGATCAAATATGGACTTAACACATATCATCATAAAGTAATTGATGATTAGCTAAATGTCAAACCTAGTTTAACATGGATACAAACTGTAAATCAATACTAGCAACTTAATGAAGCAGTGTATCAATTCATTAAGGATAGTAATCCATTGCTTAGTCTATAAGAAAGGCTACAAGATTGTGATACATTAGGAATCTAACTAGGAAACCTAATCCGATAAGGAATACTTTAATGGGAAGCTTCTTGAGGGTTAAGTCACCTATATAAATAAGATGAATTGGTCCCTGTTGCCACCAAGATTATTGCATTAGTTCTGTCCATTGAGAAGCAAGGTTGGTAAGTAACAAAAGGCCATCTTCAAGTGATCATTATTATGCAGCTGCAGAGATGGAATCCATACCAGTAATTGCTGAAGGTAAGTCTTGATTCTTATGTGATTATTGTCAAGCTTGTATGCATATGATTGTGAGCATGTATATGGTTTTACATGTTCCTCTCCCCTAGTTGCCTGGAATCAAATTTGTCTCCCTAAGTCTATTTGTGGCTTAGGTATTAGGTCTGCTGCCCACTTCAATCTACCAGCCCTTGCTAAGTTGGGATAGAAAGTGATTTTTGACAAAAATAACTGGTGGGTAGATATTGTCTTGAGAAAGTATTTAAGAAATCACACTTTCTTTGACCTGAAAGCCAGGGCCAATCACTCTTTGGCTTGGAAAGGCATTTTAGACAGTAGGGAGCTTCTGCTCTAAGGAATGAGATGGATTATTGTCAATGGTGTTGATATTAAATTCTGGACTTTCAATTGGGTTTTTCAATTCCCAATTATTAATCTTGTGCCTTCAAATAGAAGAGCTAATATTGATTTGGATGAAAGTGTTAGTGATTGTATTCTGAATGGTTGCTGGAATAAAGCAAAGCTTTCTCTTGTTCTTGATTCTGATATAGTTAATTCTATTTCTAGCATCCATTTCCCTACTTTAGACACTTATGATGAGTTTGTGTGGGGTCCTTCTCCAAGTGAAATTTTTTCAATTAAATCTGCTACTTGGCTTCAAACTGAGTCTATCCCCCATCACCCTAGGGGAAAAATTTTAAATGAGATTTGGAAATTGAATATTCCTCCAAAAGCTACGATTTTTGCTTGGCTTTTGGCTTGGGGAAGACTAACAACTAGGGCAAGAATTGCTCATTATTCCAATAATCATGATGCTTTATGCCCTCACTCTGGTCTAGTGGATGAGGATATAAACCACCTCTTCTTTTCCTGCCAATTTTCTTCTGTTGTTTGGCGTGCAGCTGGCATTAATATTCATAGTTCTTTTTCGTTTGATAATTGGTTCCTTTCCAGATTTAAGAATGGATACCAAAAAACAAACACTAAAAATTTGATTTTGATTTGTTGGAAGCTTTGGGAGGCTTGCAACAATTTCATCTTCAGACAGAGAGATGTGGTCCCGGCAGTAGTTGACTAGTAGTTCACTCTGCAGCAGTGTTTTAAAAAGCGCGCTTTAGGGCGCGCCTGAGGTGCAAAAAAGTTATTTTGTATATATTTTGCATCAGATTTCATCACAAGGCGTAGAGGAGTAGAAGGTGTACTTCAAGGCGTGAAAATCTTTGGTAGGCGTGAAAAACATGATGGAGGCGTACGCCTATAAAAAAAAATGAAGAAGATGGTAGATGAGTTCTCTGTTGTTCTTGAGATGATTTCTGCACCAAACCTTGATAGAGACTAAGATAAAGGTAGAACCAGAGAGAGAGAGAGAGAGAGAGAGAGAGCTTATGATCGAGTTGTGCCCGTCAGAATAGCATAAGATGACTTAATTAATTGATTGAGGACGTTGAGAAGCAGCTTTGGTGCAGATTATATAATACCGCTTCAATCTTCATATATACAATCAATTGTAATACAGATTTGATTAAGCTCCTATCAACGACCAAATTACATCTGAAAGATTATTATGTTTTTTTGAAAGATTATTATGGTTTATCCTTATCTATTGGTTTTCCACCTTTCCTAAATACTTCATATCTGTTAATGTAATTATTAGCACACTACAATATAAACACTTATTTTTCTATATACATAATTAGTTGTTATTTTTCCTATATACATATGTTTTATTAAATTTTTCTTTAATATATATATACTTAATTTATTATGATGCAAGGCTTACACCTTATGCCTTGAGGCTTGCGCCTTGTTGAGGCTCTCCTGAAAACGCCTCGGGTTACGCCTCAGCGTTTTAAAACATTGCTCTATAGTTACCTCTGAAGCGGATTACAGGAGGCACAATCTATCAAAAGAAAGGATTCAGACCTCTCATGACAGCATTATTCGGTGGAACCCTCCGCCTCAAGGTTTTTGTCAAACTCAACTTCGACAGATCAGTTATTAATAATAGAAATGTTATTGCTGGTTTTGTGTTAAGAGACCAAAATGCCTCCTTGTTATTTGCTGGTAATAGGGTGATTGGTTTCTTTTCTGTTCCCATTGTTGAAGTACTGCAGTTGGAGACAGCCTCTATCATGCTTGGGTTAATAATTATCGAAAGCTCATTGTTGAAGGCGATTCCAAGTTAATCATTGATGCCATTACCAGAAAATGCACCATTCCTTGGCGGCTCCAGACCCTTATTAGAGACATCCTCAGTCTTGTTGATAGCCTTGAAGAGATTTCCTTTGTTCAAGTCCCTCGCGAAGAGAATTTCGTTGCCCACGCAATTGCAAATTTCGGCCACAGCTCTCCCACGGCAGTTACTTGGAGCAACAAATTTCCACTGTTGGCACTTTCTGCTTTTAATTTCGATAAGTTTAGGTCTGGTTGTGATAGAGGTTTCTGTTGTAATTTAGTTTCTCTCCTCAAAAAAATATATGTATATATATACATAGATATATATATATATATACATATATAATTAAGAGAAAAAATATGATACTAAATTTTTTAAGATTTGATTTTTTTTCTTTCTTTCTTATAGTAGAATATAAAAATTACTAATCTTAAAACTAAGAGTAGAAAAAGTGTTTGAGTTTTATTTATTTTATATTTCTAAGTAGTTAAATAAAATTAATTTACAATTGAGAAATTTTAAATACACACCCCAAACTACTTAATACACATCCCTATTATTTTATATTTCAAATCAGATTTTATAGGTAGATTAAATGACCAAAATAGACATCTATATATTAGAAGAAAAATAATAATAATAATAATAATCATATCTTCCTCATATGATTCTATAATCATAAACAAGAATAAAGTTAGAAACCATCTAATTTAAATTTTCCTTAAATAAATTGTAATTAAATGGGGTGAGAAACCATATCATTTACAAAATCAATGGCATTAAATGTTTTTAAAACAAATCGCTTTACTCCCACTTTTAGTTTTTTTTTTCTTCTAAAAGTTATGATTAGTCCATTTATTATCTAATATAAAAAAATCATAGGTATAAAATTTTGTAATTGTTAATTTGTTTGACCATCCAATGACAATTTCGTAGTTCTGCCATTGTGGAGAAACTACTGATACAGTCTTGGTTGAATGTTCGACTCAAAATTTTATACTTGATCAATATGGTGTTTGGTGGATGAGAATTTAAATAATACAAAACCTATTTCTAAGCATCTATTTGAAGGGAACAATAATAATTCCTTATAGATTTCTCAATAACTAACACAATGTTTAAGGATATCTCTATTTGTGTTTGGCCCAAACTCTAGGTTACTTGACCTAGTGGTTATAGGGTTGAATTAGAAGGATCTAGATTCCTATTCAATGTACGATTACTTTCCTTGTATGATTGAGATTCTATATATTGTAATCCTCTATATAAAGAGGCCCTTATTATCAATGAGAATACACAGCAAATTCCTCTCAATTCTCGTTTCCCTAAAACACGTTATCAACACGAAGCCCTAACCCTGAAACAAATAGCCAAACCCTGATTCAAGAAGCTAAAAACCTTGAATCCGAATACAAAACCTTTAAGCCTTTTCTGACTCCACCTCACACCTTGAAGAACTCGATCCTAGGAGTCCAGAACCCGCAACCCCACCTCAAGAACCGGCAGGAAAACCACCGAACCGGCCACCGGAAGCTCTATACAACTAGCAGCAAATATTCCACTGGTTCACCATCTTCCGGACCTCTAATTTCCACCAAATTATGGTAGCAGAAGCCTCTCAAGCCAAAGATTCTAGAACCGGAAGAAAAAATGAGAAAACCGGCCTAAAAAGTGCTTGAACCGGCCGACTAAATCTCTTACAGAAAACCTGCAAAAAAGAGAAGGAAAAAAAAAGGGAAAGGAAGCCCAGAAGCCCAAGCCCAAGCCCATGGCAGAGGCCCACTACCACGTCAGCACAGGGACCCACTACCACATCAGCAGAAGGACCCACTGCCACGTCAGCAGCAGCGCCACGTCATCCCGCCGGTCAACTCACAGTCAACGCCGGTTAACTCCCGGTCAACGCTGCCAACTCCAGTCAACACTGGTCAACTCCCGGTCAACGATTTTCCGGCGACTTTTCTGGCCACTTCTGGCGACATTTTCTAACCACTTTTTCTGGTCAAATTTTCCGGCGACCTATTTCATGGTATTTTTTACTAAACGTTCCCATTTTTTAGAGTTTTTAAATTTATTTTCTCTTCTTTTCGGGGACTTGCAACCTCCTTTCTTCTACCCCCCTTTCTTTATCATAGGGGAGACCAATTTAAGCCGAACTGTGGGGGTTCGTGCTCACTTCAAGCTTGGAGCTTATAGAGTTCTCCGAACTTAGAGTTTGTTGAGATAAAACGATCGACCGCGAACATCATTGTTTCGATCTAATCTAACCCCTCTTGGAATCGAATTTCTTGGAAGCGACTGTGCTCAAAAATTTTATTTGTTTTCGTGGTAGCCTTTTTCTCTCCGAAACTAACCCTAATTTCTTGTTCTCTTTCAGGATGAGTAACCTGAACAAATTGGACTTTGCTCCATTGGGAACAACTGGCTTTGAATATCACAGGTGGGTTCGTGATATCCGCCAGCATCTCAAGGCTGATGGAATCCTGGATATGATTCTCGAGCCTAGCCAGGACGTGCTAACTGTTGAGTAAGCTCAAGCTTTGGAAGCAAATAGAGCAGCCTTAGAGGCAAATAAGGCGAAAGCCATCATCCAAATGACTCGTCATATGGATGATTCGCTCCAGTACAAGTGTATGAATGAAGAAGACCCCAGAAGGTTGTGGGTCTCACTCGAAGAAAGATTTGGCAACGTCCGTGACTCCCTGCTTCCTGACCTAGAAGTGAGATGGCATAGCCTCCGCTTCTGTGATTTCAAGTCAGTTCTTGACTACAACTCGGAAGCACTTCGCATTAAATCCTTAATGGAATTCTGTGGTAAAAAGATCACAGATGCGATGTTGATTGAGAAGACTCTCTCTACCTTCCCCATCTCTGCATTGATGGTTGCTAAGAACTATCGAATCGATGTTGCTGCAGGACGGATCACAAGGTTTCATGAGCTCATTGGAGCTATGAATGTCGCTGAAAAGCATGACAACATCCTTGTGAAGAACTATAATTCGAGATCCATGGAAATAGAGCATATTCTGGAATCCAATTATAGTTGCGCCCCTAAGAGAAGGAGCCAAGAGTGAAACCCTAATCTTAGGGATACTTCTGGACGTCCTGGTCCATATAATTGCTTGACTTGGGAAGGTAACCGCCAAAAGAGGCGAACACGGAACCGAAGAGGTCAACGTGGAAAGAGAGAGGGAGGCAACGCCTCTGGCCATGTTGGTGACGCCACCAACATTAGGTGCCATCTAAATGATGCTTTCAAAGCGCCTCAATCAATGGAGTCTGAGAAAAGAGATGTATGTTCTCGATGTGGAGTATCCAATCATTGGGCACACATTTGTAGAGCTCGTGAAGAAATCATCACTGCCTACAAAGCATATTGTGAAGCAAGAGAAGCTCACTATGTGGAACAAGAAGATCATGAAGATGATCTAGAGTGAAGGGTCAAAGACTACAAATCTGGCTGGGATCAATAGATCGCCAATTCTGTTTAAGTCTTTATTTTTCCAAGAGATGTAATAGGCAATTGCCATATATATACTTTGTAGTAAATGCCAATGGTGTAGTCTTTGTTCAAAGTAGGCTCACCCAAAGTAAGTGTGATGTCTAGGAAGGTTATGAGATTAGTGGTACTTAAGCGAGCCTTGCTCCACCGACATCTCTCTACTCACTTGGTCACATTTATTTTGGAATTACTGAAAGAAGTTAGACAACTACCATTGTTTTGCATTAGCTAGCATTTGGATTAGATTCTCCTAATGGTTAAGAGACAATGATGTACTCTGTTGGCTTATGAATAAAATTTCGAGTTCTTTATGACTCCATTTTGATTCTGAGTATATGACTTTTGTGACTACGATGGCTGGGCCATCAGTATTAATTCAAGGACATGGAATAGCCCAAGTTCCACTTGCCAAATGGCACCTTAATTACTGTCACAGAAACTCTCTACGCTTCTAGAGCGAATTACACCTATGAATAGCCAACGGATTCCATGCGAAAACGGATGTATAGAACGGAAATTAGTTCTTTTGCAATACCTCTAATGATTGCGAACAAAGGCGCACCTTAGAGAAGTTTATGTGTCTCTCTAGTGGATTCTATGTCACTATTCTAGCTATTAATCCAATAAAGTTATGACAGAAGATCTCTTGGATTTAGACACATATTGGCTTTGTCATGACAGGATAGATCATCCTAGTCATGATATGATGATCCTTCTACCAAAGACTTCACATAGACATCCTTTCTCTTGAGCGAAATGAAGCATGAATCAAAAGTTGATTCCTAGACTAAGTGTGACCGACGTTACTACCTAGGGCACTGCCTCCGTCCACCACCAGCGTAGGGCTGGCGCAGTCCCTATCCATGACGCCATGGATGGCGTCCATCATTGTGATGGCGCCCTAGGTGATGTTACAATCACCATCTTGCTTCGAATAGCGTTTAAGATGCTCAGGCCTAACCAAAATTCTCATTGGTTGCTTCTAAAGCCTCTCGCTCGTTTTACAAATCTCGTTCCTTAGGGAAATTAGGACTGAGACCGTCCTATGCAAATGATATGACAATACTCATTATGTTCTTCCATAGAATCCATGGGGATTCTGTGGATTGATTCAACCAACTTGCGGACGCTTAACTATTTCATGATGTTGGTTGACACGCAAACACGCTGGTCATGTGTCGTGCCATTGTCCACCTATAAATGCTACTTATGCTACACTCCTAGCACATATCATAAGACAACGGGTTCACTCCCCAGATCATCCTATTCAGTCAATTGGATTTGACTATGCTAGAGAGTTTACATCGAAAGACTTTCGATGGATATTGCAATGAGACTGATGTTGGACATCACATTCCCATGTACACCCAAATGGTCTTGCGGAAACGACTACGATGATAGTCCAGACATTGGTAATACGCACCAATCTCCTTATATCCGCTTGGGGTGATGCAATATGGCATGCAGCTATGCTCATTCGTCTACGACCCACCGCCACTCAATGTACCTCTGCGTTACAGCTAATGACTGGGTACAAGTATCGTACTTACGCATATTTGAGTGAGCCATTTATGTGCCAATTGCACCGCCACAACACTCTATGATAGGTCCTTATAGACGAATGGGCAATTACGTCCGCCACTTAATGCCCTTGCAAGGCGATCTCATTACCACTAGATTTGCGGGTTGTCACTTTGATGAGACAGTCTTCCCATCGTTAGGGGGAGATAAGAACACGGATGTTCAGCAGGAACAACATGAATTGTCTTGGCCTGTCCCCACTATGTCTCATCTCGATCCCTGCTAAAGTGACGAGATCACACAAATATGCTGCAAACAAGCCTGCAAGGAAGAACGTCCCTATAAGAGGACGTAGCGCCACCCTACACGGAGGTAGGCATGGCGCCAACGCCAAAGAGAGCGGCACTCTGGCGTTATAGGCCATGGCCCCAGCTAGGATGCGTGGGAGGCCCGTAGGTTCGAAGGATGCTTTGGCACACTCCAATTAATCCTTTGATCATCCACACTCAAAATCAGTCTCATGAGAATCTTCCGGGTTATGGTTATCGTTGGGGGACGCCTCAACGTCAAAACCTATTCCTGAGAATATAGAGCTCTATGAAAATTACACTAGTGTACATGAGACGTGGGATAGAAACTCCATCATAATTGAAGATGTAGTTGCACATGAGTTTGTTGAGTCTGACGATATCGAACCACACTCCGTTGATGAATGAATGCCAACGATGATGAATAAATGGAAAGTTGCGATCCAGGTTAAGTTGGATTCTCTAACGAAGAGGAAGGTTTTTGAGCCAATAATGCCAACACCTCCTAACATAAAACCTATTGACTAATGGGTTTTCGTTAGAAAGCGTGATGAGAAAAAGAGATGGTGATCACGCCTTATGGCGCAAGGCTTCTCACAAAACGCCCTGGAATCGACTACGATGAGACATATATTCTCTCGTAATGGATGTCATTGCACTCCACTACCCTGTCAGTTTGGTAGTTTCCGAATAACTGATCATGCAGCTTAGAAAAGTGGTCACTTCGTATCTCTATGGGGATCTAGATACATAATATACATAAAGGTTCATGGTGGACTTCATTTACCCAAGTCAAGTGGCTCTAGACCACGAAGCGTGTTTACAATAAGGTTGAAACGCTTACTAAAGTGACTACTTGGTTGGGAAGGGATGTGCCCACGCGTTTCCATAACAAGTTTCGGATTCTAACGCGGTTCATGTTGGACATGATCTTCATTGCAAGCCCTTAAAGAGTTAAGGGAAACCGCTGAACACTTGAAATCCGAGTTTGAGATGAAGGATTTTGGGAGAACACGATTATGTCTTTGTTTGGAACTTGAGCATCGTGTTGATAGATGCTTAGGCATTTTGACAAGGTCAAACCTTCAAGCACCCCCATGATCGTCCGTAGTCTTGATCCTGAAAAGGATCCTCTTCGTCCGAAGGATGATGGCGAAGATGTGCTAGAGGCAGGAGTGCCTTACTTGAGTACAATAGGCGCATTATTGTACTTAGCTCATTGCACAAGACCGGACATCTCATTTGCCATGAACTTGTTAGCTAGATATAGCTCTACGCCAACGCGACGTCATTGGATTGGTGTAAAAGATATCTTTCGATACTTGAGATGTATGATTAATTTGGGCTTGTTCTTTCCCTACAAGAAAGATGATGGATTCAGACCCATCACACACCAGAAACGCCGCCAACGCTGGCCTGCGTTCTCTATCCCCTCCCCAAACGACATAAGTGTTTTGGAAGGTTTTGCTGATATTGGGTATCTCTCTGACCCACAAAAAGGTCATTCCCAATCCGGTTAAGTGTTCACCATGGGAAAATACCGTGACATCTTGGAGGTCTACAGAATAGACCCTAGTAGCTATATCTTCGAACAATGCAGAGATTATTGCTCTTCACAAAGTGGTTCGTGAATGTATATGGATTGGATCCATAATTACGCATGTTCGAAGCAATTGTGGTTTGAAGTCTACCACAGATGAGCCTACGAGCATTTAGGATAATGCTGCTTGTTTTGAACAAATGAGGCAAGGCTACATCAAAAGCGATAACACCAAGCATAATCAGCAACAACAGACTCTTCTTGAGATCAAAGTGAACTAGATTCAATCTGAGGAAAGTGAGGCAGACTTGTTTACTAAGTCATTGCCCAAATCCACGTTCGAGAAACATGTGGCAAGAATTGACTTGCGGAAATTATCTGAACTCCCATGATCGTAGTCATCAGGGGGAGGCACAGACATCAGGGGGAGATGTCTACATGTTCACCTTGAAACGTGAAGGGTGTGTTGTGCTCTTTTTCCCCTTCGACCGAGGTTATTTTTGTCCCACTGGGTTTTTTGTTACTCGGCCAGGTTTTTAACAAGGCAACGAGAGAAGCACCGCGTTTGGACAACACAAGGGGAGTGTTTAAGGATATCTCTATTTGTGTTTGGCCCAAACTCTAGGTTACTTGACCTAGTGGTAATAGGGTTGAATTAGAAGGATCTAGATTCCTATTCAATGTACGATTACTTTCCTTGTATGATTGAGATTCTATACATTGTAATCCTCTATATAAAGAGGCCCCTATTATCAATGAGAATACACAGCAAATTCCTCTCAATTCTCGTTTCCCTAAAACACACAAGTAATTAATATGGTCAATTATAAAATACTAATATGTTAATATATACTAATTAAATTAAATAGTAGCCTTAATGTAGTTAAATAATAGTGTATTTCATGGTTTTTTAGGTTAAGGATATTTTAGGTAATTTGGGTTGTGTATTTAGGAAAATATTAGAATGAGTAATTAAATGGTTGGTGTATTGAGTAAGGAGTGTGTATTAAGTAATTAGGGGTGTGTATTTAAAACTTCTCTTTACAATTACAGATAAAAAAAATAAAAATAGTCAAATAAATTTTTTTAATCGTGCCTAATTTTGGGATGGCCCGAGCACGACCTGGCACGTTATGGACTTAGGCTAGGGGTCAGGCCGGGTTTAACGTTCAAGTAAATGGGTCGACCTAAGTACGACACGTAACGTAAATAGGCCCGCTCGGTTGTTTGCCTCCTCTAATGTCCATATTGAACAGTCAATCTTGCCTCGATCCAGTTTTCATCTTTGGCTATATTGTTTCCTCGATCCCAGTCTTGCTTCGATCCAAAGAGTAAAGACACCCCCATCTTGTCTTAGATTCGAAGAGGACTGCATCACCAAAGACCAAAAGACACCGGAGCAAGAGAAACACATGAATTTTCTATGTAAACAACCCCATGGCTAAATGCAATATGGACTAGATTTTACTTTTGAATCTGGAGTTGTAACACACTACCAGATTTTGAGTTCTACGACCACCATCCTTTTTAAGTACTATAATATATTGTACTAGTATAAATGCAATATGGACTTATAATGTGTAGATGATTTTATCCCCTTTTTTTTCTGATAAGAAAAAGACAATAAAAAACTACAAAGGAAAGCTCTAAGGCAACCAACATTGAAATTATCAAAAACTAAAGCACTAAAGCTGCAACATTAGGGAGAAGATTCACCAAAAAAAAAAAAAAAAACACTAGGGGCAAGGTTGCGACTCAGTGATTTATCTCTGCTTCCAACAGTTTACGAAACTTTAGTATTTCTGTGTGCATTTTTGTTTTCTTTTGTCTTTAAAAGATTTTACTAAAAGCAAGCCAAAGAGTAGAACCAAGCAGAGAACACAGAACAACAAAATACAAACAGCTCACAGAGATGGCAGTTATTTAAGTGGTTAATTTTCAAATTCTTATCCAAAGTTCATTGTGGTTGATGAACTCTATGTGCTTTACTTAGTTGCAAAGGATGTTGCAGAGGAAGAATTGATGCAATAATTCAGAACTCTGAACAACGATGAAGAGTATAGCAATACGGCTGATAATATAGAGATGAATAACATGAGTATATAGTGATAGCAGAGCAAGAGGATGATAGTATATGTAGCAACAAGGAAATAAGTTAAAAGATATACATGATTCAGCCATCAGATTGAGGAAAGTATCAACTATTAAGTCTTTTAACCTATACACTTGGGTATATATTCTACAAGAACAATAGCAACCAAAAGTTGCTTTGTATGTTTCTTACATTATGTTCAAGCACTTGTGGAATCATCAAGAGGATGAAAGTATCTATTCAAGAACACCATAGAATCAGCTTCTACAGCATATCCATCTTGATTACGGTGCCAACTAAAATAAGCATGGCTTCGGTTCTTGATGTCAAAAATGGCATGACCAAAACTGGCCTCTCGATAGGCCGAGTACTCTGGCTGTGGCTCTGTCATGCTGCACACAGAAGAAGACATTCAATGATTCAAGTATTGTCACAAAATATCAAATATATCATGTTACACATATTCATTTATACTTACGAGGTTGCTAAGCCTTCAAGATTTCCTCCATCCCCAATGGTTATGTACACAGGTGCAAATTGATCTTTCACAGGAATGCAATTACCATTTGTAATGTTATATGCAACATTGGATATGCGTTCCTGTGGTATATTGAATTAGAAATCACTTATTGAGCAATGCGCTCATGATGATTAATGGGGCAGGGAAAAAGGAAATAAATACGTGCAGTTTCCTTCCACATAGCTATCAGAATTTGTGAAAAGTAATTTTCCTCAAAAGGGTTTTGTGTAGCTTATCAAAAACATTGAATTGATCAGGGATAAAATATGCTGAACTGCAAAATCTTAGTTTTACAAATAGAGAGTAATTTGACAGAGACAATGACCAGTTCTATGCAGATAGCAGGTATCAAACAAAATGATTCTGAAACTAATGATTTAGAACATATACATCGAGCACTTACAGATCGTTCATAGGCATGGACATGACCAGAAAATACCACGTCAACTTTGTACTGTACAAACCACGGCTCAAACATCACTCTCATGCTTTCTCCTTCCATATAGTGATAGTTGTAGCTATTATACCATGGGGAATGCATTAAGACAATCAACCATGGTGTCTCACTTCTATTAACTTTTGATAGCTCCTGCTCGAGCCATACGTACTGAGGAGTGTATTTACCTAAAGAAAAACAAGATAGTAAGAAAAATAAAATAATATGGTTGAATGAACTTGTTTAATCAATCACCTTAATTAACAAAGACCTTTTCTTCTTGGCATTGAAAACAAAAAACAAGGAACAGAAACGTGCCTAACAAAGACATTTTGTACAGATGATCTAACTACAATGTTAAATATATCTGAAACTACTACACTTTTCATACGTTTTGCTGGATAAACTTGTTCATCACTCATGTTGATAAAAATAGTATGCATGATTATAATATATATTCTTACCATATGCTGAATATGAAGCTAAGACGATGACGTAGGACGAAGCTCTCTTGATTGAGTACCAAAAAGGGGCAGTACTCCCTGATGCTTTATGTGGGACATGATACCGGTGAGTGTAAGGTTTAAAAGATTTGGTTTCCCCCTGCCATATATAAAAGTACTAATTCTCTTTTAGTAAATGTAGTTCATCCAATGATTCATCAGTACTTGGAAAGTGCATATGCAAAATGATTGAGCAGCAAATTCTGGTTCAAATTTTATAACATGGACTACTGTAAATAAACTAATAGGGCACCATGGTCCGAGACCATATATATAATAATTTTCCTCACGTTCGTTAGCTATCATACATCCATCCTTATCTTGTTTTTAGCATTTATGCAATGCAGGCCGTGCTTGCGTTCTTTGGTTTCCCAAAGAAGACAATCATTCTTATAGGTGGCAATCCGAATACGCTTATTACCTATCATACGTTGTTTTCTTACAAGCGAACAAACCGAATCCCAACTTATCAATTGTAACTTGTAAGACCAAATCTAATATTACACGGGCAAGAAAAACTTTCTCTTGATTAGAGCATTTAGAAATGGCCTCATGGATAAACGTAAAATGTCCCAGAGGATATAGAATTCACAGAAAATCCACAAGCAGAAGTGTATGCAAATATATAGTCTAACGAACAAAAAATGAATGATCAAAGTGGTAAATGGTAATGCATAAAAAAGTATATACCAACAGAGGTAAAACTAACCTCAAGAAATAGTCTCTGTATCTCTCCAAAGATGTATAATGTTATAGTACTAAAAATAACTATATCATGTATGATCTTATCCAAGACAAGAAAAGACAACTAAGAGTACAAGTTTATGTTCCAGAGAAACCAAAGGTTTTTTGAGATGCTTACAATTTCTGGGGCACAATCAATTTCATGATTCCCTGCAGTCCATATCCAAGGTTGATAAGCAGCACTCCGCTCTGTGAATCTTCCCCATGTATCCCATCTGACATTATCATGATTTGGGTAGTCATCCGCATACGAGAGGTCGCCAACAAATAAAATTGTCTCTCCTTTCAGTGGATTTAGCTCGTAATGAGTTAGCGTCTTGTTTGAATCAAAGGTCTGACCCAGATCCCCTGCAACCCAATGGTAACTGTCTAAATGATATTCATATGTATGGAAATGCAGTGTTGCCGATCTTGTCCATTATGTAGTTCCCATGCTTTTAAGATTAAGACCAAAAAGAACACTATGTCTTCATATTATTAAAGCTATACTAGTTTGAAGAAATTACAAAACATAAGACCAAAGACATTTGAAATAGCTAGCTCAATACAGTATAACTGAAATGGATTTAAATTAACTACAACAAGTAAGCATTTGAAACTCATTTGAACTTTTTCTTTCAATTCAAAATCCAATTAGATTCTTATAGTTCGACCATGCAGTTTAACTATACAATATTAACTAAATCACTATTTTCAAAACCATTCATCCAAAATGAACCCTGAAAGACAAGAATATATCATAAGACTGGAACCATTATATATCTATGATTCATAATGCCAAATGTTGAATGAAATCTATCGAGCTAGATGATCCTTACTATGTATTGTGTTTTGAATCTTTTGATACAGAATACTTACCTATTAGACCAAATGTGTAAGGGACGTCTGGCCCAACTTCAGGAGGAGTCATAAACCAGAACTGCCGCTCAGAGTGGTCGACTCCAACGACATAGTAATATTTGGTATTGAACTACAAGAACACAGATGATTGGCTCACAATGCTTATATACTACATTCATCATTTCAATAAAAGACCTCCAAAACTTAGTCTCTCTCATACAGATTCCACACCAACCTAGCATTTGAAGAAAAAAACAACCGAGGGAAACCTGAAACTAAACATAAAATTGTACCTTTAATTTTTTGATGGTGGTGTGGTGAATGTAACCGGAAGTGTAATTGTAGAATTTATAGGTTTTAACTTTTCCCTCAGCCTTCTTTTGCTTCCCATTCGTGCTCCAGTAAAGCACGGTACTGGAACCTGGTTCATCTACAGTCACCCATGACACAATCACAGCCTTCCCGTGACGGTCCCCTTGCGTTATATGAACCTTCACACAGGAAAACACACATTAATCATACAACTAAACAAAATTAAACACCAAAAGTTTGAGTACACCTCGTGATCAATCTAATTAATAACAGAAGCTTAAGCTATAAATCTTGAAAAACTATACTTGTTGAGGTGCATTATAGCCTGGAGGGATTTTAAACACATCACTGTCAAGAGGCATATCCAAACTTCTGTTAATTTGCCTCACAAAAGTGCTTGTTTTGCCTCCATTACACACCACACCCAAGTTCAAAACCAGACCCAATACTACAAATATAGCTACCCTTTGTATGGACCAAGTAGAAGCACAAGCTAATCCCAACACACCCATTCTTTTCAAACTATCAAGAGCACCCTCAAACTCCACCAGTCCATACAAAACCCATTCAGCTCCTTTTATATACAGATGAAGAATTTAATCCAAATAAAAAAAAAGTTTAATTTACTGGAAAATGTGGGAAATATTGAGAGGTTTGTACAAATATGCAAGTTAGATGTCAAGGAGTTGAATACTAACGAATTGGGTCTGCCTAGATTTCTTCAGTGCATTGTTTGCATATACGGAGATACCAATAAATAATTTAGCATTGGAGTGCAAGCTAATTTGTTCCCAAGTTTAAAGCTCCTTGTGAATTGTATTGATCCAAACATTTGGAAAAGGAATCTGGCTGATGGTGATAATGATGTTGTAGTAGAAGACGTGCCTTCAATGGTCTCTTTGAGCACTTTGTGTAGATGCCTGTGGTTTTCCTCCATTTTCTGTTTGCTCTGTTTTGTCCCCTTTGCCTTTGTTTTTGACGCTGTTTGCTTTTTGATCTATTGTTTTGTCTCTGTATTGCTTTCTACGTTCTTTTGCTTTCCTTTTGGTCCCTATGTTCAAGCTTCATACCAAAATTTTTGATGGTCAAGTTACTTTCGATCCATGATAGTGAAAATTTTTGTATGAGATAGGCTAGGTTTTGAATATAATTATCGTTCGAGATATGGGTCAATTTGTTGAAATCAATGCGAAACATAATTGAGCCAACTTTTTGGTGTTACAACTAATTGAAAACTAAAATTATCAGTTGGATTAGTAATCAATACAGAAAAATCGGGCCATTGGAACTGGGACATCCCTACTTACCTACTTATGCTTTCTAGCCAACTCTTATACCCTAGTAAATGCGAAGAGTGTAAGTTTTATTGCCAAAAAAAAAAACACACCAAAGACCTAACTATACGGGTCAAATATTAAAGAACCAAATTGAATGCTGATGTTTCTCTCCAAAAAAAGACGTTGAATCTGATTATGCAATTCTTGTGAGGCTCATTAAGAATACTGATGTTTCTCTCCATTCTCTTGGTTCTCTCATCACTTGCTGCAGAAATCTTATTGATAAGTTCCAATCTTTTTCTGTAAGACACATTTATAGGGAGTGTAACATGGTTGCATTTATAGGGAGTGTAACATGGTTGCTGACTGCCTTGCTAAAAATAGCATTACTCATGCCTAATTGCCTATGGAGTTGTGGAATTTGAAAGTCCTCTCATTCATGTTTCTCAGGCTTACTTTGAAGACCTTGATGATACTGTAAGAATGCGCAGAACAAGTAAGGCCTAGTGTGAGGCTTGCTAGCTAAGTTGTTTTAGTTTTGGGACGTTTCGGTCCCCTCTGTAACCAAAAAAAAATTTGCCTAAACAAACAACCCAACAAGACACTAGTCACACTACCGGTCCAAACCAGGCGACCCCCAACAAGTGGTCACCTAAGCAGCAAGACAATAAGGAGGAGAAATCTACGATGGCGTCATCACCACCACAATTTGAAAGAACAAAGGAATTTCACGGATGTCTAGAAATAGGGAGAAAATGAAGGGCGGAGGTTTTCATAGAATTTGCCTCGGTAACTAATGCTACTCATTGGATTCTATTGTCTCTTCTATTTGGGGTTTCTCCAACTTTGCAAACATTAACTATTTTTTTGCTTATTAGTCTTCAAAGCTGGTGCTTGTTTTTTCTGCTACGTACGGCAAAGCCTTTCTTGCTTTGATCTATAACAACCACAGAAACCTTTGCATAAAAATACATGTTCCATTTTACATTTCTGCTAACTCACTGCTTTGTTATTGATACAATTGCAATGGAATTCGATCGCTTAAACCATTGAACTGGGGCAAGGGTCTGCACCAAAGTCACTCAAAAGTTCTCTAACCTAAGCAGCATAATGTATGCAGCTCTAGAGTTAGGAGTGAAATAGAAAGAAACATAACGAACATGAGACAATTAATAGTACCAATACATCATTATCAATTAATCAAGGAAAACGTATCACGAACAAGAGAACCCTATTTTTAAATTGACAATCAGCTTGGAACTGGGGACGGGTTGTGAGAGCTTTTTGTTGTTCTTCTTTCTCGGTTCTTAATATTCTTTTTCTTGGGTTCGTATAGTAGGACAGCTATTAATAAATAGCTTGCAGATGATTGGAAAACTACATTGCTATTCATTGTGTAATTTACTCTGATCTTTTGGGTATACTGCAAGCACAGGTTTCTAACCTATCGATTATTAACAACTAAAATGACCTCGACTCTAATTTTGGGAATTAATATTTTTCTGTCTTCTGGCATAAACCAAAGTTCTCAACCTCCATAAAAATTCAATACAGTTCAATACTAGAAAGGCAGACGATGCAGATAGAGAGATAGGGTAGGGGAATACCATGGAAAAGGAGATAGGCTGGACGATTAAATTCTTGTGGAGCTAGCTCTACCACACAGACGAACTGATAGATTTCAACTCAACGATGCAATAATTTCTGCAAAACCTGGAGATTTGAATGTTACCTGGACCTCAGACAAATTTGTAGTTGCCCAAGTACATGCCATAGGCCCGTTCTTGTTTATTTTATTTTTTATTTCTTTCATTCATTTCATCACAATTAATTTATATGACTTTTTTTTTGTGTGGTGCTATTCACACACCCATTTTCTTTATTCACACATTCATTCTATTTTTCTATTACTTTAATTCAATTTATTTTTACAAATTACCCTAATTACCCTCTATTGCAATTCTGATTATTTTTTTTTTTCTTCTTTTTTCTATTTGGCAAGTCAATCATGAATCAATTATTATCTAAATTGCAAAGTTTGTCCTCATACGAGTAGAAGGGGTAAGACGCATGTTTTACTTCTTTGTTGTCTGGGGTTCCAATATTGCACCTAGCTTATTAAAGTTTCTCGTCTCTTATAGATTGGCAATAAGCCATTTTCAGATGTAGTCTGCAAATTTGGAAAATTTCGAGGTACGAAAAAAAAATTGGAGTAGTTCAAAATTAATTGAACAAGACTTACATGAGGGGCTAGTCAAATGCAGACACACGCATAATCAATGGTATGAAACTCTTAATAGAATATTTTATAGATAACTGTATTGAAAGAACACTCACCCGTAAATAAAACTTCAACATTAGGATGAAAAAAACAATAGACTTTGGAACATTATTTCCTGTCTGTAACAAATAGATCCTATGCAATAATATCTCAAATATTGTAAAATAGCATCCAAAGAAAATATAATAGCACTTCATGTAAACACGGAAATCTGAAAACAAACAGAATGCAGACACGTGTACAAAATAATATAATTTTTTATTAATGAATTTGAGGGTTACAATCTCTGTAGATGTTCTTTCACAAGAATCTCCTTTGATTCGATCTCCGACGTTGATTTGATCCAAGGGTGGTAAGCACTTGATCTTGAATCGAACGGTTGTAGTGTGAACTTCTTGTTATGTTGACGATTTGAGGAAGACGATTGACCAAGGGCTGTAGAGGCTTGATCTTGATCGGATTTAGGCCACGAGTGGTGTCATGTGGTGGGTGTTCTTCGGTTTTAGTAGGGGATGAACCAAGACGTGTGTTTGGTGCTTGTTGATTCTCCACGAGCTTAATGAAGAACTTATAGAGGATTTACTTTGTTGACGACTTGTAGAAAGTGGTTGACCAAAGGATGCAGAGGCTTGCTCTTGATCGGATTTGAACCACGAGCGATGTCACGTGGTGAGTGTTCTTTAGCTTTGATGGTGGATGAATTGGCATGTGTGCTTAGTTCTTGTTGATTCTCCACGAGCTTGATGAAGAACTTGGCAGAAGCTTTGCTTTGTTGACGACTTGAAGAAGACGGATGATCAAGGACTGAAGAGGTTTGATCTTGGTCAGATTTGAACCACGAGAGGTGTCACGTGGCGAGTATGACTTTGATTGGGATGAATCGGCACGTTTACTTGGTGCTTGTTGATCCTCAGCGAGTTTGACGACTTCTGAACTTGTAGGTGATTTTTGTTGTTTGTCTGAAGTCGGTGAGGTGAAGAGACTGGCTATTTGGCAGCTTGATGGTTCTTCACGAGCTTGGGAGACTTCTGAGCTTTGGAGAGGTTTCTTTCGTCTGCTTGCGTCCCTCTGTCTGTCGTCCTCGAAGCTCACATAATTTTGGTGACGTATGAGCCACGTGTACCTTTTGTAGGACCCATGTGCCAACTAAGCCTGTTTAGTCAAAATTTCAAATATTGACCGATTTATTTAATGAATTTTATTTTCATTAAATTTCTTCTGTCTACACTTCAGACAAAAGATTGTTGTTACGTAATGGCATTAAGAATCTGCAACAAAACATAAACAGAAAGAGCACAATATTAGTCAATGCAGAGTTTTATAATGGATATCTATAGTCACAGAAACTTTCTTCATTACTTCCTCATCACTCAAAACTTAACTTCTTCATGCAAAATCTAAAGGTCACGGTGAAAATTCTAATGTAAGCAAAAAATTTGAATCATCAACGACCCTACATAAGATTTTAAGAACATTAGCTAATGACCTAGAAAAACAATTTACCTCATTAAAATTGTCAACATTCAAGAAGCAACAAAGGTGCTCCTCATTTCAGTAAATATTTTAGTTTCCCTGCAAAAATAAATAAGACAAAACACTCAATTTCCTTGATTACTTCCTCATCACTCAAAACTTAACTTGTTCATGCTAAATCTATTGTGGAGGATTGTAAGGTATATTTGCGTGCAATCTCTTCACTAAATTTACAATCTATTTATCATTAAGCAAATGGTGTTGCCCATAGATTGGCACACCTTGCTAGTGTTAACTATTTAGATGACTAATGGTTAGAGGAGACTCCTATGATTATCTGGGATGTTCTCTACGAGAACTCATGTACTAGTACTCGAGGTTTAGACTTTATGTCCCCCTCGATGTACAATATTTCTGCTATTATTAATAATAATAACGGGCGTGGGGTTGAGCTTCCCAATTAGGCTGGGTTCCAAACCCCTTTTCAAAAAAAAAATCTAAAGAGAAATTAGGAAATTTTATACCAATTTGTCACACCCCAAACCCGGGGTATGACTTAAGGAGCTCTCAAGCAAGAGTTAAATTTGACCAAATTTAACACAATTTAAAGTGGAACCTTAAGGCAGGAATAGTTCAGCTTTGGAGATTTACTAAAAATTCATTTGTGCAGCAATGAACTTGAAATTTTTCAGAATCAAAGTAAACACATTAAGGTAAAGCATGCTAAAATTTCATGCAATTTGTAGTTTTGGAAGTAAGGCAAAACTTGAACACAAATTGACTTGCAAAATAAGGGTTTTGAAGTCTTCGTCTGCGGGTAGAAAAAAAAAGAAAAAAGAAAAATAATCAGAATTGCAAGGGAGGGTAGTTAGGGTAATTTGTAAAAAGTAAATTGAATTAAAGTAATATAAAAATAGAGAGGGTGTGTGAATAGAGAAAATGAGTGTGTGAATAGCGTCATCCTTTTTTTTTTTGCTGAAGATTGAATTATATGACTAAAAATCCATACATAGCATTGTTTGGACTTTGGAGATTATGAACATATAAAAATCTCAAATGTTTGGAATACCTCATATTGAAGGAGAATAATTCAAGTCCTTTTCTTTTTGGAAGACCGGAAAGATCCGGGTGTGTCTATTGTATTTAGATTTATATAAAATTTTTTGAAGTGATGAATTTAAAAAGAATTCATAGATTTCCAAAATTATGCGAAATTAAAGTTGGCAGATTTATAAAATCTTTAGATTTCCATAAATTTCAAAAGATAAACTTTTATGAATTTGTGAAGACAAAAATATAAACTTGTACGGACCCTCGTAGAATTGGATAGACTTTTTTTTATTTATCACTTCATCAATGTAAACATGTAACATAGTCAAACAAACAAAATTTTAACATGAAAACTTCCCAAGTTAATTTGTAGTTCTATATATGGGAGCCCTCCTAATGAGGACTAGTTGAGGACTTTCTAATCAACAGTTTGGGAGACCCACTTTTTGATTACATTATGACAAATCAATCATTAGATGTTTATGCATGAGTATATCAGTTTTGAAAATTTTCTTCCAAATTGCTAATCGTGAAGGTACCGAAACTAGATCAAATCAGTGGACGAACCAAATTTGTCAAATATGAACCGTTCATGTTCATAACTGATAAATCACGATCATGAATGTTTTAACGATTTTCAATTTGGTTGAAAAATTACATAAATGATCTACACATAAATATCTAAACATCTAACGGTTGATTTGCAAAAATGTGATCGAAAAGTAGGTCTCACACAAAAGTCCTCAACTAGAACTCATTTTAGTGGTCCTCATTAGAAGGGCTCCCTATAGGGTGGTTCTAGTTGGACCTCCAAATTTGCTATTTAGACCTCCCATACTTAGTATACCTCTAATTTACTTTTTAGAATACTTAAAAAGCTAAGTAGACCTCCTTATTTTTACCAAAATGCCCTTGAACATGAGATACAACAATCTGTTATTCTACTTTTTATCTCTATCTTTAACCACAAGAAGAAAAATGAATCAAAATCACATGACATTGCTCTCTTATGAGTAGGTCTCTCCTCCACCAAATTAATCAGATGGTTGGTTCTCGATCTTGATATGTTGTTGGAACTCCTTTGAATTTGCTAAAAGAATGATTTCAAGGGTATTGGGTTGGAAGATCGAGTAATAACTATATCATAATATTCAATTAATTTAGTTTAAGAAAATTCCAAATCAGATTGTTTTGAATTTACCTTTGTAATAAATGATAGACCATGTATAGAAATTATTATTTTTACTTAATTGTTTTAAGTAAATTATAAAACTATATAGGCAATATAAGGAAATATCGGGAAAAAAAAAATATTAAATTGAATGTTATATTTGGTTGGATGAGGTAAGAAGAGTATTTATTTATTTACTTACTTAATTTTTCATTTTTCTCTTTTGTCATTATTTGTCTTTTCATATAAGTTGACAAACTCAATTAATAACTGAAAAAAAAAAAATTTGAGGTTGTTTAAGGATATCTCTATCTCTATTTGTGTTTAATCCAAACTCTAGGTTACTTGACCTAGTGGTAATAGGGTTCAAATTAGAAGAATCTAGAGATTCTCTTTCCTTGTATGATTCTATCTCTATGCATTGTAATTGTCATGCCCCGAATTTTGAATAACAAATTCAAATCCGAAACATGAATTAAACAACTACAACAAATAAACGTTCTGAATTTTTTTCTCAAAACAACCACACCACATGCCACTCAAATTTCAAATCTCGAAAACCTCGAGTTAATTATTACAACTCACTCTTACAAAATAAATTGTAAAGCTCTAAATGAGCATAACAAACCTCACAATAGAAATTCAGAGTATCACAAGCAGCTACTCTACACAGCTCGATCGCCTTCCTGATTCTTTTGTCATGTAGGATTACCCGCTACACCGTTTGAATAGTGTACCGGGAATTGCAACAACACAAAACCAGATAAGCTTTTTGCAAAGCTCGTATGAGTAAACAAGAATGAACGGTTGATTTATTATAACACAATACTTTTAACTCAAGTAACAACCAACAATCTCAACATTCACAAAGAAAATGTCAAACCAACTCACAGAAAACAACGAGGAATACATCCCCACAATCCCCTAATCTCAATATCACCTATGTGGTCTTTCCAACAACCTGCAATTATCCTCACTGCATGTGGTCATTCCCACAACCTACAGTTATCCCCACTGCATGTGGTCATTCCCACAACCAACAGTTATTTCCATCGCATGTGATCTTTCCTACAACGTCAAACACATGCACTCCGGTTTATCATTAAACTGAAGGACCTTAGACCATTTGGTCTTCAAAACCCCAAATCATTGACCTCTATACAACCCATCAAGTCAACTATGATTTTTCGAACATGAATTAATCCATCCAAAATCATCATATATAAATATGGCACAATACATTTCAGTCCATATTATATATAAAATCATCACAATTCCACACTCCTCAATGTCACACCATTCCATATATAATCACGTAAATATATATATATATATATATATATTTATATACGTAATTATCCACTCAGGGATAATCTCTAATACCAACTATAGTTCAAGCATAAAAATCATGAAATTCATTTGTATAGTTAAAATTATTTTACTTACCTATGGACTGTAGTTGATCAAGTCCATATGATTTTAAAAAAAAATTTATTTCATAAATATTTTCACACAATTACGACAAAATAAAGTAATTATATGTACTCGGTTCGTAATATGAACCATGTGAAGTTTACTCACCTCTAAAATCCCGCTGCGTCTTCTTAACAGCTCAAGATACGATTCACAATCGTCCGCCAAATCAATCCGTCAATCACCTAATCCAATACGATCTTAACTTAGCCAACAACTCATAAACATAATTAAACGACGATCCAACGGTCAGATCGAAATTAAACGATGATCCAACGGTCGGATCCTCACAGATCGCCCTTAGGATCATCCGCCTAATTTATCACGAAGATCCAACGATCGGATCTTCCTGAATCGCCCTTACTAACATCTCCAAAAATTTATATGAAAATCCGACGGTTGGATTCTCACGAATCTCCTTCCAAATCACTATTTTCACAATTATACGAAGATCCAACGGTCGGATCTTCGCCTATGACACCACAAAGTCACTGGGACAGTCATACGATCAACATATCAAAACAACAAGTCCATCAGACGGTCAGATCTTCACAGATCATAAATCGAACTATCGAAATCGATCGAAACGTAAAAATTCATAACTTAATCATACGATATCCAAAAATTTCGTATAATATATCGAAATGATTGTCTTAACATGTAGAACATACAAATGGGCAGAAACTGCCCTGAAGGTCCCCGGAGGTGGCCGGAAAGCCGCCAATGGTGTCGGAGCCGGGCTGCTCCGCTTCATCTCATCAAGCTTAACAACTTTCCTAACTAGCATGTAAGCTGGAAATGACCGGAAGGGGTCGAAATTACCTAGAACAGTTGCGGTGGCCGAAATTTTTCCAGAATCCGGCGAGCTTGAGTTCGACGTAAAAACTTCCACGAATCGCTTTGATCCTTTCTGTAGATTTGTTCAGCAACTCAAGGCGATCTCCCCAGTTCAAGAATCACTCAAAACGAAGCTGTACAGCTCGAGATATCCGGATCGAGAGTTCCGTTCGATCTAAGTCGGGGTTGACTTGCAGCCGCCGCCACAGACAACTCCGCCGTGCAAGGTTGTTACTGGGAGCTTCAGGAGGTCGAGTCGATGTAGAAGGATAAGTTTTGTGAGGATTGGTGGCCAGAAACACGAGGAGGATGAGTTGGTTCGGTTTCGGGTGCAACCGGATCGAGCTGGTTTGCCAGACCTTGAGGCTGTGCCGGAGGGAATGACGACGTCCAGCAGGTAGAGCGGCCCGAGGCTAAGCCAAGGAGAGTGGTCCGACGTCTGGAGGTGGCCTGAGGAGGGAGAGTTTGGCCGGAGAAGCCTTGCTCTGTTTTTTTTTTTTTTTTGGTTCTGTCGTGCTAGAGAGAGAGGGAGAGTGAGAAACTGTTATGCTGCTTTGCCTACACCCTCCACCAAAACTCATACAATAAAACAGAACATAGTGCCTCACTTTGCTGCTCAAAACATGGAACCTGCCTCACCTTTTCTTTATTAAAAGAACTCCACTACTTAGTGCTAAGAAAACAGGTTATCACAATCTTCTTTATTAAAAGAACTCCACTACTCTTTATTAAAAGAACTCCACTACTTAGTGCCAAGATAACAGGTTATCACAATCTACCCCCCTAAAAAAAGAATTTCGTCCCGAAATTCAAGCACCCAATTCCCCAAAGAGCTGCAGATACTTCACTCTCATGTCTGACTCTAACTCCCATGATACATTACCCTCGTCATGATGACTCCATAGTACCTTCACAAGATAAACCTCCTTCCTACGAAGTTTCTTCGTAGACCTATCTGTGATACGAACCGGTTCAACCACAAAGGTTACGTCCGTGTTTACCTCAATCGTACCATGATTAATTACGTGGGACTCATCTCGGACGTACTTCCTGAGCATAGACACATGAAAGACATTGTATACACCGGACATGCTAATAAGTAAGGCGAGACGATATGCCAAGTTCCCAACCCTTTCCAGAATCTTAAAAGGTCCAACATACCTCGGTTTGAGTTTTCCCTTCTTGCCAAATCTCACTACGCCTTTCATAGGTGAGACCTTCAAGAACACATGGTCACCCACCTCAAACTCAACTGGTCTTCTCTTCAAGTCTGCATAACTCTTCTGTCTACTTTGCGCCATTCGGATTCTATCACGAATAATAGTGATCTTCCCAGTGGTCTCCTGAACAATTGCAGGACCCAAGAGTCCCTTCTCTCCTACTTCTGCCCAACAGATAGGAGTCCTACATGGCCTACCATAAAGAGCCTCATATGGGGCCATGCCTATGATGGCGTGATAACTGTTATTATAGGCAAACTCTACTAATGGCAGATGATCCGCCCAACTTCCCTTAAAGTCCAGAACACAAGCTCTAAGCATATCCTCCATTACCTGATTCACTCTTTCAGTCTGCCCATCTGTCTATGGATGAAATGCGGTACTCATAGCTAATGATGTGCCAAATGCCTTATGAAATCTACGCCAAAATTCTGAAGTGAAACGAGCATCCCGATCAGAAACGATCGTAACAGGCACACCATGAAGCCTTACTATCTCATTCATGTACAACTTACACAACGCATCCCCTGAGTAAGTTTTCGCCACAGGAAGAAAGTGTGCAGACTTAGTCAATCAGTCCACAATCACCCAAATCGAGTCATAATTAACCTTGCCTGGACCTAGGCAATCCAGTCACAAAGTCCATGGAGATATCTTCCCATTTCCAAACAGGAATCGATAAGGGTTTTAGCATCCCCGCGGGCCTCTGATGCTCAACCTTCACTTGCTGACATGTAAGACACTTCGACACATGTTCTGCCACATCACTCTTCATTCCATACCACCAAAACTGTCTTCGTAGATCCATATACATTTTGGTACCCCCTGGATGTACAGTGTATCTAGATCTATGTGCTTCCCGCATGATCTCCTCCTTGAGGTTATCAACACTTGGGACATACAATCTTCCACGAAATCTCAACCCTCCATCTGTTCCAATAGCCCACTCAGAAGGGCCCTCCACATTCGGATCAACATTCATCTCAGCAATCCTCGCCTGAGCAAACTCATCAAGCGTCTGACCCTGAATGATCCTGGAATTCAAGGTGGACTGTAAGGTGATACTTCCGAGAAACATTTCATGTCCAACTCCTGCGGGTGTAAGATCAAACTCGATCAGATGCAGCTTCCAACATGAGCCACTCCTGCACCATGAGTGATGCCATGATTACTCGGGGCTTCCTACTCAAAGCATCTACCACTACGTTGGCCTTTCCGGGATGATACTCCAAAGTGAAATCATAGTCTTTGATGAGCTCCATCCATCTCCTCTGCCTCATGTTCAACTCTCTTTGGGAGAATAGATACTTCAGACTCTTATGATCATAAAAGAGTTCGAACTTCTCACCATACAGATAGTGTCTCCAAATCTTCAAGGCAAACACCACTGCAGCTAGCTCTAGATCATGAGTGGGGTAATTCCGCTCATGAACCTTCAGTTGTCTAGAGCCATAAGCAACAACACCACCATTCTGCATCAACACACACCCCAAACCCTGATGAGATGCATCACTGTAGATAACTAATCCACCACCGCTAGTAGGAATAGTCAACACTGGTGCTGTAGTCAACCTGGTCTTCAGCTCGTTGAAAGCCTTCTCACACTCATCCGTCCATACAAACTGAGTGTCCTTCCTTGTCAATTTGGTCAAAGCCGAAGCAATACCAGAAAACCCCTTATGAAATGAAGCTACGGATTTCAGTAACAGTGGTAGGGCGACTCCAACTCATCACTGCTTCAACCTTCGAAGGATCCACCGAAACTCCATCCTTTGAAACTACATGACTGAGAAACTTGACCTCCTTCTGCCAAAACTCGCACTTCTCGAACTTGGCATACAATTCCTTCTCTCTTAATGTTTGCAGCACAATCCGCAAATGCTTCTCATGTTCGTCAGACGACTTTGAATAAATCAAGATATCATCAACGAACACCACCACAAACTGATCCAAGTAAGGACTGAACGTACGGTTCATTAAGTCCATGAATGCCGCAGGTGCATTAGTTAAACCAAAAGGCATGACAAGGAACTCATAATGCCCATACCTGGTCCTAAATGCTGTTTTTGGGATATCCTCATCCTTCACCCTCAACTGGTGATATCCAGATCTCAAATCAATCTTTGAGAACACAGTAGCCTTTCTAAGCTGGTCGAACAAGTCATCGATCCTAGGTAAAGGGTACCTGTTCTTGATAGTCACCTTATTCAGCTGCCGATAATCCACACATAATCGAAGTGAATTATCCTTCTTCGATCTTCACAAATAGCACTGGTGCACCCCAAGGAGATACACTAGCCTGTATGAACCCTTGAGCCAGTAATCCATCAATCGGAACTTTCAACTCCTGAAGTTCAGCTGGAGCCATCCGATAGGGTGTTTTTGATACAGGGGCAGAACCTGGTATCACATCAATGGAGAAGTCCATTACCCTTTTTGGAGGCAACCCTGGTATCTCCTTAAACACATCAGCATACTCTGAAACTACAGGAATCCTTGAAATCTCAGAAATACTACTCCCTGACTCAATATGAGCCAAAATCCCTGTCCTCATGGCGATGTCGGACCTCAGACAACTGTAATGAAACACTGGTTGTCCCGGAATACGAAAGGACACAATCATCCTAAAGCAATCAATCAATGCATGGTTCGGGCTCAACCAATCCATACCCAAAATCACATCATATGTGTGATCTGGTATCACAATCAACGATGCAGAGAATTCTTTACCACATATCCCAATAGGGCAATCATCACAAAACATATCAAGCTCAAGAGATACACCGAGAGGTGATGTAACACATAAGGATCTAGTAAGAGGCATGGCAATCAAACCCAACACATCCACCACTGAACTAGATATGAAAGAGTGGGAGGCTCCCGTATCAAATAGTACTCTAGCAAGATAGTTAAAAATAGATAAGGTACCTTCCACCCCAGTGACCGATTGCAAAGACTCTAGCTGGTGCTAGAGGGAAGAGCCTCTGTTGGTTATCCCGTTCTCCACCCCGAGGTCGAGTACAGTCCTTGGCATGGTGCCCAGTCTGTCCACATCGAAAGCATTCCCCAGCCTTGGGTTTAGGACACAACCTGGCAGTATGATCCAACTCCTTGCAGTTAAAACATCTCAAGGGTGCTGCAGGTGCAGCTTGCCTGATAGGTACAGCCCGAATAGGTGGAAGAGGAGCTGCTGCTACTCTAGCTGGGGCCTGATGGTGGAACTGAGTCTTTTGTCTCTTCCAGAATCCACCCCTGAAGTCTCTGGGTCCACTACTACCTGCCACTACCTTTCCCTTTCCCTGGAAATCCCTCTCAGCTGTTTCCTTCTCCTTATGAATCAAGTTCTGCTGCTCAATGATCAGAGCCTTTGCTAGAATTTCCTTCATGATCTTCAGTTCCAAAATGGCCACATCACGCTCAATGGAAGCATTCAACCCCCGCTGAAACTTCTTGGCCAAATCGTCAGCATCCATTGGTTTCACAAACCGATATAGCCTGGAGAACTCTGCTTCATATTCTGTCACCGTCATCTTTCCCTGTGTTAGTGAGAGGAACTCCTGCTCCAATTTTTCCCTCACTGACGCTGGGAAGTACTTCTCTCAGAATAGCCACACAAAACCATCCCAAGTCAGGGTGGTCACGTCAATGGTCTTTTGAGTACAATTCCACCACACCCTAGCCTCACTCTTTAGCATGAAGGTGGCTAGCTTCCTCTTTTCGATCTCATTACAGTCCATCATCTCAAAATAGGTCTCCATATCCTCGACCCACTGATCAGCCACCATATAATCCATGCTTCCATGAAACTTGGCTGCCCCTAGATGATTAATGTCTCTAGCCAATCTCAACAAACGACCAGGGTCAGCCACTTCACCCATGGGTGGAGTAGGTTGTACACCGATAGAAGACTCTACATCATCATCATAAAGCTCTTCTAAGGGACGGAACCTATCCCTACCACCAGTTCTGCCTCCTCTTCCCCCCCCCCCATCACGAAATCTAGGCCCACCCCTCGGAATTTCCATTACCTAGGAAGCATAGTATGCTTGGTTAATACATGTATAACACTCAACACAATATAAGTCAATACAAGTCCACATTAACCAAGTCAATACTACTAGGAAAGTATTCACGTTCCTAAGATGACTTAGCGGCCTAAACGACTCCTAACACTCCCACATACCCAATGACTTTGCCAATAACGGAGAGCACACGATGGGGATCCGCTGCAGACAGGCCATCACTCGGTAAGTATTGACATATCACCAAATATGCACCTTACGCTCTGATACCAAACTGTCACGCCCCGAATTTTGAATAACAAATTCAAATCTGAAACATGAATTAAACAACTACAACAAATAAACGTTCTGAATTTTTTTTCTCAGAACAACCACACCACATGCCACTCAAATTTCAAATCTCGAAAATCTCGAGTTAATTATTACAACTCACTCTTACAAAGTAAAATTGTAAAGCTCTAAATGAGCATAACAAACCTCACAATAGAAATTCAGAGTATCACAAGCAGCTACTCTACACAGCTCGATCGCCTTCCTGATTCTTCTGTCCTGTAGGATTACCCGCTACACCGTTTGAATAGTGTACCGGGAATTGCAACAACACAAAACCCGGTAAGCTTTTTGCAAAGCTCGTATGAGTAAACAAGAATGAACGGTTGATTTATTATAACACAATACTTTTAACTCAAGTAACAACCAACAATCTCAACATTCACAAAGAAAACGTCAAACCAACTCACAGAAAACAACGAGGAATGCATCCCCACAATCCCCTAATCTCAATATCACCTATGTGGTCTTTCCTACAGTTATTCCCCTTGCATGTGGTCTTTCCCACAACCTGCAATTATCCTCACTGCATGTGGTCATTCCCACAACCTACAGTTATTCCCATCGCATGTGATCTTTCCTACAACCTCAAACACATGCACTCCGGTTTATCGTTAAACCGAAGGACCTTAGACCATTTGGTCTTCAAAACCCCACATCATTGACCTCTATACAACCCATCAAGTCAACTATGATTTTTCGAACATGAATTAATCCATCCAAAATCATCATATATAAATATGGCACAATACATTTCAGTCCATATTATATATAAAATCATCACAATTCCGAACTCCTCAATGTCACACCATTCCATATATAATCACGTAAATATATATATATATATATATATTTATATACGTAATTATCCACTCAGGGATAATCACTAATACCAACTATAGTTCAAGCATAAAAATCATGAAATTCATTTGTATAGTTAAAATTATTTTACTTACCTATGGACTGTAGTTGATCAAGTCCATATGATTTAAAACAAATTTTATTCCATAAATATTTTCACACAATTACGACAAAATAAAGTAATTAAATGTACTCGGTTCATAATATGAACCATGTGAGGTTTACTCACCTCTAAAATCCCGCTGCGTCTTCTTAACAGCTCAAGATACGATTCACAATCGTCCGCCAAATCAATCCGTCAATCACCTAATCCAATAGGATCTTAACTTAGCCAACAACTCATAAACATAATTAAACGACGATCCAACTGTCAGATCGAAATTAAACGATGATCCAACGGTCGGATCCTCACAGATCGCCCTTAGGATCATCCTCCTAAATTATCACGAAGATCCAACGGTCGGATCCTCCTGAATCGCCCTTACTAACATCTCCACAAATTTATATGAAAATCCGACGGTCGGATTCTCACGAATCGCCTTCCAAATCACTATTTCACAATTATACGAAGATCCAACGGTCGGATCTTCGCCCATGACCACACAAAGTCACTGAGACAGTCTTACGATCAACATATCAAAACTACAAGTCCATCGGACGGTCAGATCTTCACAGATCATAAATCGAACTATCGAAATCGATCGAAGCGTAAAAATTCATAACTTAATCATACGATATCCAAAAATTTCGTATAAAATATTGAAATGATCGTCTTAACATGTAGAACATACAAATGGGCAGAAATTGCCCTTAAGGTCCCCGGAGGTGGCCGGAAAGCCGCCGGAGTTAGTGGCAGAGCTGCCGCCGACCACCGCCAATGGTGTCAGAGCCGGGCTGCTCCGCTTCATCTCATCAAGCTTAACAACTTTCCTAACTAGCATGTAAGCTGGAAATGACCGGAAGGGGTTGAAATTACCTAGAATAGTGGCGGTGGCTGAAATTTTTCCAGAATCCGGTGAGCTTGAGTTCGACGTAAAAACTTCCACGAATCACTTTGATCCCTTCTGTAGATTTGTTCAGCAACTCAAGGCGATCTCCCCAGTTCAAGAATCACTCAAAACGAAGCTGTTCAGCTCGAGATATCCGGATCGAAAGTTCCGTTCGATCTAAGTCGGGGTTGACTTGCAGCTGCCGCCACAGACAACTCCGCCGTGCAAAGTTGTTACTGGGAGCTTCAGGAAGTCGAGTCGACGTAGAAGGATAAGTTTGGTGAGGATTGGTGGCCAGAAACACGAGGAGGATGAGTTGGTTCGGTTTCGGGTGCAACCGGATCGAGCTGGTTTGCCGGACCTTGAGGCTGTGCCGGAGGGAACGACGACGTCCAGCAGGTAGAGCGGCCCGAGGCTAAGCCAAGGAGAGTGGTCCGACATCTGGAGATGGCCTGAGGAGGGAGAGTTTGGCTGGAGAAGCCTTGCTCTGTTTTTTTTTTTTTTTTTGGTTCTGTCGTGCTAGAGAGAGAGGGAGAGTGAGAAACTGTTATGCTGCTTTGCCTACACCCTCCACCAAAACTCATACAATAAAACAGAACATAGTGCCTCACTTTGCTGCTCAAAACATGGAACCTGCCTCACCTTTTCTTTATTAAAAGAACTCCACTACTTAGTGCCAAGAAAACAGGTTATCACAATTTTCTTTATTAATAGAACTCCACTACTTAATGCCAAGAAAACAGGTTATCACAATTTTCTTTATTAAAAGAACTCCACTACTCTTTATTAAAAGAACTCCACTACTCTTTATTAAAAGAACTCCACTACTTAGTGCCAAGAAAACAGGTTATCACAGTAATCCTCTATATAAAGAGGTCCCTATTATCAATGAGAATACACAGCGATTATCTCTCAATTTCTGATTCCCTAAAACACGTTATCAGCACGAAGCCCTAACCCTGAAGTCCTAAATTTGTAGCTTTCAAATCCAAGAAACCACCACCACCCACCTTGAAAGTTTCGACCCCAGGAGTCCAGAACCGGCGGCACCTCCCCAAGAACCGGCCGGAAAAATACTGAACCGGCCCTCAGAAGTACCAGGAACCCCTCTGCCCGGTTTAAGGCCTTTTCCTCCGCCTCTGACATCCGTACTCCATCACCTGCAACGCCTCAAACCCAGATTGCTGGAACCTGAAAAATAACCACCGCAACCGGCCTAGAAACATCTGAACCGGCCACCAGAAAAGACTGCAACCGAACCGGCAGAAAAGAAAAAAGAAAAAAAAAGAGAGGCAGAAGCAGAGCCCAGCCCAAGCAACGGAGCAGCCCTAAGCCCAGAAGCAAAGGACCAGCCCACGGCCCAGAAGGATGAAATAGGCCCGAAGCCCAACCAGTCAGCCCTGCCACGTCAGCACCGATCTGCCACGTCAGCACCGCTCTGCCACGTCAGCTCCGATCTGCCACGTCAGCACCCCGGTCAACCATTTTCCGGCCACTTTTCCAATGACATTTTTCCAGCCAACTATTCCGGTCAAGATTTCCGGCAATTTTTCAAGGTAAACTTTTCTAAAAATTCCCGTTTTTGAAGTTTTTCAATTTCTTCTTCTTTTCTCGAGGACTTCCATTATCCCTTCTCCTACCCCCCCTTTCTTCTTCATAGGGGAGACCAGTAGCCGAACTGTGGGGGTTCGTGCTCACTCCAAGCTTGGAGCTTGTAGAGTCCTCCAAACTTAGAGTTTGTTGAGAAGAAAACGATCGACCACATACATCGTTGTTTTGATCTAATCCAAAACCCCTCTTGGAATCGGATTTTCTTGGAAGCGACTGCGCTCAGAAAATTCCTAATTTCTTGGAGGCGACTACGCTCAGAAATTTAATAGTTTTTCGTGGTAGCCTTTTTCGCTCCGAAACTAACCCTAATCTTGTGTTGTTTTTCAGGATGAATAACCTGAACAAGTTGAACTTCGTTCCACTAGAGACAACTGGCGCAGGATACCATAGGTGGGTCCGAGATGTGCGCCAACATCTCAAGGCTGATGGACTTCTGGGAGCCATCCAAGAGCCTGGTCAGAACGTGCTCTCCATTGAGCAAGCTACTGCTTTTGAAGCAAAACAAGCTAAAGCCATAATTCTCATGACAAGGCACATGAATGACGCGCTCCAAAATGAATACCTCAATGAGGAAGACCCAAGAAAGCTATGGGTAGAACTTGAGCAGCGATTTGGCAACGTTCGTGACTCCCTGCTTCCGGATTTAGAAGTGCGATGGCATAGCCTCCGCTTTTGTGATTTCAAGTCTGTGCTTGATTATAACTTGGAAGCTCTTCGTATCAAGTCTCTAATGGAGTTTTGTGGCCATGCCATAACTGATATGATGTTGATCGAGAAGACTCTCTCTACCTTCCCCGTCTCTGCACTGATGATTTCAAAGAATTATCGGATTGATGTAAATGCAGGACGTATCACAAGGTTTCATGAGCTCATTGGCGCCATGAACGTAGCTGAAAAGCACGACAATATTCTTGTGAAGAACTATAATGCTAGACCCGTGGGAACTAAGTCTATTCCGGAGTCTAACTATAGTCGCGCCCCCAATGGAGGATGTAAGGAGTGAAACCCTAAGAGTAGGGACAATTCTGGACATTCTGGTCCATATGTTCGCCCTAAAGAGGAAGGAAATCACCAAGAGAGGCATGCACGGAACCGTAGAGCTCAACGTGTGAAGAGAGTGAGAGAGGCGGAGCCTCCTACCATGGTGGTAATGCCACCAAGAGCATAGGTCGTCCAAATCGCCCCCCAATAGCGCCTCGATCAAGGGAGCCTGACCATAATGATGTTTGTTTTCGATTTGGATCAACTGAACAATGGGCCAAAGCATGTACAGCACCCCAGAATGTTGCAAAAGCATACAAGAAGTATCGTGAAGCAAGGGTAGCAAATTACATGGAACAAGAAGATCAAGATGGAGATCTCGATCTAAGGGTGGAAGACTACAAAGATCAAGACCCAGAAACTGGCGATTTTGATTAAGTCTTTTTATTTTCCAAGAGATGTAGGCCATTGCCATATTACTTTTGTAGTAGATGCCAATGATATTAGTCTTTCTTCAAAGTAGGCGTACTCAATGTAAAAGTGATGTCTAGAAAGGTTTTGAGATAAGTGGTACTTAAGCGAGCTTTGCTCCACCGACATCTCTCTACTCACCTGGTCACATTTACATTGGAATTACCGAAAGAAGTTAGACGACTACCATTGTTTTGCATTAACTAGTTTATTGGATTAGATTTTCTTTGGTTAAAAGAAACTATGATGTAATTCCGTTTGGCTTATTAATAAAAGTTGAGTTCTCGTCTTTATAACTCCCTTTTACTTACGAGCTTTTCTATGCTCTTAGGGTAAATTGCCCTATGAATAGCCAACGGATTCCATGCGAAAATGCATGTAGAGAACGGAGATGAGTTCCTTTGCTCAGGCCCAACCAAAAATCTCATTGGTTGCTTCTAAAGCCTCTCGCTCATTTTGCAAAGCCAGTTCCTTCAGGAACTTAGGACTGAGACCGTCCTATGCAAAGGATATGAAAATACTCATTTCAAATCCATGGGGGATTCTATGGACTGATTCAACCAACCTGCGGACGTTTAAATATCTCATGATGTTGGTTGACAAGCAAACACGCTGGTAGCGTGTCGTGCCATTTTCCACTTGTAATGCTGCTTATGCTACACTTCTAGCACATATCATATGACAATAGGCTCACTCCCCAAATCATCATATTCAGTCAATTGGATTTGACTATGCTGGAGAGTTTACATCGAAGACTTTCGATGGTAATTGCATTGGGACTGATGTTGGACATCATATTCCCATGTACACACCCAATTGGTCTCGCGGAAACGACTACGATGATAGTCTGGACATTGGTAATGCGCACCACTCTCCTTATATCTGCTTGAGGTGATGCAATATCGCATGCAGCTATGCTAATTCGTCTACGACCTACCGCCACTCACTGTACCCCTGCGTTATAGCTAGTGACTGGGTACAAGTATTTTGAAATTACGCACATTTTGAGTGAGCCATTTATGTACCTATTGCGCCGCCACAGCGCACTATGCTAGGTCCTTACAGACGAATGGGCAACTTAGTTGGATTTGAGACTCTAACAATCATCCGCCACTTAATGCCCTTGCAAGGCGATCTCCTTACCGCTAGATTTGCGGATGTCACTTTGATGAAACAATCTTCCGTCGTTCGAGGGAGATAAGAACACAAGATGTTCAACAGGAATGACAGGAATTGTCGTGGTCTGTCCCCACTATGTCTCATCTTGATCCCTATTAAAGTGACGAGATCACACAAATATGCTGCAAACATGCCTGTAAGGAAGACGTCCCTACGAGAGGACGTAGCGCCACCCTACACGGAGATAGGCATGGCGTTAATGCCAAAGAAAGTGGAACTCTGGTGTTATAGGCCATGGCCCAAGCTAGGATGCGTGGGAGGCCCGTGGGTTCAAAGGATACCTTGGCACAAACCAATCCTTCGATCATCGACACTCAAAATCTGTCTCATGAGTATCTTCCGGGTTATGGTTATCGTTGGGGGACGCCTCAACGTCAAAACCTATTCCCGAGAATATAGAGCTTTATGAAACTTACACTAGTGTACATGAGACGTTGGATAGAAACTCCATCATGATTAATGATGTAGTTGCGCATGAGTTCGTTGAGTCTGATGACATCGAACCATGCTCCTTTGATGAATGAATGCCAATGTAGAGAGATTTGGCCTAAATGGAAAGATGCGATCCAGGTTAAGATGGATTCTCTAACGAAGAGGAAGGTTTTCTGAGCCAGTAATGCCAACACCTCCTGACATAAAACCTATTGACTAATGGGTCTTCATTAGAAAGCATGATGAGAAAAAGAGATGGCAATCTCGCCTTATGGTGCAAGGCTTCTCACAAAACGCCCTGGAATCGACTACGATGAGACATATTCTCTCGTAATGGATGTCATTGCACTCCACTACCTTGTCAGTTTGGTAGTTTCTGAATAACTGAACATGCAGCTTACAAATGTGGCCACTACGGATCTCTATGGGGATCTAGATACGGAATATACATGAAGGTTCATGGTGAACTTCATTTACCCAAGTCAAAAGGCTCTAGACCATGGAGCGCGTTTACAATAAGATTGAAACACTCACTAAAGTGACTACTTGATTGGGAAGGGATATGCCCACGCGTTTCTATAACAAGTTTTGGATTCTATCGCGGTTCATGTTGGACATGATCTTCATTAGAAGCCCTTAAAGAGTTAAGGGAAACCGCTGAACACTTGAAATCCGAGTTTGAGATGAAGGATTTTGGGAGAACACGATTATGTCTCGGTTTAGAACTTGAGCATCGTGTCGATAGATGCTTAGGCATTTTGACAAGGTCAAGCCTTCAAGCACCCCCATGATCGTCCATAATCTTGATCCTGAAAAGGATCCTCTTCGTCTAAAGGATGATGACGAAAATTTGCTAGAGGCAGAAGTGCTTTACTTAGTACAATAGGCGCATTATTGTACTTATCCCAATGCACAAGACTGGACATCTCATATGTTGTGAACTTGTTAGCTAGATATAGCTCTGCGCCAATGCGACTCCATTGGATTGGTGTAAAAGATATCTTTCGATATTTGAGATGTAGGATTGATATGGGCTTGTTCTATCCCTACAAAGAGATGATGGATTCGGACCCATCACACACCAGGTACGCCGCCAACACTGGCCTGCGTCCACTACCCCCATCCCAAAATGACATGTGTTTTGGAAGGTTTTGCTGATGTTGGGTATCTCTCTGACCCACACAAAGGTCATTCCTAATCCGGTCAAGTGTTCACAATGGGAAAAGACCGTGACATCTTGGAGGTCTACAGAATAGACCCTAGTCGCTATATCTTCGAACAATGCAGATATCATTGCTCTTCACGAAGTGGTTCGTGAATGTATATGGATTGGATCCATAATTACGTATGTTCGAACAATTGTGGTTTGAAGTCTACCACAGATGAGCCTACGAGCATTTAGGATAATGCTGCTTGTTTTGAACAAATGAGGCAAGGCTACATCAAAAGCGATAACACCAAGCATAATCAGCAACAACAGACTCTCCTCGAGATCAAAGTGAACTAGGTTCGATCTGAGGACAATGAGGCAGACTTGTTTACTAAGTCATTGCCCAAATCCACGATCGAGAAACATGTAGCAAGAATTGGCTTGCGGAAATTATCTAAACTCCCATGATCGTAGTGATCAGGGGGAGGCACAGACATCAGGGGGAGATGTCTACTTGTTCGTCTCGAATCGTGAAGGATGTGTTGTGCTCTTTTTCCCCTTAAACCGAGGTTATTTTTGTCCCACTGGGTTTTTGTTACTCGGCAAGGTTTTTAACGAGGCAACGAGAGAAGCACCGCGTTTGGACAACACAAGGGGGAGTGTTTAAGGATATCTCTATCTCTATTTGTGTTTAATCTAAACTCTAGGTTACTTGACCTAGTGGTAATAGGGTTCAAATTAGAAGAATCTAGAGATTCTCTTTCCTTGTTTGATTCTATCTCTATGCATTGTAATCCTCTATATAAAGAGGTCCCTATTATCAATGAGAATACTACAACGATTATCTCTCAATTTCTGATTCCCTAAAACAGAGGTCCAAATATCAAATTTTGAGGTCCAGCTAGAACCACCCCTCCCTATATGTATATAATATATCAAACTTTAAGGACATATTATAGAGAAGAGGGAAGAAATCATTCTTATTCATAAGGGATCAATTACTTTTTCTTTTTTTTTATCATATACATGAATTACTTACCACCAACTTATTTTCTCTTTTTATATAACTTCATGATTTCAATTTCTAGATATATAAGTACACTGGGTTATAAAATTGAATTTGAAGCAATTTTTTTTAGGGAAAATGTCCATTTACCCAAATTTGAGCGACACTAACCCCATTTACCCAAACATCTTATAAGATTGCCCACTTACCCAACAAATTATATATTTTTTGCCCTAATACCCAATTAAGTTATTTTTTTATTAATTTTTGTTTATTTTGGGACAATTTTGCCCTCTCTCCCTTTGTCACTTATACAGAGATAGGGGTCATGATGGACCGGGCTAGGGCCGGCCCTACCCTAAATTTTAGGGCTTAGGGCAGGGCCAGGCCGGGCCTAATCAAAGTCAACAAAATTTAGGATGGGGTAGGGTAGGGCCGGGGCTTGAATATGCTAACCTTCACCCGCCCGAAAAGCCGGATCCTCTAGGGTTGAAAGGGCCGGGTAGGGCTGTTGAGTAAAAATTGCACATAGTGAGCGTAAATGTCACTCAACATAATTTCACTCGTATTCATTTAGTGAATAGAGTTTTAATTAGTTCGGGTTCGACCCATTCAAGATAGAATGTGTCTCTTAATTACAATATCTTGTCACAGGGAAACACCATTTTATTCCATTTATGAAGAAACCAATTGTGGATGTGTGTTTGTTTGTTTTTGCGGCTGCACCCGGATATTTGAATGGGTTGCCTACGTACCCTTGGAGAGGGATCAAGCCACTCATAGTTCAAGAATTCCAATGAGTGAATGACTCATTGGAGGGTATTGCTTTTAGAATGTGAATAGTATTTGGACGAATTTGGTGTAAGTGAACCAGGGATTCGATTCGTGTCTGAGGTCATTTTGGGAATGATTTGACCTTTTTGGTGTTTGGATGAATTTGACTGGTGAGGTCAAGGATTCGGATTGGATGAAATTGACTGGTGGAGCCAGAGATTCTGTTTGGACTTGCAGTTGCATCTAGTGGGTCACTAGATTGCCTACATTCCCTTGAAAAGGGATCAAACCATTGTAGTTCAGAGGAATTTGTATTTTTGGTATTGGGAGAATTTGACTGGAGTTAGTGATTCAATTTAGGATTGGCTGAATTTGATTGGTAGAGTCAGGGATTCTATTTGGATCTGTGGTTGCATCGACTGGGTCACTAGATTGCCTACATACCCTGTAAAGGGATCAAACCATTCTAGTTCAGATGAATTTGTATTTCTAGTGTTGGGAGAATTTTTGTGTCTGCAGATGTACATATATTTATTTTTGAATCCGTCAAATGTACTTCTTCTGCGGACGCCCAAATTTAATCTGGGCACTCGAAGTGTTGAATCTCGTACTGGGCCGTGTTAATGGCTTTTGTGTTGTTGACAAACGAAATTGGCCAGGCCCGAACATTGAGATAAACTGTCTTGAAGGGGACTTTGGAATTTGATTCAACCAACTATAGACTGTTTTGGACACCCATTGTTTTAGGCCTTTTAGCTTTATTTCGCTTCAGGCCCAATTGCAAAGCCCGCTCCACCCGTGAGACCAAACTGATAGACCCTTGTCTTCACATCAGAAAGCTGGGATCTTTCGTAGTTGCCTCGAGCTGGTACAAATCGTGTTTGGAGATGGAAGCTAAATCTTGCAGTTCGCTTTGGAGAGGGAAACCTGAAGCCTGGCTCTGTATAAATAGCGGGTTTCATGCCCGTGATGCTATAATTACGAACTGGGTAAAGCTTCCATCTTTCGTATTTCTTTTCAATGGGTTTTGATTAATCGAAATGCCGACTAAAATACCCAAATTTGTTTCTTTGCTGTAGCAGGTTTAATTCCCCATTAAGGGCAAGTTCACCGGGGCGTGTGGTGCCCGGGCACCACGTCAAAAGGTGACTGAAGTCACCAAAATATCACTGTTCACCGTTCCACCGAGCTGGGCTTCCCCAACAGTAGGTGACCCAAGACAACAGCTCGGGCAACTTCCTCCCCGAGCCCGTGACCTAGGCCTCCAGCTGGCCCAAAAAGATGAGCTGAGGGGAGACGCGCCAGGAAGGTGGAGTGCATGCCACTCGGTTGTCTTCTAGCGGAGAAAAGGCTGCAGTGCGTGGGAGGCCGGATTTTGTCCGGTTGTGGCATGTGGTTTTATGACGTGGCGTGTAGCCGTTGGTTTGCTTTTGAAAATTGAAGCCAACGGTCCACAGATCTGGACCGTTGATTTTGAGCCTTCAAGGGATCTAACGGCTGGTACAAGAGGTTTAAAAAAAAAAAAAATACTAACCGTTATATTACAACGGTAACCAAAAAAAAATAACCACAATTTCCTATAAATACCTCACCTCCTATTTTACTTCTCACACTAAAAAAATCATCTTTCTTCCTCAAAATTTTTTGTTCCTTCTCCTCATAGCTTTCATACTCTACAATTTTTTTATTCCAATATGAGTGTACGAGGCAATACGATTGTCCAACCCGTAGGAGATCCAAGTATTGACGGGACACGTTGGCAAACTAGTGAAGACATTCAATTGTGCAAGTCTTGGAAGGATGTTAGCAAAGATCCGGCAAAGGGTACGGAACGAAGAAAAGATGATCTATGGATAGAGGTACGCCAACACTATGCAGAACATTGGGATGGATATGTCCGATCATTGCAAGCTTTTCAAGGGAGGTGGAAAACCTTGAAAGTCGAACTTTATGCTTGGCATTGTGCATTAAGGCAAGCGAAAATTTGGTACAAGAGTGGTGCGAATATGATTGATGAGGTATGAATTTGTAGTGTAACACGAATTTTAATTTTTATGATTCTTTTAGTGTATATTAAAATTTAATTAGTTGATACATCTTACTTTAAATTATTAGTTGAAATATTTTGTTGATAATTATACTTTAAATTATTAGTTCATACATTAAAATTTAGTTGATAATTTAACTTCAAATTAGTACTTTATAATCAAACTTTATACTTCATTTTATTTAAATTATACATTATACCAATTTATACTTAAATGGTTGATACATTGTACCTCGTTTATATTTGTACTAATAGATTTATACTTTTTTGTTTAAATTAAATAGCGACGTCAAGCACAAGATTTGTGGAGAGCTGCGATGACCAAATCGAAAGGAAAAGAAAAAAAAGGTGATTTCATTAGTTTAGAATGTTACGAGATTGTTAAGGGGTTTCAACAATTTGATGACATTCCAAACCATTCCTCTTCGGCTGGAGGAACCTCCAGGGGAGGAACTCAACGGATGCACACACAACAATCCGTTCCTGATTCTCATGTCCAGTTGGACATAGATGCAGATGAGGTAAACGCCGATGCAACTCCCAATCCTTCGGTGAGGCCTCAAGGAAAGAAGGCTGCCAAAGAAGCTTTTCGGAAAGGAAAGAAAGCATGTAATGATTCCAGTCCTCTGACATCCGCTATGGAGACTATAGCAATGAACCAAACATCAATGATGTCTGCCAAGGAGAAACGTGATGAGGAATATGCTCGACATCTCCGTGACCAACAACAACGAGATTATATACGCTTGGAAATGGATATGCGAAACGAGGCATTCAAAATTCAAGAGAGGGAAGAGCGTATTATGGAGATGGACACAAGTAAGATGACGCCAACCAAAAAGAATTACTGGCAAAGAAAACAAAAAAAAATTGCAGAGAAAGAAGCTGAAGATGCAACCGGTGGCTTCCCACAACCACCATTCCCCGGTGGGTATTATCCACAATCTCCTTTCTCTGGTGGCTATCCACAACCCGTGGTTATCCACAACCTCCTTTCCCCGGTGGCTATCCACAACCACCATTCCCCGGTGAGTATTATCCACAATCTCCTTTCCCCGGTGGCTTCCCACAACCACCATTCACCGGTGGTGTCCCTTCCCCACCTTTCTCTTCGGGTGAATCCACCAACCCCAACCATATGGATGACCCCACAAACACAAATTGGATTCCTAATGAAGATGAGGATTAGGAAAATTAGGGAGTTATATATTTTAAATAATTGTATTGTTATGATTCCAATGCTTGGTTTTTGACTTATGTAATATTAGATTGATGAAATTAAAATTTATTTGAATAATACCCTTACAAATGAAAAGCTAAATGAAACCACACAAACATAATTAAAACATTAAAACTAAAGTAGAAACCACACAAACATAATTAAAAACATAAAAACTAATAGAAAACACACACAAATAGCAGATCTATATTCTCCTATTGCCTTGAAATTCCCCAAAGTGTTGAATGAGGTCTTGCTGAAGGTTGGAGTGACTGTGCTCAGATCTAATTTGTTGGTAGCGTTCCATGAATCCGTTCATATGATGAGCATCTCTACCAATAGGATCAAAGTCTCTACCAGTTGGTCCCTCCCATGCCTCAACAATCTACCAATAGGATCAAAGTCTCTACCAGTTGGTCCCTCCCATACCTCAACAATCCTGGGCCTCATATTATTATCCTCCTCATCATCGGACTCCAACTCATCATCGCTGTCTTCAGGTCGTTCATTTTCAACAATCATGTTGTGTAATATAATACACGTCAACATAATGTATCGAAGGTCCTCTTTATGCCACCCACGAGCAGCTCCTCTAACAATACCAAACCGAGACTGTAATATACCAAAACACCTTTCTACATCCTTCCTATACCCCTCTTGAGCCTTTGCAAACTCGATTTCCTTGGGGCGTGTAGGATTTCGAACAGTTTTCAAGAAAGTCGCTCATCGAGGATAAATACCGTCGGCGAGATAGTACCCTAGACTGTGAGCTCTGTTGTTAACTTGGAATTGGATCAGAGGTGCTCTACCGGCGGTAAGCTCATCAAACAACGGAGACTTTGCCAAGACGTTCAGGTCGTTGCATGCCCCAGGCATTCCAAAGAATGCGTGCCAAATCCAGGTGTCGTAAGATGCGACTGCTTCCAGGATGATAGTGGGGATCTGTTTCCTACCACTATATTCTCCAGCCCAACCTGTCGGACAATTCTTCCATTGCCAATGCATACAGTCGATGCTCCCAATCATTCATGGAAAACCTCTCCTCTCAGCTTTGGTAAGAAGTCGTCTGAGGTCGGCTGCAGTAGGAGCGCGGAGATATTTTGTTGAGTAAAGATCAACAATTCCTCGTGTGAAGTGCTGAAGGGCTGCGACGGAGGTGGATTTCGCCATCCGACAATACTCAGCACATTGATCTGCCCCTGCACCGTACGCAAGCATTCGCAAGGCAGCTGTCATCTTCTGCTCCGGAAGCAGTCTGACTTTGCCGGTAGCATCTGACCTTTGAACAAAGTAACGATCATACTGGCAAAGGTCAGTAGATATACGCTGGAAAAGATTGAGACTCATTCTGTAACGTGTTCGGAACTCCGCATCTTTGAACACTGGCCGGTCGACAAAGTAGTCGGCCAACATACCTTTGCCCCTTTCTTCTCTAAGTGGTTCCTCATTTGGTGCACGACCCGGATGAGAACCGCGCCCTCGGTGTTGGTTTCCAAATTCTTCTGCGACTGCAGTGATGACAATAGCGTTGGTGGCCATCATCTCTTCATCATCTTCATCCTGAGACTGTCGAATTTGATCCCACAAATTGTTCATTGCAACGAAGGAAATTTAGGAAATATGTAATGCTAGAGATATGAAAAGGTGAAGGTTTGTTAAGCTCGGATGGTGTGTGTATGTAGTGAAAATATCATGTCTATTTATTGAAATTTTTCACACATAAAAGTGTCGGTGGGTTATCACTCACTCATTTCAAAAAATTGTCGGTGGTGTGCATGTGATAAAAGTGTCGGTGGAATTAAAAAAATTTTCACACTTTTCAAAAACTTTGTCGATGGTGTACATGATAAAAGTGTCGGTGGAGTTTTAAATATTTTCACACTTTTCAAAAACTTTGTCGGTGTTGTATATATGATAAAAGTGTCGGTGGAGTAAAAAAAAAAAAGAGTATCGGTGGACATATAATTTGTCTACCAATAAAATTTTATTTGGTTGCATTTTCAAATTGTTTATCAATACTATTTATTTACATCATACATTTCTCATTTTCTAAAAAAAAATTAATAAAATATTCGACAGTAACTGACTGGTGACCCTGACCCAACGGGTGGAAGCAAAGATCCAGTGGCAGTGAATAGTTTCCTGCCCTGGTGCCCTGGTGACCTGGTGACCCAACGGGTGAACTTGCTCTAAGGCACTTGATCGATTAGTCGGTGTGCAGGAATGAAAAGTAGGTGCAGCTTTTCTTCTGGGACGACCCTTCTATGAATGCCGCGATCCATCAGATATGCTTTTAGAACTGTTTCCATTTAAAGCACACACCAAGACAATTAAACTTGCCGCACTTTATGTTTGTTGTTGTTTTGTCCACATCAAAAGATCAATTAATTAACATGCCATCTTTTTGTTTGCTAGCTTGTGCTTGTCTTCTTACTGACCATGTATAGCAAGTGCAAGATTGAAGCACTTGATTGAATTATAGTTGCCACGATTTGACTTTTCCAGGTTCCAGATTGAATATCTAAACCATGTTTCTTGTCTTCTTGTGTGGTATTGTTCCTAGAAACAATCAAGGTTTGTTCCTATTTGTTGCTTCCCAACTTGTGTTGACCTCTTACTGATCACAATCACGGCCTTAAAGGATTAATTAACATAGACATGATTTGTTATTCACCATGTCTAGCACTGCTACAAAACATCACCGCTTCAAAATGGCTAAACAAATTAATTAAACCTGTCATTTCTTTTGATTGTCAGCACCGCTTCAGCACCGCACACACCACTCGCTAACTGTTCTTTTTCTTTATTTGTGAACAATAATCTAGCCTTTTCATTTCAGGCGTCATTGTGTCTCCACCGCCGAGCCCTGCTGCTAGCTTTCACAGAGGTAAGTACTGCAGATAATTGGTAACCTGTAGTTTCGCCTTCCTTCTAATTTTTCTTTCTTTTCTGTTCACAACTCTGCCTTCTCTCTGACCATCTTAATTACTTTATTTCTTTTGGTTTGCAAGTTACAGAACCGTTGTGGTCATTTGGAGGTGACAAGGAAGAAAGACTTTTTGCTGGTCTCACTTACCCACGTGAGTTTTGCTTTTGTCCATTACCAAAGTTTAATTAGACATGTATATATGCTGCTCCACCAATCTTTTAGTTTCTTCCTTTTTTTTTTTGGTTTTTTCTCACTGCAATTTTGCCCACCACATCATGATTAGTTAGGTTCCAGTCTCAACTCGATGATGTAGATCACGGTTGACCCACGTCGACTATTTCAGCATTTTCTTGAAAAACTTCATTTTGCTTCGGTATTTTCTCAAAAAACTCCATTTTGCTCTAATTTCACTTAATTTTCTATCGGTTTCCGCAACTTCACTTATTTCCTACAAGATAAATATAAATAGATTAATTACATATTAATTGACTTGAGGATTAACGTATTTGTAATGTTTAAGTAGCGATTTCGTGCATTTTTATGTACGTAATCACACACCCACACCTGAACTTTGCTTGTCCTCAAACAAACTAAATGAAATCTAATCCGAAAATCTATCAACTCAAACACATGTGCTCAACTAAAGAAAATGCAGTTTTAGCCTTTCCAACCATAACCCTCGGATAACTAATTATGTATACGACCATGAAGTTGACAAAGCATAACATAGGACTTATGAATTTCTAAGGCAATTAAGATGCATATGTGAGAAATGCTCAAGTATATGTATGTGTTAACCATGTGCCAAATCAATCCACTATAATCAAATAGGCATATAGAAGACCCAATATTACTGCTCAAGTGTTTAGGGGCTATATGTGTTTCATTCAAAAGCAATTTCACAACACACGCCGCCATATGCTTGCTTTTCGATCTCATCTCCGCTAGGTAGCTCACAACATTCAAGATCAAGATGTCTTTTATTTAGTTGTAATGGGGGTTATGGCAAGTGGCTAATAGAAATGAAGTATAAGGAAATACAAAGTCCATAGAACTCGGTGAAGCAACTCTCTCTTGTAGAGATTTAAGACTTTTTCTTTTGAATGCTAAGTTACTCACTCTAATCCCGATGTACAACCCACTAACTAAACTATGTAATACTTTTTTTTTTCTTTTCTTTCCGTTTCAAACAACTCTTTTTTTTTTTTCTAAATAAAATCACTCATCCCCACACTTATTCTTTTATAACCTCTTTTGATATATTTTTTTTCTTTTGAAGTACTCAAACATAAAGTCATTCTCTCGAATTGCTTCAGCAACTACCATGGAAGGGTAGGATAAAAGTGTATAGGTTAGGTAGGAATTTGTGGTGCGAATGAAAAAAAAGGCTAAACATAAATTGGCTCAAAGTGGCAATCTAGTGGTAAATATATTTGGGAACACTTCTTTGGCCATGGTGGTAATTAATCATAATGCCTCAATGTAATACCCCAGAAATTCGTTATTATTTTCTAAAGATTTTCTGGAATTAATTTAGTGGTTGTTGGTACGAATATGTGGTTTGTGGAAGAAGAGGAAGTGTTTTGGATGAATTTTTATTTGAAAAGTATGGTTTTAGGGGGTTGCTTTATACGTTGGGTTTCTCTGAAAACTTCCTTCACGAAAGTCGTAGAGTATGTCGATACGAGTTCGTGGACATATGGAATGCGGAAATCAGAGTTCGTATGAAGAAGTTATGGCCCGGAAAAAGTTTCCATTTTAGTATATATATGGGTTTTTTTTTCCGGAAATTGGGTCATAATTCCCAAATTTCCATTTTTGGAAACCCCATCTCTCCGTTCTCTCTCCTCCGCGTAATCCAGACCCGCGTGCAAAACCGGTGACCCGACCCGATTCATTCTCTCACCTTCGGCAACAGGACAAGCCAAGACCGACTCACACCAGCCTTGCGCGTCGCCCTGTGGTAGTGGTTTGCACGGTGGTTCACCGGAAAGTGGAGATCGCAGGAGTGAACAGTGGTGGCAGACCGATCCGGTCGGAAATCCACTTTTCCAACGACGTCTCAGTCGATCCTTCTCTGTTTTGGAATCTCCTCCTCCTCTTGATCATCCTCATACCCGCCTTGAAGGACGATTTTGCGTGAGGAGTGAAAGATAAAGGTTTGAAAATCAGCGGTGCACAGTGAGTCTGGAGCTTGATCATACGGCAGCAATTGGTCAATCTTGTAAGCTTGATCTAGGACGATCTAGGCTTAGATCTAGGTATGAAAGTTGCTTTACTCTTCGTGATGAACATTTCTGGATGGCTTGATTGTTGTGATTTTGAGTTTGGCCGGTGGCGGGGTTCCTGCCAGGTAAAGAAAAGTTTTTGGTTTTATATATCATTAGCTCGTCGATACGAGCGTTTTGATATATAATACATAATTTTTGGAGATCTTATGAATATTTTATGATTTTTACGATTTCGGACCGTTCGATGATTCGATCATGTGGATTCAAGCATCCGATCGACTTGTGGTTTTGGCATATCAATCGTAGATGTATTCCAGAGACTCTGGCTGGTCTCGGATGAGGTTTCGTCTCGACTGGCGTTACTTCGGGTTGTGGTTTGATTTGGGGATTCAAACCTTAATTGCTTGCTTTGAAATTAGATGTTTTCGTACCACAAGTGGTATTAAGATGTGACCTTGATGTAATTAGGTACGTGGAAAGTGTATTGAGTGGATTGCGGCGATTAGTGCTTATCTCAATTTGAGTGTGAAGACGTAGTAGGAGGAAATAAGGATTTCGCCGTTATTTGTTTGGCGAAAAATTATGTAAAACTCTCCAAATTCAATGGCGACAAAAGTATGGTTTCCTCGCTAAAAATCCATCTTTTACGAGGAACTATTTCCTTGTCAAAAGAAGCAATTAGGGAGGAAAAAAGGATTTCGTTGTTATTTGTTTGGCAGAAAATTATGTAAAACCTGCCAAATTCAAGGGCGACAAAAGTATGGTTTCCTCAATAAAAGTCTGTCTTTTACGAGGAACTATTTCCTCGTCAAAAGAAACCATTAGGGAGGAAATAATGATTTCGTCGTTATTTGTTTGGCGGAAAATTATGTAAAACCTTCCAATTTCAAATATTTATAGTTCAGTGGTTAGAGCACCCACTACTTAAGATCCAGGTCATGGGTTCGAGTCACCATGGGGGTAAGAGTGAAATCCTTTGTTCCTCTTTTCAATATATAATTTAAGCCTCATCAAAAAGCCCGCGAATTAAGTGGACCGATGGAGGCCGGTCGGCCCTGAGGGCCAAATGCCAGGCCCGGCATGTCAAAAAGCCCGCCATAGGCCTGGCCCGGTGGGTAGAGGGCTGGGCTTGGTTTAGAGAGCGAAATGCAATTTTGTTTTCATGAATTGCAAATTAGAAGGGTATACCTAAATTATATGTAGAATGACAGGGGTCAGAATTAGTTCACGTCTTCAGCATCAAACTGCTAATGATCAGCTATTGATAAATGTTACAACTGAAGAGCAAAATGATAATGTGATGTCAGCCAGTAATCAAGACCCTCCTACAGGTATATACAATATTATATATATATTTTTATATTTTGAGAACTAAAATATTTGTGTACATTAATTTAGAATTATGTTAAAGGTCCAACAAAAAAAGTGCGGGGAAAGACAAGAGGAGTGAATGCAGATAAGGTGCTTTCTTAATTGAATGCTAAAATACTTGTCACTCTGACCGAACAAAATGGGGCCTACAGGCCTATATGCTGAAATGTTGGCCAATGAAATTGGTTTCACAGTTCGAAACCATGCCCCACTAAATATGGAAAAATTGAAGTGGATAAGTTGGTTAAAAGAATAACTGTGAGTGATGGTTTGTTTTTTTGAAATGTAAGTATACATTGAATGCTTTAATTAAATATTTTGTTTGACATGAAATTATTTATATGCAGAACAAGTTTGACATTGACATGTCTCTCCCTTGGGTCGAGAGATATGTAATTACAACATGTCAGACTGTATTTTGTAATTTTCGTTTTAAGTTGAAGAAACATTTTGAGAAATTTTCAACAATCGAGGAAGCAATTGAAAACAAACTCGATGATGTCAATACTCAGGAAGAATGGAAGTTTCTCTGTGCTCGTTTTTCTAGTGAAAAGTTCCAGGTACAATATTGTTTATTTTTTTAACTATTTTTCAACACAGTTCACTTTTTTTTATATTAGTTTTCTTTTTCATTCAGATTCCAATTAATTGTTTGATATTTCATAATAATTTTTAGATTCGTTCAGAGAAGAATGCTATAAATAGGTCAAAGTTGACACATCACCACAAAGCTGGGTCAAAGTCATTTATGTCTCACCAAGAGCAAATTGTAAGATATTTATAAATTCTGTTAATAAATTTATAGCTTCAATATATATTTGTAGATTTTAAAAGAATATGTTTGAATGCAATAGGCAGCACAGACTGGAGAGATGCAAGGTGCAATTGATCGCTTTGAAATAGAGTACAAAAGCACTAAAAAAGCTTGGGACTTGGGAGCAAAAGCAAAGTGGGTAAGTAACTTGTTAACGATGCATACGTATGGACAAAAGTTCTATAATGTATATATTTTGATCATGACCATAGGTGAAATTAATATAAATTCCCTAAATATAATTAAATTGATCATTTTGTAATTGAGAAATTGCATATCATATCCAATTGTATATAATTTTTATTGTAGGATGAAATTATTAAGATGCGAACTGAGACAACTCAACCTGATGGAACTCGGACAATGATAGATGATGACATTTGTGCAAAAGTCCTCGGAGTCAAATCAGGCTACATCAAGGGTTGTGGTTTTGGTCCTAGACCTCCACCATCAAGAGTCTCTCATTCGCAAATAAATGAAATGTCTGAAAAGAACAAAGTGTTGCAAGAACAGCTTTCAAGAGACTCAACAACAAAAGATTGATGCACAAAACGAGGTGATCCAAATATTGGAGGAGCAAGCCAAAAAGTTTGAGGAGTTCATGGCTAACTTTTCCAGGCAACATCCATCAAGTTAGTATCTTTATTAGAGAACTTAAACATGGAGAAATAATTTTTTAGATCATCTTGATTTTGTTATTGGTTTTAGACTATTTTTGTTACTCCTTATGTCAGGAAACGCTTTGATTGTTACTTTGGTTTTATTATTATGAGATTTATTATTATTATTATTATTTTTATAAAAAAAAAACCCCACTTCATTCCCACCCTTGATGGGGCTCGAACTCCTGACCTCTTATATATGAGACCAAAACCTTACCACCCCACGAAACACACACACCCTTATTATTATGAGATTTATTATTGGTTTGACTATTTCAATTAGTTTTAAATATTTTCATGTAATATGGTAGAGAACAATCGGTGACAAAACCATATGTATTGTCAACATTTTCCTCGTAATAAGCAATCAATTGTAACGAAAAAGAATTTCCTCGCTATAGGCTATAGAATGTATAACGACGAAAATAAATTTCATCGCTATACAATACACAACTTATGACAATCGACAAAAATAAATTTCCTCGTCAAAGATTATAATATGTACGACGATGAAAGTAAATTTCATCGCTATAGGTTATACAACCTACAACGACAAAAGTAAAATTCCTCACTATAGACTATACAACCTACAACGTCAAAAGTAAATTTCCTCGCTATAGACTATACAACATACAATGACAAAAGATAAATTTCCTCGCTATAGACTATACAACTTACAACGACAAAAGTAAATTTCCTCACTATAAACCTTACAACTTCCTCGTCATTGAGTACCTTTGGCGAGGAATACACCATATAACCTACATCGACAAATGTAAATTTCCTCGTCATTGAGTACCTTTAGCGTGGAATAGTTTTCCCTCGTACAAGATATATATAAGGAAGAAAATAAATTTCCTCGTTAAAGATTGCTTATAGTGAGGAAAGACTTGCCCAAAAGATACCTACAACGACGAAAAAAATTTTCAATTTTTTTATTATTTATAATTTCTAAATTATTTACATATCATTAGCGAGGAAATAATACTTTAGCGATGAAATTTATTTTATCGGAAAACGACTATGTTTTGGTTTTCAGAAATTTTTAGTGAGAAAAAAGTATGAGTTTAGGCGAGGAAAAAAATTGTAGCTAAAGAATAACGGCGAGAAAAAAATATATTCATCGAGAAAAGGGATTGGCGAGGAAATAGTATTTTTCTCGCGGAAACTTTTCTTGACCACCCCACCGCGAGCAACTGGTGACCAAAATATTTTCCTCGCGAAAACACTACGGCGAGGAAATCTCAGTTTTCAGCGACAAATTTGTTCCTCGCAAATTAGCATTTCTGTTGTAGTGATTGCCCCCTAATAGACGACTATCAGTCATGTATTGCCCCCCAATAGATGACTATCATCCATGTATTGCCCCCCAATAGACATGTATTGCCCCCCAATAGAAGTTTCGGTAGCCGAAATAATCTTCCTAAAATTAGACAGATAAAACTTTGATTAAAGAAAAAAATGAAGAAATTATATCAATTTTAAGATGTCTATTGCCCCCCAATAGACGTTTTGATTACCGAAATGAGAACTAATTTTTCTAAAATTACACAATTATAACTTGATTAAAGAAAAAAGAAAAGGAGATTACTTCAATTCAAAATGTCTATTGCCCCCCAATATAATCTTTTTCTTTCTTTCTTTCTTTCTGGACCTTCTACCCCCATTTTCTCTCTCTCTCTGTAGTCCAAAACATCCAAAACAGTATTCAACCAAAGTATTCGACCAAAAGCTGATGTTTGTCATAAAAATAAAAATTAAAAAATTAAAAATAATAAAAAACCCAAAAGCCGAGGTTTGCTTTTCACCTTTGTTTGCATGTAAGACTAATAATAATCAAATCAAATCAAAATTGCAAGACTCGAAACTGTGCCAAACTGGACTCGAATATAAGGAACCAACCATGGAGATCCAAATTCCAACAAGGCGAAGCCCTGACCTGGTCGGGTTGGCACCGTCTTATCTAGAATAAGAGTTACTGGTGATGATTTTGCGGTGGTGGTCCTTCTTGCGGTCCTCAACTCCCTGGCCGGCTTTGAGATTGTCGGAGCGGGAGCCGGTGCAGTTGACGGTGTCGCAGGCAGTGAAGCAGCGGCGAAGGCGCTTGGAGACGATGTCCATAACCGGCGTCGCCTCTGTCCATAACCGGTGCTCGGAGACGATCTCAAAAACTGGCCCCGACGAAATCTCCTGGCCTCCGCGACGACCCAAACCATTCCAGTGACGGGGCGAGCTTGGTGAGACCGGTGGCAAAATTTGAAAATGAAGGCGGCGGTGAGAGAGTAGATCAGAGAGGGATGAGAGAGAGAGAGAGAGAGAGAGAGAGAGAGAGAGAGAGAGAGAGAGAGAGACTGTAGATCGCAGAGGGATAGAGAGAGGATAGAAAATTGAAGGCATGGATGTAATTCATTAATTAGATGGAGGGTAAACTTGTCATTTTATTTCAAATTGGGTTAGTGGGAATAAAAATCTGTTGTTGGAGTAAGTGAAATATTTTTTGCTCATTTTGGGGCTTTTGGTCAAGGACCCATTTTTTTTTTACCATGCTTTCAATCAATTATATTACTAAGAGTTTTTTTTATTTTATTTGTACTTATTTATATGTTGTATAATAAATTTTTTTTTTAATACCTAAACCCGCCTATCATCTAGCATTTTTTTTTTTCAAACATTGATCCTAGTAGACAAAATATGTTCGTCTCCTATTGTTTTCAAGTTTTTATTGTAGTTGCGCTCCCAAAATTCCTCCTTTCCCCAACCAAATTAAAAAAAATAAATCACTTCCCCATCTCCTCCTATAGGTCACAATCATAACATTTATGGTTCACTAATAGTAGGTTCAAATTATGTAGGTACGTGTCTTTGTCGAAGTAGCTAGTTCCATAACCTATGATTGTAATATGCTACTGGTATTCTCTCCAACTAAAACCTAGCTACTTCATGAACATCAATTAACTTGGACATCAAGATCTGTAATTTTCAAAAAGAAAATGATTGTTGGCCTCAATGAGGCCTATGATTTGTGGCCTCAATTTTAGGTGTCATGCCATGTCACATATACATATCACCTATTTGTGTAATCATGCCATGTAATTCTTGAAAATAAGACCATCTTATCCTTTCAAAATCATATGGTTCTAAATTATTTTGGATTTCTTCTAAAAAAGAAAAAAAATTTATTATTATTTTTTCTTTTCATTACACTCCTGCTTAAGTTTAAACAACAATTTTTTTTTCTTCAATCAAAAATAGAAAAAATTCTATGTAATTCGATCAATAGCTAGATTTGTACATACATTCAATCAACAGATTTGCATAATACATGTATATGAATTCGCAGTTTGTTGGGTTCCTGTAAATTATGAAAATATCATGTGAGAAATACACACACACACACAGAGGGCCCTTCTAGTAAGGGATCCCTTTTTTTTGTCTTTTCTAAGGATAGGGCATTAGACCAACTTTTCGATCATATTTTGGCATCTTAACCGTTCAGTTTTTAGGTCCTAATGTGTAGATCACTTCTACGAATTTTCAGCCAAATTGATTATCGTTAAGGCATTCAAAACGGTGACTTAAGATTATAAGTATGAACGGTTCAAGTTTGGCAGATTTGATTCGTTCATTGATTTAATCTAGTTTGATACCTTAACGGTCACTAATTTGGCTGAAATTTGTACAAGTGATCTACACATTAGGACCTAAAAACTGAATGGTTGAGATGCCAAAATGTGATCGAAAAGTTGGTCTAATGCCCTATCCTTAGAAAAGACCAAAAAAAGGGATTCCTTAGTGCAAGGGCCATATATATATATATATATATATATATTTTATCCAGAGCGAGGCCTCGCTTTAAAATTTCAGAGTGAGGTTAGGGTTTGGGGTCACTTTTTGGTCTCATATCCACATCTCGACCGTTCAGTTTTTAGGTATTAATGTATAGATCATCTATGCAAAATTTCAACCAAATTGATGATCTTGAAAGTATCTAACTCACATAAACCAGTAGACGAATTGAATCTGTCCAACCTAAACCGTACTAGCTTTAAGGTAGTTATCAATGCCTTAACGATCATCAATTTGGTTGAAATTTTGCAGAGATGATCTATACATTAGTAGCTAAAAACTGAACGGTCGAGATGTGAAAATGCGACCGAAAAGTGACCCTAAACCCTAACCTCGCTCTGAAATTTCAAAGCGAGGCCTCGCTCTGGATAAAATCTATATATATATATATATATATATATAACAAAAGTTGGCAAGTTAATGATCAGTAGCTATGGACTTTACATGATACAATAAGTCAAAGAAAGTAAGCTCCTTCCAGTTCCAGGTCTTATAAACTCCAATCACAAAGACTTTTTCCAGACTTCTTTAGACCTGGGACACTCCCATAATGTATGAATGACAGATTCCATAAATGCACCGCACTGCCAACAACAAGGATCATCAAGAATTTTTCGGTGTTTTAAATTGGTTGCACATGGTAGAAAGTTGTGAGCTGCCTTCCATATGAAGACTCGGACCTTGTGAGGTACGTTCAGACTCCACAGTTTATTCCACAAATTCTTATTACTATCCTGACTTGAGCTTGCAATAGGGCTTGACGTTCGGAGCTGCATGTCTCTAGCCACCCAATATCCTGATTTCACACTATAAACTCCAGATTTGGTAAAATGCCACACTAGCTTGTTCTTCTTTCATCTCTGTTTTTATTTTTATTTTTTAATTAATTTTTTATATTATCATTATAAAAAGAAATTTTAATCTAGTTTTTTTTTTTGTGTGGGGAAAAACTGAAATGCCACGTCATCTACGAGAATGAATTAGTGCCATTAAATGATTTTATATCTAAGGGCTCTAAAGAAGTGTAAAAAATTGTGTCAAATAATGTGTCCATTGATCCTAACCCTATATATATATATATATATATTCCATTCAATTTATTAATGCTATATTTTTTTGGACGGAATTAATTTATTTGGAAAGAAAAGTTAATGTCTATTTCATGTCACCTAAATCAATATATTAATGATAGTTTGAAAGAAAAATTATAGAAAAAAATTTAATTAAATGAAGAAAAATAATTAATGGTGGCTACTAACACACAATTTTTTTTCGTCACCTAATTAAATTTATTAATGTCATTAATTCACCCCTAAAAATCTAAAATAAATTATAAAAAGGTAAAGTTGGTGTTGCAAGATTATGACGTGGAAAGATATATTATGTGGAATTGAAAATAAAATTTGTATTTGCTTTCATGACATGACACCCAATCATTGACCTTTTTAGAAATCGATCATGAGCTCTCAATCTATAACTCTATATATTGACAATGCAGGAGTTAAGAATGTTCAAATCCATCATAGTTGCTATAAGATTTCTCAAATAGTGTCAACATGAAGTATGTGAAGTTGGCTTCCCATTTCTTGACAACCAACCTCTTGAAACTCTTGTTAATTCTTGTAATAGCAGTCATTGTAATTGAAGCCTCTCAGATGAATCTAGATCACATTCATCAGCTCCAACTCCAACTCTGTTATCATTTGGTTAGTGTCATCACTAGCTCTGTTATTCTTGTTTTGGCTTCCACCATTTACATTATGACTAGACCCAAATCTATTTACCTCGTAGACTACTCGTGCTATAAGCCCCCTAACAATTTGAAAATGACATACCAGAAGTTTATTAATCAGTCCAGATTGACCGGGGCCTTTGATGAGTCCTCGCTCGAGTTTCAGCACAAGATTCTTGAGAGGTCTGGCCTTGGAGAGCAGACATATCTCCCTGAAGCAATGCATTTCATTCCGCCAAGGCTGTCAATGGCAGCAGCGCGTGAGGAGGCGGAGCAGGTGATTTTTGGAGCGTTGGATAATCTATTTGCAAATACTAATGTCAATCCTAAGGACATTGGGATTGTTGTTATGAATTCTAGTCTGTTTAATCCAATTCCTTCATTATCTTCTATGATTGTTAATAAGTACAAATTGAGGGGAAGTATTAAGAGTTATAATTTGGGAGGTATGGGATGTAGTGCTGGAGTTATAGCTATAGATCTTGCTAAGGACCTGTTGCAAGTTCAAAAGAACACTTATGCAATTGTTGTTAGCACTGAGAATATTACTAAAAATGGGTACCTTGGGAACAAGAAATCCATGTTGGTACAAAATTGTTTGTTTCGTGTGGGTGGGTCTGCGGTTTTGCTCTCGAACAAATCATCTGATAAGTGTAGGGCTAAGTACAAGCTTGTGCATATCGTGAGGAATCATATGGGCTCTAATGATAAGGCATATAGGTGTGCTTATCAAGAGGAGGACGATGCTGGCAAAGTTGGGGTTTCATTGTCAAAGGAGCTCATGGCAATTGCTGGTGTAGCGCTCAAGACTAATATCACAGCTTTGCTCAGTCCTCTTGTCCTACCTATAAGTGAGCAGCTTCTCTTCATTGCTACTGTCCTTGCAAACAAGTTTTTCAATGCGAAAGTCAACCCTTACATCCCAAATTTCAAACTCGTTTTCGATCATTTTTGCATCCATGCTGGTGGAAGGTCTGTGATTGATGAGCTTGAGAAGAATTTGAAGCTTCTACCAGTTCATGTTGAGGCGTCACGGATGACACTCCACAGGTTTGGTAACACCTCCTCCAGCTCGATTTGGTATGAGTTGGCTTACACTGAGGCAAAGGGGAGGATACAAAAGGGGAACCGTGTGTGGCAGATTGCGCTCGGAAGCGGATTCAAGTGTAATAGTGTAGTCTGGGAGGCTCTCCGGAAAGCGAAGCCTTCTCCTAGTAGCCCTTGGGAAGATTGCATTCATAGGTATCCGGTGCAGACTGTTCACTAGCAGCGCTATCTCAACCATACACCATTGTATTATTAATTTGCGTGAAATAATTAAGACTCTATCTGCAGTCAGTGTTATTTATGTCTCTTAGTGATGTTTATGACAAATGCATGCTACTGCATGCATAGTGAATTTCTTAGAGCTTTTGGTGGAAATAAAAAAGAGAGTAATTTACCAATAAGGTAAATTGGCTCAGTCTTACTACCATGCGCAAAAGCTATCAGCAGATTTCCCATGCGGATACAGTATTGCTGACGCAAGCAATATGGTTTTCACTTTTGTCTATAAAGTTAATGAAAATTAAAAAATTACCACTGTTTCAGTCAAACTCACTTGTCAGCTTTATATGTCTTTTTTCTCTCTTTTGAATATAACGAATTAAAAATTTTCAAACTCTAATCAACTTTAAGAGACATGGACCCTAGTTTCAGTGTTTATCATTTTTTCACTTTAACAAATAAGATAGTACAGTACCAACCCATTTTATAAACAAAAGGTAGTATGCAACTCCAAATTACTGTTAAATATAGTTCTTTTGGAAAAAAGAAAGATAATAATGGTATAAAATAGGGCATAAAATAGACTCTGAACTAGAAGTTTATAGCAAACAAAATTATTGACCCTCAATAGTTATTTGTTACTGATCCCAAACAACAAGTGATTATATGCCCTCAATAGTAAAGTTGTTGACCTTCGCTAACAAGTAATGCTAGTAGCCATTATTTGTATAATGAACTAGAAAAGCCTATAAGAAATAATGTTACTGATCCTCAATAGTAAATAAAGGCTATTGACCCTCAATAGCAACAATGCTACTGACCCTTAGTAGCAACAATGCTATTGACCCTCAATGGCAAATAATGTTACTGAACGACAATAATTTAGAATATTATTGACTCCAAAATTAATAATAAGAGTATAGTGTGTCACCTTAACACAATTTAACACTACACCAATTTTTCAATCAGACAACACATATCAGACGATAGCAAACATTTTAACTGTCGTATGAAATAATCAAACAACAGCAAAAAAAATTATGTCGTCTGAATTTTTAAATCAGACGACAGTTGTTACATCACTGTTGTGCAATTGTAAATCAGACAATGGTTGTTTTTCCGATGTTGTCTGCATCAATCAATTCAGACAACAGTTATTACATTGATGTTGTTCAAGGTTGATTAACACAATGGTTGAAAAAAATGTCGTCTGATTGTTTTTAATCACACAACAGTTATTACTTCTCTGTTGTGCAATTGCTATTAATACAATGGTTGAAAAAGATGTTGTCTGATTGTTTTGATTCACACAACAGTTTGTTAATTATCTGTTGTGTCACTCTCTTCAGATAATGTACTTGAATTGATGTTGTCTGAGTTTAGAGTTTAATATGCTAGCGCTCTTACACTTAGCCAAATTTCAATTTTCACTTCCCTCCATTCGACCAAATTTCACTGTCCACATGGACTACTATATAAAGGAAATAACCATACACTTCTCTCTTTTCTCCTTCTTCCTCTCTCGGGCCGCACACGCCCCTCTCTCTATCTCTCTCCCCGGCTTCCCCCTTCTTCCTCTCACCATCTCTCTGTCACGCCCGAAAGCTCGACATCCGACCATCGAATTTTGGCATTGCCACCACCAAAAGATAGCCAAGGCAATGGAGAACAAAACTCAGTCACCTCGCCCTCGATCGATGTAACGTCCCGTATCTTAATTTACCTGTTTGCTAGTCATTTGGACGGTAAACGACAATTACTTTCACTTTTACTGTCGTGTCGATACTTTTAGTGGCCCTAAATTATTGACTTTGTTCGGGTCAAAATTTGAGAAAATGTTCTTCATGAAAGTTGTAGAGGACGTTAAACCGAGCGCGTGGATATGTGGTACGTAAAAATCGGAGTTCGCATGCGAAAGTTATAAGTGAAAATGTGAATGTTACTGTTCATGGTAACTTTCTATATATATAGAAAGTTACTGTGGTAGATTTCCATTCCATTTCCGGAAATCTACCTTCTCTCTCTCCTCTCCCCCAAACTCTCCTCTTTACCTTTCGGGTCCTTCCACCCTTCGATTCCACGCATTCCGGCCACCAACCGGCGTGCAGCCGGCCACCACAAGAGCTCCTCCCTCCCCTCTGCACCCTAGTAGCCTTAGGTTGTGGCGATTTGGCCGAGAAACCTTGAATCTAAGCAAAGTTCCTCATAGGTGCAGTTTGGCTTTTTCGGGCAAATCTTCCATTTCCGGCCGTTTCTGACCACCAAATTGGGACCGCAGGAGCGCCTTGAGCCGGCGAATGTTTCCCCTAAGGCCTCTTGCTCCGATTTGCATCATGGAGGTCAAATCGACGAAGAACATCCTAGGGTCCGAAGCTTGATTTCTGGGTTTTCTTCATCGACTTAATCCGAGCTCTTAAAGGTAAAATTGGGACTTGTTGCAGTTGAGAAGTTTGTTGGATTTGTTGTTTTGCAGCTACTGTCAATTTTTGGTGGCCATCGGAGGTGGTGGCCTCCGGCGCGTGGGACCTGTGGGTGGCGCGTGGAGGCGTGTTGAGCTGTGTTGCAATTCCAGTTTTTAGCCCATTAAGTCCTACAAATATTGTGGAGCTTGTATATGAAATTTAGTGAATTTTGGAGAAGCTTGGAATTAATTATGAATTTTTGAAGTTTAGGGTTTCGATTATCGAATTACGAGAATCCGGCAGTCGCATATCTCTCGGGTCTGCTTTGGAACCTTTAAATTAACGTATTGGTAATAGTGGTATAATTTGGGTTGCATCCGAGGAGAAGTGGAGATGTAATTATGAGGAATTGTTTTTAGGAATCGTATTAATTTGTTGAATAACTATTCACGGAATATAATTGTGTACAGGACGACGTACCGAGCTATTGCTCGATGATGGAAAACGAATACGTGATCGTCAGAATAGTACTATGAGTGGACTTTTGTTTTTAAGAAAATGATGCATGCTTTTATTTATTTGAATATGCTCTAATTAGTTATCAATTTATTTTTTTCGAGCATATGGTTATTTTCGGAAATGGATTTGGTTATATGATTATTTGAAGATTTTATGTCGTGCGGGGTCACGTCATTGAAATGTTTATTTCTCTCTTATTTATTTTATTAAGGAGATTTTTGAAAAGATTGTTGAAATGGGATTTCAATGGAATATTAGTTCCTTATTGAACTTCCTTGCTAAATCATTATTGACCCGAGAATAATTTTGGCGTGTGGGACAGCCGTTGAGTTATCGTTTTACTTCTTATATATATTTATTGACTTTCGTTTTTGGCATTGGGAATGCCTTTATGATGATTTCGAGATTTTCTGGAATATTATCGGAAATGGGATTTCCTAAGGAAATTATAATGATTTACTATTTCTCGCCCATTTGTTTATGATTTCGAGACTATTTTGGCGTGCGGGGTCATGTCGTTGAATACATGGATTTTATCTTGAGAGATTTTGGAGAAGCCTTATGGATTTATGGATTTACTGGTTTTCGATGGTTTCTCCTCACCATACGCGGGTCGTGTGATTAGGTCTCCTCCTCACCGACTTTGTGTTGGTGAGTGGCAGTTGAGGTAGCTTATTCTCCTCCTCACCTACTTTGTGTTGGTGAGTGGTAGTAGAGGTGACGTATTCTCCTCCTCACGTGGGTGGCAGTCGAGGTAATGTTCTCCTCCTCACACAATCTATGTGTGAGTGGAAGTCGAGGTTATTAGTTCTCCTCCTCGCACAATCTATGTGTGAGTGGTAGTCTAGGGTAGGTAGAGCCTGGGAGGCTCCATTGCCCGTATGGTGATATCTCTTCCTCATGTCCTATCATTACTTGACTAGAGGGGCCTAGTTCGATTTCCGTTTAACCAGCGGGGCTGGTCTTATTCTGTTGAGTATCGGAATTTCGATCTTTCCTTTCAGTCGGTTTTTCTTGAGCGGAGCTTCTCGTGGTTCGCTTTCTTAATTATTTCATGCATCGGAAGATTTTTTTTTAATAAATTAAATGTGGGAAAGTATAAAATCTCTTTTGTTTAAAATTGCTTATTTTTGTCCACTCACACTAACGTGTTTTCAATACTTTTCCCTGGGCCCTTCGGTTTCAAATGCCCAGTTTGCAGGCGAATTAGTGAGGTCGGGCGTACACAGAGTTGAGGCATAGTCAATAGCATGGCTTCAGCGTTTGCCTTTGAGTTAGGTTGTCCTTAATTACCTTTCTATTTGAATTGCTCTGATTACCTATGGGATTTATGTCTTTCAAGTTGAGGTTTGTGTTTTGTGAATTGGAGATTGATGTTTAGTTGGGGAGCAGGGTGGCTCCAGAAGTATAAGGATGATTTGATTTAGAAGTGTAAATGCTTTCTACAGGTTTTGGGTAGCCCATTTTAGGGGAAATTCTGCTAAATTCTTGGTAGAATTTCTTCTAAGGTGGGCCCCGCAGGGCCACTTCGGATTTCATGGTGAAATCCGGGGCAGGTCCTGTCAGTTGGTATCAGAGCATTAGGTTGTCAGATTCTATAGACTTGTTCTATCTTGTTACCATATACGCTTGATGTTACACAGTACCTCCCGAGTGATGGCCCGACTGCAGCGGTTCCCCATCGTTTACTCTTCGGTGCTGATGTACTCATTATGTGTGTAAGGTACATGTCTAGATGGTGTTCCTTTAGGTGCTATGCCTCTTGTATGCCGACCTCCTAGGGTTTTCGTTGCGTAGCGGATTGTTCGTTGGTTTTGCACATTTCCCTGCTGATGGTAGAGTAAGACTACTCTACAATTTTGAGTTGTGCTACGAAATATGATTCGAGGAAATGTTTTGGTTATTTCTTCCTCGGTGCCAGTAAGTTGTTGGGCTGGGTTTAAGATGCGAGAACGGAGTTCGATTCCGTGCTTGAGTGTTTGAGACGAATGACTGGATGTGATAATTGGTTTGGAATCAGGACTGTTGGGGAAAATGGAACTAGTGGTAATAGTGGTTTTGATTTTATACCGAGAGATGTGTTGCATGGCATGATTGGTCTTGTAAGTGATTTTTGGGGGTACTATTAAGTGTCATTGGATATCCATTTGGGTGAAATTGTTGAACTTGGAATCAAGAATTGGTCGTAGTGACCCCACGGGGTGTCCATAGTAATTCAAGTGGAAGTGCTAGGTGATGTAGTTGTGATCTTAATTTAAAATCTTTGAGTTATGGCGAAGGTTTGGAGGCAGTTTGCCTTGCGGGCCGACGATAGTCAACGAGTTTCGATTTGTCTTCTGGGGACTATTCTATGAGGGATTTCTCGATTAGTCTTTTGGGGACTATGAAAGAATTTCTTTCCTGCTTATGGATTACGTTGTTACTTCAATACCTCTTTTCCTAAATTCGTGAGTCGATTTTCTTCTCTGTAGTATTTGAGGCGCTTTACTCTCGCGTAACACGATGCACTTTTGCTTACTTACTGAGCCGTTTACAGGTTGCTTTGAACATGGGGTTTTGCTGTCGCGAATGGAGGTAAACTATTTTTGGGATTGATCAAAAATTCGAATCTAGCACCTAGTGATTCAGATTGTGATGCTCTCGGTAGTGCGAATTACTGGGGTATATGAACTAATATATTATTTGGGGGCAATAGAGATCAAAGAGAATGACATGGATCCAATCAGATTTCAGATCTATGACTATTAAAAGTGAACGACCTTCGATTAGGAATTTAAACGCAAACAATTAAGGAAGTCATTTGTTTTGGAATTGTTGACTAGCAACGACCATCTTGTGGTTATCATAATATTGATGGTGAATGGGTTGGTTTTTCACTAGGCAATTTTTATGAGGAAGTTTTGAATGCTATTATTTTAATAGGGTGGTTTGTGATGCCAGTACCATGTGTTATCTGAGCTAACCATTGATAGGAATTTTCTAGTTTGCACTCCTTTCAGACTTTGATATCACAGGTTATGAGTATTTAAAGGAGGAGTGTTCAAGGTTGAAATTTCGGATCCCATTATTTCTTGTTTAGCTTGAATTGTTTTTCAAGGAAAGATTTGGGGTGAATTGCACACAACTCAATATTCCTCGAATTCCATACCTGGGCATATACCCACGATTTATTGGAAATTAAATTGACAGCAGGAGTGTGAATCCTCAGTTTCCTATGATTTAATTTGAGAGGTAGGCAGCATTTGAGAAATTGTGGTGCAATATTGGTTCGCGTAGTATGGACTTTGAAATTGTTATTGTTGAAGCAGTAATTATATTAAATAAGTGTTGTTTTTGTGGTAGCTAAGGCGCTACTTGTTTTGGGCTTGTGGTTAACTGTGATCACCTAGTGGTTATCACCACGTTATTGGTGAACAGAGTGGATCTTCACCATACAAGTTATATGAAAAGATTATGGATACCTCTTTCCAATCGAATGACTTGTGATGTCAATATCTTGTGCTATCTGAACTATATACCTGTTGTGATTTGCTGGAATAGTTGGGATGGTCGGGGACTCTATGGATTGTTAAAGCCTTACCATCCCCACTGTAGTGAGATTGGTGTGTTAATAATGTGTACTTCGGGTACTCCTCAGTGGTATGAAATTTCGAGGTCGAAATTTTTATAAGGAGGGGAGAATGTAACGTCCCGTATCTTAATTTACCTGTTTACTAGTCATTTGGATGGTAAACGACAATTACTTTCACTTTTACTGTCGTGTCGATACTTTTAGTGGCCCTAAATTATTGACTTTTTGTTCGGGTCAAAATTTGAGAAAATGTTCTTCATGAAAGTTGTAGAGGACGTTAAACCTAGTGCGTGGATATGTGGTACGTAAAAATCGGAGTTCGCATGCGAAAGTTATAAGTGAAAATGTGAATGTTACTGTTCATGGTAACTTTCTATATATATAGAAAGTTACTGTGGTAGATTTCCATTCCATTTCCGGAAATCTACCTTCTCTCTCTCCTCTCCGCCGAACTCTCCTCTTTCCCTTTCGGGTCCTTCTTCCACCCTTCGATTCCGCGCATTCCACCCACCAACCGGCGTGCAGCCGGCCACCACAAGAGCTCCTCCCTCCCCTCTGCACCCTAGTAGCCTTAGGTTGTGGCGATTTGGCTGAGAAACCTTGAATCGAAGCAAAGTTCCTCATAGGTGCAGTTTGGCTTTTTCCGGCAAATCTTCCATTTCCGGCCGTTTCCGACCACCAAATTGGGACCGTAGGAGCGCCTTGAGCCAGCAAACGTTTGCCCTAAGGCCTCTTGCTCCGATTTGCATCGTGGAGGTCGAATCGACGAAGAACATCCTAGGGTCCGAAGCTTGATTTCTGGGTTTTCTTCGTCGACTTAATCCGAGCTCTTAAAGGTAAAATTGGGACTTGTTGCAGTTGAGAAGTTTGTTGGATTTGTTGTTTTGCAGCTACTGTCAATTTTTGGTGGCCATCGGAGGTGGTAGCCTCCGGCGCGTGGGACCTGTGGGTGGCGCGTGGAGGCGTGTTGAGCTGTGTTGCAATTCCAGTTTTTAGCCCATTAAGTCCTACAAATATTGTGGAGCTTGTATATGAAATTTAGTGAATTTTGGAGAAGCTTGGAATTAATTATGAATTTTTGAAGTTTAGGGTTTCGATTATCGAATTACGAGAATCCGGCAGTCGCATATCTCTCGGGTCTGCTTTGGAACCTTTAAATTAACGTATTGGTAATAGTGGTATAATTTGGGTTGCATCCGAGGAGAAGTGGAGATGTAATTATGAGGAATTGTTTTTAGGAATCGTATTAATTTGTTGAATAACTATTCACGGAATATAATTGTGTACAGGACGACGTACCGAGCTATTGCTCGATGATGGAAAACGAATACGTGATCGTCAGAATAGTACTATGAGTGGACTTTTGTTTTTAAGAAAATGATGCATGCTTTTATTTATTTGAATATGCTCTAATTAGTTATCAATTTATTTTTTTCGAGCATATGGTTATTTTCGGAAATGGATTTGGTTATATGATTATTTGAAGATTTTATGTCGTGCGGGGTCACGTCATTGAAATGTTTATTTCTCTCTTATTTATTTTATTAAGGAGATTTTTGAAAAGATTGTTGAAATGGGATTTCGATGGAATATTAGTTCCTTATTGAACTTCCTTGCTAAATCATTATTGACCCGAGAATAATTTTGGCGTGTGGGACACGCCGTTGAGTTATCGTTTTACTTCTTATATATATTTATTGACTTTCGTTTTTGGCATTGGGAATGCCTTAATGATGATTTCGAGATTTTCTGGAATATTATCGGAAATGGGATTTCCTAAGGAAATTATAATGATTTACTATTTCTCGCCCATTTGTTTATGATTTCGAGACTATTTTGGCGTGCGGGGTCATGTCGTTGAATACATGGATTTTATCTTGAGAGATTTTGGAGAAGCCTTATGGATTTATGGATTTACTGGTTTTCGATGGTTTCTCCTCACCATACGCGGGTCATGTGATTAGGTCTCCTCCTCACCGACTTTGTGTTGGTGAGTGGCAGTTGAGGTAGCTTATTCTCCTCCTCACCTACTTTGTGTTGGTGAGTGGTAGTAGAGGTGACGTATTCTCCTCCTCCCGTGGGTGGCAGTCGAGGTAATGTTCTCCTCCTCACACAATCTATGTGTGAGTGGAAGTCGAGGTTATTAGTTCTCCTCCTCGCACAATCTATGTGTGAGTGGCAGTCGAGGGTAGGTAGAGCCTGGGAGGCTCCATTGCCCGTATGGTGATATCTCTTCCTCATGTCCTATCATTACTTGACTAGCGGGGCCTAGTTCGATTTCCGTTTAACCAGCGGGGCTGTTCTTATTCTGTTGAGTATCGGAATTTCGATCTTTCCTTTCAGTCGGTTTTTCTTGAGCGGAGCTTCTCGTGGTTCGCTTTCTTAATTATTGCATGCATCGGAAGATTTTTTTTTAATAAATTAAATGTGGGAAAGTATAAAATCTCTTTTGTTTAAAATTGCTTATTTTTGTCCACTCACACTAACGTGTTTTCAATATTTTTCCCTGGGCCCTTCGGTTTCAAATGCCCAGTTTGCAGGCGAATTAGTGAGGTCGGGCGTACACAGAGTTGAGGCATAGTCACCAGCATGGCTTCAGCGTTTGCCTTTGAGTTAGGTTGTCCTTAATTACCTTTCTATTTGAATTGCTCTGATTACCTATGGGATTTATGTCTTTCAAGTTGAGGTTTGTGTTTTGTGAATTGGAGATTGATGTTGAGTTGGGGAGCAGGGTGGCTCCAGAAGTATAAGGATGATTTGATTTAGAAGTGTAAATGCTTTCTACAGGTTTTGGGTAGCCCATTTTAGGGGAAATTCCGCTAAATTCTTGGTAGAATTTCTTCTAAGGTGGGCCCCGCAGGGCCACTTCGGATTTCTGGGTGAAATCCGGGGCAGGTCCTGTCAATCGAGATCGCCGAACCACCGCACACGACCCCTAAAGCTATGCCGTTGCTGTTCATTAACCCTCTTCAATCTCCGGCCATCTTTTCAACACATCGCCACCTCCAACCTGCTCAGACTTATCCAAGCTTCAAAACCAAGGATTTTGCTAGACCACCGAGGCCGGAATACCATCGGACTACCCCGTCGCCGGAGCTCTCGGCTCGGCGTTTCTCGTGTTCTCTACAAATCGCTAAGGTTGGGTTAGAGTTGATGTGAGATTTGGTGAAGGTGGTCTATCTTTCTTCTCTGAATTTGGTTGCTCATCTCTTAATTTGATCGTTCATAGTGATAGTGAAGGTTAGGCTAAACAATATGTAGCTTGATTTCGTAGTATTTGTGAAATTTAACAAAAGAACTTTTGTTTTTGATCCATAATCGAAGCTGTTTGCTCAGATATCTTTAGTCTAATAACTTTCAGCAACTCGATTTTGTGTTTACTTGTACATATTTGTGATTTTTGATTCATAATCCATGCTATATATATTAGTTTTGGGAAATTTCTTATTAGCTTCTCATATATATTGATCAAATGGGTGTTAGTTGGAAATTTTGAACTGTTTATAGCTTCTTAAATTTATATGACAGTATTAGTTTGATCTTTTAGGTCCAGAAGTAGTGTGTGAATTAGGGCGTAAAAGAAAAACGATGCTGTAGAAGAGGGCTCTTTTTTGTGTGGAGCACTACTTATCCGTTTTTGAACTTCACGGTATGTTTCTCCCAGATCCAACCTCCTCTTCTTCTTCTTTTTCCTCCTCCTGATTCTCTTACTCCCTCCTTTTTCCTCTGTAAATTTCTCTGAATCACTCTCTCTCTTTTTCATGCGTTTTGTTTAAATTTTGTACAGCCTGTGTGTTTGTGTCTCTGAGTCTGCGACTTAGCTTCTTGTGTGGTTTGATTTTGATGCATGGCTCTGATGTGGTTCGATTTTGTTTGGTGTTTTGAAAACAAAGATGGATCGGTACCAGAGAGTTGAGAAGCCAAGAATAGAGACGCCAATTGATGAGAATGAGATTAGGATTACGAGCCAAGGTAGGATGCAAAAGTACTACATCACTTACGCCATGACTCTGCTTCAGGTCTCTTATCTAATTTTGGCCTCTCACTTTTAAGTAAAAAGTGGTGCCGGTTGATTAGTACATTTAAATTTGTTTTAGCAGACTCGAAATTTTAGTGTTTAAACTTGTGGATTTCTATGATATGTGGCGAATTTTGTAATGATATTAGTCAGATGTATGAATTTGTTTTGATGAATGCCGTTTGGGAACACGGAATAGTTATTGAACTTGTGATAATTGTTTTTTAGTTAGCTGGCTGTGTAAATTAATGCTCAAATGAGAGTGAGTCTATATATGTATATTAGGCCTAATCTGCACATTCTGTATCATCATTTTTGCTATTTGCTACTGCCTATCCTCTATAAATTGTATAAACTGAAATTTTAGTTTTTGTTTTCTTTTCATTCACTTTTATAGAGAATCTCCCCCAAGTTCCAGAGGCACAAGTTAAATGAACTTTCTGAAACGGTGACTTTGGAGTTGAAGGGTTCTTCAAAATGTTCATGGACTATTTTAGTGAGTCAAATAGAAGGGGATATATATATCAAGAATGGATGGCAGAAGTTTATAAAAGATAACCCCTTGGGCGATTTTGAGTTTTTAGTATTTAGGTATGAGAGCTAGACCTATGCATTTTACTATAGAGATTTTTGACAAGACGGTATGCATGAGAAACAATCTTCTGGAAAAATCCGCTAGGGCCGACCACACTAAGAGGCCTCGGGGTAGACCGAGAAAGTGCAATCATTCAGGTACAGGATCAAAATGCGTGTTGGTAAATACATGTTACTCTACTAGTCTATTGGAAATAACCTTATGTCTCTACTTATGTTTCCTTTTTGTATGTAAATTGCTGGTGAAAACATTCCAAGTTGCCAGTCCACTGAACTGAAAGAGATTAAAGAAGAAGAAGCCGCCACATTGCTCAGTTCTGGGTGCCGTTCTTTTATAAGTACTATGGGGAAAAGCTCTTATAATGTGGTAAGCAAGCCAACCTTATACTTTATCTTTAATGTTTAAGCTGCAAAGAAACCAGCAACATGTTAGACTTAGTTTAGACATTATTCATGTTATAGAATCTAGTTTAGTTATCTCTCTTTGCCTTTTTAATACCATCAACTTGAGCTGAGTATCTGATTATGTTATGTATCCTTAATCTCTAGATCTGTTTGGTGTTGTCTGAAATTTGGGCTTCAAAACCATGCAGGCTATTCTAGTGGACTTCAGTAGGGAACATCTTCCTGAGGGCTACTATATAGCTATCTATATATGCAATTGGTTGGTAAGATATACTGCTTATGCAAGTCGAAAATGCAATTGTATGACATATAGGAAACTTGTGATTATACATGTGTATTATGCTACTGGTTGTTGTTGTAATAGGCTTCTCTGATGGATAGCATGTAGTTACTATGCTTTGGTGCTTTTCAATAGTGTATAAATTTCTTCAATGTATCGCAGGACAAGGGTTCGGACAAAATTGTTTTCAAGGCTATGGGAAGAGCTATCAATAAGACTGTGACGATTATGGAGCTAATTAAGGTTAGATGTCTCATTGTGTATCACTATGCTGGATGGTTATATGTTCACTAGATCTAATAGGATGACAAGTTAGTCTTATTACTTGTATTCCTGAGAAGAATTGTCGGTCTTCACCAGTATACTACAATTGGATCCACCGACATAACTGATACTTGGGAACCCCTTGAGGAAGGCCTTCTACCGTAAGAGTCGCTAAACTTGCAACACTAGTTTATTTTTCCAGTACTCTATTACTATTCCAGTGTTGCTTGTTTCTTCTAGTTGAGTTGTTTTGAGCTTTCTACTAAAGAATGTTAAAATTTCCTCATTTCTCTGTTTTATAAAGTTTGATTTAGGGCTGATTGTTTAGTTTATGAGTTCTTATCTGTACCCTTGTAACGAACTGGATTGAGATAAAACTAAATGTGCCCAGATAAAACTAAAGCTCCTTCTAAGTCTATCTTATAGTCCTATAATTCAGATCATGCTTATTTCTGTTGTCTTTCATATGTTAGCCTTTTTGTATTCTTTTGGGCTTTAAGTGCTCATTGCCCAGCAAGATCTTGCGGGTCTTCATTTATTGGTTTTCTGTGCTGGGTTGTTCTCTGTTTTCCAAATGGAGGAAAAATCAGTTTCTTTTTTGATAGTTTCCCCCAAATTACAAGTTTGAATGTTGGATTCTACTAAAATATGGTTCTTGATTTTAGGTGTCTATGAAAAGCAAGGAGACAAAAAGTGTTTGCATTCAATTTGTCTTGAACTTTCATTCTAGTATCAGGTCCTTTATTTTTATATTTCTGTTTTGGTAACAAATTTCTTTATGCTTCTTTGCTAATGGCAGGTTTATTAATTAAGAAGATTCTGTATAACTAAATCGGAAAAGGAATTCCCTGTCAAGCAAATAGCTCTTACAAGGGTTACTTCATATCACTGTCCTATTCTATTGGATTCAAACCAGGTACTAAGGATCTTGCAGTGGTATGCTAGAAGAGACTTTCCATGTAGGGTGAAAAAAGTGCTTATTTAACTTCCCATCATTCATACATACATAAAGGAGAGGCATCAAGGCATAGGGGAGTGACAACGAAAGTAAAGGCTATTGTTGATGCAGCTTTTGCTAACATCTTCGTTGTCATCACAAAGTGTGTTCTTCTTTAACATTTTATTAAATTTTGTTTGTTAGAAAACTAGTTCTGTTGATGTAATCACTTTGTTGGATATATGGATGAATGTATCGGATTTTTATATAAATGAATGTGTTTTGGATGTGATGTCATTTTGAATGTCTATCAGACCATTCAATCCAGCTAAAAACTATTGTCCAATAATTGATCATCACAAAATGCCTAACAAAAACTGTTGTATGAGTCATCTAACTATAATACTATAAGGACTAAAAGAACGAGAAAGTCATTGTCCAACAAAACAACAAACAACAGTTTTTTGGAGAAATCTATAGTATCAATAATGGATGGACAATGGGATTTGCAAGTACATATTGTTTGACCAAGCCTTCAGACAACAGCAAGCTGTACTTACATAGGCATTCTCAAGCATAATTAGCTATAATGAGCCACGCTCATGCTACCACTAGCGGTACCAACTCCCGCCAAAGGAGTGACCCACAGAAACACAGCCAAACAGGCTATCGCCAGAGCCCCGGCTCCCCTCCAGATCACTGCTGACGCGCCGTCACGCGCCATCACGTGCCACGTTAAGTTGGCATCAGTAGCTGCAGAAGCTGGGGACTGAAGCACATCAGTCCCACATCGAAAACATGGAGAAGATCAGTTCCCTCCTCACCTATAAAAGGTTCTCTCCTCTCTCCTTATTGATTACGCAACTAATACTTACCTAATGTTACTTTGTCACTATAAATACATTGACTAACTTAGGCATCGGAGAAGAGAAGACCGCCCAGCACGGTCTCCCTCTGACGCCCTCTGTATTTCATTTGACAGGTAATGGGAACTTTAAGTATCGTTGGTAGCGGTCCGCCCATCGGACCAGCGTTAGTAAAGGTTTAGCTACCGCTGAACTTCAAGCATTAACATTGGCGCCGTCCGTGGGAATCCTTGAACATAAGGCAATCCCACCACATCCACCATGACTAACGGTAGCGGGGGAAACGCTGAGGAGCAAGCGGATCAACCCGCCAATCCCCACCCCACCAACCCCACGATCAACGTTAATCTAGCGGTTAACGTTAACCGTGCACTATTCAGCACACCGATCAATCCCAACAGGGAACCCCAAGCCAGTTACCAGACTCCGCCAACCCAAACTACAGTGGAGGCTCAGCCGAGCGGTAGCCGCCCCCGGTGCAAGACCTCGCCACTATGTATGAGCTGGCACTAGCGGACCTTCACAAGGCGAATAGAGAACGCGAGCAGGAGCGCAGAGAAAAGGCCGAGGCCCAAAAGCAGGTAGCCACACTGATGTCAAAATTTGACTAACTGAAGAAGGTGCTGGAAGAGAACGCTAACCCAGCGCAAAGCGAGTAGTCGTGGAGCACTAGGAGAAGTCAGCCCATCACCAGTGGATTGGTACACTGACCAATCATACAGATGCAAGTACCGTTGAACCCACCAGAGCTATGGGGAATGGGACCACCTCCTGAACCCTGACTAATGTTGGAGCAGGAGGTGGAATCACAGCCGCATACCATCCGCTCAACAATCAGGGCCAGAACCGAGGGTAATATGCATGTCCCTAGGCGAGAGCTGGTTCAGCGGAGCATCCAGAAGGGACTCGATGGAGACACAACCGCCATAATACTGGAGCGAATGCAGCAATTAGAACAAAGGCTAATCCAGGCCGAGGCAGGCGCCCCAACGCCAATACCAAATCCACTCTTTGCGTCTAGACTAGGACCACTCACTGCAAGATCCTGCATGCCATCTGTCCGGCACATGCAAAACACCAAAGATGTCACATTACGGCGGCATGATTGACCCCATTGTCCATATGGACACTTTCAAAAAAGTCATCAATAACAAGGGGTTCGATGACGCCACCCTCTGCCACTCGTTCAGCGAAATGCTTGACAGTGAGGCGATGAGTTGGTTTTTTGAGTGCCCGCAGGGATCCATTGACTCATTTCATGCCCTATCAAATGCTTTCCTCTCGCGGTTCATCCTATTGGCTGCCGGCCACCACAATACAACTCAGCTTTTCAACCTCAAGCAAGGGGCGGAGGAAACATTGAAAGCGTTTGTCACCAGGTGGCGAGCGGCAACATCCTAATGCCGCGATCTCGACAAGACAATGGCATTGGCAGCTTTCAAGCAGGGACTCCTCAATGGGCCATTTCTCTATCACCTCAATTACAATTATCCCAACGTCGCTTACGACCATGTCCTGAGCGAGGCTGTCACCCATGCAAAGGCAGAATTCATCACATATGGAGAAACCCCCTATCACCACCAACACCTGTAAAATCTACCCAACCCTCCTGCAGCCATCAGGAAACCGTTAACAAAACCTCTGCTGCCCTGCCAACTGATAAGAAGGGGGAGTGGCACCAGAGCAGCCACCAAAGCAAGAGGCAGAAGGATCAACATTACACCAAGGGTAACCGCTCATTCCAGGGAGATAACCGACAGAGTCATCCCAACGGTACGCAATGCTCACTGTCCTCAAGGCCTTATACGTGGAAATATACGATCAGTGCAAAGACCAGATTCTGTCACCACCCCAAGAAAATACCCATGGGTGGAAAAGCCTAGAAATACCCGTAAGTGGTGCAAATATCACGAGGAAAGCGGCCACAACACCAATAGTTGTAACGCCCTCAAAACAGCCATTGAAACCTTATACCGAGACGGTAAAATGGAGCAATTCAAGGTACACCAGCCACCACCTATGATCACTAACATTGAGCCCTTAGGCCGCATCAACACCATTGACGGTGGTGCTCCAATCACCAATATGTCTCACAGGGCAAAGAAGCGTTATGCACGTGCCAACCACCCCAATGAGGTGTGTAATATCCGCTATAAGAGGTCTGCTAAGCTCCCCAAATCTGGTTGGAAGCCCATTACTTGCTCAGAGGAGGAGTAGCGTGGAGTACATCTGCCCCATGACGATCCATTCTTGATCGACCCCATACTCGATAGATGGTCAGTGGGAAGGATCCTTGTCGACAGTGGGTTCGCTGTAAATGTCATCTTCAACAGGTGCTACGACAAACTCCGGCGGAACAGAAAACTACTGCAGGATCATGAGCCATTGCTTAGCTTCTCTGGTGACGTCACACAGCCATTGGGCTCTGACTATATGCAACCGGTTATCGGCGCCAGTCCACAAACGGCGGAGATCCACACAGAATTCATCATTGTGGACTGTTTCAGCTCATATAATGCCGTCATCGGCCGACCAACACTTAACAAACACAAGTGTATCATCGCCGGGTACATGCTCCTCATGAAGTTCCCCACTCCCAATGGAACAGGCTATGTGAGGGGAAGTCAACAACTGGCATGAGAATGCTATTCCACAACCGTGGCACGATCAGCACGCCGCCATGAAATCTTAACACTGGGAAATCATGCAGCGGAGCCAGATATCTTCGAGGACCCCAGAGATGACGAGAAAAAGTATGTCAAAAAAGAGCCTGTCAACCCGGAGACATCCTTAAGGGTTATCAGCATCTTTGACGAGCTCCCTGAGCCAACAATCCGCATCGGCACTCAGCTCGACCCAGAGGTAGCGGCTGAACTCACCCAGTTTCTAAGTGACAACGCCGCCGTCTTTACATGGGCCTACGCTGACATGCCAGGCATCTCTAGTGAGATCATCACTCACAAATTAAGTATCAAACCATCCGCCTACCCTACCAAGCAGTGGCAGAGGGCCTTTGATGAACAAAGATACCGTGCTATAGAGAGGAGGTTGCCAAGCTCCAGAGCATTGGATTCATCCGCCAGGTAAATTACCCGCAGTGGATTTCCAACTTGGTCAAGGTCAAAAAACCCAGCAGAGAGTGGCGAATGTGTGTTGACTTCAAGGGCCTCAACAAGGCATGCCCCAAGGACAGTTTCCCACTATCCCGCATAGACTAACTGGTCTATGCAACCGCCGGCCACTAGCTACTCAACATGATGGATGCCTTCTCCGGCTACAATCAGATCAAGATGTACCCTGGTGACCAAGAGCACACCTCCTTCACCACTGACAAAGGCCTATACTGCTACAATGTCATGCCATTCGGTTTGACGAACGGCGGGGTAACTTACCAACGGCTGATGAATACTATGTTTGTGGAGCATCTGGGCAAAATCATCGAGGTCTACGTGGACGATATGTTGGTAAAAAGCATAAAGGCCAGCGGACAAGTAGCAAACCTTAGAATTATATTAGCCATTCTCTTGGCCTACCGTATGCGCCTCAACCTAGAAAAATGCTTCTTCTGCGTCACCGCTAGTAAATTTCTAGGTTACATAGTCAGCGAGCGGGGCATAGAGGCCAACCTTGACAAGGTACAAGCCATCCTTAACATGAAGGCTCCAGAATGGAAGAAGCACGTTCAGAGTCTCCAGGGCAAACTAACCGCCCTCTCTCAGTTTATCTCCAGACTCACTAACAGATGTCTCCCATTTTTCAAAGTCTTGAAGACAACCCACAAGAAGGTCATCGACTGTAACCCGGACTGTGAAACAGCATTCCAAAGCTTAAAGGAGTACTTAGCGGCAGTACCACTCCTCTCCATTCCTGTATAGGGGGAGATACTATTCATATACCTCACGGTATCACTATCAGCGGTAAGCTGCGCCATTGTCCGGCGGGACGGCCATGACGAACTCCCAGTATTCTACGCTGGCAGAGGCATGAACGGGGCCGAAACATGATATCCACCCCTGGAACAGCTCGCTCTTGCACTCATCGTGGCCGCTCGGCGACTCCGCCAGTACTTTCAGGCCCACACAATTCATGTCTTAACAAATCAACCGCTGAGATAGGTAATGCAGAACCCTGAACACTCTGGGCGTCTCAGCAAATGGGCCATCGAGCTCAACGAGTTCGACATCGACTACAAACCAAAAACCGCCATGAAGGGCCAGGCGGTGGCAGACTTGATCACTGAGCTCACCGAGCGATAGATTGAGCCCGGCACAGAGGTGATAACGGCTGAGGAACCAGCTCCCCAGCAGTCAGATTGGAACCTACACGTGGACGGCTCCGCTTGCGCCAAGGCCAGCTGTGCCGGAGTCATCTTGACTGGACCAGGTGGACTAAACGTAGAATACGCGTTGAAGTTCAATTTCAAAGCCTCAAACAACATGGCGGAGTATGAGGCGCTCATTGCAGGCATGCTCCTCGCCATCGACGCAGGAGCTGACAGCCTCAACATATTCAGCGACTCCCAGTTAGTCGTCAACCAAGTCGACGACAGTTTCTAGGCCAAAGACCAACAGTTGGCAGCATACTTAGGATACATCAAGACGCTCCTAAAAAAATTCAAGTTTCACACCATTACACAAATTCCCAGGGAAAAGAACGCCAAGGCTGATTCCCTAGCAAGAGTAGCAACCGCTCAACCACACCAAAGTCCAGCGGACACAAGGGTGAAGTGTCTTGACAGGCCTAACATCACAAACACCCCAGCGAAAATCTTCAACATTGAGGTCAATCCCGGTTGGATGAAAGAGATCATCGAGTACAAGCGCAATGGAACATTGCCAGAGGAAAAGGTTGAGGCCCGACAACTCAAGCAGAGAGCAACCCGCTATAACATCCAAAATGCCAAGCTTTACCGCTAGGGGTTCACCCACCCTAACCTCTGGTGTCTAATCCTAGAGGAGGGAAGGGTCGTGCTGGCAATGATACACGGTTGAGAATGTGGCAACCACTCGAGCACCAGGTCCTTGGCCAACCGCACAATGTGCAAGGCTATTTTTGGCCCACACTCGGCGACGACGCTAAGAGGATATCAAAATCTTGCCACAAATGTCAACAATATGCTGATCTCCCACATGCCCCAGCGGAACCACTGTCGATCATCAATGGCCCATGGATTCACTCAACGTGGGGCCTTGATTTGATGGGCAAATTCCAAACCGCCAAAGGCCAGTTCAAGTACATCATTATTACCATTGACTACAATAGCAAGTGGATCGAGGCCGAACCACTAACGGCAATAACCACCTTTAAGGTAACTCACTTCCTCTGGAAGAACATCTACTGCTGCTATGGTGTCCCCCACACCATCATCACAGATAACGGCATGCAGTTCAACAACAAGGAACTCATATCTTTCACCGCTAACTTGGGCACCAAGATGAGTTTTGCATCTGCCGCTCACCCCCAAACCAATAGCCAGGTCGAAGCAGCAAATAAGATAATCAAGAAACTGCTAAAAAAGAAGCTCGACGACGTTAAGGGATTATGGGCTGAAAAACTGCCGGAAGTGCTATGGGCCATCAGAACTACCCCAACTTCCGCCACTGGTGAAACACCATTCTGCATGATGTTCGGAACTGAGGTCGTCCTACCCATAGAGGTAACTCAACCTACCACCAGAGTCGAAGACTACATGACAGGACCCGCCCCGGATTTCACCCCGAAATCCGGAGTGGTCCTGCGGGGCCCACCTTAGTGATAACTCTACCGAGAACTGGTCGAGTCACCCCTAAAGTGGACTACCCAAAACAGTAACCCACAATAGATCAGAGCCAAACAAAGAAGTGCGGAAGCTATTCGTCAACTATGCCTCGAACCACGTACGCCCGACCTCAACTAATAACGCCTGCAAACTGGGCATTAGAAACCGAAAGGCCCAGGGGAAAAGTACAAGAAAAACGTTAGCGTGAGTGGACAAAAATAAACAAATATAAACCAAATGGATTTTTATACTTTCCCACATTTATTTCTTTAAAATTCCCGATGCATGCAAGGATTTACGAAAATAAAACAAAAGGAGTTCCACTCATGAAAACCGACTAGCCCCGCTAGCCACATACGATTTAAAATAACAGTTGGAACTCTGATATTCAAGGAAAATAAGACCAGCCCCGCTGGTTAAACAAAAATCGAGCTAGCCCCGCTAGCTAAAGTAGTAAAGTGAGTGGGGGAAAGCGATAGCCATACAAGTGAGCCTCCCAGGCTTGGGTGATAGCCTCCCAGGCTAAAGAAACTCCCATAACTCCCGTAATATACCCTTACACCACTAAGTGTAGCGATAGGATACCGGGCTACAGAATTACTATCACATAGACAGTAACCTGCGCCACAAAGGCGGAGGGCTACGGTGATCCCATCACCGCGCCACAAAGGCGGAAATCAATGCTAGCAATGATAAGTCACCCAAAGTATGGCAAAGAAAATCCGAAAGCCAAGTAAATCCATAAAACTTCCCCAACTCTCGTAAATAAATTTCCAACGACGTGTCCCACACGCCAAGATAACCTCATCTTCAAAATAAATAGGATATAAATAAGTATAAAGATTAACTTCATAGAATTTCATAAAAATCTCAATTGCCGAATATAAATATAATATAAGTAGTATAAATCCGGAAATCATATCGGAAATAAATAAATAAGAAAAGATAAGCGTAATCCAATGACGTGACCCCGCACGCCATAAAATCTCCAAGTAAATCAATTAACCAAAACCGTTTCCGAAAATAATCGTGTGCTCAAGAAAGTAAATTGATAAATAATTTATAACTTCGGAACTATTTAAATAAATGCATGCATCATTTTTTGAAAAATAAAAGTCCACTCACAGTACTATTGGGCGACCACACAAACGAGTTCCTTTATCTAGCCGTAGCTCGCAACATTGCCCTGTACACAATTAAATTTCCGTAAACAGCAATCCGATAAAATAATTACGAACCTAAACGAAACCTGAAAATCTCTATCTCCATTACTTCTCAAATTCACCCCAAATCTCTTCCACAATTCCAATTCCTCAATTTACATATTCCATAATGAAAACGAGGGAAATCCGACGGCCGGATTTCCCATAATTCCACCACCAAACTCCAAACTTCGAAAATTCACAAACAATTCCAAACTCCTCCAAAATTCACCAAACTTCATATATAAGCTCTATGATAATTATAGAATTTAACTAGCTAAAAAATGAAATTAAAAAGCTACCCTAGCCGCCGCTACCGCCGCCCACAGTGGCGGCACCGCCGCCACCGCCACCAGCTCCGATGGCCACCAAACTTTGGCAGCAGCACCTACTCAACACACTGATTCAACTTCTCAACTACAACATTGATCAATTTTACCTCTAAGTGGCCGAATCGAACCGGTGAAAATTTTCCAGAAAAGCTCAAGAACCCTAGAATCGGGTTCGATCGATTCCACCTCTACACGGCAAATTGAGAAGCAAGACCTTAGGCAAAATGATCTCCTGCAAAAACCGAACCTTCGATGTGAATATGGTGGCCGGAGGTGGCCGGAATGGCCGGAAATCGGCAAAATCCCCAAAACTGCAACCTTACCTTCCCGGCGTGAAATCGAGCTTTTCCGGCCAAAACTCCCCAAACCCAGGTCACTGGTATCACAAGCGGGTTGAGGCGCCCCTGTGGTGACCGGTTGCACGCCGGATGGTGGCCGGAATCGCCGGAATTGATGGAAGAGGGAGAAGGGCCGAACCGGAGGAAGAGAGATCGGGGGAGAGGAGAGAGAAAGAGTTGGGGTGGTTTCCGGAAATGGAAACCCACCCGGGTAACTTTCCACTTTTATCAAAAAGTTACCATGAACAGTAACTTTACAATTTCGGCCATAACTCTCGCATACGAAGTCCGATTTTTACGCACCACATATGCACGCGCTCGGTTTAACGTCCCCTACAACTTTCATGAAGAACCTTTCCTCAAATTTTGACCCGAACAAAAAGTCAACTTTTAGGGCCACTAAAAGTACCAAACCGAAAGTAAAAGTGAAAGTAAAGGCTGTTTACCGTCCAAATGACTAGTAAACCGGTAAATTCAGGTTCGGGACGTTACAATCTCCCCTCCTTAAAAAATTTCGCCCTCGAAATTAACACGGACAAGTAACAACTATACACGTCCCCAAATGTCACTTACATAGCCGATCACGTCATGTAACACATCTTTCGAAACTCGTTTCATCGTCAGAACAAATATCTCAATAACTTAACTATTACCACCAGTAATGGCACCAAAATAGTAAGACTACTCAATTCCTCCAAAGCAATCCTCTACACGTATTAAACTCAAACAACAACCAGTTTTCTAGGACGACAAAACACCATTCACCAGGGTATCCATGATGGAGAACAAATAGCACTCGTCCAATATCTTGTATCAAACCACACAACACACGGATCAGAAAGTGGTCCCACCACGTAACAATCCAATTTCCGAAGCAATTATAGTACGCAGAGACAACCCAAAAATATTGTCACTCATCTCAGACACTCAAACACAAACTCGAACTCTGGTTTCCGCACCATAATCCCTGCCCCAACAAACTTGTTGGCATCAAGGAAAAGACAACCATAACATTTTCCTCAAATCACATTTCATAGCACAACTCGAAACTGTAGAGTAGTTTTACTCTACCATCACCGGGGATAGGCGCAAGGTAATTAACCAATCAAATACGCAAAGAAAGTCCTAGGAGGTCGGCGTACAAGAGGCATAACACCAGAAGAGAACCAACTAACTTTGTACCTTACACACTTGATGAATACCACAGCACCGAAGAGTACACGATGGGGAACCGCTGCAGTCGGGCCATCACTCGAGAGGTACTGGGCAACACCAAGCATATAAGGTAACAGAATAGAAACGAGTCTACAGAACCTAACAACCTAATGCTCTGATACCAATTGACAGGACCCGCCCCGGATTTCACCCCGAAATCCGGAGTGGCCCTGCGGGGCCCACCTTAGTGATAACTCTACCGAGAACTGGTCGAGTCACCCCTAAAGTGGACTACCCAAAACAGTAACCCACAATAGATCAGAGCCAAACAAAGAAGTGCGGAAGCTATTCGTCAACTATGCCTCGAACCACGTACGCCCGACCTCAACTAATAACGCCTGCAAACTGGGCATTAGAAACCGAAAGGCCCAGGGGAAAAGTACAAGAAAAACGTTAGCGTGAGTGGACAAAAATAAACAAATATAAACCAAATGGATTTTTATACTTTCCCACATTTATTTCTTTAAAATTCCCGATGCATGCAAGGATTTACGAAAATAAAACAAAAGGAGTTCCACTCATGAAAACCGACTAGCCCCGCTAGCCACATACGATTTAAAATAACAGTTGGAACTCTGATATTCAAGGAAAATAAGACCAGCCCCGCTGGTTAAACAAAAATCGAGCTAGCCCCGCTAGCTAAAGTAGTAAAGTGAGTGGGGGAAAGCGATAGCCATACAAGTGAGCCTCCCAGGCTTGGGTGATAGCCTCCCAGGCTAAAGAAACTCCCATAACTCCCGTAATATACCCTTACACCACTAAGTGTAGCGATAGGATACCGGGCTACAGAATTACTATCACATAGACAGTAACCTGCGCCACAAAGGCGGAGGGCTACGGTGATCCCATCACCGCGCCACAAAGGCGGAAATCAATGCTAGCAATGATAAGTCACCCAAAGTATGGCAAAGAAAATCCGAAAGCCAAGTAAATCCATAAAACTTCCCCAACTCTCGTAAATAAATTTCCAACGACGTGTCCCACACGCCAAGATAACCTCATCTTCAAAATAAATAGGATATAAATAAGTATAAAGATTAACTTCATAGAATTTCATAAAAATCTCAATTGCCGAATATAAATATAATATAAGTAGTATAAATCCGGAAATCATATCGGAAATAAATAAATAAGAAAAGATAAGCGTAATCCAATGACGTGACCCCGCACGCCATAAAATCTCCAAGTAAATCAATTAACCAAAACCGTTTCCGAAAATAATCGTGTGCTCAAGAAAGTAAATTGATAAATAATTTATAACTTCGGAACTATTTAAATAAATGCATGCATCATTTTTTGAAAAATAAAAGTCCACTCACAGTACTATTGGGCGACCACACAAACGAGTTCCTTTATCTAGCCGTAGCTCGCAACATTGCCCTGTACACAATTAAATTTCCGTAAACAGCAATCCGATAAAATAATTACGAACCTAAACGAAACCTGAAAATCTCTATCTCCATTACTTCTCAAATTCACCCCAAATCTCTTCCACAATTCCAATTCCTCAATTTACATATTCCATAATGAAAACGAGGGAAATCCGACGGCCGGATTTCCCATAATTCCACCACCAAACTCCAAACTTCGAAAATTCACAAACAATTCCAAACTCCTCCAAAATTCACCAAACTTCATATATAAGCTCTATGATAATTATAGAATTTAACTAGCTAAAAAATGAAATTAAAAAGCTACCCTAGCCGCCGCTACCGCCGCCCACAGTGGCGGCACCGCCGCCACCGCCACCAGCTCCGATGGCCACCAAACTTTGGCAGCAGCACCTACTCAACACACTGATTCAACTTCTCAACTACAACATTGATCAATTTTACCTCTAAGTGGCCGAATCGAACCGGTGAAAATTTTCCAGAAAAGCTCAAGAACCCTAGAATCGGGTTCGATCGATTCCACCTCTACACGGCAAATTGAGAAGCAAGACCTTAGGCAAAATGATCTCCTGCAAAAACCGAACCTTCGATGTGAATATGGTGGCCGGAGGTGGCCGGAATGGCCGGAAATCGGCAAAATCCCCAAAACTGCAACCTTACCTTCCCGGCGTGAAATCGAGCTTTTCCGGCCAAAACTCCCCAAACCCAGGTCACTGGTATCACAAGCGGGTTGAGGCGCCCCTGTGGTGACCGGTTGCACGCCGGATGGTGGCCGGAATCGCCGGAATTGATGGAAGAGGGAGAAGGGCCGAACCGGAGGAAGAGAGATCGGGGGAGAGGAGAGAGAAAGAGTTGGGGTGGTTTCCGGAAATGGAAACCCACCCGGGTAACTTTCCACTTTTATCAAAAAGTTACCATGAACAGTAACTTTACAATTTCGGCCATAACTCTCGCATACGAAGTCCGATTTTTACGCACCACATATGCACGCGCTCGGTTTAACGTCCCCTACAACTTTCATGAAGAACCTTTCCTCAAATTTTGACCCGAACAAAAAGTCAACTTTTAGGGCCACTAAAAGTACCAAACCGAAAGTAAAAGTGAAAGTAAAGGCTGTTTACCGTCCAAATGACTAGTAAACCGGTAAATTCAGGTTCGGGACGTTACACTACAGCCCCGAGAGCAACGGCGAGGGCGTCAACCTCGACAGAGACCTCCTAGAAGAAAAACGACACAAGGCCCATTTCCACAATTTGCAAAACAAGCAGCGGGTATCGCGTTTCTACAATACCAGGGTTAAAGCCCAGAACCTCCAACTGGGGGACTGGATAATGAAGGAAGTTATTCCACCGCCAACAGCACTCCATCCAACTTGGGAGGATCTATACAAAATTGTGGAAGTTGCTAGCCCCGACACCTTCTACCTGATGGACAAGGATGACGTTACAACGACCCACCCTTGGAATACCGAACACCTCCGATATTACTACAAGTAGTCATACCGCTACCCTAGAGCATCTTGGCCTAGCTAAATTTTTGACTCAATATTTAGCTAAGGGAAGCTACCCAACAGGTACAACCCCGCTTTTTGTAAACGCTGACATATCAGCTATCAATGAAACAAGGAATTATTCAAACCATTGTCGCCAAGTCCAAACACAAGAATCAACTGGCAACGCCAACAATATTCCGCGGACTACGTCCATTACGACGTGTACTTGGAAAATTTTTAATCCCTTTAATGTTTCAGTGAGCCACAAAACAGCAGTCAAAGCTCTAGCAGTTCGTAAAAATGCAAACATTGCAATCAGCAAACACATCCATACTTAACAAAATTCCAATTTTGTATTAGAGGTCGGAACTCCCCGCCCAAAAATATTGTGCAATTACAATAAACCGTAGCGGCACATATATAAAAAAAAAAAAAAAGAGAAGCAAAAGACAAAGGCCTCAGCGGCAATACTTCAGGGGGGAAGTTATCTTCATGCCTTAGGGGCTTCAACGGTAGTCTCGCCCTCCGGTGGCTGTTGTTGCTCAGACTGACGACTCGTCTGGTTGGACCCGCGGTCGGTAGGACTCGGCGTTATAACGGTACTGTCCTCTCTGGTATGGGCTGCTAAAAAGCCAGCGCGGGAGACCTCGGACTGAGTAGGAGGAGGGGTCCGCTGAGAATCTTCCGCCGGACGCATACCACTCTCACCGCTACATGAGCAGGCACCTTCGGCCTCAGCGGGAACCACATCCCTCGCTGGCTGTCCATTCTGACTTGACGGCCCCACAGGCTGGGATGCCTTAACCCAATCGATAGCGCCCTTATAGTTCAGTACTTCCACATTGGCCATGGCACCCGCCTTCGCTGCCTCAGTCATAACCTTCTTGTATTCCTCCAACTGCTTGAACTTTTCCACAGTGGCAGACACCGTATGCTTCCCCTCCTCTCCCAGACGGGCAGCCTCATCCTCCAGCCTTTTCACCTCAGCAGACTTAGCAGTAGATTCCCGCTGAAGGATCTCAACTTTCTTTGCCTTTGCCACCACCTGATCCTTCAGCAGGGCCATGTCTTACTCTAGCTTGGAGACATGGTCATTCTGCTCCACGTCCCGCACAGCAGCCACAGATAACTTGCCGCGGGCATCACATTCTGCTTTGGTCAGGCGCCGCTCCGCATCCGCCAAACTGTCCTTAGTCTCCGCCAGCTCCCTCTAGAGACCCTCAATCTCCTCCATGAGCTGCCGCTCCACCAGGGGCTGCTTGGAGGCTACCAAGAACATCTCATGTAGCCCAACGGACAAGTGCCCGAAGGCTGAGCTATAGGGTGACTATTCAATGGCGGTTGAGCGCACGATTCCCTCTAGCCTGCCGAAACCCAACCGCTGGCAGAGGTCAAAGATAAACTCCCGCTCAAGCTCCGTCAGGAACTCAGCATATGCGGCAAACGAGTCGAGGTCACTCGCTTGCACCTCCGGCCCAGCAGCCACAATTGCCTTTAAAGGGGCCTGCCTTGCCTTCTTCCACTGGCGGACCCCAATGATATCCTCATCGGCCGCATCATCCACTTCGACCAGGTCGTTTTGTTGCCGCTTCCCTTGCGGTACCAACCGTGTCACACGGGCGGCGACAGGGAACGCTCCCATCTACGGTTCTTGTCTGTCTATAAATGACAGCGGAAGGGTATGTAACGGCCTATTCTGGCTTCTGATGAATACATTATTTCGCCCTCGTGGCTTTACTAAAAAAAAAAGATTATTATTTATTTTAAGAGCAAATATACCAATACACACAATCACACAAATCCCAATCTTTTTCATTCTAATATAGAAAATATAATGTTTTTCATTGTTTTTTTTTTTTTTTTTTTGAGTGGAAGACGTCAATAGAACCAACACACACACCCATGCAGTGTATCCCAGCATAGCCAGACTAATCACTGCACCGCAGACGCACGAACCATTGGGTGTTTTAACTAACCCAGGTCCCTCAAATCTGCTGGCCACGGGATGGAGCTGGGATTCGAACTCTAGACCTGGGGGTTCCAGACTAAGCAGCTCGACCAACACACCACACCACGTGGTTAATGTTTTTCATTGTTGAATAAAAACTGTGGAAAACGTACTATAATGAATAAAACCCTTTCAAGAAGATAATATCAGATCTAATTTATCTAATTTGTTCTCTTTTTAATGAACTTGGTCATCCCACTAACATTTTTTTTTCTATAATCAAAGCAATCAAATAGCCAACTTTTTCCCTTGACAGCTATCATTCTTTTATTAGGGAAAACATAACATTGAATAATGATCTGCACCAATCAAAATAACTCCTCATAAATGCAATGTGGAGTTACAAATGCACTTTTAATTGATTTAAAATGGCGCAACCTATGGTTCTGTTTGGAATTTGTTCTAGAAAGACCAAGAGCGCTTTAAAATTAGTAAAACCACTTATAAATAATTTTGGTTGAGTTTGGAAAAACTTAAAAAGTGCTTCAAGTGATTTTTGGAAGCACTAGAAGTAATTTTCCATGGAGCACATAGTTGTTGCTTCCTCTCTATTAGGACCTTCAGATTTGCTCAATTGATCTCCTCTCGAACCGCTGCTGGGATAATATCACTAGACATTAGTTTTTAGCCGATGTAAAATAATAAAACCGACCGATGTCTTTGTGGGTGTAGAGAAATATCATGAATCAATTAAAAACATTACAATGATCACAAATTTTTATGTCTAACTATTGTCAAGCCTTTATATTTTGGCATTCAATGTTAACAAAGTATAGGTCCAGCAGAATAACAATGCATATTAACATCGTTACTCATTCAAAAACAATGTTTTATATTGTTTTACACATTGGTTCCCATGAACTTTGCTTGTTGTCAGTGAGCTTGATGTGTATTTGCCACACAGCCCACAATTGAAGCAGCGGGAATTGGGTCTGGCAATTCAAGTTGTCATAGGGGCACAAACAACTTCCACAGATAATTATTAGAAAGTTAAGCTATATTGATTGCTCTTTCTAGTTCCCTAGGTCTGTTTGCGATTTCCCAGTTGATCTCCTTACCCATGCAGATTATTCCGGTTAGGAACTTTAGGTATGCCCCAAGTAATTCCTCGACTACAAATTGGAAGCGATTTGGTTACTTCTACCACACTGCCTTGCTCTTCCTTCTAGCTTTTTAACTGTTAATTCTCACCATGGCCTTCAATCCTAACTCTCAAGCCCATATCGCATAAGGTTCTTGTAGACCAATCCCTACCAGACAGTATTTCCCTTTTCCCAGAAATCAGAATAGGAATTACTCCATTCCGGTTGTGATCGGAGAAAATACCATTAATATTGACCGTTTTGCAGTCTATGTTGAAATGCCTCCACCCCTGTAGAGTCTGATACCCACTATGCGAGGTTCTATCTGGTGGGTAAGATTTTTGGCTCTTTGGTGCCAGCTGATGTGGTGATTAGCAACTGTTCTGAACACCGGAACAACCTCAAGGGTGTCATCACCATGAGTAGACTAGCAAACAACTGGTTCTGCTTCGGGTTTGATAATGAGGAATATGTGCTCTTCGTCCTAGACAACAGACCATGGTACATGAGGAGCAGGCTATTTTGGAGTGCAGAGATGGACTCCGGATTTCAATGCTACCACTACTGTCATAGATCGTTTCATCGTGTGGGCTAGGCTCCGAAAAGAAAGGTTGTCGAACCTATGAGAATTGGATTCCTTTCACTAGTTAGGGTATGAACCTAATAGCATCAGCAGTGGGGACTCATTTTTTAGACTCAAATTTGGGTCCAAATAAGCTGGAATAGTGATTTGGGTCTATCTGAATAGTGTACAAAAGGACTTACTTTTTTTAGGTGCTGCAGTAGTGTAAGACTTATTTTTGGACCCATATTTTGGACTCATATTTGGGTCTAAAACACAAATCTTTCCACTGTGGAACATACTCATATTTGAGACTTTTAATTTATGTTCGTTTTAACTTTTAGATATGTGTGTGTGTGTGTGTGTGTGTGTGTGTGTATATAACTTATATCATGTTAAAGAAAACCTTAAAATTCATTAAAAATTATTCATATTGAAAAAATATATATTTGAAGAACAATAGAGTGAGAGTAGGGAATGAAAGAGGCAAATGAAAAAAAAATCATGAGAAAGCCTTTTAAAAATGGCAATATTATTAACAAAATTCAAAATTTTGCATTTATAAAAATAAAAAAAAATACAAAAAAAAAACATCAGAAAGCCCGTGTGCTGGGTCCCACGCTATTTCTAAACTCATGCCCACTTGCATGCACACTTCCATGCACAATAAAGCCCACGTGGTGGGTCCATTAAATTTGAGTCCAATTTTTTTAGGTCCTTTTTTGGACCAAATTTGAGCCAAGATTTAGGTCTCCGGCAGAAATGGGTCCAAATTTTTCTGACCCACTGTAGCCTCATTCCTTTACTTTTAGACTCAAATCTTGGTTTTGGATCCAAATTTGGGTCCCCACTGCTGATGCTCTAAGGAGAGGTAGAATATGCAAATGTACAATCACAAACCTAAATTTACAAGGAAATCTAAGCTTATGGTAAGTATGTGCAAGATGGAGTAGTGATTTGATTTTGATTTTTGAAGATAGTTTTGAATTGAAAACAACTAGATGCTCAAATGTAAACTAAATTACTCTAAACTAAACTAGTGATCAAATGGATGAAAGTTAGGATTTAGATTGTCTATCGCTAACCTCCCTTGCAAGTATATATTGATGCATTTCAATATAAATGATGCTAAATTAATTAACCAATTTCTCTCCTTGCATCCCTCCCAGGTATGACAAGGGACATGCTCATTTTGTGATATCAAGCAACCCCTCTCGAGTATAGTACTTAACTACCTAAGTCATGCATTTCAATCCGGTTAGGTATTTAGTGCATTACTCTAAGTGCATCAAGTTTGAAGATGAAGAAATCATGCAAACCAACCAAGCTTATCTCTAAGTGATTGTAATTCACAACCCCTATGTGCACACCTAGTGTGCTTTCATGCCTTAACATTCAAAGGTTACCAATCTCTAAACATTATATCAAGACATAGCAAACACACATACTCAAAGTGATAAAGTCTAAGCATATGTATTCAACTCTTGAACTAGCATGTAGGCATATTAAAGAAAATTGCATCACATCATATTATAACATCAATTCATACAAGATTGGCTAGGGCATTCAACCCTAGCCCGAACAAAGTACTACTAACTCATAATTACATATACTAACTTCATAATCAAATTAAACAACAAAATATATCTAGAGTAAAAGGGAAAAAATTGGCTTAGTGGTATGCTGGATGGTCAATGATGCCTAATTTAATGTAATAATGCAATTTTGTGTAAAAGATGTTTAATTTAATGTAATGTAATGATGCAATTTTCTTTTGATGGATGCTTATATCAACTATTGTTGGGTTGAAATGCATGTCTAGGACTGTAGTCAACTCTAGGACGAAGGTAGAGGCTTCACCCCCTCTAATTCCTAAGCTAGAAACCTTCAATTTCGTATTCGAGGGGTTATAAGCATGGTGATTTACACTCGTTGCGTGATTGCGCGGGCGGGTCACTTAGTAGTCTAATTTCTCGATCTCTATGCCTCTTGATGTGAATTTGGGACCCTTGAACCGGCTCTAATTCATTCAAGTGAGTTCCTACGACCCTTGAACTGGAGTAGGAATACCATGAAAGTATATTTCGGTCCTTGAGCCTTGAACCACCTTGGATACGACTACCGCCAAAGTAGGAGATTTGCATCTACATTATATTAGCTTCCGACACATAGAATTTGGGTGAAGGAACCTCCCTAACACCTGGCATTCCCATTTATTTGGTTATACTTTTATTAATTTCTTTGCATTTTTATTAATTTCTTTACATTTTATAATCTAAAATTCTCCCTCAAAATATTGAAACTCCGACTCATTGTAAATAACTACCACTAGGCTCTTAGTTTTGATTAGGCTTTAGTGATAACCAAAGCCGAGCATTGCTACCGTTTGTTGCCTTAGAGTAGAATTTTTGTTTATTTTGTTCTTCTTTTGCATGCTAAGTGTCTTTAGTTTCGACTACCCAAGGATTGTGGGTTAGCCACTAATCCCCGTGATACGATAATTTTGGGCTTAATACTTCCCTATCTTGACACGATTTGTACGCTTGTGAGAGTATATGCATTAAGTAAATGGCGCCGTTCCAAACAAGTGCACAGCAAGCAGATTCCACTCTTCTCCTTTTCTTGTATATTTTTTTCATTTCTTTTCTTCTTTTTTTCTATTTCTTCATTCTCTCTCAATATTTAAATATATATATTCAAATCTTCTCCGCAATCTCAATATATTTTCACACCAACCAGGAAGTAGTCGAGCTTCACTTCTCTCACTGGTATTGACATGCTCATCTACACATTCAAAGTTAATCAAGCTCCTAAACAGGCATCTAAGCCAAATATTATAGAATAGAACATATGCCAAACACGAAATCCCCAGCAACGGCACCATTTACTTGATGCATATACTCTTGCAAGCGTACGAATCGTGTCAAGATAGGGAAGTATTAAGCCCAAAATTATCATATCACGGGGATTAGTGGCTAATCCACAATCCTGGATAGTCGAAACTAAAGACACTTAGAATGAAAAAGAAGAACAAACTAAACTAAAATTCAACTCTAAGGCACCAAGCCTTAGCAATGCTCAGCTTTGGTTCTCACTAAAGCCTAATCAAAACTAAGATTCTAGTGGTGGTTATTTACAATGAGTCGGAGTTTCAATATTTTGAGGGAGAATTTTAGATTACAAAATGTGATGAAATGTAAAGCAATTAATAAAAATGCAAAGAAATTAATAAATGTATAACCAAATAAATGGGAATGCCGGGTGTTAGGGAGGTTCATTCATCCAAATTCTATGTGTCGGAAGCTAATATAATGTAGATGCAAATCTCCTACTTTGGCGGTAGTCGTATCCAAGGAGGTTTAAGGCTTAAGGACCGAAATTTACTTTCATGGTATTCATACTTCGGTTCAAGAGTCGTAGGAACTCACTCAACATGAATTAGAGCCGGTTCAAGGGTCCCTAATTCACATCAAGAGGCCTAGAGATCGAGGAATTAGACTACTTAGCTACCCGCCGGTGCAATCACGCAACGGATGTAAATCACCATGCTTATAACCCCTCGAATATGAAATTGAAGGTTTCTAGCTTAGGAATTAAAGGGGGTGAAGCCTCTAACTCCGTCCTAGACATGCTCAAAATACACACCCTAGAGTTGACTACGCTCCTAGACATGCATTTCAACCCAACAATAATTGATATAAGCATCCATCGTAAGAAAATTGCATCATTACATTAAATTAAACATCTTTTACACAAAATTTGGGTTAGGGCATACAACCCTAACCCCCAACAAGGAAATTACTAACAACCCATAATCATAGACATCAAGATTACTAAATTCAAAGAGAAAAGAGTATAGAAGTGTAGGAGAAAACAAGGGTAACCACAAATAGCTAGAAAGCTAGCATGACTATCCTTGAATTACAACTCCCACAATTACCCAAGTCTTGAATCTTGTAGAGGTAGAAGCCTTTGATGAATCCTTGATGTTTTGGGTGAGTATTCCTTCAAATTCCTAAAATAAAACTAAAGAAAGTATGGAAAATGGAGGAAGATGAGAGGAGTGAAGTCCCAAGCTCGGCCAAAAGGCCTAGGGTGTAGAAAAATGGGTCTTGAGTGTGATGCCCCGGAAATTCGCATTTATTTTCCGAGGATTTTCCGGAATTTAAATTGTGTGTATCGGACGGTTTCGTGGCTCATGGATGGAGCGGAAGTGTTTCAGGCGAATAATTATTCAGGAAGCGTCGTGGCGCAAGGGTTGACTTTTTATTCGTTGGGATTCTTCGAAAACTTCCTTCACGAAAGTTGTAGAGCGCTTCGATACGAGTTCGTGGACATGCGGAACACAAGAATCGGAGTTCATATGAAGAAGTTATGGGCTTCGGAAAAACTTTCCATTTTTTTATAAAAGGACGAATTTTTGGGAAAATTGCAGAAAAGCCCAGATTTCCCAAAATGGAAACCCGAGCTTTCCTCTTCTCTCCCGAGCCGTGCGCAGCCTCCATTTTCGCCGGCGTCGTTCTCGCTCCTCCGGCCACCGTTTGCTTCGATTCAAAAGTGGGTTTTGCTCGCTTCAATTCCCTCTTGAGGTCTGTGGAAGGTTTGAAGAGAGATTCGAGATGTGGAGGGAGCTACATCGACTGGAAGTGGCCGCTTCGGGGATTAAATCGCCTTGATTGGAGTTGGAGATTCCGGCCACCTTTGTCGGTGATTCTTGAGCGCTTTTGGAGCTTGGAGGACGTTGATGCTTCCCACAAGGTGGCTTGCATCAATTTAACTCATGGAGGTCGAATCTTGGAATTGAAATTCTAGGGTTCATCGAATTTCAGATGTTGCGAGGTAAATTCCGGCCAAACGGCTATGATTTAGACTTTGTGTTAGTTATGAAAGTTTAAATTGGAGTTGAGGCGAAGAACTTTGGTGTTGGGAGTTTTGTCAAATTCTGACTTTGGGCCGGCGGTAGCGCCACCACTGTGGTGGTGTTTTCCGGCAGTTTGCGGCCACCTCAGGGATAGTTTCTGTTCCTGAGTTCGATCTAGTCGTCGATACGAGTATTTCGATATATTGTTTGTAATTTTTGGAGATCGTATGAGCATGTTAGGGTTTTTACGGTTTCGGACCGTTCGATGTTTCGATCTGTGAGGATTCGAGCTTCCGATCGACTTGTGGTTTTGGCATACCGATCGTAGAAGTATTCCGGAGACATTGGGTGGTCTCAGATGTGGTTTCGCCTCAATTGGCGTCACTTTGGGGATTTTAGTTCAAAACAGGGGTTTCAGACTTAAATCGTTTATGAATTGTTACTAAGTGGAAACTGATTGTGATTAGGTACTTAACGAAGTATTCTTGGACGGTCGTTTTGTGGGTTGGCTATTCTATATTGTAGATGCAGCAGGAGTTTCGAGGTGAGTAATCTCACGATGTTCATTCACGAATGGGTTTACCATATTGTCTTGGAGTTATGAGATTAACTGTGACTATAGTCGGTATTAATGGCTTTTCTGTGTGGATGACTATGTGTGTGTGTGTATATATTATGGGATGTATATATATACATATATATATATTCATGTATTAGTGGCTTTTCTGTGTGGATGACTATGTGTGTGTATATATATATATTATGGGATGTATATATATACATATATATTCATGTATTAGTGGCTTCGTGGTGAATCTTTGTGATGATTGTCATGAAAAGCTTGTGTAGAAATATCTACGTGGCTTGTGTAGGAATATCTGTGTGATGAATCGATGACATTAGTAGGATGAATCTTTGTGATGATTGTCATGGAAAGCTTGTGTAGGAATATTTGTGTGATGAATCGATGACATTAGTATGATGAATCTTTGTGATATTGTCATGGAAAGCTTGTGTAGAGATATCTGTATAGCTTGTGTAGGAATAATTGTGTGATGATTGCTATCTATGTGATGACTAGCAATGAATCTATGTGATGATTGCTATTTATGTGATGACTAGCAATGAATCTATGTGATGATCGCTATCTGTGTGATGACTGGCGATATCTGTGTGCTGATTAGTTAGATAATCACTATCTGTGTGATGATCAGTAGGATGACTGGCGATATCTGTGTGATGATTAGTTAGATAATCGCTATTTGTGTGATGATCAGTAGGATGACTGGCGATATCTGTGTGAAGATTTGTTGGATGATCGCTATCTATGTGATGATCACCGATATCTGTGTGATGATCAGTAGGATGATGGCTATCTGTGTGATGATCGACGAAATCTATGTGATGATCAGTGTGATGACAGCTCGGTAGCGGAGTTGAATTGTTATTAAGTTAACAAAGATAGAGAGGACTGCTGTGATGGTTGGGGCTACCTACAGACGTCAGAGTGTGGGATTACTATGGTTTGAATTGCTTGACTTAGTGTGACCTCCTGAACTAAATTATATGCAGGGGTTACCATGACTTGTTTTGCTTGTTTTGAATTGTGATTGCTTTGTTTTCTTCTTGGTTTGATTGATTGATGGTTTGATTTATCTTGAAAACCAAAGTGGTGACGATTGCGCTTTGTGTGAGGATAGGAAGGTGATTCATTATTTTCACCTTGATGTCATGTTGATGACAAGGTTTCCAGTGGAAGGAAATGAGTGTGATCCTTGTGACTCACCATTGTGCGTCAAGGGATTTTTCAAACATTATCTAAGGAGGTTTTGTTTGATAGGGAATTTGCGTAATGAGATGCTAGGTTGAGAATCTGAGCATGTAGTTTAGTCACGAGTTGACCTACGTAAGCATGAGATGGAAGAGTGAAGCAGATGGCTGTAGGTGTGAGATGTATGCTTATCGTTGTTTAGGTTGGGGTGACTTGAGAAATGTGTTTTGCTTTGTGGTTTTGAGTTACTCATACAGGCTTGCAAAAGCTTACCAGGTTTGTTGTGTGGCAACCCAGTACACCATTCCAACGGTGTAGGGGATTATTTCTGTAGATCAGGTTGATCGTGGCTGATGCTGAGGTAGCGTGCTTGCAGCTTAACGGTAAGAAGTCAATTTTGTGACTTTACCTTTATAAAGACTTCCGCTTGTGTTGAGCTCTGAGGAGCATTTACGTTTTATTTTGTTGTTGACAATTTAATTTGTAAACTCGTGTGTTATGTGTCTCTGTGGAGCGAGTCAATATTGAAATTGTGGGTTCAGGGCATCAATATGTACTTGGGTTAAAAGGGATTAAGTTTCTAAGTATTTTGTATTGATGGCTGAACATTTCACGCATATATAATTATGGGGTTATATATCGATTTTATTGTTTATAAAATCAGGGGCGTGACATTGAGCTTGTGAAATGTGTGTGAAAAGGTGCTTAAATACCCCCTTGTCAAGGGTCAAGATTGGACTTGTACCCTAAATCCAAGAGCTAAAAAACAAGTAGAAAATGGGTAAAATGAAAATACTAAAATAACCTAATAAAAATGTATAGAATTAGAAGATTAGAAAACATTTTGGAAAATATAAAGAAAACCGGAGGGTAAAAGTGTAAGTGAGTGTGTGTCTAGTGTGAACACAAATAAATATCTCATCCACATGTGTGATGTGTGTGAGGTGTGGTCCACTATTATTATTGTCATTACATCCATTTTGAATTTTAAATTTGAATACAAAGATACAAATGGGCTTGGGTCTTCACTTGTGCTTCTTTGGTCTTGGGCCTTGGACTTCATGCTATTGGGCCAAGTTGACTTGGTTAATCCGGTGGTCAACCAGTTGACTTTTCGTCCTTTAGTCAGAGTTGACTTTTTGCTCGAATTTGCTACTTCTTTTGTCTTTTTCCTCTCTTGACCATAATTTCCTACAAATGAAGAAAACAAAGTAATACTACGAAATAATACTTGAGTATTCACTAATTTCAAGGTAATTAGGGTTAGAAACATAAGTAAATTGCGTGTGAATCAGCCTATAGCTATATCTTTTGTATATCCTAGACACTAGGATACCTGACTCTGGTCAAGCTAATAAAATGTTTTCTCGTTTTGCTTTCTTTTTTGATAAGTGTGAGTTTATTTCTTCTGTTGGACAGTCAGGTGGTCTCTTTCTTATGTGGAACTTGAATACTGTTAATCTTAAAGTTATGATCGCCATAGTCGTTATCTACACTGTAGTATTTATGACTAGAAAAAAGTTCTAAATTGGTTTGTTTTTTTTATTTATGATGTACCTTAGAAACATCTACAAAGCCAATTTTGGAATGAGATTCGTACTCTTGAACCCCAGAATGATGAGCCTTGGGCTTTGATTGGAGACTTTAATAATATTACTACTGCTCATGAAAAATGTGGGGGTAATTCCCCTTACAATGTTTATATGCAAAATTTCATCAATTTTTTGAACGGCATTAATATGACTTCCCTTTTTGCTGAATGTCTTCCCTTGGACTAATAAACATAGATATAACACTATGATTTATGAAAGGCTGGATTGTGTTACAACCAATCATCACTGTACTTTAGAGAATTTACCTATTGTTAGATCGGATCACGGTTCAATTCTTCTAACAACTTTACCTAAACAAAAAACTAGACCAAAGCCTTTTAAGCTAGAGGCTATTTGGTTTTCTAATCCTCAGTTTACTGAGCTTACTAGACAGTCTTGGTCTCAGAAGATTCTGACCCTATTAAAAATCTTCTGGCAATTACAGGTACTTTTGCTCATAGGATCTCTACTTGGAGCAGAGAAGTGTATGGTAATCTTTTCAGGAATCTAGCCAACCTAGCTACAAAAAGATCTTTCTTTCTACCAAAATCAGCTTATGCTGTTTCCTCATTCCATTTTCTTATATAATAAGGTTTTGTTTTTGACTGACCAAGTTCTGAATTTGGAAAAAGCAGAAGTTGTTTTATGGGCACAAAGAGCCAAAGCAAACTAGCTTTCACTTGAAGATAAGAACACTAAGTTTTTCCAGACTAAGGCTAGTCTGAGAAAAAGAAGAAACAAGATTTCTAGAATAAGAAATCATTTGGGAATTTGGTTTGATAAACATGAAGATTTCAGCAATATTTTTGCTCAAGATTTTCAAAATAGATTTCGTTCTTCTGGTTCTGTTAATTTGAATTATGCTGGCAAATTTGTCAATATTATTAAGCCTGTAATTGATATCGTTTGGCAGTCAACTCAATTGGAGGTCTTAAGGCACCTGGTCCAAATGGTATCCATGCAATATTCTACCAAAAGCACTGGGAACTTGTCAAGGATAAGATATGTGATTTGATTTTAGATTTCTTCTCTAATAATTCGTCTTTAAAACTCTTGAACCACACTAATATTGCTTGACAGGACCCGCCCCGGATTTCACCCTGAAATCCGAAGTGGCCCTGCGGGGCCCACCTTAGGAGGAATTCTACCAAAAATTTGGCAGAACTTCCCCTAAAATGGGCTACCCAAAACCTGTAGAAAGCATTTACACTTCTAAATCAAATCATCCTTATACTTCTGGAGCCACCCTGCTCCCCAACTCCACATCAATCTCCAATTCACAAAACACAAACATCAACTTGAAAAACATAAATCTCATAGGTAATCAGAGCAATTCTAATAGAAAGGTAAATAAGGACAACCTAACTCAAAGACAAACGCGGAAGCCATGCTGTTGACTATGCCTCGACACCGTGTACGCCCGACCTCACTAATTCGCCTGCAAACTGGGCATTTGAAACCGAAGGACCCAGGGGAAAGTATTGAAAACACGTTAGTGTGAGTGGACAAAAATAAGCAATTTTAAACAAAAGAGATTTTAAACTTTCCCACATTTAATTTATTAAAGAAAATCTCCTGATGCATGCACTGATTTAGGAAAACGAAACAAAAGGAATTCCGCTCAAGAAAATCGACTAGCCCCGCTAGTCCCAAACAACTGAAAGGAAGGATGGAAACTCCGATACTCAACAGAATAAGACCACCCTCGCTGGTTAAACGGAAATCAGACTAGGCCCCGCTAGTCAAGTAATGATAGGATATGGGGAAGAAATATCACCATACGGGTTATGGAGCCTCCCAGGCTCTACCTACCCTTGACTGCCACTCACACATAGATTGTGCGAGGAGGAGAACTAATAACCTCTACTTCCACTCACACATAGATTGTGTGAGGAGGAGAATATGACCTCGACTGCCACCCACGTGAGGAGGAGAAAGCTACCTCAACTGCCACTCACAAACACAAAGTAAGTGAGGAGGAGACTTAATCGCATGACCCGCGTATGGTGAGGAAGAAGATCATCGAAAGCCAATAAATCTGTATAGTTTCCCCACATATCTCACGAAATAAGAATCCAAGTGTATAAAGTCGTGACCCCGCATGCCAAGATCATCTCAAGTTCAAAATAAATAGAATATAAATAAGTATAAAGTTTTACTTCCTCGAATTCTCATTTCGTAGATCTTATAATAATCTCAATTTGCCGAATATAAATATAAAATAAATAGTATAAATCCGGAAATCGCATCGAAAACAATTCGTTGAAAATCAACATCAATTATAAATTCAAATCCGAGCATAACAACTTAATATCCAAAACTCACTAGCGGTATAAATCATAATTACTCATGAGAATCATTATTAAAAGAAAATCCATGAGATAATTCGCAATCAACTTTATATGCTCGGAAAATAATATGTTAAAAAAATAGAACATGTTTTTATAAATAAATGCATGCATCAGTTGTTTGAAAACAAAAGTCCACTCAGAGTGATTCAAATGCAATAACCGTCAACTTATCCATCCCAAGTCAAGAGCTTGCAAATTCCTCGATTCAGTCATTTTCGATAGTGACCTTTTATTCTATCTCAAGTAGTCACGCTCAAATCCTTAATAAAATAATTAAGCCCAGTTAGTAACTTAATAATAATGACAACTTCCTTAAGTAACCAAAACGTGTTAAATTCACCAATCTACTCTAAATTGATAATTACGGGTAACCATTTCCGAATAATCCACTTAACAAAGTAAGCTCATTTGGAGTATGGTAGTTACACCATTTTCAAGTTATAATTCAAGTTAACCATTCGACTTTATTACCTAGCCTTTAAACCTTAAATGTAAAATTCATGATCACCGTTTCCAAATGATTGTGTCCTTACAGAAATTCCCGGACATGGTAGTATTAGAATGTTCCAATTAGCAACTCGTTTCATTAATCTTCATCGAACAATCGATTTAACTTGCTCAAATAAAATTTGTCATTCTCCCAACAATTTCCTCTTAACATCAATTTCAACATTCAGTCACTTGCCAAACTCGTCAAAACCGACCCATTCAATATTCCCCAATACCTTAATTATTTGGCCAAACTACTTATCACTTCCAATAAGACATTTCCACATTGGTAAACAATTCGTCACTTCCCATCTTGCACAAGCACCACACCATCAAAAATATACATGGAACCATTTTAATTGCAAACCAATAACTCCGTCAATTCAATAATTTGACCAAACTAATTATAGCAATTATAAGATCACCGAACCAAATCCCTCACCAATTCTTCATCTCCAAACAGAGGGCCAATTTTAAATGAACAATCATTCGAACTCCTAGCAACAACAGCAAAATTTAACAACAATCTTCAACCAATTTACATCTCAAAATAGAGTTCCTGATTCTTACCTTCATTATATATCAAACTGAACAAATGCCCATTCCTTTCTCCAAAACTTCAGAACACATAAACCATAACCTTCACACAGTCCAAAATCCATCAACAAAATTAGGGTTTCTTATCCCACACCGAAACAGAGGTTTCAACCAAAGAAATATACGAAAAATTACCTAACGCAGACGACCAAGATATCCGGCAACCCACGCGCTAGGGGCGGCGCTTGCGGTGGTTCTAAGTGGCGTTAGGCTTCTGGGTTTCGAAGGCTAGTAGATCGTGAGGCCTCGACTGCATCCATGGTGGAGATGTTGTTTAAACGTGGCTAGAGATTAAAGAACAAAGAACCCAGACTTGTCGGCTCCGGCAATGGAGCACACAACGGTTTTTCAGGCCGGCTGGTGAGCAAACTTTTGGGTTTTGATCTCCGTTTCTTGTTGAGTGCAGAGGTGATGGCGGTGTGGTGAGACGGTGGTCGGAAATCAAAAGGAAAAGAGGAACAGTGGCGTCGCAGCCTTAGGTCGGGTTTCGGGCAGGTGTTGATCTGGGTTCGATCGGTGGTGGAGGTGTTCCCAGTTGGTGGTCAAAATGTGGGGGTCTCCTGTGATGGCAGAGGGAGGTGGAGAGAAAACTAGAGAGAGAGAAGAGAAGAGAGGCCGTGCGGCCGAGGAGGAAGAGAAAGGGAAAAAGGGAAAAATGAAGGAAAACCTAGGGTTTTGCTTTATATACTTGACTTTGCGAAAAGTCAGTTTTGCCCTTTGCAAATTTCCGATAACTTCAACGTAGAAATAAAATTCCATAGACTGTAACTAATTCATACGAATTCCGATTCTTGCGTACCGCATGTCTACGAACTCGGTTTAACGTTCTCTACAACTTGTTAAGAAAATTTTCTCGAATTTTGACCTGAACAAAAAGTCAAATTTTAGGGCCACTAAAAGTATCGAAACAAAGTAAAAAGTGGAAGTAATTGTCGTTTACTGTCCAAATGACTAGTAAACCGATAAATTGAGGTACGGGACGTAACAATCTCCCCTCCTTATAAAAATTTCGCCCTCGAAATTTCATGCCTGCTAGAAAAAATAAGGCACACCAATTGATTCAAAATACCACAATCTCAAAACTTATCAACTCCTCCTTAGATTAAGCTTTCTTTTTCACAACCTCAAATCAATCACTAACAGAAGCAATGTAGATCCCCACTACAAAAGCAACGAAGACATGCTTATAATCCAAAATTATCCAACGTCCAGAGTCGAATCACTTGTCTTGTTGAACCATGTAACGCCATAAACTCGCAAGTACATGAATACTGGTGTAAAGAAGATTCATTTCAATGGTTAGCTCAGATAACACATGGTATTGACGTCACAAACCACCCTGTTAAAAAAAATTATAGCATTCATACCTTCTCATAAAAGTTGCTTAGTGAAGATCCAACTCATTCACCATCCATATTGTGATTACCACAAGTTGGTCACTGCCAATCGACAATTCCAAAATAAATAACATCCTTAGCTACCACAAGACAACACTTCCTTCCTTGTTTGTTTGTGCTTAAATTCCTAATCAAGGTCGTGCACATAAAGGTCCCATAGTTGTCAACACCCAAAGGTTAACCTCGAACGAACCCGAAAGTTCCTAATCAAGTAGGTTATGGGACCACTACACTTCCACTGCGCTACTCTGACACCTGACTAAATCATTGGTCAAACCATGAGATGACGTTCTGAGTCGACTAAGAAAACTCATTTGATAGCCACCTTACTAGCCACACATAAATACCTTCCTCAAAACCTTTATAAGTATGATAATGTGGAAACTCTTCTAAATCAAATGTGTCACAAGGAATTTACTAATTACTCATGTCTCCAATCATCCACAAGTTAGTACTTACTTAACTACGAGGTCATGTACCAGTGCAAGCAAGAATTATAACTACCAACTCTACTCCAGCTTAACGAATTTAATTAGGAAGAAGATGCATCCCACTCGAGTTGTTCTTAGCCGATGCTGCACTTCTTTAATAGTCGTAGGCTGGAAATCTGGTTGAATCCATGACATTATCGTTGATCTCAGTTGCCCCAAATGATATTCTTAATTCATATACCTCAGTAATTCTCACTACCGAGAGCACCACAATCTGAATTACTAGATGTTAGACTCGAATCTTGATCAATCCAAATTAGAATAGCCTTCTTAATTAGTTAGGAAAACTCTCTCTTATAACTACTTCACCAGCCCAAATAGCAACATCTCAAACCAACTGAGAAAACCTCATGACAATTTTATTACACATACAACATTGTGGAAATTTTTCCTAACCCAGTATGTTCCAACTCCTTTACTGGACTACACTGTATCCAACAACACTTATAAATGTTCCAAATCCGATCCAAGAGTTAACCAACTATAAAAGAAATTCAACTCTTGAAATGAACGATTCTCAAACTGAAACCTTGCCAAACATTATAATTTGATCAATTTCATAGCAACCCCGCCGAACTCAACATACCAAAAGAAAGGTTTACCTCCATTCGTGACTGAAAAAACCCCATGTGCAAAGCAACCGGTAAATAGTTCGATAGGTAAGCAAAAGTGCATCGTATTACGTGAGCGCAAAGCACCTCAAATACTGCAAAGAAGAAAATCGACTCGCGAATTAAGGAAAAAGATATCGAAGCTATAATGAAATCCACAAGCAGGAAAGAAATTCTTTAATAGTCCCCAAAGGACTCATCGAGAAAACCATCAATGAATGCTGGCAGATTCCCAAAACTTGTTGACTAGCATCGCCCCGCAAGGAAAACTATCACCAAACCTTCTTCGTTACTCTAAGATTCAAAACTTTGATCATTACCACATCATGTAGGAATTCCACTTGCATTACTACTGACACTCCGTGGGGTTATTACGACCCATTCTTGATCCCAAGTTCAATGATTTCACCCAAACGGATATCCAACGACACCAAATAGTACCTTCATACACGATAAGAATGATCAAAACCGTCAAAGACGATTCGAATGTCCTTGCTTTTCGAAACCTTTCAAAACCTCAATTCTCACTTTTGCTTTTAATCGATTGCAAATTCTTAAATTTTGCTGTACCGGTCATCCTCTCCTGACAGCATCACCCAACATAAGATGGATACCCATCCAACATAATGTAGCACCCTCAGCGACACCAAGATCCGACAGTGGTCCCACCACACTTCCAATCAAATTCCAAGTTCAACCCATAAGAGATTTGACTCAAAATATAACTAGAACTCTAGTCAATCTATGACCTTAAATACTTCCTGAGGTAACTGGGAAGATCCATGTCCTTAGAGTTACTCTACTTACTACTCTTATAAAATCTCAACCATTCAATCTAACAATCACTCCAACAAGAACTTACTACATTTCAATCCCTATGACTCCACAATTCAGAATTCGAATCAAACTCTGTATCATATAGTAATTCGCTTGAACCACTATAGAAACCCAACAGTATCATTACCATCAATCCCCGAAGTTGCGATAAACCATTTCACCGAAAATCAATAACCAAAAACACACAATCTCGGACAATCTCCTTTACTTGGACAAAACTATGTCCACAAGTTATGATCAGGTCAACAGACCAAGGTGTCCAAATAAAGGAAAATTCCAATCCGGTTTTCTTCGTGAATTGCAAAGTATCATTCCAAAATGACTCTCACAACACCAACCACGTCTACATGACACATCCTCCGTAACTCGGTTCAAGGTTAGAACCACTATTACTATTAGTCCCACATCAAACCACAATTCCGATTCTAAGTATTTAGAGACAGCCCAAAGCTATAGTCGCTCGTCTCAGATACTCAAACACGAAATCGGACACCGTTCTCGCACCTTAAACCCAGCTCCAGTAAACTTACTGGCATCGAGGAAGCAATAACCATAACATTTCCTCGAATCACATCATAGCACAATTCGAAATTATAGAGTAGTCTTACTCTACCATCTGTAGGGAAATGTGCAAAACATGCGAATAATCCGCTGCGCGACGAAAACCCTAGGAGGTCAGCGTACAAGAGGCATATCACCTAAAGGAACCCCACTAGACCTGTACCGTACACACTTAATGAATACATCAGCACCGAAGAGTACACGATGGGGAACCGCTGCAGTCGGGTCATCACTCGGGAGGTACTGTGTAACATCAAGCGAGTACGGTAAAAGGATAGAAGCAAGTCTATAGAATCTGACAACCTAATGCTCTGATACCAACTGACAGGACCTGCCCCGGATTTCACCCTGAAATCCGAAGTGGCCCTGCGGGGCCCACCTTAGGAGGAATTCTACCAAAAATTTGGCAGAACTTCCCCTAAAATGGGCTACCCAAAACCTGTAGAAAGCATTTACACTTCTAAATCAAATCATCCTTATACTTCTGGAGCCACCCTGCTCCCCAACTCCACATCAATCTCCAATTCACAAAACACAAACCTCAACTTGAAAAACATAAATCTCATAGGTAATCAGAGCAATTCTAATAGAAAGGTAAATAAGGACAACCTAACTCAAAGACAAACGCGGAAGCCATGCTGTTGACTATGCCTCGACACCGTGTACGCCCGACCTCACTAATTCGCCTGCAAACTGGGCATTTGAAACCGAAGGACCCAGGGGAAAGTATTGAAAACACGTTAGTGTGGGTGGACAAAAATAAGCAATTTTAAACAAAAGAGATTTTAAACTTTCCCACATTTAATTTATTAATGAAAATCTCCCGATGCATGCACTGATTTAGGAAAACGAAACAAAAGGAATTCCGCTCAAGAAAACCGACTAGCCCCGCTAGTCCCAAAAAACTGAAAGGAAGGATGGAACTCTGATACTCAACAGAATAAGACCAGCCTCGCTGGTTAAACGGAAATCAGACTAGGCCTCGCTAGTCAAGTAATGATAGGATATGGGGAAGAAATATCACCATACGGGTAATGGAGCCTCCCAGGCTCTACCTACCCTCGACTGCCACTCACACATAGATTGTGCGAGGAGGAGAACTAATAACCTCTACTTCCACTCACACATAGATTGTGTGAGGAGGAGAATATGACCTCGACTGCCACCCACGTGAGGAGGAGAAAGCTACCTCAACTGCCACTCACAAACACAAAGTAAGTGAGGAGGAGACTTAATCGCATGACCCGCGTATGGTGAGGAAGAAGATCGTCGAAAGCCAATAAATCTGTATAGTTTCCCCACATATCTCATGAAATAAGAATCCAAGTGTATAAAGTCGTGACCCCGCACGCCAAGATCATCTCAAGTTCAAAATAAATAGAATATAAATAAGTATAAAGTTTTACTTCCTCGAATTCTCATTTCGTAGATCTTATAATAATCTCAATTTGCCGAATATAAATATAAAATAAATAGTATAAATCCGGAAATCGCATCGAAAACAATTCGTTGAAAATCAACATCAATTATAAATTCAAATCCGAGCATAACAACTTAATATCCAAAACTCACTAGCGGTATAAATCATAATTACTCATGAGAATCATTATTAAAAGAAAATCCATGAGATAATTCGCAATCAACTTTATATGCTCGGAAAATAATATGTTAAAAAAATAGAACATGTTTTTATAAATAAATGCATGCATCAGTTGTTTGAAAACAAAAGTCCACTCAGAGTGATTCAAATGCAATAACCGTCAACTTATCCATCCCAAGTCAAGAGCTTGCAAATTCCTCGATTCAGTCATTTTCGACAGTGACCTTTTATTCTATCTCAAGTAGTCACGCTCAAATCCTTAATAAAATAATTAAGCCCAGTTAGTAACTTAATAATAATGACAACTTCCTTAAGTAACCAAAACGTGTTAAATTCACCAATCTACTCTAAATTGATAATTACGGGTAACCATTTCCGAATAATCCACTTAACAAAGTAAGCTCATTTGGAGTATGGTAGTTACACCATTTTCAAGTTATAATTCAAGTTAACAATTCGACTTTATTACCTAGCCTTTAAACCTTAAATGTAAAATTCATGATCACCGTTTCCAAATGATTGTGTCCTTACAGAAATTCCCGGATATGGTAGTATTAGAATGTTCCAATTGGCAACTCGTTTCATTAATCTTCATCGAACAATCGATTTAACTTGCTCAAATAAAATTTGTCATTCTCCCAACAATTTCCTCTTAACATCAATTTCAACATTCAGTCACTTGCCAAACTCGTCAAAACCGACCCATTCAATATTCCCCAATACCTTAATTATTTGGCCAAACTACTTATCACTTCCAATAAGACATTTCCACATTGGTAAACAATTCGTCACTTCCCATCTTGCACAAGCACCACACCATCAAAAATATACATGGAACCATTTTAATTGCAAACCAATAACTCCGTCAATTCAATAATTTGACCAAACTAATTATAGCAATTATAAGATCACCGAACCAAATCCCTCACCAATTCTTCATCTCCAAACAGAGGGCCAATTTTAAATGAGTGTGGTCATCCACCACCAACAATCATTCGAACTCCTAGCAACAACAGCAAAATTTAACAACAATCTTCAACCAATTTATATCTCAAAATAGAGTTCCTGATTCTTACCTTCATTATATATCAAACTGAACAAATGCCCATTCCTTTCTCCAAAACTTCAGAACACATAAACCATAACCTTCACACAGTCCAAAATCCATCAACAAAATTAGGGTTTCTTATCCCACACCGAAACAGAGGTTTCAACCAAAGAAATATACGAAAAATTACCTAACGCAGACGACCAAGATATCCGGCAACCCACGCGCTAGGGGCGGCGCTTGCGGTGGTTCTAAGTGGCGTTAGGCTTCTGGGTTTCGAAGGCTAGTAGATCGTGAGGCCTCGACTGCATCCATGGTGGAGATGTTGTTTAAACGTGGCTAGAGATTAAAGAACAAAGAACCCAGACTTGTCGGCTCCGGCAATGGAGCACACTTCGGTTTTTCAGGCCAGCTGGTGATCAAACTTTTGGGTTTTGATCTCCGTTTCTTGTTGAGTGCAGAGGTGATGGCGGTGTGGTGAGACGGTGGTCGGAAATCAAAAGGAAAAGAGGAACAGTGGCGTCGCAGCCTTAGGTCGGGTTTCGGGCAGGTGTTGATCTGGGTTCGATCGGTGGTGGAGGTGTTCCCAGTTGGTGGTCAAAATGTGGGGGTCTCCTGTGATGGCAGAGGGAGGTGGAGAGAAAACTAGAGAGAGAGAAGAGAAGAGAGGCCGTGCGGCCGAGGAGGAAGAGAAAGGGAAAAAGGGAAAAATGAAGGAAAACCTAGGGTTTTGCTTTATATACTTGACTTTGCGAAAAGTCAGTTTTGCCCTTTGCAAATTTCCGATAACTTCAACGTAGAAATAAAATTCCATAGACTGTAACTAATTCATACGAATTCCGATTCTTGCGTACCGCATGTCTACGAACTCGGTTTAACGTTCTCTACAACTTGTTAATAAAATTTTCTCGAATTTTGACCCGAACAAAAAGTCAACTTTTAGGGCCACTAAAAGTATTGAAACAAAGTAAAACGTGGAAGTAATTGTCGTTTACTGTCCAAATGACTAGTAAACTGATAAATTGAGGTACGGGACGTAACATTGCTCTAATTCCGAAAGTGGAATCTCCTTAAGTGGTTAGTAATTTTAGTCCTATCAATTTATGTAATGTTGCTTATAAAATCATTTTGAAAATTTTTGTTTCTAGACTGAAGCCTCTGTTCAGCAAATAGGAATCAAGGAGCCTTTGCTCCCGGGATGTCCATTACTGACAATATTCTAATAGCACATGAATTGTTCTATTATTTTAATAGGAAAAAGGCAATTCTAGTTCAATGGCCATTAAATTAGATTTGGAAAAAGCCTATGATCTGCTTGACTGGAATTATATCAGGATTTGCTTGCAAAAGTTTGGTTTTGCTCCTCGATGGATAAACTTGATCATGAATTGCATTACCTCTATCACTTTTTCGGTGTTAGTAAATGGAAAACAAGAGGGTTTCTTTGCCCCTTCTAGGGGTATTAGACAAGAAGCTCCACTCTTTCCAGATGGGAAATTGACTCTTATTCAATCTAGTTTATCCGGAATTCCAAACCATTTGATGTCTTGTTTTAAGTGTCCAACTAAGTTAACTAAGACTATTGATAAAGAAGCCAGAAATTTCTTCTGGGGAAAGGATTGTTCCACTCCCCCAGTTGCCTGGAATCAAAATTTTCTCCCTAAGTCTATTGGTGGCTTAGGTATTAGGCTTGCCGCCCACTTCACTCTAGCAGCCCTTGCCAAGTTAGGTTGGAAAGTGATTTCTGACAAAAATAACTGGTGGGGGGATATTGTCCGGAGAAAGTATTTAAGAAAGCACTCTTTCTTTGACCTGAAAGCTAGGGCCAATCACTCTTTGGCTTGGAAAGTATTTTAGACAATAGAGAGCTTCTGCTCTAAGGAATGAGATGGATTATTGGCAATGATGTTGATGTTATATTCTGGATTTTCAATTGGGTTTTTCAATTCCCAATTATTAATCTTGTGCCTTCAAATAGAAGAGATAATATTGACTTGGATGAAAATGTTAGTGATTGTATTCTGAATGGTTGCTGGAATAAAGCAAGCTTTCTCTTGTTCTTGATTCTGATATGGTTAATTCTATTTTGAGCATCCCTTTCCTAGCTTTAGACACTTATGATGAGTTTGTGTGGGGTCATTCCCCAAGTGCATTTTTTTTTCAATTAAGTCTACTACTTAGCTTCAAACTGAGTCTATCCTCCATCACCTTAGGGGAAAAATTTTAAATGAGATTTGGAAATTGAATATTCCTCCAAAAGCTAAGATTTTTGCTTGGCTTTTGGCTAGGGGAAGACTGAAAACTAGGGCAAGAATTGCTCGTTATTGCAATATGATGATGCTTTATGCCCTCGCTTTGGCCTAGGGAATGAGGATATAAATCACCTCTTCTTGTCCTGCCCCTTTGCTTTTGTTGTTTGGCATGTAGCTGCCATTAATATTCACAGTTCTTCTTCATTTGATAATTGGTTCCTTTCCTGGTTTAGGAATGGATACCAAAAAACAAACACTGAAAATTTGATTTTGATTTGTTGGAAGCTTTGGGAGGCTTGGCACAATTTCATCTTCAGATAGAAAGATGTGGTACGTCCTGGAAGTAGTTGTTCACTCTGTAGTTACCTCTGGAGTAGACTACAGGAGGAACAATCCGTCAAAAAAAAGGATTCAGACATCTCATGACAACATTATTCGGTGGAACCCTCTACCTCAAGGATTTGTCAAACTCAATTTGATGGATTAGTTATTAATAATGGAAATGTTACTGCTGGTTTTGTGTTAAGAGACCAAGATGCCTCCCCGTTATTTGCTGGTACTAGGGCGATTGGTTTCTTTTTTTGTTCCCATTGTTGAAGGTACTGTAGTTAGAGACAGCCTCTATCATGCCTCGTTTAATAATTATCGGATGCTCATTGGTGAAGGTGATTCCAAGCTCATCATTGATGCCATTACCAGAAAATGCACCATTCCTTTGCGGCTCCAGACCCTTATCAGAGACATCCTTAGTCTTGCTGATAGCCTTGAAGAGATTTCCTTTGTTAAAGTCCTTCGTGAAGCGAATTTCGTTGCCGACGCAATTGCAAATTTCGGCTACGGCGGTTACTTGGACCAACCAATTGCCACTGTTGGCACTTTCTGGTTTTAATTTTGATATGTTTAGGTCTGGTTGTGATAGAGGTTTCTGCTTGTAATATAGTCTCTCCTAAAAAAAATAAATTATATAATTAAGAAAAAAATTTCATACTAAATCTTTTAAGATTTGAGTTATTTTTCTTCTTCTTTCTTATAGTAGAATATAAAAATTATTTAGGAAATTAATCTTAAAACTAAGATTAGAAAAAGTGTTTGAGTTTTATTTATTTTATTTTTCTAAGTGGTTAAATAAAATTAATTTACAATTACACATAAAAGAATAAAAATAGTCAAATTAAAATTTTAAAATCGTTCCTAATTTTGGGATGCCCCAAGCACGATTTGGCATGATATGGGCTCAGGCCAGGGGTCGTGCCGGGCTTAACGTTCAATGGGTCGCCCTGAGTACGACACGTAGCACAAATAGGCCCGCTCGGTTGTTTGCCACCTCAAATGTCCATACTGAGCAGTCAATCTTGCCTTGATCGAGTTTTCATCTTTGGCTATACTGTTTCCTCGATCCCAGTCTTGCTTCTATCCAAAGAGTCAAGACACTCCAATCTTGCCTCAGATTCGAAGAGGACTGCATCACCAAAGACCAAAAGACATCGGAACAAGAGAAACACATGAATTTTCTATGTAAACAACCTCATGGCTAAATGCAATATGGACTAGATTTTACTTTTGAATCTGGAGTTGTTACACACCACTAGATTTTGAGTTCTATGACCACCATCCTGTTTAAGTACTATAATGTATTGTACAAGTATAAATGCAATATGGACTTATAATGTTTAGGTCACATTAGCATATTTTTGTTTCTCTATTAAAAAAAAATATCAGTTGTTTATTTTGTTTGCTTATTCTCTAATTTTATATTTTTAATTTTTTTTGGTTACTAATCTTTCTTTTGGGAACTCATAGGTACTTATTTTCAATTAATTTGAGCTATGGATCGATGGAGTTATGCATGGGAAGACCCAATGGGATATGAGCAACCTCCTCAACATCGAGCTTATACACCTTCAAAGCCATCCATCGAAGAATTGTTTGCTCAATTCAAAGCTATAAGTGTGAGTGTAGATCCAATCATGGAGCAATTCAAGGCTAGCCTACTTCAAGAGCAACCTCCCACCACTTTATATTTGCGAGAGCCTTTCTTTGATCAAGTGGAGTGTATTTCAAGAGAAGAAGTATATATCAAACATCTTGAGCAAGAATCCTTTATGCATGTTGAAGATGGTTATAGTGATGTTGATGTACAAGAAAGTGAGCTTGGTTATGAAAGTTCTGATGCAAGTGGGGTAAAAGACTACATTTCAGAGGGATGAGTGCAATATTGGAAATCTAAGCTTCCAAATGGAGGGGAGATATTTGAAGATGATTCCGAAGAGGATGTCTTTTCTAGTGAGGAGGATTCGGAGTTTGAAGTGATGTACCACAATCCCTTATTTATTGAGGCCGTACTTGAACATGATTCCGATGAGGAGGATGACTTATCTGGTGGGGAGGATGCGGAGTTTGAAGTCATACACCATAATCCCTTGTTCATCGAGGAGGATGCGGCGTTTCAAGTCATATACCATAATCCTTTATTCATTGAGGTCGATGTTCCGAAGGAGGAAGAGAGTCCTTCAATACTTTGTGATGATGAAGAAATTGAAGAGCCAAGGACTTTGTTGCCTCCCACATCCATGGAGATCCATCATGAGCTTCCCAAGGTGGAGAGTAGGACATTGAGCACTTATGTTCTTAATGGGAAGATTGAGATTAAGGTATTTTTACCTCTCAATCCACCAATAAGTGGTCAATGTTTCTACAATGAGGTGATGGATTTGAAAGGAAATGGAGCACTTGCACTCACCCTTTTTCATCACTCTCAAGAGCTTCTACCACTTATTATTCATATGAGCATCATTTCTACACCACTTCAGAAGGAGAAGGCAAGGAGATTGATTCATATCATTTTAGTAAACACTATGTCTGCCCCAGCTATAATAGGTCTAGGGCATATCATAGCGTTTTCCGAAAATGCTATTAAAAGGTCTGCATTTATAGCATTTTGTGAAGTGCTATTGTATAAGGTACCGTAGCGATTTATAAACGCTATTATTACACAATCATAGCATTTAGTGAATGCTCTTAATAAGTATGTTGTAGCTTTTAACAAATGCTATTATACTTATCCAATAGCATTTTGTAGTGCTACTGCCTTTATTTTGTAGCGTTTAGAAAATGCCACAATACTTTTGTGATGACCTGGTTTTCTGTTATTTAATTTTAGTAATTAATAATGGACCAGTTGTACAAATAATTGTTATTGTGCTTTATTCGTAGGTTGTATGTGAAGTGGAATAGTTTTTGTACGTATAATTATTCAAATTTCACAGTTTAGGGGGTCGTGTGAAGTTTGACTTTTTATATGTTGAGATTCTCGGAAAACTTACTTCACGAAAGTTGTAGAGCGTGTCGATACGAGTTCGTGGACATGTGGAACACGTAAATCGGTGTTCGTATGAGGAAGTTATGGCTATCGGAAGAAGTTTCCGTTTTAGTATAAATATGGGAAATCAGAAATTATTTTCATTTTCCTCATTTCCTTTTCCGAAAACCTTTCTCTCTCTCTCTCTTCTCTCTCGGTCGATACCTTCGGTATCAAAGATTTTCGACTGACCCGACCCGAACCCGGTGACCCGACCCGGCTTTTCCGGCGAACTGCGGCGGTCTCCGGCCGTGAAACTTGGTCAGCTGGTTCGCCTCCTCCGTCCAGTCATCCCTGTGGTGTTCTCTAGCAACGAGATCCACCATGTGCGGCGCTGCAAGGCTGTACAGTTAGAGTTTTCGGACCCGGCCGGAAAGCACAACTCCGGCGACTTCATAGCTTCATGCTTCCTTGGTTGAGTTCAGAATAGGCTTCCTGATCGATCTATGGTGTTTGTTTTGATCGATTTACGTGGAAATCGGTTCAACTCAATTTGAGCAATAATCCAAAGCTTGTGAGGTAGTTTTCGATCCCTTAAGCTTGTTTTCTGACTTCGATCCAGTTATGAAAGTTCACAAGCGTGATTAGATGAAGCTTTTTGATGTTGGGAGTTTTGTGAAATATTGAGTTTTGGCCGGCGGCGGTGCGCTACCGCCTGTGGCGGCGTTCCAGCCATGTATGGGACTGTTTGTGGTATTATATATGTTCTAGTCGTTGATACGAGCGTTTCGATATATAATATGCAAATTTTGGAGTTCGTATGAAATTGTTATGATTTTTACAGTTTCATACCGATCGATTTATTCGATCCGTGAGGATTCGAGCGTCTGATCGACTTGTGGTTTGGTCACATCGATCGTGGACGTATTCCGAAGACTTTGGGAGGTCTCGGATGTGGTTTTGCCTCGATTGGAGCCACTTTGGGGGTTTTAGTTCAAAACAGGGGGTTTCGAATTTAAATCAAATGTAAATCGTCACTAAATTGGAAACGTATGTGAATAGGTACTTGACGAAGTACAGTGGACGATTATTTGTGAATTGGTGGCTTTGTGTTTTGTTGAAGACGCAGCAGGAGTTCGAGGTGAGTAATCTCACAAGGTTCTTTATGAACAGAATTACCATTATCGTTTTGGCATTAATTATTTAACTGCAAACTATAGTTGGTATTAGTAGGCATTCCTGAGCGAATGTCTACGTATATATATATTTACGTGAAGTATATATATATCCTTGTGGATGATTGTGATGAATAATGATATGCATGATGATATTCATATTATTGTTGAATGTGACTTTTCAGGGAACAATATTGTGGAAAAAGATGTTTTCTATTGTTTGAAAAGTATTGAGCTTGATGTTACATTTTTGAGTCAAGCGTGACTCATTTTAAATGTATTGGTCCTTGTACCAAGAGTCACAGATGGTGAGCAGGGGTTAGGAAAGCCGAAGCTAGATGTTGTAACGTTTTTAGGTCGGTTGCGACTTATTTAACGTTTAGCTTTAAGACCAGATAGGGTCTAAGAAGATTTCATATCACAGATGGTGATAGGTTGCAGACGGTGACCTTGACGTTTGATTTCATGACCAGACGGGGTATGAAGATCATGTGTCACAGATGGTGACAGAGCACAGATGGTGATAGAGCACAGATGGTGACCTAAATGTTGATTTGAGACCAGACGGGGTCTGAAACCACATGTCATAGATGGTGACCAAGGCAGGAAATAGGTAATCACGTCCGTAGTCGGACGAGTGGTTACGATTTCAATAGGGCGACAGTCTGTCTGCCATTATAGATTATGGGAGTGACGGTCGAGGTCGCTGGAGACTCATAAGTATGTAGTAAAAGGAGAATTCCTTGAGTATTCTTCTTTTATTGTCTAGATGAGACTTGATTTGCTTCTTGATGGTTAAGTTAGCAAATAGAACATTGTCACAGCGGTGATTTATGTTTTCCTTTAGATGGAAAGGTTTTGGAGTGTTAGAAGGAATCATGGCTGCATGGTTTCCTTTAGCTAATGTGTGTGAGTTGTTGATTGATGTTCATGAGTTACTCATACGAGCTTTCATAAGCTTACCGGGTTTTGTTGTGTGGAAACCCGATGCACCATTCTTTTGGTGTTGGGGTTAATCCTGCAGGTCAGGAAAATCGTGGCTGAAGTTGAGGTAGCTATAGGCAGCTGAACGGTTAGGAAGCAAATTTTGTTGGCTTTGCCATTGTTATGACTTCCGCTATGTAGTAAGCTCTGAGGAGCATTTACGCTTTATTTTGTGATGGCAACTTAATTTGTAAATTTGTGTAATATATGACTCTATGGAGCGAGTGCATATTAACTCGGATAGTTTCAGGGCATCATTATGTACTTGTTATAAAGGAAAGATGTTCCAGGTATTTGTATTGATGACTGAACATTCACGCATGTATAATTATGGGATTATATATATCGATTTTCATGTGTGTAAAATCAGGGGCGTGACAACTTTGAAATGTAGTAAGTATGTAGAGGGAAAGCTTATAATCTGAAAGAATCAAAATACTAAATGACATTCATAAAAATCATGCAAGTATTACATAGTCTCAGCCAACATCTCTGTACTTTTCAACTATAAATACAAATCCTACTGAGAAACACAAAGTTTATATAACTAAACTAATCTGTTACTTCTCCAAAGCAGTATCCAAAGCTTGCAAGATATCTCTGAACTGTCAAAGAAAAAAAAAACAAAACAAAGCTTATCTCAAACTCCATACGATTTATATATTTGCATATACTTATACCATTGAGCTGATAGATTATTTTATCATAACTTGAGTATATATAACATTCTTACCTGCAAGTGCTAAGCTGCTAGCTTATCGGCCAAAGAATAAGATTCTATTTAATGGCAGTATCCACCTATAAACTTTTCCCAGCAATATGAAAATTTTCCTTCATCAATTTGTTGACTCAGTTTTGACAGCTGATCGAGTGTCATCCAATTTTCTCTCTACTGCAAATATTGCTGCCATTGTTTTATCTGGGACCATCTTTGATCAGACTTCACTTTCTCATTAACCATTGAAAGGCCTACTGTCAATTTCTCTGTGAGCCCCACTCTCCTGAAACCAAGTTAATTTCTCAGATCACTTGCTATCAACTGATGCTTTCCATCAAATGCTTTAGCCTTGTTCACTGCATCTTATCCAATTGCTGAATCTTTTGCAAACATACTAGACACTACATCTTGAGCTCTATTGACATATATACACCTTTCCATTGTTAGGAGATCCATCTTTATCCTGTGAACAAAAACACATTACCCTAAGCTAGTTTTGGAATTTTAAAGGTAAATATCAAGACAATTACTGATTACTTAAAAGAAAAGGTTTTTTCATAGTTTATTTATGTATGTACATCATCCCTGGGATCACTAACCAACATACTTCTAGGTAATTTATTGTACAAAAGGATATGTGAATAGGAAAACATAATCAATTTCTATCATCCTTCTATCACTGAAAAGCCCAAAGAATGAAACGTTCACATACTCAAAGACCCTGGAATATCGTCATAAGTTCTCTACACTTGTTTCCATTTCCAGGCAAAATCTAACATACAGTAAAAAAGCACTTACTTCCCTTTATAGGATTTGTTTTCAACAGGTTACAATTCATAAAAGTGTCAGATGTGTGGTGGTGTTATTAGCTACCTCAGCATTTGGTGAAACATTTTCAGTATGGGCAGCACAAACAGCACTTTCCACCATTCTTACTTCCTGCATAAATTGTACTAATAAACTGCAAGTTTTGGCCAAAGGAAGGAAACAACAAATTGCAGACAACTTTCAAGGAAACTTACTAGCATCTCATTGTTTAGTACATAATTTTCAACAGGAGATATAGTCACAATCTTATCGACCATTGTTGCTCCCTGCAATCCAAAACACAAGTTTTTTTTTTCTGTTAGTGCTAAAAGTCCGGCGGTAACCGATCTTTTGTTTAACGCGGGTCCGGAGGGCGGACCGCTACTCTGAGGATTGATGTATAGCCTTCACTAGCTGTTACACGAGAAACAGGGCGTCAGAGGGAGACCGCGTTGGGCGGTCTTCACTTCTCCTATGCCTAAGTTAGTCAATGCATACGGGCGGCATAACAATAGGTGAGTAGTAAATGCGTAATAAATGAGGAGAGAGGAGAGAACCTTTTATAGGTGAGGAGAAGACTGATCTTCTTCTTGTTTTCGATGTGAGACTGATGTAAATTGATTCCCAGCGTCATGAGCTTCTGATGCTACCTTGTCGCGGCACATCAGTAGTGATCTGGGGGTGATCCGAGGCTCAGGCGGTAGCCCGCCTGGCAGTGTTTCCATAGGTCACTCCTTTGGCGGGAGTTTGTCCCTCTGGCGGTATAATGAGCGTGACAGGGTCCGCCCCGAATTCCACCCTGGAATCCGAAGCAGCCCCGCGGGACCCACCTTTAAAGAAGGTTTACCAAAAATTTCGGCATAACCTCCCTTAAAAATGGGCAACCCAAAACCTGTAGAATTTCAATTTCACTTCTAAACAACCCTCCCAAAACTTCTGGAGCCACCCTGCTCCCAAAACCGCACAACTCCACAATTTAGAGTATCAAATTATCCAATTAACTCAAATTACAACCAAGTCATAGGTTACAATATTAATACAAAAATCTCAAGGTTATCAGAGCAGTCTAGGACCAAAAGAACAACGATATACATAGTAGGTTAGCAAGTAACCTACGAGGGATAGATGACAGCGGTGGTGCTAAGCCTCAACTCCTAAAGCCGAACAGCTACACTGCGAACTGGGCATTTGAAACTTAAGGGCCCAGGGAAAAGTATATAAAAACGTTAGCGTGAGTGGACAAAAATAAACAATTTCAAACAAAAGGGATTTTATACTTTCCCACATTTATTTCTTTAAAGATTCCCGATGCATGCAATGATTAACAAAAATAAAATAAGAGGAGTTCTGCTCATGAAAGCCGACTAGCCCCGCTAGTCACAAACGAATAAAGGAAAAGGTTGATACTCAGATACTCAAGGAAATAAAACCAGCCCCGCTGGCTAAAATAAATCGGACTAGCCCCGCTAGTCGAAAATAGTATAATGAGTAGGGGAAGATGATAGCCATACGAGTGAGCCTCCCAGGCTAAAGTACTCTCATTACTCCTGTAATATACCCTTACGCCACTATATGTAGCGATAGGATACTGGGCTTCAGAATTACTGTCACAGATACAGTAACCAGCGCCACAAAGGCGGAGGGCTTCGGTGATCCCATCACCTCGCCACAAAGGCGGAAGATCAATGCTAGCAATGATAAGTCACCCAAAGTATGGCAAAAGAAAATCCGAAAACCAAGTAAATCCATAAGTACATAAAGCTTCCCCATCTCTCGTAAATGAATTTCCAACGACGTGTCCCACACGCCAAGATAATCTCAAGTTCAAAATAAATAGGAGATAAATAAGTATAAAGATTTACTCCATCGAAATCTCATTTCGAAAAAAAAATCTCATAAAAATCTCAAATCGCCGAGTATAAATATAATATAAATAGTATAAATCCGGGAATCATATCGGAAATAAATAAATAAAAGAAGATAAGCGTAATCCAATGACGTGACCCCGCAAGCCATAAAATCTTCAAGTAAATCGATTAAACGAAACCGTTTCCGAAATAACCACATGCTCGAGAAAGTAAATTGATAAATAAATTATAACTTCGGAACCGATTAAATAAATGCATGCATCATTCTTTGAAAAATAAAAGTCCACTCACGATATACGGCTAACGTGGTATCCAAGCGTAAGGATCCTCGTCGAGCGATAGGTCGGTATCACGTCCTGTACACAATTATAATCCGTAAACAACAATTTGATAAATATTTACGATAATCAATAATTAATCTCAAAACCCATAACCTCAACTTCTCCAATCCTCTTCCACACCCAATCAAACTTCACCATTAATATCCATCCGTCGATTAATGTATTCCATATCGGAACAAGGGAAATCCGAAGGTCGGATTCCCACAATTCAACAACCGAAACTCCCAAACTTCGGAAATTCATAATCCATGTCAAACTTCTCCCAAAATTAACCAAAATGACATATTTAACCACTACAACAATTATAGAATTTAATAAGCTAAAAATTGAAATTAAAAAGCACCCCTACGCGCCTCCACGAGCAACCTACAGTGACGGCCACCACCTCCGATGGCTACCAAATTTCGGCAGCAACAACTACTCAACACGCCCAATCTTTTTCTCAACTACAACACAATCTAATTTTACCTTGAAACAGTCGAAATCAACCGGTTAAGAAAACCCAGAAATTCAAGAACCCTAGGTTTGGGAATTTCCTCGATTCGACCTCCACGCTGCAAAATGAAGTGAATGACCTTAGGGGAAATGATCACCGGCAAAAACCCAACCTTCGACCCCAGTTTGGTGGCCGGAGACTGCCGGAATCGCCGGAATCTAAGGAAATTCCAAACTGCTACAGTGAAACTTCAATGACTCGATGCGTCATTTTCCGGCCAAGCCGCCGTGAGTTACCGCCGTGGGGAGGTTGGGTAGGAGTAGAGGAGTCGACCGGTGCCGGTTGTTCGCTCCCAGGTGGCCGGAAGAGAGAGATGGCTGGAGTTGCAGAGAGCGCCGAGGACAGGGAGAAAACGCGGGAGAAAGGAGAGAGAAAGAGAAAGGAAAAAAAACTTACCGGCCACAGTAACTTTTTCAAATATATACTACTTACCATGAATAGTAACTTCCTTAATTCGCTCATAACTTTCGCATACGAACTCCGATTTCTACGTACCACATATGCATGCGCTCGATTTAACGTCCTCTACAACTTTCATGAAGGAAATTTTCTCAAATTTTGACCCGAACAAAAAGTCGACTTTTAGGGCCACTAAACGTACTGAAACGATAGTAAAAGTGAAAATAAAGGTCGTTTACCGTCTAAATGACTAGTAAACGGGTACTTGAGATACGGGACGTTACAGAGCGTGGCTCATTCTAGCTAATTATGCTTACAAATGCACGTGTAGGTACAAGTCCCCAAGTCCCCAGTCAAGGAGGGCAATCTTGGTTGGGGAGATGATCGGCGGTGTGAAGCGTTACCTCCGCTAGACTTGCAAAAAGCATAATTAGCGTCAGTGCGTTGTCGACCATGGGTTTACTTAGTGAACGCTTTATACCCTTTCGGGGTGGGCCCCTGCTAGGCCCGCCAGGGAGTCCCCCACTCCCTAGGCAAGACGGATCTCCGGATGGTCGGCAAATTGTTTGTTGAGGGGGAGCTGCACGGAGCAGAGGGTGTTGGGTAGCGAGCCCAATCTTTAGTACCCAAGTGACGGGGGTCAACGAACCTGATCAGGGCCGTCGTAGACTGTTGACAAGTCCCCGTGTCCCGTAGGGATGATCTGACCGTAACGCCGCGTGGCGGTCGCTGTCAGAGTGAAGCGTAGCCTCGGGATTCGCCACTGGCGGATATCCCCCCGTTAGTTGTAGCAGGAAACAGTGTCGCGTAGACGTGCCCGGCGGTATTTTATTGAGCGGTGTTGCGCTCAGCAAAGTAAGCGGTTTGCAAGACGGAAAGGGAGCTCTACCTGCAGTGTTGCGTGTAGCAGAGGCTGCCTTTCTTGCAAGTTGACGAGTGGAAGTTCCGCTAACGGAGACTTCGCTACTTGGAAGGCGACAAGTGAGAAGTTCCGCCAGCGGGGTTTCACTCAGCGGGGACTTCGTCACTTGGAAGGTGACAAGTGGGAAGTTCCGCTAGCGGGGTTTCACTCAGCGGGGACTTCGTCACTTGGAAGGTGACAAAGGAGAAGTTCCGCTAGCGGGGACTTCCGACGATTGGCGATTTCTTCCCCAGCGGTTACTTCCATTAGACGCTTCGTCTGATGGCGGTCGACACGTGGGTAACCTATAGGGGGTTAGCATGCGGAGGCGTGTCTCCTCAGCCTAGCCGTCTCCTTGCCATTAATGTAAGTAATGATGGACTTTGTCTCCTCGGTTAATCTGGATAGTAAGTGGAGTCGTGGGACACGTGTACGGCTGGTATGTGATGTCGTTTTTTAGTGGACCGCCTAGAATTGTTTGACGTTGACATAAAAAAGGGGGGGAAGTTAGCGAGATTTGACACTTTGCTAAAGCTTCAAACTTCACTCTTCGTCTTCAAGCTCTGCTGATCTAAGATTCGAGAAGAAAACTGCGGTGATTTAGTGGAGTTATCGCACGTGGAAGGACGACGATTTCCTACATTGAAGACGGGTGCTCACGATCTCACCCGAGGCTTCATCTTTGAGGTTGGTATTCTGAACCTCATCCCTGTTTCATTGGATCTTTGCTATGGCCAGTTTCTGGGTTTTGGGTCTTTTTTTTGTGTGATCTGTTCTTCCCCGATATGTTCTGAGGGTGTAAAGTGAGTCTTGGGGCTGGGTTATGGTGTTTGACAGAGTTAGGGCTTAGGGATTTGCTAGATGGTCGAATCTGGGTTGAATGTGTTTGTTCTTGTTTTGGCATTTTCTGGGTGACTGTTCTTGGCGTTCTCAGGTATTAACTGATATAGGGATAGATTAGATCTTGTGTGAGCTGACTGATTTTGGTTTTAGGGTTTGGGATGGCCAACGTCATAGAGATTTCAAGCAGTGAGGACTCTGGGTCTGAAGTGTCGTTCAGCGAGGCGGATAGAATTTTTATTGACTCGTTGCGTCCGTCTGCCCGTGCAGGAACCTCACTGCCAGAACCGCTAGAGGTTGAGCCGCTACAAACCATACCCTGGGACGTAGCTATGGGTCGTGCCTCGCATCCAGAGAGTTCTAGGGCAGGGGAGGCTGCCGCTACCCAAAATATGCGTGATGAGTGGTTGGCAAGCAATAGTGCTGCCAGTGGTTCTGCTGACAGGGGAGAGGTGGAGGGGGAGGATGCTGAGTCAGCGTGGGTCCTCTAGGATGGCACCCTTGTTGATGAGGCGGGAGGGAGGATGACTATTGTCGCAGTCAACCGGCTGAAGCGGATGTTCCAGTTGCCAGGCGTGGTGAAGCTGCGTCCGCCGACGGTGGACGAGAAGTCCTCGATTCTTCCAGGGGGGTTTGCCGCCGTGCATGAGGCGATATTCCGCCAGGGAGTGACATTCCCGCTGGTGCTAAACCTTCAACTCTTGGTGTGCGAGTTTGGCCTTGCCTTTGGGCAGAACTGCCCCAACATGTGGCGGTTGATGCTGGCACTGAACTCGCTATGGCGGTTGTCCGGTTGCGAAGGACCAACTGTGGCGGAGGTGCTGCACTTCTACAAACTGGTGTATGTGAAGCGCCAAGGTTGCAGAGGGCAGGTAAACTTGAGTCGCCGCTAGGGAGCGCCCAAGCTGATCGAGAACCTGAGAGATTCCATGTCTTACTGGCGGGGTACCTTCTGTGTTGCCACGACGGGGTGGGAATACCAAGCGGGGTCCAACGAGGGGGAGCCGACGTTTAGGATTAAGTCGGAGTTTCAGCCTATCCGAGGTTGTTTGTCGGTCTCCGCTGAACATGACTGGCGGTTTTTTTTTTTTATATAGCCTTGTACTCTATATTGACAATTACTTTTTGTTGCAGCGGGGTTGTGCTATAACCTGACTCGCGAAGAAGAGTGTCGCGTGGCACGCATCAGAGGTTGCTGGCCGAATCGCAACTTGTTGGATTTTCGTCTCCTTACTGGCTGGGAGTTGTTGGTCGATCAACAACTAACTCGTGCCATTGCTAAGAAATCTCCGCCACACCGTACCTTTGATCAGATTGTGCCAGGCTGACTACTTTGCTGTTTTTGTTTTTTTTTTTTTGTAGAAATTCCGCCCGGTAACAAAACGAGCCGCGACGCCTTTGCTAAAGCCATGGATCGCCCTGAGATAGACAACTTTTTGGAGACCATGTATGCTTCCGGGCTGTCGCTCAGCAGACGGTTGTGAACCCGGAAACTCTGGCGCTAAGCCCGTCCGAGGTTCCCGTGGTGCTACCCATGCCGCACCACTCCCATCTTGGTGGTGACGGCCTGCCTGTCGTTCAGGCGGGGACTGGTCCAGTTAGTGAGGCGGTGCCGCTGAAAGAGAGGGGTACACAAGGATAAGATAGTGCGGCCGGTGGAGACCGTCACCATTGCGGGGTTGGAGCCGCCGCCGAGGGGATTGAGGATTGCTCCCGCTGGAAGCACACAGGTGCTTCAGCGAAAATGTCGTCAAAATGACTCTGGCGGGGAAGAAGAGGATGACGTAGCGATCACTGGGGCCCGCCTGCAGAAGAAGGCACGACAGGCGCCGCCCAAGGCTCCTGCGGGCGAGGCGAGAGAGGTGCCCGCGAGCAACCTAGACTCCTTTGCCGCGTACGCTGAGTTCTTAAATGATGGTGAGCGGGAGTTTCTTTATCACCTTTGCGAGCAGCTAGGGTTCGGCGGCCTGGAGGGGATTGTACGCTCAACCGCTGTTGACCAATTGCCCTTCAGCACGACATTTGGGCATCTCTCTGTTGGACTGCACAAGATGTTTCTGGCGGCGTCGAAACAGCCTCGGGTCGAGCGGGAGCTCAGGGAGGAGGTGACGGGTCTTCAGAGGAAGCTGGGGGAAGCCCAGGATAGGTTGGCGGACGTGGAGCGGCGCCTGACAAAGGCCGACTGTGATGCAGTGGATGCCCGTGGCAAGTTGGCCGTCGCCATTGAGAGGGACCTGGAGCGGAACAATCAAGTCTCCAAGTTGGAGCAAGATATGTCCTTGCTACAAGATCGGGTGGCCGCCAAGGATAAGAAGGTTGAGATCCTTCAGCGGGAGTCTGCAGCCAGACAGGCCGAGGTTAAACGGTTGGGGGGTGAAGTCGCTCGCCTGGGGGCTGAGGGAAGTTGTGCCGCGGCCGCAGCTGTGGAGTCATTCAAGCAGTCGGCGGAATATAAGAAGGCGCTGACTGAGGTGGCGAAGGCCGGTACCCTTGCCAATGTGGAGATGCTGAAGCAGAAAGGCGCCATTAACTGGGCGAAGGCGTCCATGCCGGTCGTGCCGCCAGCTAAGGATGCTCCGCCTGCAAAGGGTACGACCCCCGCCCAGGTTGATGGTGCCTGCTCGAGTAGTAGGGAAAGAGGCGCACACCTGGCGGATGACTCCCAGCGGACTCCTACCCAGTCGGAGGTGTCCCGTGCTGGGTTCTTGGCGGCCCATACCCTGGCGGATGGTACAATAGAGACCCCAAGTCCCACTGCCCGCAGGTCTGACCAAACAAGCCACCTACATCTGCCGCCGCCTGCCGAAGGTGGAGATGCCGATGGCAGCCGAGCCAACCTAGCCAACCCCTGAAAGATGAAGTTTTCCATATTTTTTGTAGCCACTGAGGCGTAATTAGTTGATGTAATGAACTCTTTTGGGTGGGGAGTCCCAGCCCTATATATATGAAATTTCAGAATTTGGTGTTTGTCATAATGTCTGTACTGCTAGAGTTTTGACAGTTTTGCTTTTGCCAATGAATGAAACAGTAAAGGAATTAAGATTGGTCCAAGTGCACAATGCAGCGGACCAGTTGTCCCTAGTGCTAGACTTGGTAATAATGGTTTGAATAATTCCTCGTTTCATTGATAGCTGACTGATCAGCGTTTACAAAAGCGGGGTAGTACCCGTTGGGTAGCTTCCCTTAGTTAAATATTGAACAAAAATTTAGCTAAGTCAAGATGCTCTTGGGTAGCGGCATGACTATTTGTAGTAATACCGAAGGTGTTCGGTATTCCAAGGGTGGGTCGTTGTGACGCCGTCCTTGTCCATTAAGTAGAAGGTGCCTAGGCTAACGACTTCTACAATTGTTTATGGACCTTCCTAAGTTGGGCGGAGTTTTGTTGGCGGTGGAATGACTTCCTTCATTACCCAGTCCCCCAGTTGGAGGTTGCGGGCTTTGACCTTGGCGTTGTAGAAACGCGATACCAGCTGCTTGTTTTGCAGGTTGTGCAGATGGGCCTTGTGTCGTTTTTCCTCTAGGAGGTCCTTGTCAAGGTTGATGTCGTTGCTGTTGGTCTCCGGGCAGTAGCCTTCGACCCTAGCGGTTGGTTGAGTTACCTCGATAGGCAGGACGGCCTTAGTTCTGAACATCATACAAAAGGGAGTTCCACCAGTGGCGGAACTTGGGGTCGTTCTAATGGCCCATAGAACTTCTGGGAGTTTCTCCGCCCACAAACCCTTGGCCTTGTCGAGTTTCTTTTTTAGCAGCTTCTTGAGTATCTTGTTTGTTGCTTCGACCTGGCCATTGGTTTGGGGGTGAGCAGCAGATGCAAAGCACATCTTGGTACCCTGGTTGGCGGTGAAAGAGATGAGTTCCTCATTATTGAACTGTGTGCCGTTGTCTGTGATGATTGTATGCGGGACAGCGTAGCGGCAGTAGATGTTCTTTCAGAGGAAGTGAATTACCTTGGCGATAGTTATTGCAGTCAGGGGCTCCACCTCTACCCACTTGTTGTTGTAGTCGATAGCAACAATTATGTATTTGAACTGGCCTTTGGCAGTTTGGAATTGACCCATCAGGTCCAGGACCCACGTTGAGTGAATCCATGGACCGATGATGATCGACAATGGTTCCGCCGGTGCATGTGGGAGATCAGCATACTGTTGGCATTTGTGACAAGATCTTGATACCCGCCGGGCGTCATCACCGAGTGTAGGCCAAAAGTAGCCTTGTCGCATTGTGCGATTGGCCAAGGATCTGGCGCTCGAGTGGTTTCCACATTCTCCGCCATGTATCGCTACCAGCACGACCTTTCCCTTCTCTGGGGTTAGATAGCGGAGGTTGGGGTGAGTGAATCCCTGGCGGTAAAGTTTGCCGTTCTGGATGTTGTAGCGGGTTGCTCTTCGCTTGAGCTGTCGTGCCTTGACTTTGTCCTCTGGCAATGTCCCGTCGCGCTTGTACTCAATAATCTCGTCCATCCAGGTTGGACTGATCCCAATGTTGAAGATCTCTGCTAGGGTTTTTGTGATACTTGGTCTGTCGAGACACTCTACTCTTGTGTCCGCTGGACTTTGATGTGGCTGAGCCGTTGCCAGTCTTGCCAGGGAATCAGCCTTGGTGTTCTTTTCCCTGTGGATTTGTGTAATGGTGTGAAATTTGAATTTTTTGAGCAGTGTCTTGACGTACCACAAGTATGTCCCTAACTGTTGGTCCTTGGCCTGGAAGCTGTCGTTGACCTGGTTGACTACCAGTTGAGAGTCGCTGAATATGTTGACACTGTCGGCCCCCGAGTCGATGGCTAGGAGTAGGCTGGCGATGAGTGCTTCATACTCCGCCATGTTGTTGGAAACCTTGAAGTTGAATTTCAACACGTATTCTGCGTTTAGTCCCCAAGTCCTGTCAAGATGATTCCGGCGCCGCTGGCCTTGGTGCAAGAGGAGCCGTCTACATGCAGGTTCCAGTCTGATTGCCGGGGAGACGGCTCTTCAGATATTACCATCTCCGTTCCTGGTTCTGCCTCGATATTGGATTCGAGCTGACGTTCGGTGAGTTCAGCGATGAAATCTGCCACCGCCTGGCCCTTCATGGCAGTTCTTGGTTTGTAATCTATGTCAAACTCGCTGAGCTCAATGGCCCACTTGCTGAGGTGCCTCGAATGTTCAGGGTTCTGCATTACTTGCCTCAGCAGTTGATTGGTTAACACATGGATTGTGTGGGCTTGGAAGTATTGGCGAAGGCGTCTGGCGGCAACGATGAGTGCGAGAGCAAGTTGCTCTAAGGCAGGATATCTTGTTTCCGCTCCATTCATGCCTCTACCGGCATAGAACACTGGGAGCTCATCTTGGTTCTCCCACCGGATGATTGTACAACTCACCGCTGATTGTGATACCACTAGGTATATGTATAGTATTTCTCCTTGCACAGGAATGGAAAGGAGTGGAACTGCCGTCAGGTATTCTTTCAAGCCTTGGAACTCCGCCTGGCACTCTGGGTTCCAGTTGGTGACTTTCTTGTGAGTCGTTTTAAGGACTTTGAAAAATGGGGCGCACCTGTCAGTGAGTCTGGAGATGAATCAAGACAGGGCGGTTAGCTTGCCCTGGAGGCTTTGGACGTGCACCTTCCATTCTGGGTCCTTCAAGTCGAGGATGGCCTGCACCTTGTCGGGGTTAGCCTCGATGCCTCGTTCACTGACGATATAACCCAGAAATTTGCTGGCGGTGACGCCAAAGAAACATTTTTCTGGGTTGAGGCGCATACCACAGGCCAAGAGGATGGTTACTATGATTTTGAGGTTTGCCACATGTCCGCTGGCTTTTACGCTCTTGACTAACATGTCGTCAACGTAGACCTCGATTATCTTGCCCAGATGTTCCGCGAACATGGGGTTCATCAGTCGTTGATAGGATGCGCCTGCGTTCTTCAGACCGAAATGCATAACATTGTAGCAATATAGGCCTCTGTCGGTGGTGAAGGTGGTGCACTCCCGGTCGCCGGGATGCATCCTGATCTGATTATAGCCGGAGAAAGCGTCCATCATGCTGAGCAGCTCATGTCCAGCTGTTGCATCAACCAGTTGATCAATGCGGGGTAGTGGAAAACTATCCTTTGGGCATGCCTTGTTAAGATTTTTGAAGTCGACACACATCGGCCACCTGCCGCTAGGCTTTTTTACCATAACCAGGTTGGAAATCCACTGGGGATAGATGACTTGGTGGATGAATCCAATGCCCTGGAGCTTGGCAACTTCTTCTCCTATTGCATGGTATTTCTCTTTGTCGAAGGCTCTCCGCTTCTGTTTGATAGGATAGAAGGATGGTTTGATGCTTAACTTGTGTGTGATAATTTTAGGGGTGATACCTGGCATGTCTGCATATGACCAGGCAAAGACCGCAGCGTTGCCACGTAGGAACTGAGTGAGTTCCGCCGCCACCTCTGGGTCTAATTGAGCGCCTATGCGGACTGTCCGCTCAGGGTGCTTGTCTGAGATGCTGACGACCCTTAATGACGTTCCTGGATTAACTGGCTCCTTCTTTACATACTTCTTCTCGTCATCCCTGGGATCCTCAAAGATATTTGGTGGCGGTGCCCGACTGCCCACCGCTAGGATCTCATGGTGGCGGGTTGACCGTGCTATAGTAGTTGAATAACACTCTCATGCCAGCTGCTGACTTCCCTTGACACAGCCTGTGCCGTTGGGTGTGGGGAACTTCTTGAACAGCATGTATCCGGCGATGATGCACTTGAGCTTGTTGAGTGCTGGCCGACCAACGATGGCGTTATATGAGCTGAAACAATCGACAATTATGAACTCTGTATGTATCTCTGCCATACATGGACTAGTGCCGATAACTAGTCGCATATAGTCAGAACCAAGCGGTTGTGTGACGTCGCCGGAGAAGCTAAGTAGTGGCTCATGATCTTGAAGTAGTTTTTTATTCCACTTAAGGTCGTTGTAATAGTCGCTGAATATGACATTGACAGCGGACCCGCTATCAACCAGGATTCTTCCCACTGACCATTTGCGGAGAATGACGTCGATCAAGAATGGGTCGTCATGGGGCAGATGTACTCCACGTTCCTCCTCCTCTGAGAAGGTAATGGGCTCCCAACCAGACTTTGGGAGTTTGGCTGATCTTTCGTAGTGGATGTTGCAGACTTCCTTTGGGTGATTAGCTCATACATAATGCTTTCTTGCCCTGTGAGACATGTTGGTGATTGGAGCGCCGCCGTTGATGGTGTTGATGCGGCCCAAGGGCTCAATGTCAGCGATCACAGGTGGCGGTTGGCGCACCTTGAACTGCTCCAACTTGCCATCACGGTACAAGGTCTCAATGGCCGTTTTGAGAGCGTTGCAGCTGTTGGTATTGTGACCGCTGTCCTTGTGGTATTTGCACCACCTGCCGGTGTTTCTTGGTTTGCCCGCTTTTGGGTACTTTCCTGGGGGCGGTGGTGGGATTTGATCCTTGCATTGATTGTATATTTCCTCATACAAGGCTGTGAGGACTGTAAATACTGCATACCGCTGAGAGAGCTCAGTTTTTTTGGTGCGGTTGTCCCCATGGGATGGGTGGGTTCCCCAGTAGTGTTGGTCCTTCTGCCGCTTGTTCTGGTAATGGCCCTATTGCCACTCCCTCTTCTTGTCAGTTGGCGGTACGGCGGGAGTTTTGCTAGCGGTCGCCTGATGACTGGAGGAGGGTTGTGTTGATTTTGTTGGTGTTGCTGGTGGCGGTGGAGTTTCTCCATAAGTGATGAATTCTACTTGGGCATGAATGACCGCTTCACTCATGAGGTGGTCGTACACCGCATTTGGATGATTGTAGTTGAGGTGATAGAGGAATGGCCCCTTGAGGAGTCCCTGCCTGAAAGCCGCCGAAGCCATTGTTTTATCAAGATCGCAGCATTGAGATGCTGCCGCCCGCCACCTTGTGACGAATGCCTTTAGTGTTTCTTCCGTACCTTGCTTGACGTTGAACAGTTGGCTTGTATTGTGGTGTCCGGCGAACAGTACGATGAACCGAGAAAGAAAAGCGTGTGATAACGCCTTGAATGAGTCAATGGATCCCGGTGGGCACTTGAACAACCAGTTCATTGCTTCATTGTCCAGCGTTTTGCTGAACAAGTGGCACAGGGTGGCGTCATCGAATCCCTTGATGTTGGTGACCTTCTTGAAGGTGTCCATATGGACGCAGGGATCAGTCTTATCGCTGTAATATGACATTTTTGGAGTGTTTGCGTATGCCCGTCTGACAGCCTGCAGAATTGCAGCGGTGAACGGTCCTGGCCTGGAAGTGAAAAGCGGATTTGAAATTGGCGTTGGGGCGCCTGATTTCGCCCGGACTAACCTTTCTTCCAACTGTTGCATCCTTTCTAGTATTTGAGCGGATGCGTTGCCAGCGGGGCCTTCGCCGGGCATTCCGCTGGACTGATCCTCGCCTGGGGCCAAGTGGGTTTCCCTCGGTTCTTGACCTAGCCCTTGAGCGGTGGGTATGCAGCGATGACTCTGCCTCCTGCTCCAACATTAGCTGGGGCACGGAGGACGGTCCCATTCCCAATAGCTTTGGTGGGTTCAGTGGGACCTGCATATGCACGAATGGTGCTGGTACCAATGCACCGTACTAGGCCGGCTGTGCCTGGTGCTTCGTGATTGTTCGCTCCGTGCCGGGTTGGCGGTTGCCTCCAGCGTTTTTTTTAGCTCCTCAAAACGTGACACCAGCTTGGCTACCTGCTTTTGGGCCTCGGTCTTCTCTTTGCACTCTTGTTCGCGCTCTCTGTTTGCCTTGTGAAGATCCGCCAGCGCCAGCTCATATAGAGAGGTGAGGTCTTGGCCTGGTGGGCGGCTGCTACCTGGGTTTGTCTCACCGCCTGGGTTTACTGAGGTGCTGAATAGTGCGCGGTTGATGCCTACCGCCGGGTTGGTGGGTTGGGGCATGGCTGATTGGTTTGCCTGCTCTTCAGCGTTTCCCCCACTATCGTTAGTCATGGTGATTGTGGTGGGATGGCCTTTTGTTCAAGGATTCCCACAGACGGCGCCAATGTTAATGCTAAAAGTCTGGCAGTAACCGATCTTTTGTTTAAAGAGGGTCTGGAGGGCAGACCGCTACTCTGAGGATTGATGTATAGCCTTCACTAGCTGTTACATGAGAAACAGGGCGTCAGAGGGAGACCGCGTTGGACGGTCTACACTTCTCTGATGCCTAAGTTAGTCAATGCATACGGGCGGCATAACAATAGGTGAGTAGTAAATGCGTAATAAATGAGGAGAGATGAGAGAACCTTTTATAGGTAAGGAGAAGACTGATCTTCTTCTTGTTTTCGATGTGGGACTGATGTGAATTGATTCCCAGCGTCTTGAGCTTCTGATGCTACCTTGTCGCGGCGCGTCAATAGTGATCTGGGGGTGATCCGGGGCTCAGGCGGTAGCCCGCCTGGCAGTGTTTCCGTAGGTCACTCCTTTGGCGGGAGTTTGTCCTTCTGGCGGTATAATGAGCATGGCTCATTCTAGCTAATTATGCTTGCAAATGCACATGTAGATACATTTTCCTTTCAATATCTACAGCCAAACAGAAGAAGATGCATGCTCATTGAAAATGACTCCCAAACACAAAATCAAAACCCGTTAAAAGTATAAATTGAAGAAGATGCCTGCTTTGATGGCTGTAATCTGACAAGGCACATGAGATAAAACCTCGAGTCTTCCCAAGTTTAATCAAGAGAAAAAACTTAAAAAAAGAAAAGTAAAGACATATACATTGCTTATGAAGAGAATAGAATTACTAAGCACACTTTCAATTCTAAGAGAGAGGAAAGCAATTTGAGTACATAACGATAACAAGAGTGCGATTTCAAGAGCTTTGGCATCCTTGAAAGTACGTAACAATTGCAGTCTTTAATTTGTCAAGGGCTCACCTTATTTTCTGGGCAATGGCGTGGCTGTCCACTAACGAGATCGGGTACCCTGACCTTTTTGCCATCGCAAACTGCGCCCCCGCAATGCTGTCGCAAACTGCGCCTCGGCAAACAGTCATTAGTAACATAAATTCAAATTGAGAAACAAAAACCCTAACCCCCAATTTCAGATTCTCATACCCTGACAAATTAATCCCAAATTATTATCCTAACTTTCAATGAGATCAAGAATATTTAAAAACCTAAATCCCAATCACCCATAACATAGAGCGAACAAGAAAAAAGAGAAAGAAGAGGAAGATCGAAGACTTACCATCATGTTCCATAACAGAACGAAAGAAAAGAGAGACTGAGAGAAGATATGAGAGACTAAACGGCCCTGTTAGTTGATGTGTTGCCTTTTCCAAACTTAAAAATGGTTTTAATTTTACGAAGGAGGGAGATGTGGCGCTCTTTATTTTGGAAGCCCGCTCTTCAATTTAGTCTTTAAGAAGCCGGCGCTCTCCCCTCATTTACTCATTCCTAGTTTCTTTCATAGCGTTTGCAAACAAAACCGCTATTATTAATTAAGTTAATAGCACTTTGAGGATAAACGCTATCATTAAATGCTATCAATACACACTTTTGTTGTAGTGCACCTTGACAAAAATTACAATTTATGGACCGGCAATGAAGTCCTTAAACAAAGCGCTAGCTAGGGAGGCAACCCTAGCACATCATTGGTAGTATTTATTTATTTCTTAGTTTATTTTTGAGATGAATAAAGGCTTTGAGTCATTTTTGGGAGGATGGGAGGCGTATGGAGTTTGAAATGTGAAGAATGCCACTACACCAATTTTGTTATCAGACAACGGCAGAAAACCGTTGTGTGATTTGAAGACCCACCGTTGTAGAGTGAGCCGTTGTCTGATTTTTAATCAGACAACGGTGGAACACAGTTGTGTGATAAACACACAGACAACAGGTATGTGTTATAACTGTTGTGTGATAGCTCGGCAGATGGCTCGGCAGATGCCAAGCGCGCAGCTGCGCAGTAGTTGAGGGGTGTCTTCAGACAACAGTGCTTGTTTTCAAGCTGTTGTATGTTAAGCTTGTCAGACAACATATTTTTATTTTGTGTGTTGTCTGATTGCTCTTCAAACTTCAGTTCTTGGACTATATCTGTTGTCTGATTAACTTTTGGGACAACAGAGTTCAATTGCTTCTGTTGTGTGAGTATAAATTAGAAGACACTAATTTGTTAAAAACCGATGTGTGATATGAATGATTGCAGTGTATTTGCCCCAATTTTGGCCATTCGTGCAGTCGCCATTCGTGCAGTCGCCATTATATCTATTCTGTTGTCTGATCATTTGAACATCCCATTCCTAAATTAAATTGTGCATTCATTTGGTCCATTTACCAAATGAACAGTAGTTCATCAAATGATACACCACACAACATTTGAAGCTGGAAAAAGCAAATTATAAATTATAAGTAGTTCTGCAATGATACACCACAACACGAGTCTCTAAAGAGCATAAGAGAATTAATCCCATTTGTAAGGGAACAAAACCGCACCAGTTCAAGCGTGCAAACCACAACTCTAACATGATGTTTGAATTCTATATCAAAACAAGCATAATCTACTCCTAAGTCACCAGTACTTCACCATGATCTTAACTTGAATACCACAGCACACATATTAAAAGTCCTTGTCTCCTACTGTGCTGTAGGAGCCAGCTGCTTCAGTTTTGCTTGCAAAACTAACCCAGCTTCATCAGATATGCTTTTCTTCTTAGAAGCAACCTGCATATCAATTTACAATTTCGTAATTAGAAGAAAACAACAACAAAAAAGGAAGAACTAATAAGCAAAGAAAGAGTTGCCCTACTTTAAAGCAGTTTAAGGTATGCATTAGACTCAAGAGGAGCATTTTTGTCCCCCCTTTGATTAAAACATACAAAGAAAACATTACAACAATCAGCAATCTCCTAAACTCTGGATCAATGGTCACAGAAACACTACTCAATTGCGGCTGCCATAGAGCAGCAAAACAATGAATTTTTGAAGGTAATAGCAAAGTAGCTGAGATATGAAATTGGCATTACAAGTAGCAAACAAGAAACATATTATGCATAAGGAGGTTTTCAATTTCAGGTCTCGTACATGAGCAAGAAAGAAGGAAGACTAATCACCAAACCTAGCAAACGTAAGAAATATTGAAATAGATTCACAAAGAGGAGAACTTTGACCTCAACGAGTTGTTCGAAATTGGACTTGAGGAGATTGATCTTGCGGTCACAGTAGTCTTTGGCTTGAGGCATGTTCTTCTCGATGAAGTAGCCGGTGCCGACGTCGATGAGGACCTGGTCGGGGTCCTAGAGAGTTCCGGGGACGTAAAGGGAGGCGGTAAGAGGGACGAGCATCTTTTTTCCGGTGGGTCGGAGGGAGAGGTCATGGAGGGCGGAGGAGGCGAGCTCAAGGCGGGTGGTGGCGGTGCGCATGTTGTTGAGAGAGTCCTGGAGAAGATTGACCTCCAGATCAGTTTGCTCTTTCACTGCCTTCAACTGCTCCACGCTCAGCTTCTCCATCTCTCCTCTCACGCTCATCGCCATCTTCAGTCGATCTTCAACATGCACATAAGATACTAGCACAAACAAGAATAGATTTTAGTAAAAGCCCAAATGAAAAGGTAGATGAATGCAGATGGCTGGAATATCATGTATGAATGTAAAAGAAATCAACAAATGTAAATCTCCAGGAAAGTTATGTTAAATTCAAAACCATATTAATATTTCTGGAACACATATTATAAATTAAAAGCGTCTTACTTGGTTACAATTTTATCAAACTTGTACATTTTACCAAACTTATTTTTCGGATTCAATTTTAGTTATATTGCTATCCAGATGGCCAGTGACAAAATTACTAGTGCAGTCTAGTAAATCTACTGAAAATTGAATCAGGCTTATATTAAAGTTCAAACAAATAAGCTCACCAACATCAGGTTCCAATTTTGCACTGTTTAAGTTTGACACTAGCTTGCTGATTGAGTCTTTTGTGCCATTCTAGATGAATCAGCAGGGACAAAAGGATCAGAACAAATGAAACCATATTAAAAGGGTTGAATACAAGTTACAAATTTTGCAAAATGAATAAGAAAAATGCACATAAAAAATGCATGATAACTTGAAACAAAATCAGGAGAGCACCATGGTAAAGGTGTGTCACAAGGTGGGAATACGTCCTAAATATAAACATATACATAATAATTTTTTCTGTAAATGCAACAAATTGACTATTACTGACTCTCTCAGCAATTAGGAAACAAATAACTACCTACACTAGGCATGGAAATCATTTCATTTCATAAGGTCAGGTTCTCACAGTGTGTTTCTTTAAACGGGACTGTTATCGACTATGTTTTGAAATATCTACTTGTTCAGTACATACCATTAAAATTCCACTAAATTAATTACCAAGGCAAAAATCACAGAACGTAAACTTGCTTTTGTGAAACTAAATCAGGCAGCTTTTATACTAAACAAAAAAATTAATCAAAAAATAGAATATTTTTGAAAGATACTATTCTGAGTATCTAAAACAGAGAATGTAAAGCCAATCACATATATCATAATCAAATAATAAACCCAATCAAACCCTAAAGCACAAAAATTCTGAGCAGATAAAACAACTATATACTATAGGTAATGCAGAAAGAGAGACATTGTTGCATAAAAAAAAAAAAAATACTTACACACTTCCAGTTTCCACCAACAAAAAACTGCAAAACAAACACAAGATTTCAATCAGATTTGAAAAATCCAACATTGAAGAATCCGCAACTTCATTGACTGAGAGACTAAAGATCTCTCATAGTAGTTTAAAAAGGATAAAAAGGATAGCCTATGCTGTTCTCTAAAACTTTACCATAGTATTTTAAAAAGGATAACAATATCTGTTGATAAGGTGAGATGCATTTGTCACCACAGAAGCTGAAAACTCCTCAAAAATGCACCCTTTACACAACTAATGTTAGAGAATCACTCATGTATTGATGACAATCTATTGAATGTGATAACTTAACTCAACCTAGGTGCAATCAATCGTCTTTGATCCTCTTGAGAAGCTTGTTAGCCTAGCGTTTAACGCGTCGCTTCAGGGTATAGCCAACAATGATCCCAGTAACAAAGGCAATTGCACAGAACTTTGAGCATGTCCACAGGGACACTACTCCTCTACAAGCAAACATAAAAAATTTACCAATTCAGTCCAATTGCAGAAATTCAATCCAACTATTGAAGTTCACTTAACCATAACACAAGTTCATATACTAATTCAAGCCTCACCAATACGTGAACAACTCTACTTAAACACAAGCCAAAACAAGTTTGGGAAGCTCAATAGCAAAACCCAGAATCAATTTGCGAAAAAGCGATTAAAGAACCAAACTTTGGTAGCATAATTGTTAGTTAAAGACAAGGCATTATGGACCTACTGCATAAATTGATCAAATATTTCACGAGTTTCACACCAAAGTAACCCAATTCACACATACAATTAGAAATTTATAAACTTTAAAAGGGTAGAGCTAGATGGGTCTGTACCTAACAGGTCTGGCGACTATAATACGAGACTGATCGGACAAAGCGGCAGAGAGGCCCTCAGTAGAACGAGGACCTTCAAAGGAAGAAGAAGAAGAAGATGATGAAGCTTTTTCGGATTGGTGTGGGAGGAGCTGGTACATCATCCCCAGAAAAGTCACGTTCTTTTCTCTCTTGAAAGGCTCGGAATCCATGGTCGGAGATGGAGATCCGAGTCTCTGTTAAACTCCGGTGACTAGAGTGCACAATTTTAAGATCTGCTTATGAATATCAGAACCCTAAATTTTGCATCTCAGTGAATTAAAACAGTAACGAAGAGCGAAAGCTGACAAATCCAAATCAAAATTGAATCAAAACAGTAAAGGAGACGACGAGAACTTACCAAGTTCGAGACAAATCGAATCAAAGGCGTGAATCGAAGTTCGAGATGACGAAATTGTTTAGGGCTCCTGTGTGAATCCAAGTCTAAGGCTGCTCCGATGTGAATCCACGGATTCACAGAGAAATCTCCTTTAGGGCTTCGAAGGGAAATCTCCCATTTAGGGCTTCGAAGGCTTCGCTTCAGAGGCGGTGGATTTAGGGTTTAGGATTGTGGAGTGAGTCGGGGCAGCTGTGGAGTGAGTCAGAGTGAGAGTCGGACAGCGAGGGAGTCAGAGAGAGAGTCGGGGTGAGTTGGGGTCAGCTGTGGGGTTTTGTGGAGTGAATGTCGTGTCGGGTTTAGCTGTGGGCATTAGTTTGGTCTGAATGGATTTTTTCTGAAGTGTTCTAATAGTTTGGTCTGAATAGATCGATGCTATTGTGTAGTTGTCTAGCTCTAGGACACATGGCCACATAAGCCATTAATTTCATCATGCAGGCATCAGACCATGGTTTTCCACATATCTGTTGTCTGAATGCCACTTAAAAATTTTCAGTTTTGCCACCTCTTGTTGCCTGCTGAGAGGGAATCGAATTTTGGGGGAGAGAATGCAGGGAAATGTTGGAGGGAATAGTGCCATTTTGAGGCAAATCTACACACATCCAAACTTTCCCAATATATCTCCCTTTATCAGACAACAGAAAGTAAAAAAACAGTTGTATGATATTTTGCAAGCTACACTCATACAACAGATATAACTATTCTGTTGTACTTTAGAGTATCAATTTGGAGCCAAATTTGAGTCGATCTAGGAGGGAAATCTGCCGCTATTTTTTTTATGATTCACACAACGGATTATTCTTGTAACTGTTGTGCAATGACCTTCTAAAAAAAAATTCCGAATTTTAACCTCCTTATACAACGTTAGTTTAGTAAACATGTTGTGTGATTAACTTTTCTTCATCACACAACGCATTTTTTTTTTCGTTGTGCAAAAAGTGTTGTGTGTTAACATTTTTGGTGTAGTGATGATTGGAATGTGGTAGTGAGCAGTTTCTGTCCAGAAAATTCAGTTGACTTTGGGTGACTATAGCTTCCAGTATGCATGATTTTTTGAGCTGAAATTTTATGGGGCTATTCTCCTATATGTCTTGTATTTCGTGCCAAAGTTAGCCCTTTTGAGTTACTGAAACTCCAGTTATTTAGTAGTCAATGCATAGAGGTCAGAATAGAGGCTGCTACTGTAGAGTGACTTGGGGAAGCTACATCCTGTACATATAAATCAATTCGGAGCTACAATTTTTTAGAGATGTATTGTCACATGTCCTCCATATGCTGGTAAAACATTTTTTAATTTGGACCTTCATGGCTTCAGATATAGTGTTCCAAGTGACAAAGGTCAGAAACAGGGCACAGCAGAAACTGCAGAACAAAACAGTGAGTTTGGAGGCTAACTAATTTTGACTTAGAATTAATTTTCCAGTGGAATTCTAACAGAGGTTATCTTCATGAGTCTACTTTCATTTCCAGTTAGCCTCACTCTCTTTTCACCTCTGGAGCCCGTCTTATTGCAGTTTAGGTGACTGAGGGTCAGCAGAAGTCTTCATGACAGATCAGCAAATTTGACCAGATTTAGATTTCTTCTCAGTTGGAGATAGGTGGATCACTTTATATGGATAGAAATCTCTCTAAGACTACTTTCGAATTTAAGGGTTCTCACTTACATATCACTTTCTAATTTTGAGATATGGGCATTAAAATATAGAAAGGTCATTGTTGGAAGTTTTCTGCACTCACTAGTTTGTGTTCACTCGGGTTGGTTGAACTTCTTGCACCTCAATTCTTCAATGGAGGGTAATCTATGGGCAGTAGTGAAGTGTGTTGGAGGTGTCAAAGACCATGAGTTTAATGGTGGACTTTAGTCTTTCTTCTATGATGGGCTATTGTGTGACACATTGCTCTAGGACATTCATATGTTCTATATGGAGTTGATATTTTCTTGAGCACCTTGAGCTATTATGGAGCATAAGTAAAGGAAGTCAAGGCCTTGTGCCTTAAGGATGGTGTCTTATATTAGTCTTTGTACATACTAGGGAAGTCCCCACTAGGTTTGGCACTATCAATTATGATCCCTCAGTACCCCCCCAGTACTATACCATGGGCCGGGTTCACAACCCAGCATGGCAGGACTCATATGGGGTGTCACCTCAGCCACCTAAGGCCCAGGGCAAGGCTGGCACAGCCCACCTAATTACATAAACAAGAGAGCTGATATGGCATCAGAAGAACAACCTATGTCCCACATCGAATATAGGGGAGACTCCTTCCCCGTGCGCTAGTATAAGGGCATTAACACAACTACCTTTGAGGGGTAATAACTCCTTTACCCACTATTTACTTGATACTCTTATATATTAGTCTCTCACTAGGGCATCGGAGAGGTGTAAACCGTCCGGAACGGTTTACCCCTCTAACGTTGTATTCTTGATTCAGGGTCTAGGAGTTCGATCGGTGTCCCTGGCGATATAGCATTCTGTGTGAGGTACCCGGAGAAAGCCACCAGAAACATTGGCGCGCCAAATAGGGGAGAGAATCCGTCATGACCGAGCCGGAAGAAACGACAAGAGAGGGTAGAAGTGTCGCCTAGGCACTGATATTCTCTCCGGGTACTTCATCAGTAGAAACGCCAAGTGTCAGAAGAGAAATGCATGGTCCAGGACTCTTGGACCCACAACACCCCGAGGCCCCGGATTAGGTAGCTCCGGTATCGGAGTTGGAGTCTATGCGAGCGGAGATCGCAGCCTTTCGGGAACAAGCCAGAATTGATCGGGAACAACAAAGAACCGATAGGGAAACAAACTGCCTTTCGCAACAAAGATTGCAGGAACTGGAAGACGAAAACACCGCTCTGGCCCGCTGGACAGGAGGCACCAGCACAATGAGGCACTCACCCAAGCCCTGGCTAGAGATTCCCTAATAGCAACAGACGTAAATGCTGCTCCGGTAATGACAGGACCGGTCTCGCCCCAACCCCGTTCACTGAAAGCAGTCAGCGGATAATCTAGGTACCGATAGACTTGCTCCCGGAAAGCTTGAGGCATCTATCACCTCCACCGTTACCACAGCCAGTTCAAAATAACCCGCTGGTAATCGACCCAAACACGGCGTTGCTTTTACAAATGAGCAACTCTCTGCGTGCCCTACAGGCAAGAGTAGAGGCAACGGAGAGTAGGGACACCCGGAGAGCCCTGACCGCGTACGAGGATCATCCGGGTCCCTTCACCCAACAAGTAAGAGGTGCCATTCGGGCGAATATATCAAAGCCATTGAAGATCGACTATACGGGAGTCGGAGAACCATACCAACACCTACAGGCCTTTCGATTGCAAACAAGCGTCAAGGGGTATACGGATGAAGTGTGTTGCAATATGTTCCAGGAGACCTTGTCAGGGGAGGCTTTGAGTTGGTTCTACGAACTACCGCCCGGTTCTGTAGGGAACTTCAGGGAACTAGCTGACAAGTTTGTAGCTCGATTCATCTTGCGTACCGATGGGATACACACCCCAAAGGGCCTGCTGAAAGTCCAGCAAGGGGAGAATGAAACTTTGAAGTCTTTTGTTAATCGATGGCAGGCGGCTACCGCTAAGTGCCGGGATCTTAATAAGGAACTGGCGGAGCTGGCTTTCAGGAGGGGCTTAAGGCGTGGGGAATTTCTCTATGAGATTAATCATAACCTTCTGGCTAACTACGACGAGCTGATGGCTACGGCCATCAGACACACCCAGGTTGAATTCGAAAAGTATGGGGACACCCCCAGACCAGAGCTAAGGGTTTCCACCCCGGCCCCGGTGGTCAGGGATGAACCACGAAAGAGGGAATGGGCCCATAGTCAAGACCGGTCATCCCATTCCTCGAGCAAAAGAAGAAAAGAGTCCTCGTCTAGGTCCAACAGTTACGGAACCACCCAGCCACACCAGGAGCAGAGGGCACAGCAAGCCCCGCGAACACCACCACCACCCCAGTATGAGGTGTTCACTATCCTCAACGCTTCATATGAGACTATTTGGAACGAGAACAAGGATGAGATACCTGGACCACCACTGCGAAAGTTCCCAAAGAGTAAACTTACCCAATAGGATACCGGAAGGTTCTGTACGTATCACGAGGATGCCGGGCACAATACCAATCTATGCGTAGCTTTAAAAAAATACTATCGAGTCACTTATCCAGAGGGGCAAGCTTCAGCGGTACTTGCCTGCTAAAGAGATAGGAGCTATAGACGTGTACGGCTAGATCTTCACGATCCACGATGGGGGCTCGAAAGAGCTACCTCCCCAGAGGAAGAAGCGAAACTCTAGTTTCGGTCACCCCACAACGTCCCGCTACCATAGTTAGGCACCCGGTGGAAATCCATCATATTCCTGCAGGAGGAGGAAGCTGATCTGAAGATGCCCCATGATGATCCCTTCCTAATCACGCTCCAAATGGACAATTACATAATGTCCCGGGTACTCGTGGATACCGGGGCCTCGGTTAGCGTCTTATTTCGAGACGCATACAAAGCTTTGAACAGGGGAAGAGCCAAGCTGTCACAAGATAACGAGCCCCTCATTAGCTTTTTAGGAGATATCGTCCAGCCACTCGGATCGGACTACCTATCGATCACGGTAGGGGAGAGTCCGAATTGTTCAACCATCAAAACAAAGTTCATTGTAGTCGACTGTGCCTCATCCTATAATGCTATCCTGGGTCAACAGGCACTCTGGCGTCTAAAAACCTTCATTGCAGGTCACATGCTAGTAATGAAGGTGCCAACCCCGGTTGGCACTGCCACCATTCGAGGTGATCAGGCTGCGGCAAGGGAATGCTATTCTTTGACCGTATCTCGTGGCACAGGAAAGTCTGAGATGTTGCCCGTAGCTACTAACCCTCTGACAGACAGGTACGAAGACCCCAGAGACGATACCGACTCTGACGAAGAACGGAGCGGTGCCGTGGAGGACATTGAAGAGATAGTACTTTCGGAGCAGTTCCCGGACAGGACCGTCAAGGTAGGCACCAAGCTGCCTCCGGTAATCAAGGAAGAATTGATTTCGTTCCTCCACTCTCACGCATCAAATTTTGCCTGGTCATATGAGGATATGTCCAGTATACCAATTGAGATAGCCACGCACAACCTTAGCATTATTTCGTTCTTGGCACCTGTAAGACAAAAGCGTAGAGCCTTCACACATGACAAGTACCGCGCTATCCAGGTTGAAGTGAAGAAGTTGATGGCCATCAACTTTGTTAGGGAAGTGACATACCCTCGATGGTTAGCCAACGTGGTCATGGTACCAAAGAAATCCCTGGGATCAGGGCGCATGTGTGTGGACTACACAAATCTCAACCGAGCATGCCCCAAGGATAGTTTCCCGCTCCCACGAATTGACCAACTAATTGACTTCACTGCTGGATACCGGTTACTCAGTTTCATGGATGCGTTAAGTGGATACAACCAAATTCGAATGAACCCTGCAGACAAGGAACACACTGCCTTCACCACAGACAAAGGTGTCTATTGCTACCAGGTCATGCCCTTCGGATTGAAGAATGCAGGCGCCACTTATCAGCGACTTGTCAACTCCATGTTTGAAGAAGTCATCGATACTATCAAGGAGGTATGCGTGGACGATATGCTAGTAAAAAGTTTGACCTCAGAGGATCACGTAACCAACTTGTCAATTGTTTTCACCATCATATTGCAGAACGGTATGCGGCTTAACCCACAGAAGTGCATCTTTGGGGTCGAGGTAGGAAAATTCCTCGGGTACATCATTAGCCACAGGGGAATCGACGCTAATCCAGAGAAGGTGCAGGCTATATTAGACATGGTATCCCCAACCTACCGGAACGAGGTCCAACCTCTTACAGGTCAAGATTCGTCTCCAGGCTGACGGATAAGTGTACTCCCTTCTTCAGGCTGCTAAAGACCCAGCACATAGAGATAATAGCTTGGACCACTGAGCACGAAGCTGCTTTTCTTGGTCTAAAGGCATACTTAGCCGAGGTACCTCTACTTTACAAACCTGTCCCAGGAGAAATGCTCTACATTTATCTTGCGGCATCTTCGTCGGCCATGACCTCCGCTCTGATTAGGAAAGACTCCGATTGAGAGTACCCTGTGTACTACGCTAGAAAAGGTTACACTGGTGCAGAATCCAGATACCCGGATGTTGAAAAAAATAGCATTAGCCCTCCTGGTATCAGCCCGGAAGTTTAGACATTACTTCCAGGCACACTCGATCACTGTTTTCACTAATCATCCATTGAGGCAGGTTCTGTAGAAGCCAGAGACGTCGGGCAGGTTAATTAAATGGGCCATCGAATTGGGGGAATTCGATATCAGGTACCAACCCCAGACAGCTATTAAGGGCCAGGCAGCGGCATATTTTATTTTCGAGTCAATTCCCTCTCCTAACCGCCCCCGGCATCCCCTGGGCCACCAGCGCCGGATCCACCTCCACCAAGCACTTGGCGGTTGTATGTTGATGGAGAGTCTAACAAAAGGACAAGTAGCGCCGGTATCCTGCTAATTAGCCCGGACAATCAAGTCTACGAGTATGCCCTCAAATTTGCCTTTAAGGCATCCAACAATGTCGCAGAATACGAGGCACTCATAGCAGGTCTACAGATCGCCCGGGAACTCGGTGTCCAGCACCTCAGTATATCCAGCGATTCTCAGTTAGTCGTGAACCAGGTCAACGGTAACTTCGAGGCAAAGGAGCCCCACATGTCCTCCTACCAAGCCTTAGCTCGGGCACTGGTTCAGAGATTTACCTCCTACACTCTCACCCAAATACCGAGAGCAGAGAACGACAAGGTAGACACCCTCGCTAAGATTGCGGCAACTTCCCTAAGTCCTTCCTACGGGGCCACCAAAGTCGAAATACTAGAAAGGCCTAGCACTTCTAAAACGGTGTCAGAAATATTCACGGTGGACCACACAGCCTCCTGGATGGACCCAATCTTAAAGTACATGGTGGACGGTCTAGCACCGGACGATAAGGTCGAGACCAGGAGACTTCAGTTAAGGTCAGATCGATACACGATCATGAACGGAAAGTTATACAGAAGGGGTCACTGCTTCCCCAACCTGAAGGACATACACGCTGGTGTATGCGGTAACCATGCTGGAGCCCGGTCACTTACACACAAGACCCTAAGAGCAGGATATTTCTGGCCAACCATGTCGGCCCTAGCACAAACAATATCTAGTTCTTGCCACAAGTGCCAAATGTATGCAAATATCCCCAGGGCACCGCCCATTGCCCTTTCAATCCTCCTTGCACCTTGGCCATTCTGCCAGTGGGGCCTGAACCTAATAGGAAAACTTCCCACAGTAGTGGGACAATTCAAATACGCCATTGTCGCTGTAGACTACCAAACAAAGTGGGTAGAAGTAGAACCTCTTGTCGCTATCACCACGGAAAAGGTAAAAAACTTCCTGTGGAAGAACATCTACTGCAGGTTTGGGGTCCCGGACACCATAGTCACGGACAATGGTACCCAATTTGACAATGACGAGTTGAGGGCTTACACCGAAAACTTGGTCACTAGAATGCTCTATGCATCCCCGGCTCACCCCCAGACCAATGGTCAGGTCGAAGCTGCCAACAAGATAATCAAGAGGTTGCTGAAGAAGAAGCTCGATGAGGCCAAGGGTCTTTGGGCTGCTAAACTCCCGGAGGTATTGTGGGCTATCAGGACCACGACAACAGAGGCCACCGGAGAGACCCCCTTCTGCATGGATTTCGGATCTGAAGTGGTTCTCCCAATTGAAACACAAATCCAGAGTCCCAGGATCAAATACTTCAATGCGGGTACCAACTCAGAGGGCCTACAGCTCGATGCTGATTTACTCAAGGAACGTAGGAATGTGGCACACATGCATAACTTGGCAAACAAGCGAAGGATAGCTCGTTATTATGATGCCAAGGTACAGTCCTGAACATTGAAATTGGGAGACTGGGTTATGAAGCAGATCTACCCAGTGCCCCGTGGGCTAGATCCATCTTGGACAGGCCCTTACGAGATCGTCGAAGAGGTAGGCCCGCAACCTTTTACATCCGGGACACTGACGGAGTCGTTTCCCGGCATCCATGGAATACTCAGCGCATACGGTACTATTACAAGTAGCTCCCAGAGCATCTTGTCCTAGCTTTTTCTTTTTGACCATACAGTTATGGCAAGCTACCCATCGTGTACTTATTCTGTATTAACCAGCATGTGGTACTTGAATGGAAAAATGAATTATTCAGACCATTTCTAGCATTTTTTTACCTACACCGGGCATTCCCGGATGCAAGTAAATGCTCAAGGCTAGGTATAAAACCCTAGAAATTTTAATTCCTTTCCAATTCCCATTCAAGTTCAAACATTTCCATTCACAAAAAAAAAAGTAAAAACCCAGACAACCAGGCAAATGAATTAAGTCATTGTTCAAGACAAGGACAATTTCTACTTAAAAAAAAAAGGGTGATGGTTATATAAATCTGTTCCCGGGGACTACTGCTCCCGAGCGGTACTCTGGGATCCACCTGCACCAGACTCGACTGCCACCTCTTGGCCTTTCTTCTTCTTCTCAAGGAGTCCCCGCCTGAATTTGTTTTCATCTAGATACTCAGCTGCCACCCACTCCTTGAACTTCATAATCACGGCCTTGGCTGATTCTGCAGCTTCCTTTTCAGAGTCTCGGGCACTCTTCACCTCATCCCTCACCTCAGACATTTCGCCCTCAAGCTCCGCAATTCGTCAGTTCGTTGCATCCAGCTCGGTAACCATCGAAGTCAAGGACTTAATCTTCTCTTTCAGGGAATCCCGCTCCTTTTCCAGCTTGGCTTTCTCCCCATGCAGATACTTCACCTGCCCGGAGAGATTGCTAACCTCCTCCATCAGGTACGTATCTTCCTCGCTGGCATCAATCGCGTACACATTGAACAGTGCCTGCAAACATACCGTTAGCAACACCGTAAAAACAGTTGTTAGACAAGGGTAAAGCGGTCCCATACCCGCATCATTGACTCCCAGGCAAGGCGCCGATTCTCTTGCAGAGTATTATCTTTGGCCCGCACCCGATCGAGCTCTATTTCCTTCAGGTCGGCGAGCATAGATGGCACGAACTTCTCATCAGCAACCCCGTACTCACTCAACAGCTGTTTAATGGGCTTCTTGGGGATTACTGGTATGGCAGGGGACAACATGCCAAGCGAGAGCGACGACTGTGGTCCCGGGGGAGGATTTTTCTTCTGCCTCTTGGCCATGGATTCTTTGACATCCCTGCCGGTATAGGTCACCCCCTGCTTATCCTCGTTTCGGTGTCGGTGTCTATGCGATCTTTTCTTCTCATCGGGAAGCAGGACTTCATCGCTACCAGCGGACCGAGAAGAGAGAGATACAGCGACCGGTACCTTTTCCCTTCCGAGATCAGCTATGGTGACCACATCCTCGGCAGAGGGCTGCTCGACTTGGGTCACGGGAGCATCAGGATCAGGCTCCCCATATCCTTCATCAGTAATCTCCAGTAGGGATTCTTCAACGGATCGACCCGTAGCCTTCGAGTCCAGGTCGACTTTAATGTGAAGGGCGTCTTCTCCCTGGCTCATCAGCATGTCCATCAACTGGTTATCGTCCATCTAGTCGTCCTTCTTACCTTTCCGAGGCTTCCCTTTCGGCGCTTTCACTACAGTTAGTTAGAAAGTTAGTAAGACAAAAAGGACATGGTGACATATACATCCACATTAACATAAATGTAAGCCTCACCGGGGAGTCTCCCTAGCCCTAGCCTATAAAGTATAGAGTACTAGATGAATCTATAAGAGCCTCTCTCCTCCTCACTCCAAACAGCGTATACCCGGGCTATCATTTTCCTTTCCACATCAGATAATGAATAGGCCTGGTCCCCAATAGCTTGGAAAGTACCGGTCAGGTGCCACTTCCTATTCTTAATTTGCCACAGCCCTCCAGCAAGAAATACCTTATTTCTCCACCTTTTGCTCATTGAGGTAGGCATATCAGTAACTAAAGGCTAGTAGTCCCTGGTGGCAAACGTCACGGTACCTATACACGATTGCTTCCTTGAGTACAGAACCTTGTGTACCGTGCGAAATTCATTTATGGAAGGCCACCCTTGCTGGCACGAGTCCCACGTGGCCATCATACTGAGTATTTGTCGCACTGCATTCGTGGTCAACTGCCCCGGTGATAGGTTCAGCATCCGTAAGAGATACTGTAGGCACCGGGGCAGCGGTAGCGATAGCCCTTGGTGGAAATGGTTCTGGTGTAGTGCCACCTATCCCGGGGGAGGATTCGCAGCCATCTCTCCAGCCTTTAGAGGCCTAAGCTCTACCTCGTCCGGTATTCCCCATTTCAGTCTCATGGCGATGATCTCCTTCATAGTCATACTTCTCCCGGGTTCGTCACATACAGTCCCATCCACTAAAGTGTACCTAGGTTTCGGGATGCCCTCGAGAATACGCACTGTAACTACCGGCGCCTCCGCAGATCCACCCTCGCTCTCACCTTCGTCAGTCTCCTCACTACTCTCCGAGAACACCCCAGTCAATGATCCGGTATGCTCCGCTAATTCTTTTTCGGTTCTACTTCGAGCCAAGTACCGGTCGATATCCGCTTCTGCTTGCCTCGCATACGACTATCCCGCATCCCCGGCCTTGGTTTCTGATTCCATACTAGGAGCTATGTCAACCGGGACCTCAAAATTGGCTATATCTGGAACCAGAAACACTAGGATTAGCCTAAGTTCAGGATCTAGGGCTTGGTAAAAGCGCGGATCAACCCCCACTTTCAGAACCCAGAAAATCAAACAAAAACAACAACAAAACAAACCCAGAAACACTTACAAACCCAGAAATACCCAATCGGCCGTAGCGATTTTTACCCACTTTCACACACTATTCACTTTGAATAAGATCCAAAGACACAAGAAAAATTGAAGAAACGCAAATCCCACACAAACCAGACAAAACCTAGAAAGATGCAAACCCAAAAGCAAAACAAACAGCATAACAAACTGGAAAAAAAAACCCCAAACCACATCCTCTTACTGTTTCTTTCCTTTCTTTCTATAGTCGCTCTTCTGGCCAAAGCTTTTCCCACGATTGAGCCTCAAAGCCTTCGTCTCTCCTCTTCACAGTGAGGGCAACAGAAGCAAGCAGAAAGAAAGAAAAGCAAGGAACAAATTCTCAGCGTTTTTCAAGAATTCTCAAATAGTGAGAAGGGAAACAGTCTGTTTCCCTCTTAAATTCAATCTCCAAGGCATCCTGACCATTGAAGCCGAAAACCCTTCAACCATAGGATCACTACACGTGTCCTATGTGTCTCCTTATGCCTCAAAACCTCCAGTTGAAGGGATGGGCATTTATTGTACAGCCCACTCTGCCCCACGTGGCCGACATGCACTACCAACCCTTCCGGGTGCCAGAGGCTCTAGCCCTCATTTTACCCCATTAGGTCCCAGAGGCACTAGCCCTCATTTTACCCCATCGGGTGCCAGAGGCTCTAGCCCTCATTTTACCCCATCGGGTGCCGGAGGCTCCAGCCCTCATTTTCCCCATTGGGTACCGGAGGCACTAGCCCTCATTTTACCCCATCCGGTACCAGAGGCTCAAGCCCTCATTTTAACCCATCGGGTACCGGAGGCACTAAGCCCTCATTTTACTCCATCGGTGCCAGAGGCACGAGCCCTCATTTTACCCCTCCGGGTACCGGAGGCACTAGCCCTCATTTTACCCCATCGGGTGCCGGAGGCACTAGCCCTCATTTTACCCCATCGGGTACCGGAGGCACGAGCCCTCATTTTACCCCATCGGGTACCGGAGGCTCAAGCCCTCATTTTACCCCATCGGGTACTGGAGGCTCCAGCCCTCATTTTACCCCATCGGGTACCGTAGGCTCAAGCCCTCATTTTACCCCATCGGGTACTGGAGGCACGAGCCCTCATTTTACCCCATCGGGTACCCTCGGGTACCAGAGGCTCAAGCCCTCATTTTACCCCATCGGGTACCGCGGGCTCCGGCACCTCATTTTACCCCGTCAGGTATCAAAGGCTCCAGTCCTCATTCTACCACTCTGGGTACCATAGGCCCAAACCCCCCCCCCCCCCCCCCCGAGTACCTGGAGGTCTTCTTTAACCTTTACGGGTTACATTCGGAGCACTGTAGATTAGCTACCTACAGCATAACCCGCTCAAGACATCTCTTGAATGGGAACTTGGGGGACTCCATACAGGTACACTAGTGCCAAACCTTGTGACTAAAATATTTTAAGTCCCCACCCAAGAAACATCTTGAACGGGAACTTGGGGGACTTGTACATACTAGGGAAGTCTCAACTAGGTTTGGCACTATCAATTATGATCCCTCAGTACCCACCCAGTACTATACCATGGGCCGGGTTCACAACCCACCATGGCAGGACTCCTATGGGGTGTCACCTTAACCACCCAAGGCCCAGGGCAAGGCTGGCACAGACCACCTAATTAGATAAACAAGAGAGCTGATATGGCATCAGAAGAACAACCTATGTCCCACATTGAATATAGGGGAGACTCCTTCCCCATGCGCTAGTATAAGGGCATTAACACAACCACCTTTGAGGGGTAATAACTCCTTTACCCACTATTTACTTGATACTCTTATATATTAGTCTCTCACTCGGGCATCGGAGAGGTGTAAACCGTCCGGTACGGTTTACCCCTCTAACGTTGTATTCTTGATTCAGGGTCTAGGAGTTCAATCGGTGTCCCAGGCGATATAGCATTTTGTGTGAGGTACCCGGAGAAAGCCACCAGAAACAGTCTTCTCCGAAGGTTGTGAGCAATGGAGTGTCTGCAAAGGGGGTTTTCCGTAACTTTACTCCGCATTTAGATTTTTATTTTCATAGTTAATTTTTGTGCTTTCGTCCGGACTTCACTCTCATGCCTAACTCCGACACGGATTTAGCTTTCGAGCTCACTTTACAATATTGAGGACAATGTTGGTTTTAAGTGTGGGGGTGATGGCTCGGGTGCCTAAAAAAAAAAAAAAATTTATTTTTTTAGATTAGCTTTTTGTAATTATATTTAGTGGTTAATGCCTTTTCCACCTCGATGACGAGACATGAACTTAACTTGTTGTGATTGTGGATAGATTCAGCATGATCTAGGACTTTGAATTTGTTTTGTAATTGAGTGTATATGTGATCTATGCTTGACTATATGTGTGCACATAGCCTATGGTTAGATTGGTTCATCATAATTAAAGAAGCATATGGATGATTTGATAAACTTGCATGCCTTATTTGTGAGCTTTTGAGCCTAATATCTATAGTGTATGCATTGTTCATTCACTTATTCTTTCACGTGTGTACAATTTCATGACATTGCGTATCTAGAACTTGCTTGAGACCTCTCGAGGCTACTTTTAGCTTACAATGGGATAGAAAGGATTGAGGCATTAGGCATAATACCACCATGGCTAAAGAAGCATATGCCTAAAGATATTTACCACTAGATTGCCACTTTGAGCCTATTTATATATTTAGCCTTTTTGTTCATTTCCACCACAAATCCCTACCTAGCCTTAACACTTTTATCCTACCCTTCCATGGTAGTCAATGAAGCGAGTCGAGAGAATGACTTTATGTTTGAGTGCTTCCAAAGAAAAGAAAAAGTCAAAAGTGTGATGTTACAAAAGAATAAGTGTAGGGGAGAGTGATTTGTATAGAAAACAAAGTTCTAAAAAAAAAATTATTTGTTAAAATAGAAAGAAAGTTCAAGGAAAAGAAAAGTACAAAGAAAAAACAAAAAATTAAAGGTTGCGTGAAGAAAGCAAAAAACAGGATTACGTAGTTTAGTTAGCGGTTTGTACATTGGGATTAGAGTGAGTGACTTAGCATTCGAAAGCAAAAGTCATATGTCTCTACAAGAGAGAGTTGCTTCATGGGTTTCCATGGACTTTGTCTTTCCCTATCCTTCATTTCTATTAGCCACTCGCCCTTAGCCCTATGACAACCAAATAAAAGACCTCTTGATCTTGAATGTTGTGAGCTACCTAGTGGAGATGAGATCGAAGAGCAAGCATATGGCGACGCGTGTTGTGAAATTGCTTTTGAGTGAAACACATATAGCCTCTAAACACTTGAGCGGTAATATTTAGTGAACATACGTGAGTTTAGCGGGTTATGTTAGGTCTTCTATATGTCCATTTGAGTATGGTGGATTGATTTGACACGTGGTCAACACATGCATATACTTGGGTATTTCTCACATGTGCATCTTAATTGCCTTACAAATTTGAAAATCTTATGTTGTGCTTACATCTACTTCATGGTCATGTACATAATTAGTTCTCTAAGGATTATGGTTGGAAAAACTAATACTACACTTTCTTTATGTTTGTGAGTTAATACATTTTCGGATTAAATTTCATTTAGTTTGCTTGAGGACAAGCAAAGTTCAAGTGTGGGGGTGTGATTACACGCATTTATATGCATGTAATTGTATCTAAAACACTAGAAATAAGTTAATTATTATGTAATTAATCCATTTTTATATATTTTGTAGTAAATAAGCGGAGTTGCGAAAACGAGAAGAAATCGTGCGAAATTAGAACAAATTGGAGTTTTCGACAAGTAGGCGACCGGTCAATTGGTCAACCATGAGTCACCTTCGTCCAACAAATGAGAAAGAGAAAGAAATGAAGGCAGGTTTAATTAAATTAATTAAGCATGGGCTTAATTGGACAATGGAACAATGGTTTGATTAGATATTAATTAAACCAAATTAGTTTGATTACAACGGAGCTGCATGGCTATATTGTTTTGGGATTTGAAGGACTACTCATACAAAGCTTCAAGGATCCACCAAGGGACTCAATTTCTACAAGATTCAAGATTTGGGTATTTTGTGGGGTTGTAATTCAAGGCTAGTCATGCTAGCTTTATAGCTATTTGTGACTATCCTTGTTTTCTCCTACACTTCTCTATTCTTTGCTATTTGAATTTTGTAATTTTGATGTTCATGAATATGGGTTGTGAGTATTTACTTTTGGGGGCTAGGGTTTCTAACTCTAGCTCAATTTTGATGTAATTGACATATTTTTCAAGTGATAAATAATGTATTTTCATATGGGTGCACTCTAATTACTATGCTACTTGGTTCTTGATGCATGAATTTAGGGAATTAACCACTCTCTTTGTTATGTGTTGAGATTTGTGATGTGTGATACAATTGGTGGTTCTTTTGTTCACTAGCTTCATGTAATTAGTATGGTGTGTCAAGTAGTTGCTTAATCGAGAATCAAGGATTGCCTATGTTCCTATTTTCTTGTGGCCTTCGCCTTTAATCCTGATGTTATGGCCCTAACAAGGCATAATGATTAGGGTTAGAGAGTTCATTCTTGCCTTAACCAGAAGAATGGATACCAAATAAGAGAAATTGACTTAGTGGCCTTAACCGGCATTAGGTAGAGAACTAAGTAATCATTACATTCTAGGTTGTAACTATTGCATGTTTAAATCCCTAATTTCTAGAGCTCTACTCCTTTAGTTCATGTTTTGGTAGCCCTAGTAAGGTACTAATTCATGAGTTAGAGAGTTCATATTTGTCCTAACCGAAAATGTGAATACCCTTAAGGAAATTCGGCTTAGTGGCATAGACCGGCATTAAGTACGGGATTTGGTTCTCATGAAAATATGTTTGTTTGCTTGAAATGTGTTCATTGCATTGAAATTGCTAGAGAGTGATCCCAATTCTATCTCTCTTTTATTTATTTTTCTTCATTTTTAATTGTTGTTGTTAATTTAGTTTTTGACTTAGTCTTTTAGAAAATTACAATCACAATTTTGAATCTAATTTCTACCTCATTGTAAATAGCCATCACCAGGCTCTTAGTTTTGATTAGGCTTTGGTCCAAATCAAAGCCGAGCATTGCTAAGGCTTGGTGCCTTAGATTAGCATTTTTATTTGTTTTACTTTCCTTTATTTGCTTGTGATTTTAGTTACGATTACCCAAGGATTGTGGGTTAGCCACTAATCCCCGTGGTACGATAACTTTGGGCATTATGCTTCCCTATCTTGACAATGATACGTACGCTTGTGTAAATGTGTATCATGTTAGAAATCATTTGGGAATTTGGTTTGATAAACATGAAGATTTCAGCAATATTTTTGTTCAAGATTTTCAAAATAGATTTCGTTCTTCTGGTCTGTTAATTTGAATTCTGCTGGCAAATTTGTCAATATTATTAGGCCTGTAATTGATATCGTTGGGCAGTCAACTCAATCGGAGGTCTTAAGGCACCTGGTCCAGATGGTATCCATGCAATATTCTACCAAAAGCATTGGGAACTTGTCAAGGATAAGATATGTGATTTGATTTTAGATTTCTTCTCTAATAATTCGTCTTTAAAACTCTTGAACCACACTAATATTGCTCTAATTCCGAAAGTGGGATCTCCTGAAGTGGTTAGTAATTTTAGTCCCATCAGTTTATGTGACTTGGTTCATAAACTCTTCGCAAGCGTACGAATCGTTGTCAAGTAAGGGAAGTAATTGGACCTTAGTTTATCGTACCTCGGGGATTAGGTGTTGGACCTAACCAAGATAATTGGCCGTAGGATATTAAAAGCACACAAGAAAAATAAAAAGTAAAATAAGACTATAAACAATCAAGGCACCAAGCCTTGGCAATGCTCGGCTTAGCTCACACCAAGCCTATTCAAAGCCACTAACTTGTAGCCTTAAGATGGGTATACACAAATGAGTCGATGGATTTAATGTTTGAAAGTGGATTTGAACTTAACAAAAAGTAATAAAATGTAAAGCGATTAATAAAAATGCAAGGAAATTAAACTAGAAAAGTGTGAACAATATAATGGGAATGTCGGGTGCTAGGGAGGTTCCTTCACCCAAATCTCATGTGTCGGAAGCTAATCTAATGTAGATGCAAATTTCCTACTTTGGCGGTAGTCGTATCCAAGGCGGTTCAAGGCTCAAGGACCGAAATACTCCGGTTCAAGGGTCGTAGGAACTCACTTGGCATGAATTAGAGTTGGTTCAAGGGTCTCTAATTCACATCAAGAGGCCTAAAGATTGAGGAATTAGACTACTAAGCGACCCGCCTACGCATTCACGCAATGGGTGTAAATCACCATGCTTATAACCCCTCGAATACGAAATTGAAGGTTTCTAGCTCAGGAATTAGAGAGGGTCAAGCCTCTAACTCCATCCTAGACATGCTCAAAATAAACACCCTAGAGTTGACTAGGCTCCTAGACATGCATTTTAACCCAACAAAAAATAGATATAAACATCCATCATATGAAAATTGCATCATTACATTAAATTAAACATCTTTTACACAAGATTTGGGCTAGGACACACAACCCTAGCCTCCAACAACAAAACTACTCACTACCCATCACCAAACTAACATCAAAATACATAATTGAAAGAGAAAAAAATGAAGAGAAGTAGAGAGTAACAAGAACAAGCCACAAATTGCTATAGAGCAATTATGGCTAGCCTTGATTTATGGCTCCCACTTTTATCCAAATTTGATGTTTAGGAAGCTCTTGATGCTTGGGCTCCTCTTTGAATCTTGTGGAATTGATGAAGTTTTGTGGTGGAATAGTGAAGAAAATATAGAAAATGGGTTGGAGGTGGGTGGTTCGGTGTTAGAGGAAAGGTAAAGGAAAATCTGGGTCTGCGGCTATTGTTGTCTAAGAGAGAGAATGGGATTTTGGTGTGCAGCCGCTGTAGGTCTCTCCCTCTCGAATGGATGGGATAGGTGATATATATATCTGCCAATCAATCATGTGGCCTGGTGGTGTGGTGAGAGATAGGAAAGGATAAAAAAAACAATGGGTGAGGTGGCAGCATGGGAGAGGCTAAAGAGAGAAAATAAAAGAATTTAACTTAAATAAAAATTGGAAGATGATCAGGTCATGTGGCTTGAGTGTGAGTCTGGTCAATTAAACATTGTTTAATTGACAATAGTTGCAGCACGTTTTTGCTAATTAAACAATTAAGCAATTAAGCTTAATTGTTTAATCAAAATATCTACTAACTCTCTTTTTGTCAAAAATCTCAAGTTGCTTCATTTTCGCACCATTTTGCTCGCATCTGCAACTCCGTTTATTTCCTACAAAATAAATAAAAATATATTAATGACATATTTAATTGACTTAAAGATTAGCTTAATTATAGTGTTTATAATGTAATTACGCGCATAGAAATGCGTGTAATCACACCCCCACACTTGAACTTTGCTTGTCCCCAAGCAAACTAAATGAAATATAATCCGAAAATCTAATAACTTACAAACATAAAGATAGTGTAGCATTAGCCTTTCCATCCGTAACCCTCAGAGAACTAATTATGTGTATGACCATGAAGTAGATGTAAGCACAACGTAAGATTTTTGAATTTGTAAGGCAATTGAGACGCACATGTGAGAAATGCTCAAGTATATGCATGTGTTGACCGTATGTCAAATCAATCCACCACAATCAAATAGGCATATACAAGACCTGACATAACCCACTAAACTCACATAGGTTCACTAAATATTACTGCTCAAGTCTTTAGGGGCTATATGTGTTTCACTCAAAAGCAATTTCACAACATGCGCCGCCATATGCTTACTCTTCAATCTCATCTCCGCTGGGTAGCCCACAACATTCAAGATTAAGAGGTCTTTTATTTGGTTGTAATGGGGCTAAGGGCAAGTGGTTAAGAGAAATGAAGGATAAGGAAAGACAAAGTCCATAGAAGTCGATGAAGCAACTCTCTCTTGTAGAGATTTAAGACTTTTGCTTTCGAATGCTAAATCACTGACTCTAATCCCAATGTACAACCCGCTAACTAAACTATGTTATACCCTCTTTTTTCTTTACACAACTTTCTTCTTCTTCTTCTTTTTCTCTTTTTTTTTTTTTCTTCTACTTTTCTTTTCCTTGAACTTTCTTTCTATTTTCACAAACTCTTTTTTTTTTTTTTTGAGAACTTTCTTTTCTATACAAATCACTCACCCCCACACTTATTCTTTTGTAACCTCACACCTTTGACTTTTTCTTTCTTTTGAAGCACTCAAACATAAAGTCATTCTCTCGAATCGCTTCACCAACTACCATGGAAGGGTAGGATAAAAGTGTATAGGCTAGGTAGGAATTTGTGGTGCGAATGAACAAAAAGGCTAAATATATTAATAGGCTCAAAGTGGCAATCTAGTGGTAAATATCTTTGGGCACATGCTTCTTTGGCCATGGTGATATATAGTCCTAATGCCTCCATCTTTTCTATCATGTCGCAAGCTAAAAGTAGCCTCAAGAGGTCTCAAGTAAGTTCTAGATACGCAATGTCATGAAATTGTACACACATGAAATAAAAAGTGAATGAACAATGCATACACTATATTAGGCTCAAAAGCTCACAAATAAGGCATGCAAATTAATCAAATCACCTATATGCTTCTCTAATTATGATGAACCAACCTAACATAGGCTATGTGCACACATATAATCAAGCATAGATCACATATACACTCAATCACAAAACAAATTCAAAGTCCTAGATCATGCTTAGTCTATTCACAATCACAACAAGTTAAGTCCCTGGCTCGTCATTAACCACTAAAATATAATTACATAAAGCTAATCTTTTTTTTTTTTTTTAAGTGACGAAAATAAGGCACCCGAGCCCTCACCACCACACTTAAAACCAACATTGTCCTCAATGTTGTAAAGTGAGCCCTCACCACCACACTTAAAACCAACATTGTCCTCAACATTGTCCTCACCCCCTTTGTCGACCCTCAATTGCTCACGACCTTCGGAGAAGACCAATATGAGACACCACTTCAAGGCACAAGGCCTTGATTTCCTTAACATATGCTCCATAATCGCTCTAGGTGCTCATGAAAAGATCAACTCCATTGAGAAATGTGTAGTGTCCAAGAGCAATGCATCACAAATAGCCCATTAAGGAATAAGGACAAGGGTCCTCCATTAAGCTCGTGGTCTTCATCCCATCAACTCAGAACCCAAAATCATCCTCCATGACCTCCACATAGGAATTGTAGCTCAAAATATCTCCTTATTCTCCACACTTCAAGCACCTCCCAACCTCCCAAAAAGATGGCTAAATAGCCTTATTGATGCAAAATGAACAAGAAAGAACATCACAAGTAATGCTAGGGTTGCCTCCCTAGCGAGCGCTTTGTTTAAGGACTTCATTGCCGGTCCATATGTCAAGGGTGAGTCAAGGGACATCTTGGAGGGTGACCTCCTCCTCTTGAGTGTCAAATGTAGTGTCCAAGTAAGGTTTCAATCGATGCCCATTTACCTTGAAGGGTTCCCCACCATGAAGATTCCTTATTGTGATAGCACCATGAGGGAAAACTTCAACTACCTCAAAAGGTCCGCTCCACCTAGATCTCAACTTTCCGGAAAATAACTTGAGCCTAGAATTGTATAGGAGAACCTTTTGCTTGGGAAGAAATGTCTTCTTCACCAATTTTCGATCATGTATCACCTTGGTCTTCTCCTTAAACAATTTGGCACTCTCATATGCCTCTTCTCAGATCTCCTCCAACTCACAAAGATCAAGCTTCCGCTTCTCACCACTTGCTTCCAAGTCAAAATTCAAAAATTTAATAGCCCACATAGCTTTGTGCTCAAGCTCGACCGGAAGGTGACAATTCTTTCCATAACACAAGCGGAAAGGAGACATGCCAATAGGGGTCTTATATGCGGTCCGGTAGGCCCATAAAGCATCATCAAGTTTAATGCCCCAATCCTTCCTAGAAGAGTTGACCGTCTTTTCTAAAATCCTCTTAATCTCTCTATTTGACACCTCCACTTGACCGGAGGTCTGAGGGTGGTAAGGTGTGGCAACCTTATGCTTGCCCCATATTTCCTCAATAATGCATCAAAAGTTCGGTTGATAAAATGTGTCCTACCATCACTAATGATAATCCTAGGAGTCCCAAATCGAGAGAAAATATGCTCTTTTAAGAACTTGGTCACTACCTTGGAATCATTCTTCCGTGTGACCTTGGCTTCAACCCACTTTGAAACATAATCAACCGCAACTATGATATATTCATTCCCATGAGACTTTGGAAATGGTCCCATAAAGTCTATGCCCCAACAATCAAAAATCTCAACCTCCATAATGTTAGTGAGAGGCATTTGTTCCTTGGAGGATATATTCCCCGTCCTCTGGCATCTATCACAATGAAGCACAAACGAATGACAATCTCAAAACAAAGTAGGCCAAAAGAAACCTGACTGAAGAATCTTAAAAGCTGTCCTCCACATAGAGATGAGTGACACAATGAAATAATCTCAGGGCCTCCCATTGAGGAATACAACGTCTAATCACCTAGTCCTTACCCACCTTCCACAAGTACGGGTCATCCCAAATATATGACCGAGCATCTCTAAGAAACTTCTTCCTGGCCTGTGCATCATAGTTATCCGGAATGAAAGTACAATTGCTAGCTCAATAGTTCACAAAGTCTACAAACCAAGGCATCTCAGTGTCAACACGGAATAAGTACTCATCGGGAAAATGCTCAATCAATGGTATATCAGAAGAGTCTTCGCCATGCTCAAGTCTAGACAAATGATCTGCAACAAGGTTCTCTCTACCCTGCTTATCCTTGATCTCTATATCAAACTCTTGGAGTAATAACACCCAACGAATCAAAGGGGCCTTGGCATCCTTCTTGCTCTAACAAATATTTCAATGCCGCATGATCCGTGTGAACAATCACCTTACTCCCAAGAAGATAACTCCGAAACTTCTCCAATGCAAAAATAATAGCAAGAAGCTCCTTCTCGGTCGTAGTGTAGTGGACTTGAGCATCATTCAAAGTCCGGGAAGCATAATATATCACATGAAGTGCTCGCTCAATCCTTTGACCCAAAACAGCCCTTATAGCAAAATCTGAAGCATCGCACATCAATTCAAATGGTCTAGTCCAATCAGGTGCAATCATGATAGGTGCATGAGTCAACTTCTCCTTAAGTAGCTCAAAAGCTTGTAAACACTCTGAAGTGAAATCATATGGCACATCCTTGCCTAGAAAGTCACACAATGGCTTGGTGATCTTAGAGAAATCTGGAATAAAGCGTCTATAAAAGCCAACATGCCCAAGGAAACACCTAACTCCTTTCACATTCTTCGGTGCTGGTAAACTAGAAATCAACTCAATCTTCGCCTTATCCACCTTAATGCCACGTGATGATACTACATGCCCTAACACAATACTCTCATCCACCATAAAGTGGCACTTCTCCCAATTGAGGACCAAATTGGTCTTCTCACACCGTTCTAGAACAAGGGTTAAGTGTCGAAGACAATCATCAAAGGAATCACCATGAATCGAGAAATCATCCATAAATATCTCCATAAAGCGCTCAGTCATGTCATGGAACAATGCCATCATACACCTCTGAAAAGTGGCGGGTGCATTACAAAGTCCAAAAGGCATCCTCCTATACGCAAAAGTACCAAACGGGCATGTGAAAGTAGTCTTCTCCTGGTCTTCCTTAGCAATAGCAATCTGATTATACCCCGAATAGCCATCTAAGAAGCAATAGTGAATATGACCTGCTAGTCTCTCCAACATATGATCAATGAAAGGTAGTGGAAAATGATCCTTCCTTGTCGCTCCATTAAGCTTTCTATAATCAATACAAACCCTCCATCCATTCTGAACTCGCTGTGGCACATCTTCACCCTTCTCATTCTGCACTACTGTAATTCATCCCTTTTTGGGGACAACCTGAACTGGTGAAACCCATGGCGAATCAGAAATTGGGAAAATGACTCCAACATCTAGAAGCTTAATAATTTCTTTCTTCACTACCTCCATCATGGGAGGATTTAACCTCCTCTGAGCCTCTCGTGTGGGCTTACACCCCTCCTCCAAGTAAATGTGATGCTGACACTTGGATGGACTAATGCCTTTGATATCGGCAATGGTCCAACCAATAGCTCTCTTATGCTCACGTAACACCCTCAGAAGCTTATCTTCCTCAACTTTACTCAACTTCGACAAGATAATCACAGGTAATGTACTCATCTCTCCTAGAAATGCATATCTCAATGTCGAAGGTAAAGTCTTCAGCTCCAAATCTGGTGGTGTTTCATATGAACGAATAGGTGGTGTACTAGAGGGAGGTAAAGGTAAAACTGGTGTAACACGTCTAGGAACATATGGCCTCAAAGCCTCCAAATGTGCAATAGCTTCAATGTGCTCCTCACTCTCAAATTTAGTTCCACCTTGAGCAATGCAAGTCTCCATGTAATCAGTCGATGAATGCTCAATGAAGTTCTTCCTAACAATATCATCCATAACATCAATCCGAAAGCACTCATCAAGATGGTATAATGGACTCCCCATAGCATCAAAAATACGAAATCCAATGGTAGTGTCAAAGACTGTCATAGTGAGTAGACCCTTTTGAACATCAATCTTCACCCCGGCGGTCGCCATAAAAGCTCTACCCAAAATAATGGGTAACTCATCATCATCATCATCACAAGAAGGAGAGTCCATATCAAGTACTACAAAATGAGTCGGCACATAAAGCTCATCTACCTTGACAAGAACATCCTCCACCACTCCACGAGGGTACTTAATTCTCCTATCCGCCATCTTAAGCTTAATTTTCAAAGGCTTAATTGGCTCTAATGACAAAGTCTTGTACAAATCTTATGGCATCAGGTTGATACTAGCCCCCAAGTCCAATAATGCTCGATCAAAGTTTCGTGACCCCAATGGTGCATGGAATAGTAAAAGATCCGGGGTCACTAAGCTTAGGAGGCAACCTCCTTTGAAGCACGGCCGACACTTGCTCACTTAAGTATATATCTTCATTCTCCACAAACTTTCTCTTATTAGTGCACATGTCCTTCAAGCATTTTGCATAGGCCGGTACTTGCTTGATGGCATCAAGTAATGGGATATTGATGTTAACGGACTTGAATAGCTCAATGAACTCTTGCTTTTGTGTCTCCTTCAGCTTCTTTTGATCTTGAGCCCTCTTAACTTGTGGATAGGGAAGTCTAGGCTCCGATGAGTTCAAATCAAGAGGTGGAAAAAAAGTGAGACTCCCCCTTGAACCCCTAAGGGTGGTAACCATCCCACTGGGGTTCTTAGCCCTCAAGGCCTCGCCTAGTGTAGAATGGATCGGTCAACTCCTATCCCTAGAATCCAAAGGTACACTTCCCCCTTGATGTTGTTCCCGATGCTCACTAGATGACGAAATAGGCGGTGAACCATTAGAACTCAAACCCGAGGATGAACCATGTGTATCAATAGAAGTAGATGAAGCAATTTCCGCCTTATTCCTCCCCCCTTGATGAAGATCCCTAGGTGATGATAAAGGAGTAGTGGGGCCAAAATGCACATGCTTAGGTGGTGAGGATGAAGAATTAGCGGCTTGAGATTTTGAAGATGTAGAATGAGATAAAGAAGCCTTCTTTCCTTGTGCACCTCCGGGAAGTACATTTTCTTCATCCCCGGCTTCCTTATCCACCCCCTTATTTCTTCCTTTTGTATACAAAGTCACATCACCCTCTCCAATTTCCGGGGGTACATTTTCTTCCCCCCTGTTCCCATCCTCCTTTGAAATAAAAGTACGATGCATATGCACATTATCATTAGCAACATGGCCAAGAGGTACATTTTCTTCCCCCTTGGCCCCATATGAATGCAACACATTATCATCATCATTATCAATGGAATCCTCAACTAACACATGATCATCATCATTAGAATATGAAAGTGAAGAATGGGAATCATGTATAGGGGTGGAAACATGTGTATCATAAGAATGTGATGTGGGGTAAGTGGGAGCATACATGTCATCACGCATATTCAAAGGGGAGTTAGAAGATTTAGGCATGCGTACCTTATTGTCATAAACTCTCCCACTTCGAAGTGTAGTAATAGCCTTAGCTTGCTCATGTCTCGGATTTTGATCCGGTTGTGTAGGTAATGCACCATGTGGACGTGCTCCAAGCTCTTTAGCTAATTGTCCCATTTGGACCTCTAATTTTCCCACACATTGTGCAAGAGAACTGTGACCTTGAGCAAGAATATTAAGAGTTTGATCGGTCTTCGCTTGGCTTTGTGTAAGAGAAGTATGACTCTGGGCTAAAGCGGCCAATATATCATCCATATGAGACTTCTTTGGTTCCGGTTGTGGTGCTTGCCTATTTTGAAATCCGGGAGGAGCATTTTGTGTAGGATTAACACCTCCAAATGAATGGGAACTTTGACCAAACCCTTGAGTATCATGTGGGGCTCCTCCATAAGCATGTGTAGCACCAAAAGATGGCCCTTGGCCTTGAGAATTGTAACTAGATGTTTGCTGCCCATAATGATTTTGTCCACCAAATTGTGTGTTTCCATGACCGTGAGGACCAAAAGATGAAGAATTAGGGCCTTGATTCCCTCCATATGAATGAGAACCACCTTGGTGTGCATTAGAGGACCCTCCACCATCTCTCCATGAGAAATTTGGGTGGTTACGCCAACCCGGATTATATGTAGTAGAATAAGGATCATTTTGTGGTGGCCTTTGATAAGAATTAATAGCTCTAACTTGCTCCTCAACAAATTCTGGAAATTGTGAAGCCAAGTGACAATCATGAGTAGAATGATTAGGGGACTCACAAATCAAGCAAAGATGTGAAGAAGTAACACTCTTGACATGTGAAGAAGACGAACCACTACCCTGTTGCGCTTGAAGAAGCATCTCAAATTTCTTGTCAATCTTTGCTTCAAGCCTCTCAAGCTTGGAATTCATAACTCCATCATCTTTATCAACATGAGAAACATCGTACACGCCTCTACCACGAGGCTCCATATCAACTCGGCCTCTAGTACCATATGCTTGTGAATCTCGGCCTCTAGATGTGTGATCGTCTCTACCTCCTCTTCTCCTTTGATGATTATCCCATTGACCGGATTGGGTAGCCACTTCCTCACAAGTATCCCAAGCGCCATTAGGACCTTTCTTAAGAAAATTTCCACCCGATGCATTGTCCAATCTCCTTCTATCATCAATAATCAACCCATTGTAGAAAGATTCACAAAGAAGCCACTTGGTGAGTCCATGATGAGGGCAACCTAACTCAATATCCTTGAAGTGTTCCCATGCATCATAAAAAGTCTCATTATCCTCTTGAAAGAACTTGGTCAAGCTATCCCGCATATAAGTAGTCCGATGATGTGGATAATAAGCATTCAAGAAGACTCTTTGCATATCAGCCCAAAAGAGAGAATAGATCTTGGCTTAAGCATATGAAACCAAGTGTGTGCTTGATCTTTCAAAGCAAATGGGAATAATCGAAGCTTCAATCCTTCCAAAGTTAATCCTCCCAAGTGCATAGTGGAACATATGGCATCAAACTCAATTATATGATCATATGGCCTCTCACTAGCCATGCCATGGAAAGTAGGTAGAATAGACAACATGTTAGGCTTGACCTCAAAGTTGGCATTTGTCGAAGGAAGCACAATGCAAGATGGAGCATTCACAATACTAGGACATGAATAATGGCTCAATGGAATCTCCTCCTCATCTTGCAGTTCTTGAATCTCCTCCTAACTTTCCTTATTGGTCTTCCTCTAGGTAGTCTTTGCAAAGCACGACCACTTCTCAAATTGATAGGTAGTAGAGTGTCGCTCATATACCTACGAAGAACCAATAAGAAATCAAGTATCTCAATAACCAAAATATAAGCAAGATATTCACCAAATACCAACCACAAAATTTGACAATTAATTAGAGGGTGAGAAAAGAACGAGACTTAACAAGTAGTGAAAAATAAAATTAGAAACTAAACAACTAACCAAAGAAACAAGAAATGAAAAAAATAAAAATAAAAATAAAAATAAAAATAAAAGTATGCTAAAAGTGACCCTAAATGCCAATTACCAAGGGATTAAGATCCGAAGACCCTAATCCCCGGCAACGGCGCCATTGACTTGGTTCATAAACTCTTCGCAAGCGTACGAATCGTTGTCAAGTAAGGGAAGTAATTGGACCTTAGTTTATCGTACCTCGGGGATTAGGTGTTGGACCTAACCAAGATAATTGGCGGTAGGATACTAAAAGCACACAAGAAAAATAAAAAGTAAAATAAGACTATAAACAATCAAGGCACCAAGCCTTGGCAATGCTCGGCTTCGCTCACACCAAGCCTATTCAAAGCCACTAACTTGTAGCCTTAAGATGGGTATACACAAATGAGTCGATGGATTTAATGTTTGAAAGTGGATTTGAACTTAACAAAAAGTAATAAAATGTAAAGCGATTAATAAAAATGCAAGGAAATTAAACTAGAAAAGTGTGAACAATATAATGGGAATGTCGGGTGCTAGGGAGGTTCCTTCACCCAAATCTCATGTGTCGGAAGCTAATCTAATGTAGATGCAAATTTCCTACTTTGGCGGTAGTCGTATCCAAGGCGGTTCAAGGCTCAAGGACCGAAATTCCCTTTCATGGTATTCCTACTCCGGTTCAAGGGTCGTAGGAACTCACTTGGCATGAATTAGAGCCGGTTCAAGGGTCTCTAATTCACATCAAGAGGCCTAAAGATCGAGGAATTAGACTACTAAGCGACCCGCCCATGCATTCACGCAACGGGTGTAAATCACCATGCTTATAACCCCTCGAATACGAAATTGAAGGTTTCTAGCTTAGGAATTAGAGGGGTCAAGCCTCTAACTCCATCCTAGACATGCTCAAAATACACACCCTAGAGTTGACTAGGCTCCTAGACATGCATTTTAACCCAACAAAAAATAGATATAAGCATCCATCATATGAAAATTGCATCATTACATTAAATTAAACATCTTTTACACAAGATTTGGGCTAGGGCACACAGCCCTAGCCTCCAACAACAAAACTACTCACTACCCATCACCAAACTAACATCAAAATACATAATTGAAAGAGAAAAAAAATGAAGAGAAGTAAAGAGTAACAAGAACAAGCCACAAATTGCTATAGAGCAATTATGGCTAGCCTTGATTTATGGCTCCCACTTTTATCCAAATTTGATGTTTAGGAAGCTCTTGATGCTTGGGCTCCTCTTTGAATCTTGTGGAATTGATGAAGTTTTGTGGTGGAATAGTGAAGAAAATATAGAAAATGGGTTGGAGGTGGGTGGTTCGGTGTTAGAGGAAAGGTAAAGGAAAATCTGGGTCTGCGGCTGTTGTTGTGTAAGAGAGAGAATGAGATTTTGGTGTGCGGCCGCTGTAGGTCTCTCCCTCTCGAATGGATGGGATAGGTGATATATATATCTGCCAATCAATCATGTGGCCTGGTGGTGTGGTGAGAGATAGGAAAGGATAAAAAAAACAGTGGGTGAGGTGGCAGCATGGGAGAGGCTAAAGAGAGAAAATAAAAGAATTTAACTTAAATAAAAATTGGAAGATGATCAGGTCACGTGGCTTGAGTGTGTGTCTGGTCAATTAAACATTGTTTAATTGACAATAGTTGCAGCACGTTTTTGCTAATTAAACAATTAAGCAATTAAGCTTAATTGTTTAATCAAAATATCTACTAACTCTCTTTTTGTCAAAAATCTCAAGTTGCTTCATTTTCGCACCATTTTGTCTCGCATCTACAACTCCGCTTATTTCCTACAAAATAAATAAAAATATATTAATTACATATTTAATTGACTTGAAGATTAGCTTAATTCTAGTGTTTAGAATGTAATTACCGGCATAGAAATGCGTGTAATCATTATGTAATGTTGCTTATAAAATCATTTTGAAAATTTTTGTTTCTAGACTGAAGCCTCTGTTCCACAAGTGTATCAATAGGAATCAAGGAGCCTTTGCTCTCGGGAAGTCCATTATTGACAATATTCTAATAGCCCATGAATTGTTCTATTATTTTAATAGGAAAAAGGCAATTCTAGTTCAATGGCCATTAAATTAGATTTGGAAAAAGCCTATGATCTGCTTGACTGGAATTATATCAGGATTTGCTTGCAAGTTTGGTTTTTCTCCTCGATGGATAAACTTGATCATGAATTGCGTTACCTCTATCACTTTTTCGGTGTTAGTAAATGGAAAACAAGAGGGTTTCTTTGCCCCTTCCAGGGGTATTAGACAAGGAGCTCCACTCTTTCCAGATGGGAAATTGACTCTTATTCAATCTAGTTTATCCGGAATTCCAAACCATTTGATGTCTTGTTTAAAGTGTCCAACTAAGTTGACTAAGACTATTGATAGAGAAGCCAGAAATTAATTTCTTCTGGGGATGGATACCAAAAAACAAACACTGAAAGTTTGATTTTGATTTGTTGGAAGCTTTGGGAGGCTTGGAACAATTTCATCTTCAGACAGAAAGATGTGGTCCTGGCAGTAGTTGTTCACTCTATAGTTATCTCTGGAGTAGACTACAAGAGGAACAATCCGTCAAAAGAAAGGATTCAGACGTCTCATGACAACGTTATTCGGTGGAACCCTCCGCCTCAAGGATTTGTCAAACTCAACTTCGATGGATCAGTAATTAATAATGGAAATGTTGCTGCTGGTTTTGTGTTAAGAGACCAAGATGCCTCCCCGTTATTTGCTGGTAATAGGGCGATTGGTTTCTTTTTTTGTTCCCATTGTTGAAGGTACTGCAGTTAGAGACAGCCTCTATCATGCCTCGTTTAATAATTATCGGATGCTCATTGTTGAAGGTGATTCCAAGCTCATCATTGATGCCATTACCAGAAAATGCACCATTCCTTTGCGGCTCCAGACCCTTATCAGAGACATCCTCAGTCTTGTTGATAGCCTTGAAGAGATTTCCTTTGTTAAAGTCCTTCGTGAAGCGAATTTCGTTGCCAACGCAATTGCAAATTTTGGCCATAGCTCTCTTACGGTGGTTACTTGGACCAACCAATTGCCACTGTTGGCACTTTCTACTTTTAATTTCGATAAGTTTAGGTCTGGTTGTGATAGAGGTTTCTGCTTGTAATATAGTCTCTCCTAAAAAAATAAATTATATAACTAAGAAAAAAATTTGATACTAAATCTTTTAAGATTTGAGTTATTTTTCTTCTTCTTTCTTATAGTAGAATATAAAAATTATTTAGGAAACTACTCTTAAAACTAAGATTAGAAAATGTGTTTGAGTTTTATTTATTTTATTTTTCTAAGTGGTTAAATAAAATTAATTTACAATTACACCTAAAAGAATAAAAATAGTCAAATTAAAATTTTAAAATCGTTCCTAATTTTGGGATGCCCCAAGCACGACTTGGCATGATATGGGCTCAGGCCAGGGGTCGTGGTAGTCTTAACGTTCAATGTGTCGGCTTGAGTACGACACGTAACACAAATAGGCCCGCTCGGTTGTTTGCCACCTCTAATGTCCATACTGAGCCGTCAATCTTGCCTTGATCCAGTTTTCATCTTTGGCTATGCTGTTTCCTCGATCCCAGTCTTGCTTTGATCCAAAGAGTCAAGACACTCCAATCTTGCCTCAGATTCGAAGAGGACTGCATCACCAAAGACCAAAAGACATCGGAACAAGAGAAACACATGAATTTTCTATGTAAACAACCTCATGGCTAAATGCAATATGGACTAGATTTTACTTTTGAATGTGGAGTTGTTACACACCACCAGATTTTGAATTTTATGACCACGATCCTGTTTAAGTACTATAATGTATTGTACAAGTATAAATGCAATATGGACTTATAATGTGTAGATGATTTTATCCCTTTTTTTATGATAAGAAAAAGACTACAAAAAACTACAAAGGAAAGCTCTAAGGCAACCAGCATTGAAATTATCAAAAACTAAAGCAGCAACATTAGGGGGAAGATTCACCAAAAAAAAAAGCATTATGGGGAAGATTGCGACTCAATGATTTATCTTTGCTTCCAACAGTTTAGGAAACTTTAGTGTGCAATGTTTCTATGTGCATTTTTGTTTTCTTTGGTCTTGTTTAAGGAAATAGGATGCAAAGAGAGAATTGAGAGAGAATAGTTGTGTATATTCATTGATAAAAGGAGCCCTATATATAGGGATTACATAGTACAATTTCTTGGAGTACAAGGATTCCTATTCTAACTTGAATTGGGAATCTAAAATCTTCTCTCCTATTACCATAATGGAACTAACCCTAGTTTGACCGGCACACCAATAGTCAATATTCTTGAACACTCCCCCTTGTGCCTCTCAAACTTGGTGATGACGCTTCAATTGTTGCCTCGTTAAAATCCTTGATCGAGTAATAAAAACTCTGTGGGACAAAAAACAACCTTGAGGAGGAGAAAAAGAGTACAACATGTCCTTCACTCCTTGAGATCAAACATGTAGACATCATGCGTCCCTCTGATGTCGACATCTCCCCCCTGATTACTACAATCATAGGAGTTTCAAATAACTTTCTCAATCCGATGCTCTTCACATGTTTCTCAAAAGTGGATTTAGGTAGCGACTTAGTGAATAAGTCCGCTACATTATCCTCTTATCGGATTTGATTTACTTCAATCTTTACAAGTGATTACTGTTGCTGATCGTAAAAGAACTTAGGTGATATATGCTTGGTGTTGTCGCATTTGATGAATCCTAACTTCATTTGTTCAATACAAGCTGCATTATCCTCATAAATGCATGTAGGTTCATATGTGGTAGACGTTAAACCACAAGTTCCTCAAATATGTCAAATTGCAGACCTTTGTCATATGCATTCTCGCACAGTTTCATGTAGAGCAATAATATCTACATGATTCCAGGGAGTAGCAACAAGGGTCTGCTTTGTAGACCTCCAAGATATCGCAGTGCTTCCTATGGTAAAGACATAACCAGTTTGGAAGCGACCTTTGTAAGGGTTAGAGAGATACCCTGCATCAGCAAAACCCATCAAAATATCACTATCGTTTTGATGTAAGGGAGGTGGACTACGCAGGCCACTCTTGGCGGCTCCGGCGCTCGCAGCATTGACATGGCTGGCCATGGCAGTATGAACGGTGGCGTTTTGCCTTATGCGGTCCGATCCCATACTTCCGTCATTCCTTTTCTCTCTGTAGGGATAAACAAGCCCATATCAATCATACCTTTTAGGAATCGAAAGATTGTCTTTACACCAATCTAATGACAACATGTTGATGATGAAAGTACCAACCCCGGCCGGCACTGCTACGATCCGGGGTGATCAGGCAGCCGCGAGGAAGTGCTATTCTCTAACTGTATCGCACGGTAAGGGAAAGTCCGAAATGTTGCACGTAGCTACTAACCCTCTGTTGGACAGGTGCGAGGATCCCAGAGCTGATACCGACTCCGACGAAGAACGGCCCGGTGCCATAGAAGACATTGAAGAAGTGGTCCTATCAGAGCAGTTCCCGGACAGGACTGTTAGGATTGGTACAAGGCTGTCTCCGGTTGTCAGGGAAGGATTGATCTCGTTTCTCCGATCCAACACATCTGCATTCGCCTGGTCCTATGAGGACATGCCCGGTATACCGCCAGAGACATGCACAATCTTAGTATTGTTCCTTACTCAACACCGGTAAGACAAAAGCGAAGGGCCTTCACACACGATAAGTACCGGGCTATCCAGGTTGAGGTAAAGAAGCTGATCGCCATCAACTTTATCAGGGAAGTAACATACCCCCGGTGGTTAGCCAACGTGGTAATGGTACCAAAGAAATCCCCGGGATCATGGCGCATGTGTGTGGACTACACAAACCTCAATCGGGCATGCCCTAAGGATAGCTTCCCGCTCCCGCGAATTGATCAATTAATCGACTCCACTGCTGGGTACTGGTTACTCAGTTTCATGGATGCGTTCAGTAGGTACAACCAAATTCTAATGAACCCGGCAGACGAGGAGCACACTGCTTTTACCACAGACAAAGGTCTCTATTGCTACCAGGTCATGCCTTTCGGGTTAAAGAATGCAGGTGCCACTTATCAGCGACTTGTCAACTCCATGTTTGCGGAGGTTATCGGTACTATCATGGAGGTCTACGTGGACGACATGCTGGTAAAGAGTTTAACTCCGGAGGATCATGTAGCCAACTTGTCAATCGTCTTCACCATCATATTGCGCAATGGGATGCGGCTTAACCCACAGAAGTGCATCTTCAGGGTAGAGGTAGGAAAGTTTCTCAGGTACATCATTAGCCACAGGGGAATTGAGGCCAATCCAGAGAAGGTGCAGGCTATATTAGACATGGTGTCCCCAACCTACAGGAACGAGGTCCAATCTCTAGTAGGCAAGGTGGCCGCCCTGTCAAGATTCATCTCCAGGCTGACGGACAAGTGTACTCCTTTCTTCAAATTGCTAAAAACCTAGCACGTCGAGATGATAGTCTGGACAGCGGAGCACGAGGCTGCTTTCCTTGGCTTGAAGTCAAACTTGTCAGAGGTACCTCTACTCTACAAACCTGTTCCCGGAGAGATGCTTTACCTATATCTGGTGGCATCGTCAACGGCTGTGAGCTCAGTCCTGATTAGGAAGGACTCCGATTGTGAGTACCCAGTGTACTACACTGGAAAAGGTTACACCGGGGCAGAATCCAGGTACCCGGACATTGAAAGAGTGGCACTGGCTCTCCTGGTATCAGCCCGGAAGCTCAGACATTACTTCCAGGCACACTCGATCACCGTTTTCACTAATCACCCATTGAGGCAGGTTTTACAAAAACCAGAGGTATCGGGCAGGTTAATTAAATGGGCCATCGAGCTGGGGGAGTTCGATATCAAGTACCAGCCCTGGACAGCCATCAAAGGCCAGGCAGCGGCAGATTTTATTTCAGAATCAATCCCCTCCCATAACCCAAACCAGGAATCACCAGAACCACTAGCCGCAGATCCACCTCCGCTAGGCACTTGGTGATTATACGTTGATGGAGCATCCAACAAGAAAACCAGCGGAGCCGGCATCCTGCTAATTAGCCCGGACGAGCAAGTCTACGAGTACGCCCTCAAGTTTGCCTTCAAAGCATCCAACAATGCCGCAGAGTACGAGGCACTTATAGCAGGTCTGCAGATCGCCCAGGAGCTAGGGGTGCAGCACCTTAGTATCTTCAGTGATTCTCAGTTAGTCGTAAACCAGGTCAGCGGTAACTTCGAGGCAAAGGAGCCCCACATGTCCTCCTACCAGGCCTTGGCCCGGGCATTAGTTCAGAGGTTTACCTCCTACATTTTTACCCAAATACCGAGGGCAAAAAAAGACAAGGCAGACGCCCTTGCAAAGCTCGCATCAACTTCTCCAAACCCTACCTATGGGGCCACCAGGGTTGAAATACTCGCAGGACCTAGCACTTCTAAGATGGTGTCAGAAATATTTGCCGTGGATCACACAGCTTCATGGATGGACCCAATTTTGAGATACATGGTCGACGACCTAACACCGGATGATAAGGTCGAGGCCAGAAGACTACAGCTAAGGTCAGCTCGATACACGATCATGAATGGCAAATTGTACATAAGGGGGCATTGCTTTCCCAACCTGAAGTGTGTAACACCGGAGGAAGGTCACAAAATAATGAAGGACATTCACGCTGGTGTATGTGGTAACCATGCCAGAGCCCGATCTCTTGCGCACAAGACCCTAAGGGCAGGATATTTCTGGCCAACCATGTCGGCCCTGGCCCAAACAATATCCAGTTCTTGCCACAAATGCCAAATGTATGCAAATATCCCAAGGGTACCGCCCATCGCCCTTTCCATCCTCCTTGCACCATGGCCGTTCTGTCAGTGGGATTTGGACCTGATTGGTAAACTTCCCACAGCAGTGGGACAGTTCAAATACGCCATTGTTGCCGTGGACTACCAAACAAAGTGGATTGAGGCAGAAACTCTCGTCGCCATCACCACGGAAAAGGTCAAAAGCTTCCTATGGAAGAACATTTACTGCAGGTTTGGAGTCCCGGATACCATAGTCACGGACAATGGTACCCATTTTGACAATGATGAGTTGAGGGCTTACACACAGAACCTAGGCACTAGGATCCTCTATGCTTCCCCAGCTCACCCCCAGACCAACGGTCAGGTCGAAGCTGTCAACAAGATAATCAAGAAAATACTGAAAAAGAAGCTTGATGAAGCCAAGGGTCTTTGGGCTACTAAACTCCCGGAGGTGTTGTGGGCTATCAGGACCACGGCAACGGAGGCTACCGGAGAGACCCCTTTCTGCATGGCTTTTGGATCAGAAGCAGTACTCCCTATTGAAACACAAATCCAGAGTCCCCGGATCGAATACTTCGATGTGGGTACCAACTCACAGGGCCTACACCTCGATGCTGATTTACTCGAGGAAAGAAGAAACGTGGCACACATGATAACTTGGCAAACAAGCGGAGGATAGCTCATTACTACGATGCCAAGGTACAGTCCCGGACATTAAAATTGGGGAACTGGGTCATGAAGCAAGTCTACCCAGAGCCCCGGGGACTGGATCCATCCTGGACAGGCCCTTACGAGATCATTGAAGAGGTAGGTCCCGCAACCTTTTTCATCCGAGACATGAACGGGGTCGTTTCCAAGCATCCATGGAATACCCAGCGCCTGCGGTATTACTACAGGTAGCTCCGGGAGCATCTTGTCCTAGCTTTTGCTTTTTGAACATACAGCTATGGCAAGCTACCCATTGGGTACTCATTCTGTATTTAACCACCGTGTGGTATTAGAATGGAAAAATGAATTATTCAGACCATTTCTAGCATTTTTTTTTACCTACCCCGGACATTCCCGGACATAGCTATTGTCAGTTACTCTATTCCGGTAATAAGTGATGCAAACAAATGCTTACGGTATGAAAATACTAGAAATTTTAATTCCTTTCTAATTTCCATTCAAAGTCAGGATGTTTCCATTCACAAAAAGCCTGGACTACCAGACAAAATAAGACAATTGTTCAAAAAGATAAAAAATAATAATAATAAAAAATTTTACAACCGATCGCCACCTGTACTCTGGGACCCACCGGCACCAGACTTGGCCACTGCCTCCCGATCTTTCTTCTTCCTCTCCAGGAGACCCCGCCTGAATTTGGCTTCATCTAAATATCCGGCCGCCACCCATTCCTTGAACTTCATGATGACAGCCTTATCTTGGGCAGCAGCCAGCATAGAGATGAGCTCTTCCGAGGACTTGTACTCCTCCACGGCCTCATGCCTCTCCGCGGGAAGGCGATCCTCCAGGTGGTCTGCCTTCTCCTTCCATGAGACGGCAGATTCTGCAGCCTTTTTCTCGGAGTCCCGGGCGTTTTTTACCTCTTCCCGCGCCTCAGCGACTTCACCCTCAAGCTCCGCGATCCGCTGCTTAGCGGCGGCCATCTCAGTCCTCATTGAGTCCCGCTCCTTCTCCAGCTTGGCCTTCTCGCCATGAAGATACTTCACCTGCCCGGAGAGATTGCTAACCTCCTCCTTCAGATGAGTATCTTCCTCGCTGGAGTCAATGGCGTACACATTGAAGAGTGCCTGCAGATACACCGATTAATGCGTGTATAACAATAAAAAAAAAAAACAGAGAAAATAAAACAAGACGTACCCGCATCATTGATTCCCGGGCAAGACGGCGATTCTCCTAGGGAGTATTATCCTTGGCCCGAACCAGGTCGAGGTCAATATCCTTCAGATCCCCAAGCATGGACCGCACGAACTTTTCATCGGCAACCCCGTACTCACTCAGCAGCTGCTTGATGGGCTTCTTGGGGATTACCTGAATGGCGGGAGATAACAGGCCAAGGGAAGGCGACGATTCTGGTCCCGGGTGATCTTTCTTCTGCCTCTTCGCACCAGTACCTTGGACATCCTAGCCAGTGTACGTTACCTCCCTATCAGCCCGATGCTGATGCCTATGGGATCTCTTCTTCTCACCAGGGAGTAATGCCTCATCGCTCCTAGTGGAACGAGAGGAAATAGGCACTGGGGCAGGTACTTTTCCCATCCTGGTGTCATCTATCATGATAACATCGGCCATGGAGTGCTGCGCGACGTGGGTCACGGGAGCGTCGGGGTCAGGCTCACCATATCCCTCATCGGCGATCTCCAGAAGGGTTTCTTCAATTGACCGACTCGTACCTTTCGACCCTAGGTCGACGTCGATATGAAGGGCGTCTTCTCCCTGGCCCATCAGCATGTCCATCAATTGGGCATCGTCCATTCTGTCCTCCTCCTTGCCTTTCCGGGGTTTCCTCTTCGGCGCTTTCACTGCAAACAGTTCAAAGATTAGTCGAAAGTAAAAAGGACGAGTGACAAAAAAAAAAAAAAAAAAAACTACATATTTGTGTAATATTTTAAATCCCTTACCGGGGAGCCACCCTAGCCCTAGCCTATAAAGTATAGAGTGCCGGATGAATCTATAAGAACTCCTCTCTTTCTCTGACCAAACGGCATATATTCGGGCTATCCTCTTCCTTTCTACTTCGAATAGAGTATAGGACTGGTCCCCGATAGCTTGGAAGGTATCGGTCAGCTGCCACTTCTTATTTTTAATCTGCCACCGCCCCCCAACTAGGAACACTTTGTTCCTCCACCTTTTGCTCATCGAGGTAGGCATGTCGGTAACTAGTGGCTTGTAGTCCCTAGCGGCAAAGGTAACCGTACCCGCACAAGCCTGCTTCCTTGAGTACAGTACCCGATGTACCGCGCGGAACTCGTTTATGGAAGGCCACCCTTGTTGGCACAAGTCCCACATGGCCATCATACTGTATATTTGACGAACGACATTCGGGGTCAGCTGCCTCGGTGACAGGTTCAGCATCCGCAGCAGATACTGTAGGCACCGGGGCAGCGGTAGCGATAACCCTTGGTGGAGCTGATTCTCGTGCAGCGCCACCCACGCCGAGGCAGGATTCGCGGCCATCTCTCCATCCCTAAGGGGCCTAAGCTCCACCTCGTCCGGTATCCCCCACTTCAGTCGCATGTCGATGATCTCCTTCATCGTCATACTTCTCCCGGGTTCGTCGCATACGGTCCCATCTGCAAGTGTATACCTCGGCTTCGGAATGCCCTCGGGAATGGCCACTGTGACTACCGGGGCCTCCGCGGATCCACCCTTGCTCTCACCCTCGTCGGCCTCCTCACTACACTCCGAGAACACCCCAGTCGAGGACCCCGTGTTCTCTGCTAATTGATCTACCCGACCTAAGTACCGGTCGATATCCACTTCAGCTTGCCTGGCAGAAGACTGGTACGACGATCTCGTATCCCCACCCCTGGCTTCTGATTCCATCCTAACTACGGTACCGGGCACAAGGGTTAGCCTAGCCAAAACCCAGAAATTCAAGCCGAAACCCATAGAAACCCAGAAATTCAAGCCAAAACCCATATAAACCTATAAATTCAATGAAAAACCCAGAAAGTGAAACAAACCCGAAAATCTAAAACAAAAAGACAACGACACTGGCATTGTTCGTTTCTGTCTATGCAAACAGGAGGAACAAAAACACAAACAGAAACTGCCATGGCAGAAACAGAAACAATAGACCTGACAAATAAATAAATAACATCGTACAGGCAGAGCGAGAGATCTAACCTCTTCTTCGGCAGACGATCGATCTATCACTCCACAGGCACTCACACTTCTCCCTTGGCTCTCCCTTTCTCTTCGCTGCAAATCTTCCAAGTCTTCTGAGCTTATTTTTCACGAAAGTGAGGGAAAATAGTCGGTTTCCCTCTTAAATTCAATCTCCAATACATCAGGGCCGTCGAAACCGAAAAGCCCTCAACCATAGGATCGTTACACGTGTCCCACGCATTCCCCCATTTCTCGAGGCCTTGGCAGGCGAAGGGACCGGCATTTATTGCACAACCCAGTCTGCCCCACGTGGCCGACATGCACCGCCTACCTAATCGGGTATCAGAACCAAGCCCTCTCTTTGCCCCACTGGGTACTGGAGGCTCAAATTTTCTACCCCATCGGGTATCGGAGCCACGCCCTCTTTTTCCCCATTGGGTACCGGAGGCTCAAAATTTTCTACCCCATCGGGTATCAGAGCCAAGCCCTCTCTTTGCCCCACTGGGTACCAGAGGCTCAAATTTTCTACCCCATCGGGTATCGGAGCCACGCCCTCTTTTTGCCCCATTGGGTACCGGAGGCTCAAAATTTCCTACCCCATCGGGTATCAGAGCCAAGCCCTCTCTTTGCCCCATTGGGTACCGGAGGCTCAAATTTTCTACCCCATCGGGTATCGGAGCCAAGCCCTCTTTTTGCCCCATTGGGTACCGGAGGCTCAAATTCTCCACCCCATCCAGTACTAGGGACTCAACCTCATCTTGTCCCAGGGAGGTGGCTTACCTACAGCGTAGCCCGCTCAAGACTTCTCTTCTGAGGGAACTTAGGGGACTACCTATAGGCACACTAGTGCCAAACCTTGAGACTAAAAAATAATAAGTCCCCACCTAAGAAACATCTTGAACGGGAACTTGGGGGACTTGTACATACTGGGGAGTCTCAACTAGGTTTAGCACTAGCCTCTAAGCCCCTTCGGTACTCCCAGGTACTACGCCATGGGCCGGGTTCACGACCCACCATGGCGGGCCTCACATGGGATGCCACCCTGGGCACCCAGGGCCCGGGGCAAGGCAAGCACAACCCATCTATTTACACAACAAGAGGGCTGATATGGCATCAGAAGAACAACCTGTGTCCCACATCGAGGATAGGGGAGACTCCCTTCCCATGCTTGAGTATAAAGACATTAGCACAACCACCTTTCACGAGTAATAACTCCTCTATATACAATTTGATCTCTACATCTATTAGTTTCTCACTCAGACATCGGAGAGGTATAAACCGTCTGGTACGGTTTATCCCTCTGACGTTGTGTTCTTGATACAGGATTCAGGAGTTGATCGGTGCCCCAGACGGTATAGCATTCTGTGTGAGGTACCCGGAGAAAGCCACCAGAAACAAAAGCCATTCCTGACTCTATCACAATCTCCATCATCTTCCTCCGATTGATATCCCACCGATTTTTATTTTAGTTTGGCTTCCCATAGTTCCTGTTAATGCTCAAGTCCGGCGGTAGCCGATTCCTTGCTTAACGCTGGTCAGGTGGGCGAACCGCTACTCCAAGGATTAAGTGATTCCTGTTACTGCAACACGATAGACAGGGCGTCAGAGGGAGACCGCGTTGGGCGGTCTTCACTTCTGCGATGCCTAAGTCAGTCACTGTATGCGTAGCATAACAATAAATGAGTAGTAATTGCGTAATTAATGAGGAGAGAGGAGAGGACCTTTTATAGGCGAGGAAGGGGTTGATCTTCTTCTTGTTTCCGATGTGGGACTGCTGTGCTTCGATTCCCAGCGTCAGGGGCTTCTGATGCTATCTTGACGCGGCGCGTGGCGGCGAGTCAGTGGTGATCTGGGGGCGGTCCGGGGCTCGAGCGGTAGCCCGCCTGGCCTTGACTTCTCAGGTCATCCCCTTGGTGAGATTCGGTACCTCCGGCGGTACAATGAGCGTGGCTCATTATAGCTAATTATGCTCGTTCTAGCGTATGTAGGTACAAGTCCCCCAAGTCCCCAGTCAAGGAGGGCAATCTTGGTTGGGCAGTTGATCGGCGGTGTGAAGCGTTACTTTCGGTAGACTTGCAACAACATAATTAGCGTCAGTGCGTCGTCACCCATGGATTTACAGAGCAAACGCTTTATACCCTTTCGGGTGGGCCCCTGCCAGGCCCGCCAGGGAGTCCCCCACTCCCTAGCCAAGACGGACCTCCAGATGGTCGGCAAATTGTTTGGTGAGGGGAAGCTGCGCAGAGCAGAAGGTGTTGGGTAGCGAGCCCAATCTTAGTACCCGAGTGGCGGGGGTTAACGTACCTGATCAGGGTCGTCGTAGACTGTTGACAAGTCCCCGTGTCCCGTAGGGACGGTCTGACCGCAAAGCCGCATGGCGGTCGCTGGCAGAAAGGAGGCGTAGCCTGGGGATCCTCCGTTGGCGGATACCCCCCGCTGGACGCAGCAGGAAAACAGCGTCGGGTAGACGTGTTCGGCCGTGGTTACTGAGCGGAACTGCGCTCAGCAACACACGGGGTTTACAAGATGGAGAGGGCCCTGCCGGCGGTGCCATGTATAGCCTAGGCTGCCCCTTGCCAATTGTCAAGTGAGAAGTTCCGCTAGTGGGGTTTCGCTCAGCAGACCTCGATACTCGGGGGATGACAAGCGAGAAGTTTCGCTAGCGGGGTTTCGCTCAGCGGACTTCGATACTTGGAAGATGATAAGAAGTTCCGCTAGCGGGGTTTCGCTCAGCGGACCTCGATACTTGGAGGATGACAAGTGAGAAGTTCCGCTAGCGAGGTTTCGCTCAGCGGACTTCGATGCTTGGAAGATGATAGGAAGTTCCGCTAGCGGGGTTTCGCTCAGCGGACTTCGATACTTGGAAGATGACAGTGAGAAGTTCCGCTAACGGGGTTTCGCTCAGCGGACTTCGATTCTTGGAGCCTTCTAACCAAAAGTTGTGGCTTCGGTCGGACGCTTCGTCTGATGGTGGTGGACACGTGGCAAGCCCCAAAGGGTTAGCGTGCGGAGGCGTGTCTCCTTCGTCGAGCCGTCTCCTCGCCATTAATCTGGAGAGTAACTGCAGCTGTTGGACACGAGTACGGCTGGCAGTCGATGTCATTTTTTTAAACGGACGGCGTGGGATTGTTTGACGTTGACATAAAAGGGGGCGAAGGTCGCATATTTGGCACTCCTCTAAACTTCGAACTGTGCCCTCGTCATCTTCAAGTGTTCTGTGTTTGAAATTGGAGGAGAAAGGCGAGGCAATATCGGCGAGTTCTTGCGCGTGGACGAACAGACGATCTCCAGCTGCGAAGAGTAGTGTGCACACTGCTGTCAGAGGCTCCACTGTCAAGGTTGGTAATCTGGCCTTTTTCCTGTTTGATTGGGTGTCTGCGTTGTTGGATTTCTATGTTTTTCCGTGATATGCTCTGTCGACGTACTGTGAGGGTGTGAGTGGGTTTGGGGAAGGGTGGTTGTGATTGACAATTGGGGTTGTTAGGGCTTTTCTAGATGGTCGAATCTGGGTTTTAGTCTGCATTCGTTCTTGTTTTGGCATTTTCTGGGTTGGGTGTTGTTGATGTTCTTGGGCACTAACTGTTATAGGGATAGGTTAGATCCTGTGTGAGCTAACTGATTTGGGTTTTAGGGTTTTTTGGGATGGCCGACGTCATAGAGATCTCAAGCAGTGAGGATTCCGGATCTGAAGTGTCGTTCAGCGCGGCGGAAAGAAATTTTATTGACTCGTTGAGTCCGTCTGCCCGTGCAGGAACCTCACTGCCAGAACCGCTAGAAGTCGAGCCGCTACAGACCATTCCGTGGGACGTAGATATGGGTCGTGCGTCGCGTCCGGAGAGTTCTAGGGCGGGGGAGGCTGCCGCTGCGCATACCTTGCAGGAGGAGCGGCTAGAAAGTAATAGTGCCGCCAGCAGAACCGCTGGCGGGGGAGGTAACATGGGGAGGATATCGAGTCTGCATGGGTGTTCGAGGACGGCACTCCCGTTGACGAGGCGGGAGGTAGGATGACAGCGGTTGCCGTCAACCGACTGAAGCGGGTGTTCCGGTTGCCCGGGGCAGTGAAGCTACGTCCACCATCGGTAGAGGAGAAAGCTTCGATTTTGCCGGTGGGTCATGCCGCGGTGCACGAGGCCATATTCCGCGAGGGAGTGACCCTCCCGCTGGTGCCCAACCTTCAGATTCCGCTGTGCGAGTTTGGCATCGCCTTTGGGCAAGTGTACCCCAACATGTGGCGGTTACTGCTGTCGCTTAACTCGCTGTGGCGGTTGTCTGGTTGCGAAGGACCGACCGTGGCGGAGGTGCTGCACTTCTATGAACTGGTGTACGTGAAGCGCCAGGGTTGTAGAGGGCAAGTGAACCTCAGCCGTCGGCAAGGAGCGCCTAAGCTGATCGAAAACCTGCGGGACTCCATGTCGTACTGGCGGGGCTCATTTTGCGTTGCCACAGCTAGATGGGATTACCAGGCGGGGGCTAACGAGGGGGAGCCGTCGTTTAGAATTAAGTCAGAGTTCCAGCCCATCCGAGGTTGTTTGTTGTTTCCGTTGAACACGACTGGTGTGGTTTGTGTATTTTTTTTTTGTGCTCTACTGATGATGATGACCTGTTTGTGCAGCGGGGTTGCGGTACAACCTCACTCGTGAAGAAGAGTGCCGGGTAGTGCGCATCAGAGGTTGCTGGCGGAACCGCAACTTGCTAGACTTCCGTCTACTTAGCGAGTGGAAGTTGCTGGTAGCCCAACAGTTGACACGCGCCGTTGGTAAGTAAGCTTAGCTGTATCGTACCTTTGGTGGGGTTGTCCCATGCTAACTGGCCTGCCACTAACTTTTGCAGAGACTCTGCCAGGAAACAAGGCTAGCCGCTACGCCTTTTCTAAAGCCGTGGACCGCGCTGAAATTGATAACTTCCTGGAAGCCATATATGCTTTCGGGATGGAGGCTCAAAAGACGATTGTGGATCCGGAGACACTGGCGCTGAGCCAGTTAGAGGTTCTCGTGGTGCTGCCAATGCCACACCACTCCCATCTTGGTGGTGATGGGCTGCCCGCCGTCCAGGCGGGGACCGGCGGGGTGAGTGAAGCAACGCCGAGGAAAGAGAGGGCGCCGGCCCTTCGGCGCGGCGTGGCGAAGAAAGCGGTGCGCCCCACCGAGGGTGTTACCATAGCGGGGTTGGCGCCGCTGGCGGGGGTTCGAGGCCAACTGTTGCTGGGAGCACGCTGGTGCTCCAGCGAAAACGCCGCCAGCCGGACTCTGGTGAGGAGGAGGAAGTGGAGGTAACGGGGGCCCGAGAGCAACCCAAGAAGTCGAGGCAGGCTCCGCCCGGGGCCGTTGCGGATGTGGCGGAAGAGGTGGGTGCGAGCGGCCTGGACTCATTCGCTGCCTACGCCGAGTTCCTTAATGATGGTGAGCGGGACTTCCTATATCACCTCTGCGAGCGGCTAGGGTTCGGCGGTCTGGAGGGGATTGTTCGGTCGACCGCCGTCAGCGACTCGCCCTTCAGCACAACCTTTGGGCACGTCGCCGTTGGGCTTCACGAGATGTTCCAGGCGGCGTCCAAGCAGCCTCTGGTTGAGCGGGAGCTGAGGGAGGAAGTGGTGGGCCTCCAGAGGGACTTGGGGAAGACCCAGGAGAAGTTGGCTGACGTCGAGCAACGTCTGACAAAGGCCGACTGCGATGCGGCGGATGCCAGGGGCAAGCTGAAAGATGCCATTGAGCAGCACCTGGACCAGAATGAGCGGTACGCCAAGCTGGAGCAGGATATGTCTCTGGTACGGGACCGGGTGACCGCAAAGGAGAAGAAAATTGAGATCCTTCAGCGGGAGTCCGCCGCTAAACAAGCTGAGATCAAGCGGCTGGAGGGTGAGGTCGCTCGCCTGGAGGCTGAGGGAAGCCATGCTGCGGCTGCCGCTGTTGAATTGTATAAGCAGTCGGCAGACCACAAGAAAGCGTTGAACGACGCAGCCAAGGCCGGTGCCCTGGCCAATGTGGAGATGTTGCGGCAGAAGGGCGTCATTGACTGGGCGAAAGCGGCAATGCCAGTCGTGCAGCCAAGGAAAGAAGCGCCGCCGACAACAAGTACCACTCCCACTGCCGCATCTGGTCCCGGAGTCCTCTCGGGTAGCGGGGAGAGTGGCGAGCCTCCAGAAGGTGACTCCTAGCGGACGCCTACGCAGTCCGAGGCGTCTCGCGCTGGGTTCTTGGAGGCCCACACCCAGGCGGATGGTACGATAGAGACTCCCAGTCCCACGGCCCGAGGGTCCGACCAGACGAGCCGCTCCCATCCTCCGCAGGCTGCCGGTGGAACTGCTGAAGGTAGTGGGGTCGACCCAACCAACCCTGCTGATCCCGCCAATCCCGTCAACCCCTAAATAGTAGGAAAGTTTTTTTTGTATGGTCGCTGAGGCATAGTGATGTAATTCTGTTTTGAGATGAATGAAATTTGTTGGCACCCAAATTCCAAGTGTTTCTTTCTGTTTGTGATAATGTGTGTGCCACTAGAAGTCTTGATGCCTGCTTTTGGTCATAAATGAAACATTAAAGGAATTAAAATTGGTCCAAGTGCACAATGTAGCCGACGTAGTCCGCTGACTGGCGTTGCCAGTTGCCCTCAGTGCTAGACTTGGTAACAATGGTTTGAATAATTCCTCGTTTCATTGATAGCTGTCTGAACAGCGTTTACAAAAGTGGGGTCATACCCGTTGGGTAGCTTCCCTTAGCTAAATATTGAACAAAAATTTAGCTAAATCAAGATGCTCTTGGGTAGCGGTATGACTATTTGTAGTAATACCGAAGGTGTTCGGTATTCTAAGGGTGGGTCGTTGTGACGCCATCCTTGTCCATTAAGTAGAAGGTGCCCCGGCCAACGACCTCTACAATTTTGTATGGACTTTCCCAAGTTGGACGGAGTTTCGTCGGTGGGGGTATAACTTCTTTCATCACCCAGTCCCCCAGTTGGAGGTTGCAGGCCTTAACCCTGGCGTTGTAGAAATGTGATACTCGTCGCTTATTCTGGAGATTGCGCAAATGGGCTGCGTCTCCCTTTTCCTCTAGTAAATCCTTGTCGAGGTTAACGCCGTCGCAGTTGGTCTCGGGGCAGTAACCTTCGACCCTAGCGGTTGGTTGGATTACCTCGACAGGCAGGACAGCCTCGGTCCCAAACATCATACAAAAGGGGGTTTCACCTGTGGCGGAGGTTGGGGTTGTTCTGATGGCCCATAGAACCTCCGGGTGCTTCTCCGCCCACAAACCCTTTGCCTCATCGAGCCGCTTCTGCAATAGTTTCTTGATTATCTTGTTTGCCGCCTCGACCTGGCCGTTGGTTTGGGGATGGGCGACCGATGCAAAACGCATCTTGGTGCCCAGATTGGCGGTGAAAGAGATGAGTTCCTTATTGTTGAACTGTGTGCCGTTGTCTGTGATGATTGCGTGCGGGACACCATAGCGGCAGTAGATGTTCTTCCAGAGGAAGTGGATTACCTTGGCGGTAGTTATCGCCGTCAGTGGCTCCGCCTCTATCCATTTGCTGCTGTAGTCAATGGCGACAATGATATATTTGAATTGACCTTTGGCGGTTTGGAATTTTCCCATCAAATCCAGGCCCCACGTCGAGTGAATCCAGGGGCTGACGATAACCGACAGAGGTTCCGCCGGAGCGTGTGGAAGATCAACAAATTGTTGGCATTTGTGACAGGATCTTGATATCCGCCGGGCGTCATCACCAAGCGTAGGCCAAAAGTAGCCTTGTCGCATTGTGCGATTAGCCAAGGACCTGGTGCCTGAGTGATTTCCGCATTCCCCGCCATGTATTGTTGCCAGCACGACCTGTCCCTCTTCTGGGGTTAGACAACGAAGGTTGGGGTGAGTGAATCCCTGGCGGTAAAGTTTGCCGCTCTGCATGTTGTACCGGGTTGCTCTCCGCTGGAGCTGTCGCGCCTTGATTTTGTCTTCCGGCAATGTCCCTTTGCGTTTGTATTGGATAATCTCATCCATCCAACTAGGATTGGCCTCAATGGTAAAGATCTCCGCCAAGGTTTTGGTGATACTTGGCCTGTCCAGGGACTCCACCCTTGTGTCTGCTGGGCTCTGGTGTGGTTGGGCGGTTGCCAGTCTTGCCAGCGAATCAGCCTTGGCGTTCTTTTCCCTGGGGATTTGTGTGATGGTGTGGAACTTGAATTTCTTGAGCAACGTCTTGGTGTACCCTAAGTATGCCGCTAACTGCTGATCCTTGGCCTGAAAGCTGTCGTTGACCTGGTTAACGACCAGCTGAGAGTCGCTGAAGATGTTGACACTGTCGGCCCCTAAATCAATGGCTAGGAGTAGGCCGGCAATGAGTGCCTCATATTCCGCCATGTTGTTAGAAGCTTTGAAGTTGAATTTCAACGCGTACTCGACGTTAAGCCCCCGCGGTCCTGTCAAGATGATTCCGGCACCGCTGGCCTTGGCGGAGGCGGACCCATCCACGTGTAGGTTCCACTTCGACTGTTGGGGTGTCGGCTCTACAGCCGTAGCAATTTCTGTTCCGAGCGGTATATCGATCTTGGTTTCGGGCTGACGCTCGGTGAGCTCAGCGATGAAGTCTTCCACCGCCTGGCCTTTCATGGCGGCTCGTGGTTTGTAATCAATGGCCCACTCGCTGAGCTCAATGGCCCACTTGCTGAGGCGGCCCGAATGTTCAGGGTTTTGCATTACTTGTCTCAGCGGTTGATTGGTTAACACATGGATTGTATGGGCTTGGAAGTACTGGCGGAGGCATCTGGCGGCAACGATGAGTGCGAGAGCAAGCTGCTCCAATGGAGGATACCGTGTCTCTGCTCCGTTCATGCCCCTACCGGCATAGAAAACTGGGAGCTCATCCTGGCCTTCCCGCCGGACGATGGCACAGCTCACCGCTGACTGAGATACCGCTAGGTAAATGTACAATGTTTCTCCTTGGACAGGAATGGAGAGGAGCGGAACTGCCGCCAGGTATTCCTTCAGGCCTTGGAACGCCGCCTAGCACTCTGGGTTCCAGTCGATGACCTTCTTGTGGGTTGTTTTGAGGACTTTGAAAAATGGGGCACACCTGTCGGTCAATCTGGAGATGAATCGAGACAGGGCGGTTAGCTGGCCCTGGAGGCATTGGACGTGCATCTTCCACTCTAGGTCCTTCAGGTTGAGGATAGCCTGTACCTTGTCAGGGTTGGCCTCGATGCCCCGTTCACTGACAATATATCCCAGAAATTTGCTGGCGGTGACGCCAAAGAAACATTTCTCCGGGTTGAGGCGCATGTCGTAGGCCAAGAGAATGGTTATTATGATTTTCAGATTTGCCACATGTCCGCTGGCCTTTCTACTTTTGACCAACATGTAGTCTACGTAGACTTCGATTATCTTGCCCAGATGTTCCGCGAACATGGCGTTCATCAGCAGCTGATAAGTTGCCCCAGCGTTCTTCAAACCGAAAGGCATCACATTGTAACAATACAGGCCTTTGTCGGTGGTGAAGGTGGTGCATTCCTGGTCGGCGGGGTGCATCCTGATCTGGTTATAACCGGAAAAAGCATCCATCATGCTGAGAAGCTCGTGTCCAGCGGTTGCGTCGACGAGTTGATCGATGCGAGGTAATGGCAAGCTATCTTTCGGGCATGCCTTGTTAAGGTTTTTGAAGTCGACGCACATCCTCCACCTACCGCTAGCCTTTTTGACCATAACCAGGTTGGAAATCCACTGTGGATAGATGACTTGGCTGATGAACCCAATACCCTGGAGCTTGGCAACCTCCTCTCTGATAGCGCGGTACTTTTCTTCGTCGAAGGCTCTGCGTTTCTGTTTGATAGGGTAGAAGGATGGCTTGATGCTCAACTTGTGTGAGATGATTTCAGGGGAGATACCTGGCATGTCTGCATATGACCAGGCAAAGACCGTAGCGTTGTCACGTAGGAACTGGGTGAGCTCCGCCGCCAACTCTGGGTCCAATTGAGCCCCTATGCGGACCGTCCGCTCAGGGTGCTCGTCCGAGATGCTGACAACCCTCAGTAATGTTTCTGGGTTGACCGGCTCCTTCCTTACGTACTTCTTTTCATCCTCCCTGGGGTCCTCAAAGATGTTTGCTGGCGGTGCCCGACTGCCTACCGCTAGGATCTCGTGGCGACGGGCCGATTGTGCCATTGTAGTAGAGTAACACTCGCGTGCCAATTGCTGACTTCCCTTGGCACATCCTGTGCCGTTGGGTGTGGGGAATTTCATGAGCAACATGTACCCGGCGATGATGCACTTGAGTTTGTTGAGCGCTGGCCGACCAATAATGGCGTTGTATGAACTCGAACAATCGACAACTATGAACTCCGTATGTATCTCAGCCATACATGGACTACTGCCCATAACGAGCCTCATATAATCAGAACCCAGCGGTTGCGTAACGTCGCCGGAGAAGCTGAGCAGTGGTTCATGGTCTTGGAGCAATTTTCTGTTCCTCTTAAGGTTGTTGTAACAACCGCCGAATATAACGTTGACAGCGGAGCCGCTATCAACCAGGACTCTTCCTACTGACATTTTGCCCAGAATAGCGTCAATCAAGAAAGGATCATCGTGGGGCAGATGTACTCCGCGTTCCTCCTCCACCGAGAAGGTAATGGGTTCCCAACCAGATCTTGGGATTTTGGCGGATCTTTCGTAGCGGATGTTGCAGACTTCCTTTGGGTGATTAGCTCGCGCATAACGCTTTCTAGCTCTGTGAGACATGCTGGTGATTGGAGCACCTCCGTCGATTGTGTTGATGCAGCCCATGGGCTCAATATCGGCGATCACGGGTGGCGGTTGGCGTACCTTGAACTGCTCAAGCTTGCCGTCCCGGTACAAGGTCTCAATGGCCGTTTTGAGGGCGTTGTAGCTGTTGGTATTGTGACCGCTGTCCTCGTGGTATTTGCACCACCTGCCGGTGTTCCTTGGTTTTCCTGTTTTTGGGTATCTTCCCGGGGGCGGCGGTGGGATCTGATCCTTGCATTGATTGTATATTTCTTCATGTGAAGCCGTGAGAACTGTAAATACTGCATACCGTTGGGAAGACTCCGCATGTTTGTTGCGGTTGTCCCCATGGTATGGGCGGTTTCCCTTGTAGTGCTGATCCTTTTGCCGCTTGTTTTGGTACTGACCCTGTTGCCATTCCCTCTTCTTGTCAGCTGGCGGTGTGGAGGTTTTATTAGCGGTCCCCTGCTGACTGGAGGAGGGTTGTGTCGACTTTGTCAATGCCGCTGGTGGCGGTGGGGCCTCCCCATATGTGATGAATTCTGCTTGGGCATGAATGACCGCCTCACTCATGAGGTGATCGTATACCGCATTTGGATGATTGTAGTTGAGGTGATATAGAAATGGCCCTTTGAGGAGTCCCTGCTTAAAAGCCGCCGAAGCCATTGTTTTATCGAGGTCACGGCACTGAGATGCTGCCGCTCGCCATCTTGTGACGAATGCCTTCAGTGTCTCCTCCGTGCCCTGCTTGACGTTGAACAATTGGCTTGTGTTGTGGTGCCCGGCGGACAGTAGGATGAACCGAGAAAGGAAAGCATGCGATAATGCCTGAAATGAGTCAATGGATCCCGGCGGGCACTCGAAGAACCAATTCATTGCCTCATTGTCCAGCGTTTCACTGAACAAGTGGCACAGGGTGGCGTCATCGAATCCCTTGTTGTTGGTGACCTTCTTGAAGGTGTCCATATGGACGAAGGGATCAGTATTACCGCTGTAATGTGACATTTTAGGGGTCTTTGAATACGCCGGTCTGACAGCTAGCAAACTTGCAGCGGTAAATGGTCCTGGCCTGGCCCGAAAAGCGGGTTTGAAGCTGGTGCCGGGGTGCCCGACTCCGCCCGGATTAACCTTTGTTCCAACTGCTGCATCCTCTCCAATATTTGAGCGGTTGTGTCGCCGGCGGGGTCCAGGCGACCACTCCGCTGAGCTGTTCCTCGCCCTAAAGCGGCCGGGGCTCCCTCTGTTCTCGCCCTAGGTCTCGAGCGGTGGGTGCGTAGTGATGACTCCGCCTCTTGTTCCAACATTGGGGGGGGGGGTCCCATTGCCACTAGCTCTGGTGGTTGCAGCGAGACTTGCATATGTACGACCGGTGCTGGCATCAGTGCTTCCGTGCCGGGTCGACTATGCTTGGTGCTTCGTGACTGTTCACTTCGTGCCGGGTTGGGGGTTGCTTCCAGCGCTTTCTTTAGCTCGTCGAAGCGGGACACAAGCGTGGCCACCTGTCTCTGGGTTTCGGCCTTTTCCTTGCGTTCTTGTTCACCTTCTCTGTTCTCCTTGTGAAGATCCGCCAGTGCCAGCTCGTACAGGGAGGCGAGGTCTTGGCCTGGCGGGCGGCTACTACTTGGGTTTGTTTCACCGCCGGGGTTGACCGGGGTGGTGAATAACGCACGGTTTACGCCTACCGCTGAGTTGGTAGGTTGGGGAATGGCGGATTGATCTGCCTGCTCTTCGGCGTTTCCCCCGCTGTCGTTAGTCATGGTGATTGTGGCGGGATGACCTTTTGTTCAAGGGTTCCCACAGACAGCGCCAATGTTAATGCTTAAATCCGGTGGTAGCCGATTCCTTGCTTAACGCGGGTCCGGTGGGCGGACCGCTACTCCTAGGATTAGGTGATTCCTGTTACTACAACACGATAGACAGGGCGTCAGAGGGAGACCGCGTTGGGCGGTCTTCACTTCTCCGATGCCTAAGTCAGTCACTGTATGCGCAGCATAACAATAAGTGAGTAGTAATTGCGTAATTAATGAGGAGAGAGAAGAGGACCTTTTATAGGTGAGGAAGGGGTTGATCTTCTTCTTGTTTCCGATGTGGGACTGCTGTGCTTCGATTCCCAGCATCAGGGGCTTCTGATGTTATCTTGATGTGGCGCGTCAGCGGTGATCTGGGGGCGGTCCGGGGCTCGAGCAGTAGCCCGCCTGGCCGTGACTTCGCAGGTCATCCCCTTGGTGAGATTCGGTACCTCCGGCGGTACAATGAGCGTGGCTCATTATAGCTAATTATGCTCGTTCTAGCGTATGTAGGTACTGTTCCCAAAACCTTCAAACCTTTGAGCTATTCCATTAATAAATGGCTTGCAGATGATTGCAAAACTAAATTGCTATTCCTTGTGTACTCTTTTGGCTATACTAGAAGCACAAGATTCTAACCTATCGATTATTAACAGATAAAATGACCTCGACTCTAATTTTGGGAATTAATATTTTTCTGTCTTCTAGCATAAAACAAAGTTCTCAACTCTCCATAAAAAATCAAGAGAAAAACTCAGTCACCCTCCCCAAACTATGCTGCCAAAACCAATTTGATACTCGAACTCTCAAAAGTATCAATGTGATACCTAAAGATATATTTTGACATCAATGTGATGCTTCCGTCCAAAATTTGTGACGGTTCCGTTAAAAAAGTGACGTGGCAAGCACATGAAGACCAAAAATAAAGAAAAAGACCAATGTACCCTTTTCTTTTGTTAATTCATTTTTTTTTCTTTTTCTTTTTCCTTCTTCTTCATCTTCTTCTTCTTCTCTGATGATTTGGGAACTTTCCCAGAAAACTTGACATCATCATCATCAGGAGAGTCGATGATGATTAAGCCTACTTTACTACTACACCAGCTCCTCTTATGCCCATGAAGAGGTGGTCATGGGGACCTAAAGGGGCTGCCTAGATTCGAAAACACCCTAAAATCTAGAGGCGAAGTTGGGCTTCTAACAGAATCAACCCCACCAACAGACCAGGGACAATGAAAAAAAAAATTTCTTTTCAGATTCAATCCAAGAACATCAGACCGGAAATGTGACTCAGACCGAGCATTAGAAATTGGCATATGTCCCATTTGGTGTTGATCTTGATCCTTTTGAGTTGACCTGGTCCTCTTCCTCAGCATTATCTCAAAATCCCCAATTAAGCACCAAAAAGCCCTCTTTTTCTGTATCAAAACCAACGAAGTTCAAATCAATACAAGAACTCATCAACAATCAATAGCTTATAGTCATCCAGAACATCACAATCCATGAGCTACCTTGTACAAAACAAATAAACAAACACCATTAAACCTCTCACATACATAACCCTTTTTTCTTTATAGCATCAACCAAATTTCAAAAATCCTTCACAAACCAATATATTATACCACTTGAAGCTCAATCTCTCACCTTCATATGACAAAACCCAATCCGGAAACCTCCTAGCAATCTTTGAGCAAATGTCCTCTTCCCCAATTTCCTCATCCTCTCCAGCCAAAACTTATCGCTCACCGCCGACGTCATCATCATTATGGCCACGGCGGTCATCAAAATTGAGAGGGCTCAGGAAAGGTAGATCGAGAAGGTGAACAAGAGGGGTCTGACGATGGTGGGTGTGGGCTCGGATCAGGTCGGCGATGGGCGAAGCGATTGGGGAGTCGAATGAAGTGTTGGGCCAACCCAGGGGCACAAGAGGCCAACACAGAAATGATAACCGCTGAGCAACCAGCCCCCCAGCAGCAGTCAGACTAGAACTTCCACGTGGATGGCTCCGCTTGTGCCAAGGCCTGCGGCGCCGGAGTCATCTTGACTAGGGGGACTAAACGTGGAATACGCGTTAAAGTTCAACTTTAAAGCCTCAAACAACATGGCGGAGTATGAAGCGCTCATCACCGGTTTACTCCTCGCCATCGACTCAAGGGCTGACAGCGTCAACATATTCAGTGACTCTCAGTTAGTCGTTAACCAGGTCAACGACAGTTTCCAAACCAAGGACCAACAGTTGGCAACATATTTGGGTTATGTCAAGACGCTTCTCAAAAAGTTCAAATTTCACACCATCACACAGATCCCCAGGGAAACGAACGCTAAGGCTGACTCACTGGCAAGACTAGCAACCGTTCAACCACACCAAAGTCCAGCGGACACACGGGTGGAATACCTTGACAAGCCATGCATCACCAAAACCATGGCGGAGATTTTCAACATTGAGGTCAATCCCAACTAGATGGATGAAATCATTGAGTACAAGCGCTATGGAACACTGCCAACCGACAGAGTCAAGGCAAGGTAGATTAAGCGGAGAGCAACCCTCTACAACATCCACAATGGCAAGCTGTACTGCCAGGGATTCACCCATCCTAACCTCCGGTGTCTCACCCTATAGGAGGGAAGGGTTGTTCTGGAAATGATACACGCAGGAGAATGCGGAAACCACTCCTGCGCTAGATCTCTGGCCAACCACACAATGTGACAGGGCTACTTCTGGCCCACGCTCGGCGACTACGCCAGGAAGGTTTCCAGGTCTTGTCACAAATGCCAACAGTACGCTGACCTCCCCCATGGACCGGCAGAACCATTGTCAATCATTATTGGTCCATGGATTCACTCCATGTGGGGCCTAGACTTGCTTGGCAAATTTCCAACCGCCAGGGGTCAGTTCAAGTACATCATTGTCACCATAGATTACAATAGCAAGTGGATCGAAGCAGAACCACTGACGGCAATAACTACCGCCAAGGTAATCCACTTCATCTGGAAGAGCATATATATACTGCCGCTACGACGTCCCCCATACCATCCTCACAGACAATGGCACATAGTTCAACAACAAGGAACTCATATCTTTCACCGCTAACCTAGGCACCAAGATGAGCTTTGCATCTGTCGCTCACCCTCAAACCAACGGACAAGTTGAAGTAGCAAACAAGATAATCAAGAAACTTCTGAAAAAGAAACTCGACGACGCCAAGGGTTTGTGGGTGAAGAAACTCCCGGAAGTGCTGTGGGCTATCAGAACTACCCCAAATTTGGCCACCGGTGAAACACCATTCTGTATGATGTTTGGCACTGAGGCCGTCCTACCCATTAAGGTCACCCAACCTATCGCTAGGGGCGAGGGATACTGCTTCGAGACCAACGACGAGGGCATTAGCCTGGACAAGGACCTCCTCCAGGAGAAACGACACAAGGCCCATTTGCACAGCTTGCAAAACAAGCAGCGGGTATCACGTTTCTACAATGCCAGAGTCAAAGCCCGGAACCTCCAACTGGGGGACTGGGTAATGAAGGAAGTCATTCCACCGCCAACGGCACTCTGCCCAACTTGGGAAGGACCATACAAAATTGTGGAAGTCGTTAGCCCCGGCACCTTCTACTTAATGGACAAGGATGGCGTCACAACAACCCACCCTTGGAATACCGAACACCTTCGGTATTATTACAAATAGTCATACCGCTACCCAAGAGTATCTTGACTTAGCTAAATTTTTGTTCTATGCTTAGCTAAGGGAAGCTACCCAACGGGTACAACCCCGCTTTTGTAAACGCTGAACTGTTAGCTATTAATGAAACAAGGAATTATTCAAACCATTGTCACCAAGTCCAAGCACAAGAATTAACTGGCAATGCTAACAACATTCGGCGGACCACGTCTGCCACATCGTGCACTTGGAACAATTTTAATTCTTTTAATGTTTCATTGATCGACAAAAGCCTGAGTCAACTCTAGCGGTATGTCAACATGCAAATAACGCATTCATTAGAAACAATCCCACACTTGGAAAATTTCAGAGAAACAACATTTCATATATCTAGGGTCGGGACTCCCCGCCCAAAAATATTGTCAAAGTGCAGAGAAGCCTTAGCGGCATTACAAAAAAGGATAAGTCAACAAGCGCAGGGCCAAAGGGCTCGAATGATCTTCAGGGATTGTTGGGCATGGCAGCAACTTCTTCACCATCCACCGGCGGTTGTCGAACGACCAGGCGGCTTATTTAGTCAAACCCATGAGCGGTAGGGCTTGGCACCACCATGGTACCATCCGCGCGGGTGTGAGCCGCCATAATGTTTGCACGGGAGACTTTTGATTGAGTTGGAGGTGGAGTCCGCTGACAGTCATCAGCCAGACGGTCACCGCTCTCGCCACTACCTGAGCGGACACCCTCAGCTTGGGTGGAAACCACACCGCTCGCAGGAGGTTCCCTCTGCCCTGACGGCCTAGCACACTAAGACACCTTGACCCAGTCAATGGCCCCGTTCTGGTTCAATAGTTCCAGGTTAGCGGTGGCACCAGCCTCCATCATTGCCTGCTTGTACTCTGTAAACTGCTTGAACGCCTCTCCTCTGCCCGCCGGGCAACCTCGCCCTCCAATCGCTTCACCTCTATAGATTTGGCGGTAGAATCTACTGAAGGATCTCAATTTTCTTAACCTTTGCCGCCAGTTGATCCTTTAGCAGAGCTATGTCTTGCTCTAGCTGGGACACACGGTCGTTTTTCTTGAGGCTCCACACGATGGTGACATTTAGCTTGCCGCGGGCCTCCGCAGCGTCGCACTCTGCCTTGGTCAGCTGCCGCTCAACATCCACCAGCTTGTCTTTGGCCTCCCTCAGCTGCCGCTCAACTCGGGGTTGGCTCGACACCGCTAGGAACATCTCATGTAGCCCAACAGATAAATGCCCGAAGGCCGAGCTGAAGGGCGACTAGTCAACAGCCTTCGAGCACACAATCCCTTCCAGTCCGCCAAACCCCAGTCGCTCATAGAGGTGGAAGAGGAACTCACGCTCGGGGTCGGTCAGGAATTTAGCATACGCGGCAAACGAATCTAGATCACTTGTCTGCACCTCCCCGCCGGCGGCCACAGTCACCTTATGCGGGGCTTGCTTGGCCTTCTTCTGTTGGCGGGCCCCGATGGTCTCAGCATCAGCGACCTCGTCCTCCTCGTCGCCGTCGTTCTGCCTCCGCTTCCTCTGCAGCACCACCCATGTGGCGCCAGCGGCGACAGGCCTCGATTTCATTTGCAGCTCCAGCCCCGCAATAGTAATTGGTTCCTTCGAGGGCACCACCCTTTCCTTCTGAGGCCCACGCCGATTGGCGGGCATCTTTTCTTTCAGCTGCATAAGAGTAATAGGAGCCTTACTCCCGCCGGCAGCCCAGTGATCGATGCCAGCTCCCGCCTGAACAACGGGTGAACCATCGGCGCCAAGATGAGAATGGTGCGGCATCGGCAGGACCACTAGGGTTTTAGACTGGCTCACCGCCAGTGTCTGTGGATCCACCGTTGTCTACTGAGCCGCCAGCCTAGCGGCGTACATGGTCTCCAAAAAATTATTTATCACTACGCGGTCCATGGCTTTGGTAAAGGCGTCGCGGCTCGCTCTATTACCCAGTGGAGAATCTATACAAAAACAACGGGTCAACCTGATACAAACTAGGCTACGGCACGGATCAGCAGAGGTTACTTACCAAGGGCGCGTGTCAATTGTCGATCGACCAATAGCTCCCACCCAGTAAGTAGGCAGAGATCTAGCAGGTTGCGATTCTGCCAGCTGCCTCTAATCCTTGCCACGCGGTACTCATCCTCACGCGTCAAGTTGAAACACAAGCCTGCAACAAAAAAAAATAATAATAATAATGGTGAGAACGAAGTACAAAGACATCTCATACAAGCAACGTTAGCAACTCGAATTAGCAGAAGCTAGCGACAACCTCGGATAGGTTGGAACTCCGACTTAATCCTGAATGCCGGGTCCCCTTCATTCGGCCCCGCTTGATATTCCCATCCAGCGGTAGCAACGCAGAAGGTCCCCCGCCAAGGAGACATGGAATCCTTCAAATTCGCGATTAACTTGGGCGCCCCCTAGAGGCGGCTTAAGTTCACCTTCCCACTACAACCTTTGCGCTTCACGTATACCAACTCGTAGAAGTGTAGCACCTCCACCATGGTTGGACCCTCGCAACCGGACAGGTGCCATAGCGAGTTAAGCGCCATCAGCAACCACCACATATTAGGGAAAATTTGCCCAAAGGCGAGGCCAAACTCGCAAACCAAAATTTGGAGATTTGGCAGAAGGGGAAACGTCACTCCCTGACAGAAGATGGCCACATGAACGGCAGCATACCCCGCCGGCAAAATGGAGGCCTTCTCATTAGCGGTTGGCGGGCGCAACTTCACCACTCCAGGCAGGCTAAACACCCGCTTCAGACGGTTGACGGCGGCCACAGTCATAGGTCCTCCCGCCGTCAACTGCGGTACCGTCACGTAGAACCCAGGTGGACTCTGTCTCTTCATCGCTAGCCTCTCCCCCGCCAGCAAAACCGCTAGCGGTGCTATTGCTCACTAGCCTCTCCTCATGCCTATTACCAATGGCAACGTCCTCCCTTGCCCTAAAACTCTCTGGACGCCCGGCACGACCCATTGCTACCGCCCAAGGTATTGTCTGCAGCGGCTCGATATCTAGCGGTTCGGACACTGAGATTCCTGCATGGGCAGATGGACGCAACGAGTCAATAAATATCCTATCCGCCACATTGAGCGACATGTTAGACCCGGAATCCTCACTGCTCGAGATCTCTACGATGCTAGCCCTCACAAACCCTAAAACCCAGGTAAGTTAGTTCAACAACGATCTAAACTGTGCCTATGTTAGATTGTAGCCATGAACATCAAGAACACCCATTCCCAGAAAACCCAGAAAATGCCAAAACAAGAACAAAACGCATTAATTACATGCATTAATATGCATGTAATTGTATCTAAAACACTAGAAATAAGCTAATCCTTGAGCAAATTATAATTTAATTAATCCAATTTTATTTATCGTGTAGGAAATAAGCGGAGTTGCGGAAATGTGAAGAAATGATGCAAAATTGGTGCTAATTGGAGTTATTGACAAAAAGACGAAAAGTCAACAATGGTCAACGGGTCAATACTAGCAAATATGTGAAAATCATTGGCTTGAAATTGGGGAAAGCAAAAGAAAAAAAAAACATAAGAAAATTGAAGCAAAGAAAAGGTTGTATTAATTAATCATTTGATTAATTAATCCTTGTATCAATTAATCAAGGGATTAATTAATCAAACTCAGTTCACTTGTAGCAATTAAACCATAATTGCTTAATTAGCATGAGGCAATTAAAGGCCAGCACGTGCCATACCATCCTTACCTTTCTCATTGGCCACTCCCATGCTAGCACGTGGCAGACCTATTCCATCCCTTCCTCTTACTCACGAAAACAGCAGCCACCCATTTAAATCAGGATTCTCTCCCTTTTCACCGGAGAACAGTGGCCGCACTCCCCCATCTTCATATACCATCACCCTTCTCTCTCTCTTCTTCTCCAACACACCCAAAACCACCCCTCCACACCATTTTTTCTCCTTACCAAGATTCATTCTCCTCCTCACTAAGATCCACTCCACCTCACTAAGATCCATTTTCCTCCTCACTAAGATTTATTTTCCTCCTCACTAAGATTCACCTCACCAAAATTCCATCAAATCCTCATCAATTTCTCAAAGGGATTTCAAGGAGCTTCAAGGGATCTCATCTACATCAAGACTTGAGATTGGGTATAGTGGGAAGCCATAAATCAAGGCTTGTCATAATTGCTCCATAGCAATTTGTGACTTGTTCTTGTTACTTTTCACTCTTCTTAACCTTTACCTCTTTAATTGATGAATATTGTTGTTGATTTGTGGATGGGTTGTGAGTAGTCTATTTAGGAAGCTAGGGTTTGAGCCCTAGCATGGAGTTAATGTAATAAATATGTTTTGATTTAATGGTTTTCAATTTCGTGTTTGGCATATGTTCTATTCTATAATATTTGGCTTAGATAGATGAGCATGTCTAGAACAAATTAGGGGACCTAATCACTTCTCTAATTTACGGCTAGGACACTTGTTTAGAACATGGTTAGTTACAATACCAATTTCGATTGCCGTATTGGCTAGCTTGAGAACCTCGATTCTAGGACTCTTCGCCTTTTGGTGCAACTAGAGGCCATAACAAGGCTCTAGATTGTCCCAATTGAGTTTCTACGACCCTGGACCCGGAGTATGAATACCCTTCAAGGAATCTAATGATCCATGAGCCTTGAAAAGCCTTGGCTACGTTTGTTGATGCCATTATGAATTGAGTGACCATTGTCGGAGTATATTTGTGCATTAAATTTGGCTAGGAGGATACCCTAGTGACCTAATTTCCATTTCTTGATTAGTTTCTATTATCTTTATTTTTAATTTTAATTTTAATTTTCAATTGTTAATTTTATTTTCTTCGCAATTAAAAAAATCAAATTTCACAAACCACTTTCATTGTCCATACCATTTGGTTGTGAGTTTCCGCATTTATTTGTGGTTCTCTTGACTAATTTTAGGCTTGGTTGTTCCGAGCCGGGCATGTAAATAGCTTGGTGCTATTTTTCTAGGTTTCGTTTGTTAAAATTGTTGGTGACTTAGTAATCGGCATAACCAAGGATTGGAGTTTGCTTTTCAATCCCCGTGGTACAATAATTTCAGGTTCAAATATTTCCCACTTCTTTGATGACAGTGCCCTTATTGCGCGTAAGTTGCATTTAAGCACACAAATCACACATCCACACTCAAATCCAGATTCGACCATCTAGCAAGGCAAGAAACCTCAACCCTCTGTCAAATACCTAAAACCCACCCCCAAACACAATTCTAGACCCTTAGATACACAGGGGAATGGCAGAAACCACTTCGAAACCACAAAACCAGAAACTAACAGAAACAAAAAAAAAATCCAATAAAACAGGGACGAGATTCAGGCTACCAACCTCAAAGATGGAAACTCTGGCGTGCTCAAGGGTGCTCGTCATCGCTTCAAGAAATCTTCGTCCTCCAAAGATTGGTAACTTCACGCAAATTGCAGAACTTTCTTCTCGGATCTCAGAGCGAAGTTTGAAGACGACGAAACTGGTTCAAGGAGCAAAGTGTTGCACCACTCAGTTTCCCTTTCTTTTATGTCAACATCAAACCAATTTAGGCCGTCCGCTGCAAAACGACATCGTACGACAGCAGTACACGTGCCCCACTATCACACTTACTCTTCGGATTAACCCAGGCGTCGCCTCGGTTACAAAATCCATAATTACTAGCATTAATGGCGAGGAGGCGAGTGGGGCACGTGGGTTAGGACAACAACGGCCCTGATCAGGCACATTGACCCCCACCACTTGGGTATCAAAGATTGGGCTCGCTACCCAACACTCTCTGCTCAGCGCAGCTCCCCTCAACAAACAATACACCGGCCAAACGGAGGTCTATCATAGTCGGGGAGTGGGGGACTCCCTAGGGGGCCTAGCAGGGACCCACCCGAAAGGGTACAAAGCGTTTGTTCAGCAAGTCCATGGTTGACAAAGCACTGACGCTAATTATGCTCTTGCAAGACTAGCGGAAGTAACGCTTCGAACCACTAGGCAACTCCTCAACCAAGATTGCCCTCCTTGACTGGGGACTTGGTGGACTTGTACTTACATAAGCATTTCCAAGCATAATTAGCTATAGTGACCCACGCTCATGCTACCACCAACGGTACCAACTCCTGCCAAAGGAGTGACCTACTGGAACACAGCCAGGCACGCTACCGCCTAGGCCCTGGCTTACCCCCAGATCACCGTTGAAGCGCCACCACGTGCCGCGTGAAGATAGCATCAGAAGCTCCATAAGCTGAGAGCAGCTGAAGCATATCAATCCCACATCCAAAGTATGGAGAAGATCAGCTCCCTCCTCACCTATAAAAGGTTATCTCCTCATTAATTACGCATTTACTACTTACCTACTGTTATTCTGTCAACATAAATACATTGACTAACTTAGGCATCAGAGAAGAGAAGACCGCCCAGCGTGGTCTCCCTTTGACTCCTTTTATATTTTACTTGACAGGTAGCGGGAGTATCGATCATATCCAAGTTGCAGTCCGCCCATCGGACCAGCGTTAACCAAGGTTTAGCTACCGCTAAACTTTAGACATTAACAGTTATGTCGCTATTCACGAAGCATCCTCCACCACTGTTTGTAATTGCCATTACTTCAGAGTCTGCAGTATCTGCTGCAAGAGCTGAATATTGCGGTTGGCCAGGTGGAAATAAACATGTGGAAGATGTTGCTGACTTTGACCGCCTTATGGGATTTTTCAGGGTGCGAGTTTCCTATAGTGGCGGAGGTTTTATTCTTTTATGAGTTGAAGTACAATGAGAGAAAGAAATAAGGTGGCACTGTGACTTGGCTGTGGAAAGATAGAAAAATTAAATGACCGAGGGAAACATTGCCTAGCTCGATGGTGCCCTCCTTGACATTAAGGAAAAGTTCAAGCGTGCGGTTGACAAAACTATCGCTGATACCACCACCATCTCCAATCTGAACTCCGAGTTAGAAGCCCTGAAGATGGAGAAAGCTTAAAGGGAGGATACCATCTCCCAACTGCAAGAGGCACTTACCGCCAAAGAAAAGGAGTTGGCAGACTTCCAGTCTGCTAAGCTGGAGGAGTTGACGAAGATGACGGAGAATGAGAAAGCAAAGGTTGGCTTGGAAGTAGTGGAGGCCTTCAAAAAGTTCACGGAGTTCAAGGAGCTTTTGACAAATGCAGGTAGGCAAGGTGCCGCCTCCAACTTTAAGGAGCTTCAGGGGAAAAGGTATTTGAATTTTGACAAGATTGTCACTGATCGAGCTCCGCCAAGTCCTTTAGAAGGTGAAGATGTTAAGGAGTCCGGGGATGATGAATCTTTAGAAGCCGGGTCTTCTGATGATGGTGAAAGAATTGGTTCTACTGGGGAGGACGACGTTAGGTCAAATGGTAATCCTGAGACTCCGACGCCGACAAGTAAATTTGAGAAGAAAAAAGGAACTATTCGTCAAGCTGTTCAGAGGCGTCGCCGCAGCGATCGTGCTTCAGGTTCTTCCCTAAATGTTGACAAGGATGTTCAAAAGTAGAGTTGTTGGAAGCCAGTTTTTTTTTTAGTAACATTGTGGCGGTGTAGACACTATGCGTTGAAATGTATGGAAACTTTTGGTTGGGAGTCCCAACTTTCCTTTTGAAATGTGACGCTTGTTTTGTTTTCCTTCACATGACGCTTGTATGTCAATGGAACATGAAAGGAATTAAGATTGGTTCGCTAATTGCACATATTGTCCTTGCCTGTTTTATGGGCGAAAGGTGTTAGCCTGGCCAGACTTGAGATGTTTTTTTTTCTTTTTTTTTTTGTGCATGTGTGAGACAATGGTTTGAATAATTCCTCGTTTCATTGACGACGGGGTGGGACCAGTGCTTACAAAAAAGGTGTACTCGTAGGGTAACTTTTCTTAGCTAAGCATTGCAAAAAGTAGCTAAGCAAAGATGCTTATGGGCATATTGTCACACTACTTGTAGTAGTAGCGGAGATGTTCAATGTTCCAAGGATGGGTGGATGTGACGCCTTCCTTGTTCTTTAAGTAGAATGTGCCGGGACTCACCACTTCTACAATTTGGTAAGGTCCTTCCCATGTTGGGTGGAGTGCTTTATGTGGTGGAATGACTTCTTTCATCACCCAATCTTCGAGTTGGAGATTCCTGGCCTTTACACGATTGTTGTAGAAAAGCGACACTTGCTGCTTGTTTTGCAAGTTGTGCAAGCGTGCTTTGTCTCATTTTTCTTCGAGTAGGTCCTTGTCTAGGTTGACGCCTTCAACGTTTGTCGTGCCGTCAAAACCGTCAACCCTAGCCTTAGGTTGGGTTACCTTGATGGGGAGAACCACTTTTGTGTCAAACATCATGCAGAAGGAGGTCTCGCCATTGGCGGATGTTGGCGTTGTCCTGATGGTCCATAGAATTTCCGGGAGCTTTTCAGCCCATAGACCTTTTTTGTCCTCCAACTTCTTTTTTGGTAGCTTCTTGATGATTTTGTTGGCGGCCTCAACCTGGCCATTGGTTTGGGGATGTGCCATACAGGTGAAACGCATCTTGGTGCCTAGGTTGGCGGTGAAACTGATGAGTTCCTCAGTGTTGAACTATGTTCCGTTATCGGTGATGATTGTGTCGGGAACTCCATAATGGCAGTAGATGTTTTTCCAGAGGAAATGTTGCACTTTAATGGTTGTGATGGCTGTTAATAGTTCAGCCTCGATCCACTTGCCGTCGTAATCGATGGTGACGATTATGTACTTGAACTGACCCTTGGCGGTTGGTAATTTACCGACAATGTCCAACCCCCATGTGGAGTGGACCCATGATTGACAGGGGTTCTGCTGGTGCATGTGGGAGGTCAGCATACTGTTGGTATTTACGGGAGGTCAGCATATTGTTGGCATTTACGGCTTGACCGTGATATTTCCTAGGCATCATCCCTCAATGGTGGCCAGAAGTATCCCTGACTCATGGTGCGGTTGGTGAGTGATCTAGAGCCTGAGTGTATTTTTGCTAAAACTTGTTTTCCTTCTTTTGTCGTCAGACTCTTCGAGTTAGGATGCGTGAATCCTTGGCAGTAGAACTTGCCATTTTGGATGTTGTAGCGTGTTGCCCTTCGCACTAATCTTCTTGCTTCGACCTTGTCAGGTGGCAAGGTGCTATCAAGTTTGTACCTCAGTATTTCGTCCATCTAATTTGGGCTTACATCAACTGTGTAAATCTCTGCCAGAGTTTTGGTAATGCTAGGCACTTCAGGAATGCTGCTTTCTAGGAACTCAGCCTTGGCTCTCCAAGAGTCAACCTTCTCTTCGATCTCCCACAAGGGTTCCAGCTCCTTCTTCAACTCATCGACCATTCCTTCTAGCTCGGGGATCTGCTTCTAGGTCTCTTCCAGCTTGCAAACCTTATTAGTCAAAGCTACTACCTTTTGCTTCAAGGAGTCCCGCTCCTTCTCCAACTTGCCTTTCTCTTCATGAAGGTACTTCATCTGGCCTGACAAGCTGCTCACTTCCTCCTTCAGCTTTGTGTCCTCCTTGTTGGCATCGATCGCGTAGACATTGAACAAAGCCTGTAACAACATCATCAGTATGAGAAAGGAGAGGTAAGTTAGCCAAGGAAAGGAAAGCCTACGCACCCGCATCATCGACTTTCGGACCAGATGACGGTTCTCTTACGGCGTGTTATCCTTCGCTTGCACCAAGTAGAGATCAATGTCCTTAAGATCCATCAACATGGACCGCACGAACTTCTCCTCCGTGACCCCATACTCGGACAACAACTGTTTGATAGGCTTTTTTGGGATTAGAGGAACTGATGGAGAAAGCATGGCAAGAGACTGGGAAGTCTCTAGGCCCACCTTTTGACTTACCCGAGGGTTCTTTCATCCGATTTCTGTTACATCCTTCCCAGTGTAGGTCACCTCCTCTTTATTACCACTCCGGTGATGATGGTGGTAGTGCCTCTTCCTCTTCTCCCTAAGGAGAAGCATGTCAAGGGCCCGCTGGAGCATGAAGCCTGTAAACCCGTCGCCTGGGTCTTACCTTTCTCCGGGTCCACCATGGTGTTAATCCTAGGTTAACACGGATCCAATGGGAGGACTGCTACTTGTGATGTTCTCAGGGCTTCCGCTACCTGTCAAGTAAAATACAGAGGGCATCAGAGGGAGACTACGTTGGGCGGTCTTCTTCTCTCCGATGCCTAAGTTAGTCAATGTATTTATGTTGACAAAGTAACAGTAGGTGAGTAGTACATGTGTAATTAATAAGGAGAGAGGAGAGAGGAGAGAACCTTTTATAGGTGAGGGGGGAGCTGATCTTCTCCATGTTTTCGATGTGGGACTGATGTGCTTCAGTCCCCAGCTTCTGGAGCTTCTGATGCTGTCTTAGCGTGGCGCGTGGCTGCGTGTTGGCTGTGATCTGGGGGTAAGCCGAGGCTCAAGCGGTAGCCTGCTTGGCTGTGTTCTCGTAGGTCACTCCCCTAGAGGGAGTTGGTACCGCTGGTGGTAGTATGAGCGTGGCTCATTGTAGCTAATTATGCTTGCAAATGCCTATGTAAGTACAAGTCCCCCAAATCCCCAGTCAAGGAGGGCAATCTTGGTTAGGGAGTTGCATAGCAGTTCGAAGCGTTATTTCGGCTAGACTTGCATGAGCATAATTAGCGTCAGTGCGTTGTCAACCATGGACTTACTGAGCAAACGCATTGTACCCTTTCGGGTGGGCCCCTACTAGGCCCCCCATGGAATCCCCTATTCCCCGGCTAAGATAGACCTTCGTTTGGTTGGTAAATTGTTTGTTGAGGGGAGCTGCACTGAGTAGAGGGTGTTGGGTAGCGAGCCCAAGCTTTGGTGCTTGAGTGGCGAGGGTCAACGTGCCTGATCAGGGCTATTGTAGACTGTTGACGTGTCCCCGTGTCCCGGAGGACATTGGTTTGATTGCAACGCGGCATAGCGATCGTTGCCAAAGTAAGGACCTGCCTGGCGGTAGCTTGGTAAATGGCGTTGAGGTCAGCGGTGACGGTCTTACTTCTAAGGTGCCGAGGGAGAAGTCTCTCTAGCGGTGTTGCGCTTAGCAGAGGCTATCTCGCTTGCAAGATGGAAGGGGAGAAGTTCCGCTAGCGGAGTTGCGCTTAGCGGAGACTATCTCGCTTGCAAGATGGAAAGGGAGAAGTTCCGCTAGAGGAGTTGCGCTTAGCGGAGACTATCTCGCTTACAAGATGGAAAGGGAGAAGTTCCGCTAGAGGAGTTGCGCTTAGCGGAGACTATTTCACTTGCAAGATGGAAGGGGAGAAGTTCCACTAGCGGAGTTGCGCTTAGATGGAAGGGGAGAAGTTCCGCTAGCGGCGTTGCGCTTAGCGGATGCTATCTTGCTTGCAAGATAGGAGGGGAGAAGTTCCGCTAGCGGAGTTGAGCTTAGCGGATGCTATCTCGCTTCCAAGATAGGAGGGGAGAAGTTCCGCTAGCAGAGTTGCGTTTAGCGGAGACTATCTCGCGTGCTCTCGGTGATTGATTATTTTCCTTTTTTGATGGTTACCTTGTACAGACGCTTCTTGTGACGGCGTTCTACACGTGGCCCACATGTATTGGGTTAGCGTGTAGATTTATGTCTGTGTAGCACGCCCGTCGCCTCTCCATAAATGCGAGTAATTATTGATTTTGTAACCGAGGCGTCTTCTCGGTTAATCCGGAGAGTAAGTGTAAGGGTGGGGCACGTATACGGTTACCGTGTGATGTCATTTTTTTTAGCGGATGGTCAAGATTGGGTTGATGTTGACATAAAAGAGAGGGAAACCTAGTGGTTTGGCACTTTGATCTAGTATCGTCGTCTTCAAGCTTCGCTTTGAGTTCCGAGAAACAGATTGCTACGATTCTGTGAAGTTATCTATCTTTGAAGCACAAAGATCTCCTTCAGCGAAGACAAGCGCCCTCGATCGCACCCAAGCTTTCACCTTTGAGGTTGGTATCTTGAATTCCATTCCTGTTTTATTGGATTTCTGTGTTTGCTTTTATCAGTTTCTGGGTTTTTGGATTTGGGGTACTATATGTTCTTCCCAGGTGTGCTCTGAGGGCGTAAAGCGAGTTTTGGGGATGGGTTTTGGTGTTTGATAGAGTTGGGGTTTAGGGATTTGCTAGATGGTCAAATCTGGGTTGAGCACATGGGTGTGTTTTGTTCTTGTTTTGGCATTTTCTAGGCAATTGTTCTTGATGTTCTTGGATGCAACTGATAAAGGGCTTAGATCCTGTGCAAACTGACTGGTTTGGGTTTTAGGGTTTTGGGATGGCTAGCATCGTAGGGATCTAGAGCGGTGAGGATTCCGGGTCTGACGAGTAGCTCAACGTGGCGAATAGTTTATTTATTGACTTGTTGCGTCCATCTGCCCCTGCAGAAACCTTATCGTCCTAACCGCTGGACATTGTGCCGCTACTGACCATAACCGGGGAAGTTGTCTGGGTCGTGCTGGTCTTCCTGAGAATTCTAGGGCAAGAGAGGATGCCGCTACTCGTAAAAGGCGGGAGGATAGGCTGGCGAGCAATAGCGCTGCTAGCGGCTCCGCTAACTGGGTGAGAGAGGCTGGTGGGGAAGAGGTTGAGTCAGCCTGGGTTCTCGGCGATTGTACAGCGGTTGATGAGGCGGGAGGGCCGATGACGGTGGCTGCCGTCAATCGTGTGAAGCGGGTGTTCCGCCTGCCAGGTGTTGTGAAGCTGCAACCGCCGCTGAAGGGTGAGAGAGTATCGTTCTTACCAGCGGGGCATGCCGCCATGCACGAGGCTATCTTCCGCCAGGGAGTGTCATTCCCGCTGCTGCCAAATCTCCAGATTTTGGTTTGTGAATTTGGCCTTGCCCTAACATGTGGCGGTTGTTGATGGCGCTCAACTCGCTATGGCGGTTGTCCGGCTGTGAGGGTCCAACTGTGGCGGAGGTGATACACTTCTATGAATTAATATACGTGAGGCGCCACGGTTGTAGTGGGCAGGTGAACCTGAAGAGTCGTCAGGGGGCGCCCAAATTAGTCGAGAATTTGAAGTATTCAATGTCACCTTGGCGGGGGACCTTCTACGTTGCACCGCCGGATGGGAGTATCAAGTGGGGTCGAATGAGGGGGAGCCAACATTCAGGATTAAGTCGGAATTCCAACCTATCTGAGGTTGTCGCTGGCTTTCGCTGCTTAGGGTTGGTCTTGGTTGCACAATAATATCTTCTGTTGTAATGACTTTCGTTTTTTTTTTTTGTGTAGCGGGTTTGCCCTATAACCTAACACATGTAGATGAGTGTCGCCTGGTAAGAATTCGAGGCTATTGGCAGAACCGCAACCTGTTAGACCTTCGCCTTCTCACTAGGTGGGAGCTGTTGGTCGATCAACAGCTGACACGAGCTCTTGGTAAGTACCCTCCGTTGATGTGTGTTTTAGTTAGTTGTTGTCAGGCTAACTCTTTGTTTTGTATAGATTCTCCACTGGGCAACAGAGCGAGCCGCGAGGCATTTGAGAAAGCCATAGACCGCACCGAGATCAAAAAATTCTTAGAGCTGTGCCAGTCGTTGATCCCGAGACATAGGTGCTGTGCCAGTCTGAGACTCCTGTAGTGCTACCAATGCCGCACCACTCTCACCTTGGTGTCGATGGTTTGCCCGTCATTCAGGAGGGAACTGGAGTGCACCGTGGGGCTGCTGGCTCGAGTAAGGCCCCTGCTGCAACTGTGCAGCAAAAAGAGAGAATGCCCGCTAACCGGCGTGGGCTGAAGAAGGAGAAAGTGGTGCCGTCGGCGGAAACAGTCACTATTGCAGGGTTGGAGCCGCATAAGAGATCGAGGCTTGCCGCCGCTGGATCCACACTGGCAGTGCTTCAGAGGAAGAGTTGCCAAAATGACACCGATGAAGAGGAGGAAGAAGACGACGCGGAGACCATTGGTGCCCGCCAGCAGAAGAAGGCAAGCCAGGCTCCGCCCAAGGCAACCTTGGTCGCCGACAGTGAGGTGCTAGCGAGCGACCTGGACACGTTTGCCCCGTACACAAAGTTTCTGACCGACCATGAGCGGGGATTTCTTTTCCACCTCTGCGAGCGGCTCGCGTTTGGCGGCCTATAGGGGATTGTGCGCTCGACTGCCATTGACCAATGGCCCTACAGTTCGGCTTTTGGGCACTTATCTGTTGGGCTGCACGAGATGTTCCTAGCGGCGTCGAGCCAGCCCCTCGTTGAGCGACAGTTGAGGGGAGGAGCTGAATGATCTCCAGATGGAGCTGGGGCAGGCCAGGGACAAGCTGGTGGAGGTGCAACAACGGTTGACCAAGACCGAGTCTGATGCGGCGGATGCTCGCGGCAAGCTGAATGTTGCCGATGCGAGGGACATTGAGCGGAACAACCGTGTGGTTCAGCTGGAGCAAGACATGGTTCTGCTGCGGGATCAGCTGGCGGCAAAGGTCAAAAAGATCGAGATCCTTCAATGGGACTCTGTAGCCAAGTCCGCAGAAGTGGCGCGGCTGGAGGGTAAGGTTGCCCAGGGGGAAATGTAGAGGAGCCGAATGGAGGCTGCCACTATGGAGGTTTTCAAGAAGTCGGCGGAGTATAAGAAGGCAATGATGGAGGTGGCAAAGGCCGGGGCCGTCGCCAATGTGGAACTGCTGAACCAGAAGGGCGCCATCGACTTGGTCAAGGCGTCCCAGCCCACTGGGCCGACAGGTTAAAACGCACCGCCGACGAAGGGTGTGGTTCCTGTTCAGGCTGAGGGTGCCCTTTCAGGTAGCGGAGAGAGCGGTGTGCATCTGGCGGATGACTCTCAGCGGACCCAACCGCCTACTTAGTCCGAGGTCTCTCGTGCCGGCTTTCTGGCCTCCCACACCCGAGCGGATGGTACCATTATAACGCCCCGAGCCCTACCGCTCGTGGGTCCGATCAGACGAGCCGTCAGTCTGAGCAACAACCACCGCCGGAGGGCGAGACTGCCGCTGTTGCCCCCCTACTTCGATAAAGATAGCTCCGTAGCCTGATGTAGTGCCACTGAGGCCTTTGTCTTCCTCTTTAGTTTTGCGCCGCTAAGGCCTTCTTTGTATTTTGACAATATATTTGGGTGGGTATGTCCGACCTGTAATATACAGTTGGTTTTATTTTGCTTCTGAGATGAATGTGTTTACTGATTGTATTGTTTGCATATTTATGGACCGCTAGAGTTTTGACTGCTGTTTTGTGACTCAATGAAACATTAAAGGGATTAAAATTGTTCCAAGTCCACGATGTAGCGGACATAGTCCGCCGAACTTTGTTGGCGTTGCCCTTTAATTATTGTGCTTGGACTTGGCGACAATGGTTTGAATAATTCCTCGTTTCATTGATAGCTAATATGTCAGCGTTTACAAAAAGCGGGGTTGTACCCGTTGGGTAGCTTCCCTTAGCTAAATATTGAGTCAAAAATTTAGTTAAGCCAAGATGCTCTAGGGTAGCAGCCTGACTATTTGTAGTAATACCGAAGGTGTTCGGTATTCCAAGGGTGGGTCGTTGTGACGCCATCCTTATCCATCAGGTAGAAGGTGTCGGGGCTATCCATCGTAGCTTGAAGCTTCTTGTTTTCTCCCCCTCCATCTGATCTCATCAACTCCTATTTAAACTAATGGTGACTTTAATCCAACGACTCAGATCAAGAGGTGGATAATTTCGACGGCTTATATAGCATCTGAATTTTTCTTTTTATTTAAATAAATTTTCATAATTCCCAAACTTCAAAAATTCAAAATAAATACTTTAGGTGCCCGAAAAATTCTCCGAAAATTACCATAGACTCATTGTGACATGTAATTTATACTCGGGTTAACAAACTAAAAATTCATGTCACCAAAATTTTCAGAAAAATTCCCAAGAATCATGAACACTTATCAAGATCACTAAATTAACCTCAATAATCTCATCTTAACTCCTTAAAATTTCATGGAGTTTATAGTTGAACCTCGTAAAGAAAAGTAATACTAACTAATGTAACAAATTTTTACTAAAGAAAATTTTTTGGTTTGGGTATTACAAAAATCTTGCTCATTTAGCTCATTGTTCTATTTAGAATGTTTTTATTATTATTTTTTTTGTCGCTATTGGGTAGTGGTTCGGCATGTCCAAATCATGAATATCACTGACAATGATAGATTGTAACTAAAAGTTATACCAAGGAGGAGAATGGGAAAACTGTTTTCACCTCCGGTCACTCCCATATCTCGTAGTTCTTGTTATTGATGAATAAGTCTACATTCCTCTTCATATTGTATAAACGTTTGCACTTTCAACTGCGCCACATCAAACTACGTTGTTTAACTAGAATTGAAATATTATAGGAAATTGAGATACAATTGAAACATTATAGGAAGCTGAGATACACAGCATCCTACTATCCTAGACAGTTATTTTTTCATCAAAAAAAAAAAAATAGCAAACTATGAAAAACCAGATTGAATTAAATCAATATGAGCAAAATCCTCCCCCTCTATAGCCAATATTGCTTCCACTTATCCTAGTTGACAAAATATGTGTCTCCCATTGTTTTCAAGTTTTTCTTTTAGTTGGGCTCCAAAAGTTCCGACCTCTCTGATTTGAGTGCTTAAATTCAACTTACGCACAATAAGGGCACGGTCATCAAAGAAGTGGGAAATATTTGAACCCGAAATTATCGTACCACGGGGATTGATAAGCTAACTCCAATCCTTGGTTATGCCGATTACTAAGTCACTAACAATTAACAAAGAACCTAGAAAAATAGCACCAAACTATTTACATGTCTGGCTTGGAACAACCAAGCCTAAAATGGTCAAGAGAACCACAAATAAATGCGGAAACTCACAACCAAATGGTATGGACAATGAAAGTGGTTTGTGAAATTTGATTTTTTTAATTGCGAAGAAAATAAAATTAACAATTGAAAATTAAAATTAAAGATAGTAGAAACTAACCAAGAAATTGAAATTAGGTCACTAGGGTATCCTCCTAGCCAAATCTAATGCATAAATATGCTCCGACAATGGTCACTCAATTCATAATGGCATCAAGAACCGTACCCAAGGCTTTTCAAGGCTCATGGGTCATTAGATTCCTTAAAGGGTATTCCTACTCCGGATCAAAGGTCGTAGAAACTCAATTGGGACAATCTAGAGCCTTGTTAGGGCCTCTAGTTGCACCAAAAGGCGAAGAGTCCTAGAATCAAGGTTCCCAAGCTAGCCAATACGGCAATCGAAATTGGTATTGTAACTAACCATGTTCTAAACAAGTGTCCTAGCCATGAATTAGAGAAGTGATTAGATCCCCTAATTTGTTCTAGACATGCTCATCTACACATTCAAGAGTTAATCAAGCTCCTAAGCATGCATCTAAGCCAAATATTATAGAATAGAACATATGCCAAACATGAAATTGAAACCATTAAATCAAAACATATTTATTACATTAAATTCATGCTAGGGCTCAAACCCTATCTTCCTAAATAGACTACTCAATACCCATCCACAAATCAACAACAATATTCATCAATTAATTAAAGAGGTAAAGGTGAAGAAGAGTGAAAAATAACAAGAACAAGTCACAAATTGCTATGAAGCAATTATGACAAGCCTTGATTTATGGCTTCCCACTATACCGAATCTCAAATCTTAGTGTAGATGAGATCCCTTGAAGCTCCTTGAAATCTCTTTGAGAAATTGATGAGGATTTGATGGAATTTTGGTGAGGTGAATCTTGGTGAGGAGATAAATGGATCTTGGTGAGGTGATGGTGAAAATATGAGGAGGAGGAAAATGGTGGTGTGGTGGAGTGTGGTCTGTTGGAGAAGAAGAGAGAAGAAGGGATGGGATGGGTCTGGTGGTGTGTGCGGCAGGAGGTGAAGAAGAATAGAAAGGTAGTGTGCTGCGGCCTCCCCTAGAAGAGAGAGTGATTATCCATATATATGGGTGTGGCTGGTTGTGATTGTAAGGAGAGAGTGAGATAAAGTTTGCACGTGTAGCATGAGGAAGGGAAAGAAATATCCTTTGTGATGGCTGTCACGTGTCCCCATGCAATTAGCTCAAAGCAATTAAGCAAAATCAATGATTCTTGCACGTCATGGCTAGGATTAATTAATCAAATCATGGCTAATTAATCAAATCATGGGTAATTAATTAAGCCAATCATCAATTAATTAAGCCACTAATTAATCAATTAATAGTTTCTTTTCTTCATTCTTTTTCTTCCTTCTCCGGTCTTAAAGCATATTGAAAGACATCATCTTGAAATGCTTAAATTCAGCTTCCTCACTCATGTTGATCATGATTGACAACTGTTGACCTTTCGTCTCCTTGTCGAAAACTCTAAATTGTTCTAAATTTGCACCATTTTCTTCTAAAATTCTCAACTCCGCTTATTTGCTACAAAATAAATAAAAATAGATTAGTTACATATTAATTGACATGGGGATTGGCTTATTTCTAGTGTTATAGACATGATTACACGTATATAAATATGTGTAATCACACCCCCACACTTGAACTTTGCTTGTCCTCAAGCAAACTAAATGAAACAAAATCCGAAATCTACTAACTCACAAACATTAAAATAGTGTAGTATTAGCCTTTCCAACCATAACCCTTAAAGAACTAATTATGTACATGACCATGAAGTCGACAAAGCTTGACATAGAAATTATAAATTTGTAAGGCAATTAAGATGCACATGTAAGAAATGCTCAAGTATATGCATGTGTTGACCATGTGTCAAATCAATCCACTATAATCAAATAGGCATATAGAGGACCCGATATAACCCACTAAACTCACAAAGGTTCACTAAATATTACCGCTCAAGTGTTTAGGGGCTATATGTGTTTCACTCAAAAGCAATTTCACAACACGCGCCGCCATATGCTTGCTCTTCGATCTCATCTCCGCTAGGTAACCCACAACTTTCAAGATCAAGAGATCTTTTATTTGGTTGTAATGGGGCTAAGGGTAAGTGGCTAATAGAAATGAAGGATAAGGAAATACAAAGTCCATAGAAATCAATGAAGCAACTCTCTCTTGTAGAGATTTAAGACTTTTGATTTCGAGTGCTAAGTCACTAACTCTAATCCCAATTTACAACCCACACTATACTACGTAATACTCTTTTTTTTTTTTCTCACACAACTTACTACTTTTTTTTTTTTCTTTCTTCTACTTTTCTTTTCCTTGAACTTTCTCTTTCTATTTTCACACCCTTTTTTTTTTCTTCTTCTTCTTCTTCTTCTTCTTTTTTTTTTTTTTGGAGAACTTTCTTTTCTATACAAATCACTCACCCCCACACTTATTCTTTTGTAACCTCATACTTTTGACTTTTCTTTTCTTTTGAAGCACTCAAACATAAAGTCATTCTCTCAAATCGCTTCACCAACTACCATGGAAGGATAGGATAAAAGTGTATAGGCTAGGTAGGAATTTGTGGTGCAAATGAATAAAAAGGTTAAATAAATGAATAGGTTCAAAGTGGCAATCTAGTGGTAAATATCTTTGGGCACATGCTTCTTTGGCCATGGTGGTATATAGTCCTAATGCCTCCATCCTTTCTATCATGTCGCAAGCTAAAAGTAGCCTCGAGAGGTCTCAAGCAAGTTCTAGATACGCAATGTCATGAAATTGTACACACATGAAAGAATAAGTGAATGAACAATGCATACACTATGGATATTAGGCTCAAAAACTCATAAATAAGGCATGCAAGTTAATCGAATAATCTATATGCTTCTCTTACTATGATGAACGAACCTAACGTAGGTTATGTGCACACATATAATCAAGCATAGATCACATATACACTCGATCACAAAACAAATTCAAAGTCCTAGATCGTGCTTAGTCTATCCACAATCACAACAAGTTAAGTCCATGGCTCATCATTGGGGTTGGAAAAAGGCATTAACCACTAAAATATAATTACATAAAACTAATCTAATATATATTTTTTTTTCATAGGCGCCCGAGCCCTCACCCCCACACTTAAAACCAACATTGTCCTCAATGTTATAAAGTGAGCTCGAAAGCTAAATCCGTGTCGGAGTTAGGCATGAGAGTGAAAGTCCGGATGAAAGCAGAAAAATTAACTACGAAAATAAAAATCTAAATGCGGAGTAAAGTTACGGAAACCCCCTTTGTTGACCCTCCATTGCTCACGACCTTCGGAGAAGACTAAAATAAGACACCAACTTCAAGGCACAAGGCCTTGACTTCCTTAACGTATGCTCCATAATAGCTCAAGGTGCTCAAGAAAGATCGACTCCATTGAGAAATATATGTGTCCAAAGAGCAATGCGTCACAAATAGGCCACCAAAGATTAAGGACAAGGTCCTCCATTAAGATCATAGGCTTGGTCACCTCCAACACACCTTACAACAGCCCTACAATGGACTCCATTGAAGAGTTGAAGTGCAAGAAGTTCAACCAACCCGAGTGAACAAAAACTAGTGAGTGCAGAAAACTTCCAGCAATGACCTTTATATCTTCAAATACCCATATCTCAAACTCAGAAAGAGATAACTAAGTGAGACCACTTGGAATGGAAAGTAGACTCAGATAGCTTTCTATCCGTATGAAGTAAGCCAACTATCTTCAACTGAGATGAAAACGAAAGCTGGTCAAAATTGCCAATCTGTCATGAAGACTTCTGCTGACCCTCAGTCACCAAAACTGTAATATCTGAAGCTCCAGAGGTGCAAAGAGGGTGAGACCAACTGGATACGAAAGTAGACTCATGAATATATCTGAAGGTAAAATTTCACTGAAGTATCATAGCTGAGTCAAACATCGTTGGCCTCCAAACTCACTGATCTATTCTGCAGTTTCTGCTGTGCCCTGTTTCTGACCTCTGTTACTTGGAACAGTATATATGAAGCTAAGAAGGTTCAAATCAAAAACTGTTTCTCCTGTATATAGAAGACATATGAAGACACGTCTCTGAAAAATTTTAACTCCAAATTGCTTGGGATGTAGAAGGTGTACCTTCCCAAAGTGACTCTACAGTAGCTGTCTCTGTTTTGACCTTCACACATTGACCACCAAATAACTGAAGTTCTAGAGACTCAGAATGGCTCAAATTTTGGCACAAGATAGCAGACCCATAGGATAATAGTTTCAGAAATTTTCAGCTCAAATTACCATGTATATTGAAAACCATAGTTTCCCAAATTCAACTGAACATCTGAACAGAAACTGCCCAGTGCAGAATGCATTCTTTCTTCACACTTCCAACTCCGAACACCTCCCATCCTCCCAAAAATATGGCTAAATAGCCTTATTGATGCAAAATGAACAAGTAAATTTCAAAACTACCTAGGATTGCCTCCGTAGAAGCGCTTGTTTTTAAAGACCCCAAGCCGGTCTTCTTCACTCTTCGTCCTCAAGGTGGCTCAAAGGATGTCTTCTTACCACCCACAACAATTGTGCTAGCCTCACCATCATTTCCAAAACATCTAGCAATTGAAGAAACGAGCTTGTAGCTTGGAGGTGAAGGCCAATCATACCTCTTTGGAATTTCCTTCTTCTTCACAACTCCGCAAGTCTCCCTTAATTTCTTGATGGACTCTTCTTGTGCTTCACTCAATGGTGAACTTTTCTTCTTGTGTTGCTCATAAGTCTCAAGAGTAGGGTTTGTTTGCTTTTCAAGCTCCATAGTAGGCTCCAAAGTAGAAGTAGGAACTACATCACCATGCTTCAATGGTGGCTCATGGTCGTAGCCCCAAATAGGTGAGAAATGATCTTGTGCACGGATTGTAGGCTTAGAAGGATTCAAAGGTCCAAAGATCCGCTCACTCTTGGCTTCATTACCCTTCACCAAATCAATAGAGAATACCTCCTTCATAATGTCTGGCGGATAGAATGGATTGCATACTTTGATCTTCACTTTGTCACCTAACACCTTGAGTCTAATGGTACCCTTCAATACATTGATCTTCACACCCGCCGTTGCCATAAGTGGTCCGCCTAGAATGATAGGTAACTCATTATCAAGGTAGGGGTCTTCACCCATATCCAACACTACAAAGTCGGCCGGTAGAATAAACTTATTTACTCTCACTAGCACATCCTCTACAATTCCCACCGGACGCCTTGTGCTACGATCCGCTAATTGCAATCTAATCGATGTGGGCTTCAACTCACCAATTTGTAGCTTCCAGTATATAGCTAAGGGCATCAAATTGACACTCGCCCCTAAGTCCATGAGAGCTCCTTCAAACACTTTCTCTCCTATGGTACACCCTATGGTAAAGCTCCCCAGATCTTGCATCTTTGGTGGTAGTCTTCGTTGGATAATTGCACTTACTTCCTCTTTCAACTCAAATGTCTCATCGGCTTTAAATTTCTTTTTATTCATGCACAAGCTCTTGATAAATTGAGCATACACCGGCACTTGATGAATGAGGTCCATCAATGGGATATTGACATCCACTTTCTTAAATATTTCTTGTATCTCCCTCATCAAGCCACTCTTCTTCTTACCCCTCTTTGAATTATCTCTTCTTGCGGCATTAGGATAAGGAAGTGGTGGCTCCAATGTATTCAAATCAAGAGGTGGATCAAAGGTGGACATCCGGTAGTGCCCCTAAGGGTAGTCACGGTACCTCTAGGGTTCTTAGCCCTCAAGGCCTCGCCTAGTGATGAGTAGACCGGACAACTCCTATCCCTAGAGCTACCATGCATATGTAAACCTTCCTCCTTATTCTTCCCCTCTTTTTCTCTAGAAGTAGATGGCTCAAACTCATGAGTGGTGGGTCTAATGTCATCAAGAACCTTCCTAAAGGTGTCATTGGCCTTAGATGGGTCCCTAGCCTTCATGGCCTCACCATCTAATTTAGGGTCCGAGACATCCTCATCCCTAGAAGTCTTCTTTCTCAATAAAGCTCTTTCCTTGCCACTATCAATCAATCCATATTTGCTTGCATTGTTCTCAAAGGACAAGAAACCATAACCTTTACCAAGAATAGCTTCTCCGGAGGGTACATTTTCTTCCCCTCCGGCTACCTTATCCACCCCCTTATTTCTTCCTTTGGCATTCAAAGTCACATCACTCACTCCATATTTACCGGAAGGTACATTTTCTTCCCTTCCGGTCCCATCCTCCTTATGATAAAAAGAATCATGATGTGTATGCAATTGATCATCAACAACATGGCCAAGAGGTACATTTTCTTCCCTCTTGGCCCCATATGAATGCAAATCAACATCGTCATCAAATGGAGGATTTGTATGGAAACTAGAAGATGTAGGCATGTAAACATGATTATCATATACCTTTCCCAAACGTAGGGTGGTGATGGCATTGCATTCATGGAGCTTTCCTCTTGGATTTGGCTCTGGTTGTGAAGGTAAGGCTCCCTTTGGTCTCTCACTCATGTTGGTGGCCATTTGGCCCACTTGTACCGCTAGTCTAGCCATGCCTTGTTGTAGAGTTTGATACCCTTGAACTAGTGAAGAGATGTTTTGCTTGGTCTCCGCATTAGTAGAAGTTTGAACCTTGAGAAACTCTCCCATCAAGTCTTCAAAATTAGGCTTCTTTGGTTCATTTGGAGCTTGAATAGGAATGCCTTGGAGAATAGGAGGGGAATTGTAGTTCTCGCCTTGGTGGGGGCCTTGAAATGAGCTAGAATTGCCTTGAAACTTGCTACCACTATAGCCAACACCTTGTGTAAACCCGGGAGGGGTGTTTTGACCATGAAATCCTTGACTTGAGGTAGATTGGCCTTGAGAATTAGACCCATATGCTTGCTGTCCATGTTGACCATATTGTGAAAAATGAGTGCTTTCTTGGTGTGCATTGCCATAATTAGCAACATTTGATGAGTCATGACCTTGGCCAACTCTAAAGCTTTGCTTTCCACCTTGAAAGGCACTAGATGAACCTCCTTGGTCTCTCCAAGAAAAATTGGGATGATTCCTCCAACCGGGGTTATAAATGTTAGAGTAAGGATCATTTATTTGGTTCCTTGGCACAAAATTACCCACTTGGTTCACTTGTTCTTCAATAAAGTCCGGAAACTTGGATGATAAGTGACACTCTTGAGTGGAATGTGCTAGACTCTCACAAAGCAAACATGATGTAGAAGTTGCCATTGACTTGAGCTTGAGGAGGATTCCAGTTCACTTGGTTTAGAAATTGGCCAATCTTGCTTTCTAGCCTCTTGAACTCATGCATAGAAGGCCCGGATGATGTTCCTTGAACCTCATAGATTCCACCATGGCTCGATGTGTTCTCCTTGCTAGGTGCTTGTTGTCTCCTTGCATCATGATCATCCCAATGAAGGGAATTAAGTGAAAGCTCTTCATATGTCTCCCAAGCGGCATCGGGAAGCTTGCTTGCAATAGTTCCACCACTAAAAGTGTCAACACTTTGTCTTTGGTCCGCCATCAATCCTCTATAGAACTTGACCACAAGAAACCACTTCTCTAAACCATGGTGAGGATATGACATCTCAAGATCCTTAAAGCGCTCCCAACACTCATGGAAACTTTCTTGTGGGAGTTGTCGGAATGCAATAAGCTCATCTCTAACATTGGAAGTTCTTGAAGGAGGATAGTACATTCCTAAGAAAGTTTCTTGCATCTCAACCTATGTACGTATTGATCTAGGAGGCAACTTGCTCAACCACTTTCTTGCATGGTTCTTGAGTGTGAAAGGGAATAATCTAAGCTTCAAACCATTAGAAGTGAGACCATTAGGTTGAACGGTAGTACACACTTGCTCAAACTCCGCAATGTGGTCATAAGGGTTTTCCAAAGCCATGCCATTAAATATGGGTAGAATGCTCAAGGTAGTTGGCTTGATCTCAAAGTGATGCTCACATGGAGGGAGTACAATGCAAGAAGGGTGATCAACAATAGTGGGGCTAGTATACTCCCTCATAGTCTTGCCTTGGGGAGGATTTTGTGCATCTCCCATGTTGACTTCTCCTTGTGAATGTCTTAGAGGTACTCTCTCTTGATCAAGAACCCGAGGTGGAGCACTCTCGGTCACTAATGGCCTTCGGATCCTCCTTCTTGGTCTCCCTCTAGTATCCTCACTCAATATCCTTCCGCTTCTAAGAGTGCTCGGTTGATATGAAGAAGAGGCTTCGTTCATACACCTTGGAACAAAAATGAGACCACGTAATGAGTACTCAAAAATTCACAAAATAGGTAATGAGAATCAAATTTCACTTTTTTTTTTTTTTCAATGAATGAGAGGGGTTAAGAAGAGAAAATAAGACAACAATTAAACAAGAAAATAAAATAACAAAAGCAAAGAAATGATGAAAACCAACAACTCAAGAAATTAACGACTAAGTAGGAAACCTAATAAAAAGCTAGCAAACAAGTCAAGGCAAGTGACGATCGCTATCGATGCTCATGTCTTACATGTACTACGAAGTAATACAAGGCCCGTCACTTCGATAGAAATAATCACAATGTCTCAACAAATAAACACACAAGTAGGAAATAATCTAAATAAGAAAGTAAAATAAAGAAACAATTTTTTTATTTTATTTAAACAAACAAAGAAAAATTAACTAAAACTAAGAAAATAATGCAAGTGACCTAACAAACAAAAACCAAGGGATTAAAGCTATTACACTTTAATCCCCGGCAACGGCGCCATTTGATTTGAGTGCTTAAATGCAACTTACGCACAATAAGGGCACGATCATCAAAGAAGTGGGAAATATTTGAACCCGAAATTATCGTACCACGGGGATTGATAAGCTAACTCCAATCCTTGGTTATGTCGATTACTAAGTCACTAACAATTAACAAAGAACCTAGAAAAATAGCACCAAACTATTTACATGCCCGGCTTGGAACAACCAAGCCTAAAATGGTCAAGAGAACCACAAATAAATGCGGAAACTCACAACCAAATGGTATGGACAATGAAAGTGGTTTGTAAAATTTGATTTTTTTAATTGCGAAGAAAATAAAATTAACAATTGAAAATTAAAATTAAAGATAGTAGAAACTAATCAAGAAATGGAAATTAGGTCACTAGGGTATCCTCCTAGCCAAATCTAATGCATAAATATGCTCCGACAATGGTCACTCAATTCATAATGGCATCAAGAACCGTACCCAAGGCTTTTCAAGGCTAATGGGTCATTAGATTCCTTAAAGGGTATTCCTACTCCAGATCAAGGGTTGTAGAAACTCAATTGGGACAATATAGAGCCTTGTTAGGGCCTCTAGTTGCACCAAAAGGCGAAGAGTCCTAGAATCAAGGTTCCCAAGCTAGCCAATACGGCAATCGAAATTGGTATTGTAACTAACCATGTTCTAAACAAGTGTCCTAGCCATGAATTAGAGAAGTGATTAGATCCCCTAATTTGTTCTAGACATGCTCATCTACACATTCAAGAGTTAATCAAGCTCCTAAGCATGCATCTAAGCCAAATATTATAGAATAGAACATATGCCAAACATGAAATTGAAACCCTTAAATCAAAACATATTTATTACATTAAATTCATGCTAGGGCTCAAACCCTATCTTCCTAAATAGACTACTCAATACCCATCCACAAATCAACAACAATATTCATCAATTAATTAAAGAGGTAAAGGTGAAGAAGAGTGAAAAATAACAAGAACAAGTCACAAATTGCTATGAAGCAATTATGACAAGCCTTGATTTATGGCTTCCCACTATACCGAATCTCAAATCTTAGTGTAGATGAGATCCCTTGAAGCTCCTTGAAATCTCTTTGAGAAATTGATGAGGATTTGATGGAATTTTGGTGAGGTGAATCTTGGTGAGGAGGAAAATAGATCTTGGTGAGGTGATAAATGGATCTTGGTGAGGTGATGGTGAAAATATGAGGAGGAGGAAAATGGTGGTGTGGTGGAGTGTGGTCTGTTGGAGAAGAAGAGAGAAGAAGGGATGGGATGGGTCTGGTGGTGTGTGCGGCAGGAGGTGAAGAAGAATAGAAAGGTAGTGTGCTGCGGCCTCCCCTAGAAGAGAGAGTGATTATCCATATATATGGGTGTGGCTGGTTGTGATTGTAAGGAGAGAGTGAGATAAAGTTTGCACGTGTAGCATGAGGAAGGGAAAGAAATATCCTTTGTGATGGCTGTCACGTGTCCCCATGCAATTAGCTCAAAGCAATTAAGCAAAATCAATGATTCTTGCACGTCATGGTTGGGATTAATTAATCAAATCATGGCTAATTAATCAAATCATGGGTAATTAATTAAGCCAATCATCAATTAATTAAGCCACTAATTAATCAATTAATAGTTTCTTTTCTTCATTCTTTTTCTTCCTTCTCCAGTCTTAAAGCATATTGGAAGACACCATCTTGAAATGCTTGAATTCAGCTTCCTCACTCATGTTGATCATGATTGACAACTGTTGACCTTTTGTCTCCTTGACGAAAACTCTAAATTGTTCTAAATTTGCACTATTTTCTTCTAAAATTCTCAACTCCGCTTATTTGCTACAAAATAAATAAAAATAGATTAGTTACATATTAATTGACATGGGGATTGGCTTATTTCTAGTGGTTTAGACATGATTACACGTATATAAATACGTGTAATCACTCTCCCTCAACAAAAAAAATAAACAAATTAACAAACTTCCCCATCTCCTCGTCTAGATATCACAATCATAATCATAATCTTTTTTTTTTGAAAGGGGGCTGGTGCGGCTGCCCTCAAGCCTTGATTAATGAAATTGCAGAATAGAAGGGGGGGACATAGAGTCTGAACTCCATATTACAATAAGCATACAGAGAATATCCTGAAATAATACCAAGAGTCTCAATAAAATCTATGTATTCTAACAAGCACCAATTAGCAAAGAGTGCACAAATGGCTATTCTATTTGGTTTGACATAGCGGTGACATACCGGAAAAATAACTCTATAACGAAGAAGCATCATTACAAATTACACAACTTTCCCACTATGTTGCCACACGGAAATAAATCCGACGACACCAATTTCATTCTACCACTAGAAGGTTGCATCCATTTATGGTATGTGCCTTTGTCGAAGTAGTTGCCATAATTCTACTCAGAAACACCAATTATTTGGACACCAATTCTGTAATTTCAGAAATCAATCAAGAGGCTATAACTCTAAATTTAACAATGAAGGAGTTCAGAATCTTCAAATCCATCTGTATTGAACAAAAAGACTAGTGCAACTGTATTTTGGTTTTCAATAGTTTGTGAATGTATTCATTTTTATCAATATTACTCGAAGGAAAGATTACAACCATAGATATTTAATCTTAATCAATTCTATTACTATACCGCTATATATGTGTCATTTCGGTCATGTTCGATACAATACAAATTCTCATCAAATGTGTTGCATTCATGGGGTTGAAACTTGGAAAGTAACATCAATAAGCACTGCAATCTTTCAAGAGAGACTTGACCTCCTCAATTAAAATCAAAGATTCATGATACTGTATCTGACAATTGTATTGTTCGTATTGTATTATTAGAGTTGTGTTTCAGTAAATCTCTATTTTATGTTTACCCCAAACTCTAGGTTACTTAACCTAGTGGTAATAGAGTTACATTAGAAGGATCTAGATTCCTATTCAATGTACGATTACTTTCCTTATATGATTTAGATTCCATGAATTGTAATCCTCTATATAAAGAGGCCCCTATTATCAATGAGAATACACAGCAAATTCCTCTCAATTTCAGTTTCTCTACAACACGTTATCAGCATAAGCCTTACCCCTAACCCTAAAAACCAAAACCCTAAAACTCTTCTCACTTAATCTGCCGCAAGCCCTAGCCCCCGTAGCTCCTATGCTCCCCTGCGCTTGATGTTCCCCGTGTGCACGCCTGCATCAGCGACCTCGCTGCCCCTTCTGCGCCCTTCGAACGCTCGCCTGCTCTCACGCTCGCTCGCCCACGACCCCGCGACAACAAGACCTGGCAACTCCGCGATCCCTCGACCTCGTGACTTCGCTACTCCGCAATCCTACAACCCCGGTACTCCGTGACCACGCTGCAATCCTACAAGTCTACTTGCTTGCACCAGGACTGAAGCTCGTCTCCAATCCTATGACAATGACCAAATACGTTCTGCAATCCTAAGAGGTATGTTTTACTAAAAGTTCTCGTTTTTGAGTTTTTCCTCTTTTTCTCTTCTTTTCTCGGGGACTTGCAACCTCCTTTCTTCTACCCCTATTTCTTCTTCATAGGGGAGACCAAAAGCCGAACTGTGGGGGTTCGTGCTCACTCCAAGCTTGGAGCTTGTAGAGTCCTCCAAACTTAGAGTTTGTTGAGAAGAAAACGATCGGACCACATACATCGTTGTTTCGATCTAATCCAAAACCCTTCTTGGAATCGGATTTTCTTGGAAGCGACCACGCTCAGAAAATCCCTAATTTCTTAGAAGCGACTACGCTCAGAAATTTAATAGTTTTTCATGATAGCCTTTTCGCTCCGAAATTAACCCTAATCATGTGTTATTTTTCAGGATGAGTAACCTCAACAAGTTGAACTTTGTTCCACTGTAGACAATTGGCACTGGATACCATAGGTGGGTCCAAGATGTGCGCCAACATCTTAAGGCTGATGGACTTCTAGAAACCATCTAAGAGCCTAGTCAGAACGTGCTCTCCATTGAGCAAGCTACTGCTTTTGAAGCAAATCACGCTAAAGCCATAATTCTCATGACAAGGCATAAAAATGACGTGCTGCAAAGTAAATATCTCAATGAGGAAGACCCCAGAAAACTATGGGTGGAACTTGAGCAGTGATTTGGCAACTTCGTGACTCCCTGCTTCCTGATTTAGAAGTGAGATGGCATAGCCTCCGCTTTTGTGATTTCAAGTCTGTGCTTGATTATAACTCGGAAGCTCTTCGTATCAAGTGTTTGATGGAATTTTGTGGCAAAACCATAACTGATACGATGTTGATCGAGAAGACTCTCTCTACCTTCCCTGTCTCTGCCCTGATGATTTCAAAGAATTATCGGATTGATGTGAATGCAGGACGTATCACACGGTTTCATGAGCTCATTAGCGCCATGAACGTAGCTAAAAAGCAAGACAATATCCTTGTGAAGAACTATAATGCTAAACCCGTGGGAACTAAGTCTATTCCAGAGTCTAACCATAGTCGCGCCCCCAAGGGAGGACGCAAGGAGTGAAACCCTAAGAGTAGGGACAATTCTGGAATTTCTGGTCCATATTCTCGCCCTAAAGAGGAAGGAAATCGCCAAGAGAAGCGTGCACGTAACCATGGAGGTCAACGTGTGAAGAGAGAGAGAGAGGCGGAGCCTCCGACCATGGTGGTAACGCTACCAAGAGCAATGGTCGTCCAAATCATGCCCCAAAGGCACTTCGATCAAGGGAGCCTGACCATAATGATGTTTGTCTTCGATGTGGATCAACTGGATTGGGCCAAAGCAAGTCAAGCATCCAAAATGTTGCAAACGCATACAAGACGTATCGCGAAGCAAGGGAGGCAAACTGCATGGAACAAGAAGATCAAGATGGCGATCTGGATCTAAGGGTGGAAGACTACAAGGATCAAGACCCAGAAACTGGTGATTTTGATTAAGTCTTTTTATTTTCCAAGAGATGTAGGCAATCGCCATATTAGTTTTGTAGTAGATGCCAATGGTATTAGTCTTTCTTCAAAGTAGGCATACTCAATGCAAGTGTGATGTCTAGAAAGTTTTTGAGATAAGTGGTACTTAAGCGAGCCTTGCTCCACTGACATCTCTCTACTCACCTGGTCACATTTGCATTGGAATTACCAAAAGGAGTTAGATGACTACCATTGTTTTTCATTAGCTAGTTTATTGGATTAGATTTTCTTTGGTCATAGAAACAATGATGTTATTCCGTTTGGCTTATTAATAAAAGTTGAGTTCTTTTCTTTATGACTCCTTTTTAATTACGAGCTTTTCTTTTAGGAATGGAGGAACACACCATTCAATGTCTTGCAGATAGTGCAACTACGCACACCATTCTATGCCATAGGCAATTATTCTTAGAGATTTTGCCTACACATTCCTCTGTGACTACGATGGCTGGGCCATCAGGTTTAGTTCAAGGAAATGGAATGGCCCAATTCCTATTGCCAAAGCTCTCTACACTCCTAAGGCAAATAGAACCTTATTGAGCTTTAAAGATATAAGAGCCAACGAATTCCATGCGGAAAGGCATAATGAGAACGGAAAAGAGTTCCTTTGCATTACCTCTAATGATTGCGAACGAAAGTGCATCTTAGAGAAGCTTATATGTCAATCTAGTGGACTTTATGTCACTAAAATTCGACCTATTGAATCCAATAATATCATAAGAAAAGATCTCTTGGATTCAGACACATATTGGCTTTGGCATGACCGACTAGGACATCCTGGTCGTGATATGATGCTCAGTATATTAAAGACTTCACATGGACATCCATTCTTTAGAGTGAGAAGAAGCAAGAATCGAAAATTGATTCTCGGACTTAGCAAGACATCAACAATTGCAGCATCTGGCGCTGCAGCTGTCTTGGGCCGCCTACGTCCCATGTGATGACGCCATAAATGGCACCAACCATGAGCATGACGCCATGGTTGTTCCTCCTCCTGGCCATGGCTCCAATGCCATGATGGGAGATGTAGTCACACATTTTGCTTCTAAAAGCGCTACAGACGCTCAAGCCCAACCAAAATCCTCATTAGTTGCTTCTAAGGCCCCTCACTCATTTTGGAAAGCCTGTTCCTTCGGGAAACTAGGACTGAGACCGTCCTACTCAAAGGATCCCAAAATACTCATTCCGTTATTACAAAGAATCTAAGGGGATATCTGTGGACCAATTCAACTATCATGCGGACCTTTTAAATACTTTATGGTATTAGTTGATGCGTCGACACGCTGGTCACATGTCGCACTGTTGTCCACTCATAATGCTGCTTATGCTAAACTCCTTGCCCAAATTATCAGTCTATGAGCTCACTACCTTGACCATCCAATTAAGTCAATTCGACTTGATAATGCTGGGGAGTTTACTTTGAAAACATTCGATGACTATTGCGTGTCACTGGGGATTGATGTTGAGCATCCTGTTCCCCATGTTCATACCCAAAATGGTCTCGTAGAAGCCGCTATCAAACAACTACAGATGATAGCACAAACATTGGATATGCGCACCAATCTCCCTGTTTCTGCTTGGGGATATGCAATTCTGCATGCAGCGAAGCTAATTCATCTACGACCCACGGCAACCCAATCTTATTCTGCGTTTTAGCTAGTGACTGGATACGAGCCTGATATCTCGCACTTATGCATTTTTGGGTATGTTATTTATATGCCTAGTACACCGCCACAACGTACTAAGATGGGTCCACAACGACGAATAGGCATTTATGTTGGATATGAATCTCCAACTATCGTCTGCTATCTTGAACCCTTGACTGGCGATCTCTTTACCACTAGATTTGCAGATTGTCACTTTGATGAGACAGTCTTCCCATCGTTAGGGGGAGACAAGAACACAGATGTTCAACAGGAACGACAAGAATTGTCGTGGTCTGTCCCCACTATGTCTCATCTCAATCCCCGTACATCACAGTCCGAACTTGAAGTGTGACGAATAATCGAGCTCCATAACGTAGCAGACACTCTACCTGATGCATTTTCTGATGTTGCCAAAGTGACAAGATCACACATACATGCTGTAAACGTGCCTGCAAGGATTGATGTCCCGAATACTGGACATAATGCCACTCCTGTGACACCAGGAGATGGCGCCATTGTCTAGCATGGCAATGATGTAGCGTCTATGGGCGCAGGTTCCACAAGGAAGGGCGGTAGACCAATTGGTTCGAAGGATACTCGCCCTAGAAAGAGAGCCAATGAGGCAAAAACAAATCCTTTGATCATCAATACTCAAAATCCGCCCCTTGAGAATGTTCCAGATTATGGTTATGTCTAAGAGACATCATTGGGGGACGCCTCAATGTCAGAGCCTATCCCTGAGAACGTAGAGATCTTTGTAAATTACACTAGTATACATGGGAAGTGGGAAAGAAGCTCCATCATCATTGATGATGTATTCGCGTATTCAGTGGCGCGTGAGATTATTGAGACCAATGACATCGAGCCAAGCTCCGTTGATGAATGCCAATGTAGAGCTGATTGGCAAAAGTGGAAAGATGCGATCCAGGCAGAACTTGATTCTCTAGCGAAAAGAAAGGTATTTGGCAAAATTGTACCAATACCGCCCAACACCAAACCAGTTGGTCACAAATGGGTATTTGTTAGAAAGCGTAATGAGAAAAATAAGATTGTAAGGTACAAAGCTCGCCTTGTAGCGCAAGGCTTCTCACAACGCCCTGGAATCGACTACGAGGAGACTTATTCTCCCGTAATGGACGTCATTACATTCCGCGACCTTGTCAGTTTGGCAGTTTTTGAAAAACTAAACATGCAGCTTATGGATGTGGTTACAGCGTATCTATATAAGGATCTAGATATGGAAATATACATGAAGATTCCAGATGGAATTCAGTTACCCAAATCAAGCGGCTCTAAACCACAGAGCGCGTTTGTTATAAGGTTGAAACGCTCACTATATGGATTGAAACGATCCGGATGGATGTCATATAACCGTCTAAGTGACTACTTGATTGGAAAGGGATATGTCAACAATGAACTATGCCCATGTGTGTTCATAAAAAGGACAAGTTCGGGATTTGCAATAGTAGTGGTTTATGTCGATGACATGAACATAATTGGCACCCTTAAGGAGTCAAGGGAAACCGCTAAACACTTGAAATCCGAGTTCGAGATGAAAGATCTAGGGAAAACACAGTTTTGCCTTGGTTTAGAACTTGAGCACCGTAGAGATGATATCCTAATTCATCAATCAGCTTATACCCAAAAGATGCTTAGGCATTTCAACACTGACAAGATTAAGCCTTTAAGCACCCCAATGGTCCTCCGTAGTCTTGATCCAAAGAAGGATCCATTTCGTCCAAAAGATGATGATGAAGAGGTGCTAGCTACCTAAGTGCAATAGGCTCATTATTGTACTTAGCACAATGCACAAGACTAGACATCTCATTCGCTGTGAACTTCTTAGCTAGATATAGCTCTGTGCCAACACGACGCTATTGGACTGGTGTTAAGGATATTTTTCGATATCTAAGCGGAACGATTGATTTGGGCTTGTTCTATCCCTATAGAGAGACGATGGATTCGGACCCATCAAGTGCCAAGGACGCCACACATGGTCGACTACGTTCCCTCTCCCCATCCCAAAACGATATGTGTTTTGGAAGGTTTTGCTGATATTGGGTACCTCTCTGACCCACATAAAGGTTGCTTCCAAACTGGTTATGTATTCACCATGGGAAAGACCACGATATCTTGGAGGTCTACAAAGCAGACCTTAGTCGCTACCTCTTCGAATCATGCAGAAATTATTGCTCTTCACGAAGCAGTTCATGAATATATATAGCTTTGATCCATAATTACGCATGTTCAAAACAATTGTGGTCTGAAGTCTACCACAGATGAGCCAACGAACATTTATGAGGATAATGCTGCTTGCATTGAACAAATGAAGCAATGTTACATCAAAGGCGACAACACCAAGCACATATCGCCCAAATTCTTCTACAATCAACAATAACATAAGCTCCTCAAGATCAAAGTGAACCAGGTTCGATCCGAGGACAATGTGGCGGACTTGTTTACTAAGTCATCACCCAAATCCACATTCGAGAAACATGTCGCAAGAATTGGCTTGCGGAAATTATCTGAACTCCCATGATCATAGTCATCAGGGGGAGGCGCAGACATCACGGGGAGATCTCTACATATTCGTCTCGAAGCGTGAATGGTGTGTTATGATCTTTTTCCCCTTCGACCGAGGTTATTTTTGTCCCACTGTGTTTTTGTTACTCGGCAAGGTTTTTAGCGAGGCAACGAGAGAAGCACAGCATTTGGGCAACACAAGGGGGAGTGTTTAAGTAAATCTCTATTTTGTGTTTAGCCCAAACTCTAGGTTACTTAACCTAGTGGTAATAGGGTTACATTAGAAGGATCTAGATTCCTATTCAATGTACGATTACTTTCCTTGTATGATTTAGATTCCATGCATTGTAATCCTCTATATAAAGAGGCCCTTATTATCAATGAGAATACACAGCAAATTCCTCTCAATTTCAGTTTCTCTACAACAAGTTGTGCTTTATTTGCTTCTCTGGTTTTCTGGGGTAAGGTTTATGTCCCCCCACCCTCTTTTTTGTATTTTCCTTTTTTTGTTTTATTAATAAAATATGAATAAGGGGACGGGCGGTGGGTTCCCAAAGTGTGGCAGACCCCTCTCCTTCGGGATTGAGGGTGGGACTTGCTCCCTACATTGTCTCCTTCCGAGGAACTAATATCGCCTAATCCCTTATTTGATTAAAAAAAAAAAACATGCGCAAGGACACATCATTTTGATAATCATACATAGCAGATCAATAAGACGTGTATTAGCTAATTCTTCTGCCAATAATACAATAACGAACCGTTGGTCTTCACAAAATCCACCATAATGGCACACTCTCCTAAACTCTTTGCATCGGCACCAGTTCTGATTACGTGAGGAAAAAAAAGCCAATCGGTAGTTACAATCAAAAACACCAACGTCAACAGCCCTGAAACTAGTGGGTGAAACCGTACCCTATGAGCTAGAGCCTTCTTCACCTCCAGTTCAATTTCCAAGCACACACCTTGTAGGAGAAAGAAGCACATCATTTCCCCTGTGGGACGCGCACGAGTGACGTAGTAAAAGAAGAGCTCGTGCATGAAACCCGAGATGGTGAAAGCAAAGATGACCAGCAGAATTTGAGTCCGCGAAGGTTTTGCCGTAACCGTTAGCTCGAAGATGGCTCCTCCCTTGCCTGTAGATATACGCCGCACGGGATGGTGTACAAGGGGGCGTAGAGTGTTTGAGACTACAAGGTTCCATCTACGGCCCCAAAAGTCCTGAAGAGATGTGGAAAAGTAAGGCTCGTTGAAGTGTGGCTCGAGTTCAAACCCAAACATGGCTTGAGGCAAGACTACACTCAGAGCAAAGCCTATTTCTAGACCAAGGTACAGGTGGGAAAGGGACAAGGCTGTGAGTACATATGGATGCAAATTCTGTCTATAATCCTTGCGTACAAGAATTACTACACCCAAAAGCAAGGCCTTCATTGCCCATAAAATTCTTTTGTTTGGCACCAACTTTGTCATAGTGTAACCGTAGCAAGGCTTTTGGGGGCGTCTCTTAATGTTGATGGGAAGAAGAGCTATGGAAATGAAGTGGAGAAGTCTTGTCGGGGGTGGTGATAGAGGGCCAGAGTCAAAGGAGAAGAGAATGAGTTTGAAGATTGCAAGACAACCAAAGAAAGAAGGCTGAGGGGGCACCGAGATGGATCGAGTGGCGGTTCAAGGGGAGCATGACAAGGAGGTACAAGATTGGGAGGAGAGAGATGAGCCTCATCATGCTCTTTGTTGGGATTCTTGCTGCTACGTAATAACAATAACATTGAGATGCAATGGCTATGATCCACACCTTGATGAAGTTTTTGATTTCATCACCATCCATTTTCGATCTCTTCTGGTCTTTTTCGACTTCTCAAAACTTATATAGTAGAAAGGAAAAGTGTGGACGTTGAAGTAGTAATGTCTTGATGGTTGTCTAGTGTGGTAATAATGAAAAATTCGTAGGTTACAATGTTACATACAGCAATAATAGCCACCGTACGTTGAAGTTAATATTCTGTTGATGTGATTATAGCTCTTCTACTAACTACCTCCTATCTATTAGTTAGGTGACTGCTGTGTAGGTTATGCACATACATAAATGACCGCACCTTTCTTCTGTATTTCCCAACTTCTACCAGTTCATATTGAGGCGTCACGGATGACACTCTACAGGTTTGGTAACACTCCCTCCAGCTCGATTTGGTATGAGTTGGCTTACACCGAGGCAAAATGGAGGATACGAAAGAGGAACCGTGTGTGGCATATTTGTTCGGAAGCAGATTCAAGTACTGCCACAGCGTAGTCTGGGATTCTGGGAGGCTCTCCGGAAAGTGAAACCTTCTCCCGGTAGTCCTTGGGATGATTGCATTCACAGGTATCCGGTGCAGACCATTCTCTTGCAGCGCTGGCTCAACCATTCACAACTGTAATATTAATTTGGGTGAAATAATAGACTCTATCTGCAGTCACTATTATTTATGTTTCTTAGTGATGCATATGCCAGATGCATGTTACTGTATGCATAGTGAATTTCTTAGAGCTTTTGGTGAAAAAATAAAAAAAATAAAAAATAAAAAAAAGCTAGCTGGATATATAATTGGCATGTGCAATATATAGTTCTTGATGTTGAATTTAGATTCAATGATCGATGCCCATAAGATTTGTGTGGATTGAAGGTGACCTTCCTTTACCTAGCTTCACTGGATCAGGGTGTCGCACCACACTAATCTCTCCTGAGCAAACCGGCCTTGTGTTTCAGTAAGAGACTGCAACAATGACCTATTGAATGCAGGGCCAACCTTGAGCCTAGGCGAACTAGGGCCTCAAAAAAATTATTATGTTGCCCATCTAAACAAAAAAAAAATATATATACTTGAATTGAAGAGACTAGTAGGTAACCTAGGGGCCAACTCAAAAGAGTAATTAAATATAAGTTAGAAAAAGAAAAAGTTAAACATGTGCTGTAAGGGGCAGCCCACATGACCAGACCAAAAGAAAAAAAAATAAGAAGAAAAAGACGGTAGAAAAACTGAAAAAAAAACAGAATGAAAATGAGCTTTGCGGTAAAAACATTTGTTAAGATCTGAAGACGGTAAAGAATTTATTCAGAAATCTAAAAAAAAAGATGATGAAAATATTAATTTAACTTGGGTACTTGGATTGACTCTTGAATAAGAGGCTTTGTCACACAATTGGTAAGTTGAAATTGATTAAATCTTACCTTTGATCTACTCTATTGTTGGAAAACTTGATTATGTGAGTTTGATTAGCACATTTGCATCTAAAAATGCAAGACGAGTTATATTTCAGTTATACTATGAAATCTTAATTTTAAATTAATTTAAGTATTCTATTTGAGCCTCAAAAATTCCGTTCGCCTTGGGCCTCTAAAGTCACAGGGCTGACCCTGATTGAATGGGGTGTTGCAAATTCATGGCAAAAAGAAAAGTTGGCGATCTACCTTTTTGCGTTTCTTAAAAAGTAGAATAAAACACAGATGTTTTTTTTTTTTTTTTGAAAAACCTTTTATTCCAAGATATTAAGATTACATAAGACGGAAATGACCGGTGGCGGACATAAGTTCCCCACTCTCCTCCCTAAGAACAACCTCAGTTATGGGTCCGTCAACAACCATGACATCCATGAGCCAAATGGACCCAACCCATAGCAAACTAATCGCCCATTTTTTTGGCCTACATAAAAATTCCAGTCCCGAGAGTCACGATAAATTCTCGCCGCCAATACTAAGAAAAACCATGTCATACTCCTCCATACCGTGTCCCAAAATAGCCAGACCACGTACAAGGATAAATCGCCGCCATATTGACCACCAGAAGCCACCGATGATATCACATGTAGTACTCAGAAATAATGCCATAACAATAGCTCATCAAACAAACCAACCCAGAAGTCTCCATACCTCCTCATAGCCAATCTAAAAAAGAAAAGGACTCCTTTCAACACCGTGACCAAAACCGCCAGACCACGTGCAGGAGCTTTTCCCCAAAACCTCGACCATAAGATGATACTGAGAATAAATCCAATAATCCTTGGGACTGAGACCATAAAAATAACACAACCATACCACTAAGAATACCAAACCCTAGCTTGAGAGAGTAGGGACTCAAAAGACCTAACCAAGAAACTAAAGACAAAAACCTAAAAAAATAAAAAACAAATAAAAAGTAATGAGAGATGGTGCCTTCAGCCTTCATCTTCCACAACCAAAGCTCCAACTCCAGCCAAAAGGAAAACCACAGAGTGAGGTTGGTGCCCATAACATAACCACAAAGCCTTGCCCAAAAGCAAGGCCGCCGCCATTGTACGAAAACCTTTCACACATCCTCTCTAATAGCAGACCACCATGCACATCATGAAGATACCAGATCAAGCCAACAATTGTAGACCACGACACTATACACCGCCAACCATCGTGCCCACAACAGCCAACAATTGTAGACCACGACGCTATACACCGCCAACCATCGTGCCCACAACAGCCAATTCTAGTATCCCTTTCTCTCATTAACCCAGTCATTGAAAATTGTCCCTAATAATCCAAACCTAGATCCACACAAAATCATAGAGATTGACCTAATATGATTCAGATACTGATGAACCTTCAACCATGGCCCTGCAATTTGCCATATAACACCAGACCACCACCACGAGCTCCCTGAAGTTGCCATCGATTTCGCCTGAGAAGAAAAGAGAAAGCGGCGCCGCATCTCCCACCGAGGACTTCGAACCAAAAGCACCATAGCCCATCCGGCTACACCCATCTCATGTCGACTAGGCAAGGAGTCGTCGTCATCATGAGGGTGTCGCTTAACAAGCACCACGAGATACTCTGTTTTACCTAAACTCTAAAACGCTCTGACTTGTGCTGAGCTGGAAGGTTATCACTCAGTATGGTAGTAAACACAAATATTTAGACTAAGAGAAAGAAAAAAGAACCCACCACGACAACCAGTGCATCTCAAAGACTCAAATCCAAGACCTACATATTGTGCACTAAGCCAACACCCAGTACAGAACTAAAAAGAAAGGGTTATACATGTATATATATTGTGCACTAAGCCAACACCCACTACCGGAAGTAGTTTCAATTTCGGCAGTTTGTTACCCCTACCCCTTTCAGCATTGAAAGTTTAAATAGCACTCCACCACCAAATTATGTATTATCGAGTAGAAATGCTACGTGGTCAAAGATATCAATTAAAAATGGTTTCCCGTGCTTGGTAATGGATTGATTTTGGGAAAGGGTTCAAGATGTAGATTTTGTCCTCCCAGATGATTGTCAATATAAATCCAATGTTCTCTACATTATTAATGTATCCAACATGAGCGAGGTAATAAACTAAGCAGAATGCAGCTGAGCACCACATGCAAGGCATAAAAGCTGCTGCATTTTTTGTGTTACATCAAAGCCTTTCTTGTCTGGTTTGATAAAAATCACCGAAAGACAAATAGATCAATGCTGGCATTTCCATAAAAATACATGTTCCACTTTACATTGCCGCTAGCTCACTGCTTTATTACTGATACAATTGTTGAAAGGTATTTGATCCCTTAAACCATTGAATTGGGTCTGGCAATTCATGTAGTTATAGGGGCACAAATAGCTTCCACATATAATTTTTTCACTGTGCTTGGGCAAGGGTCCATGCCAAAGTTTGCATTTGATACGGTCACTGAACACTTCTGCTTACCTACGCACCTCTGTGGATAGAAAAATAGCATGAAAAAGTAAGAACCTATAATTCAGAATATTTGTTCACTAAAGGATGTGACCTCTTATTATATATTTGAATCTAGGCTCACTTCCAATCTAATTTATATCTATCAAAATATACGCATCATTTAGTGAACAAACTTGACCCAAGATTTTATTGATTTTGAATTGGGTAAATGGAAATACTTTGACCCTGAACTGAAGCAAAACATTAGCAGTGCAAGGGTACCTTATTTAGCACAGGGGTAGAGTTTGGTGCGTGACAAATACAATGCTTATAGTTCCCACAGCTTCCGGATGGAGTACCGAAGCTTGAAAATTTAATAGCAGAAATAGAGTGCCCATTTGTACACTCTAGGCTAAGTTTAGGCTTCTTTTGCTCTTTCAATTTGCCTTGGCTCTTGGTGTGCAATTCCCTAACGAGTGGGTGACTTTCAGAAATCTCGGCACAGATGGTCCTCACGGATGTTTTTAGAAGATCAATCTTTGAAACATCGCCAACAAGCTCCTCAAAAACAACCAACAGATTTTGAGATGGCTTGAGCCAATACCGAGGAACATGATACCTGAAACATAAGCAGAATATGGGAAATTAGTAAATAGGTTCTGAATGCTTTTTTCTGATCAAGTGGTAAAACAAGTTTCTACACCATTGTTGAGTTGATTGGAGACAACCAAATTGGCACTTGTTAATCCTGAATGTACTAGAATAACTGCACGCACTACAGTCACCATTAGCATGAATAGTCCAGTATCTTCCAATACTCTCCTCATTGATCCATACTTGACCCTTCCCCATGCTCCCCATATCCAAAGCCAAAGGCTCATCCCCTTCAGGTGCATCAAAATTGGCCTGAGGGTTCAAGTAGCACTGTTATCCAAAATTGCTCGTTGGTACTGAAGGAACAAGAACGAAAATGTTTTATTAGCACTAATCAATATTTGTGGTTCTTATTTCATACCTTATACCAAGTCAGTGGCTATTGATTCTGTGTCCCTATAGACACCCTCGGCCAATTCACTGCAGAGGTGGAAGTTGGAGAACCGAGATTCATGAATTCTCCTTTTAGCCCAACCTGTAAATACAAACATAATTGAGTTGAGGCATTCCTTGAGTACACAAGTAATTCAAAAAAATTAAACTTTATAGACCTTGTATGACCATGTCTGCCCTGATAAATCTCTGCTTCCTTGATCCATTCCTTATAGAACAACTGGTCCTAGTACTCCCAAGTTCCATGTCTCAAAGTGAGGACCATTGTTCTGTGACAAAATCAACAGGAAGTAGTTCAGTTACCATTGGACTAAAGTCATGAAATATGGCCAAGAATGTGACTACTTGGGAGTTTGGGATTCATTGTGAAGGTATAATAACGTAAACACCAAATCAAAAACTTACAATCCAAGTCAAGTAGCCACATCTCCGTATGAATATCGAAAATTCTAATTCAAATCACAAAAGCATATTTGGTCTACATGCTCCCTAGCGTATCCTCCACTTTACTTTACATCACAAAAGTGAACCTATATATTCATATAGTCTTCCAAATCCCATATCCAGATCCTGATTTAGTTATTTATATAAAGACACCAAAAGAAGTTTTTTATTACATTGATTACTTATTTTTAAGCCATGTAATTTACTCGAGTACAAACTTTACCAAATTGACCAAGTCAATTATAGGGACCTGCAGTATAATATCAAGTTATCAACACGAAATTTGTATTGGTATATCAAATGTTGAAAGTTAGTGAAAAATGCAAATCAAAGAACTAACCGGTAATCCAACAGCTACACTTGGAAGTGAAATTTTATTCACACCAGCATGCATGTTTACATCTCCTGTAAAAGTGAATATCTGGTCTTGCAGAGTCCCATAAGTTGATCCTATCATTACAGAACATCACTGACATTTAATTTAGATATAGGGGCATAGTTTTTTAAGTAGACCCAGGAGACTATTTACCTACCAAATCAAAAGTAGCTGGTATAATATCTCAAAACACAAGTATATAAACAATTTACATACCTGAGAGCTGGTCATTGATAAAGACATGCATAGCGTTCCCAGCAGACTGCATGGTGAGAATTAGATGCTTACCTCCACGCAGAAATGATTCAGATTGACTTATGTCGACACTAAAACATCAAGTTCTGGAAAATTAGCTTATATAACTGGATATACATTTTTCGCAGATACATTGAATGGAAAAAGAAGTTCAGTTACTTAATCTCACCTAGTGGTGTACCATAGATAATCACTGGAGTCTCTAGTTCCTTATGTTCAACTGTACTATAAGGAAACTATTGAATACACATATTCTCTAAATGACTCATGCGTAAACTAATAATGACTGACATGTCAACATAATGACTCACACGTCAACACTCCCCCTCAATTTGGGGCATAAACATCACGAAGACCCAACTTGTCTAGTGAGTCATAGAACAACTTGCTAGATACAGGTTTGGTGAGTATATCTACTAATTGTTCCTCAGTAGGAACAAAAGAAAGGGTAATCAACTTTGCGTCCAGCTTTTCCTTAATGAAGTGTCGATCAACTTCCACATGCTTTGTTCTATCATGTTGCACAGGATTCTGAGAGATTTCAATTACAGCTTTGTTGTCACAATACAGCTGCATAGCTGACTTAGGCTTAAAACCCAAATCTCGGAGAAGATTACGTAACCATAGGAGTTCACACACTCCATGTGCCATTCCTCGATATTCAGCTTCAACACTTGACCTTGCAACAACCTTCTGTTTCTTACTCCTCCAGGTAACAAGGTTTCCTCCCACAAAGGTAAAATAGCCAGATGTAGACTTCCGGTCGGTGATACAACTAGCCCAATCAGCATCTGTATACCCACTAACATCAAGGTGTTGATGTTTTGAGAACATTAAACCTTTTCTTGGTGCAAACTTTAAATACCTCAAGATCCTCACTACAGCATCCATGTGTCTTTCACTTGGATTATGCATAAACTGACTCACAACACTAACTGCATAGGCTACATCAAGTCTAGTATGTGATAAGTAAATCAGACGTCCCACTAACCTTTGGTACCGAGGTTTGTCAGTTGGAACTTAATCTGGGTATTCTGCCAGTTTGTGGTTTTGCTCAATTGGAGTATCAATTGGGCAACAATCTAACATGCCTGTTTCTGCCAAGAGGTCCAACACATACTTTCTCTAACATAAGAAGATACCATCTCTCCCCCTAGCGACCTCTATCCCCAAGAAATACTTTAAGTCACCTAGATTCTTTATCTCAAATTCGGATGATAACTTCTTCTCAAGGCTTTCAATTTCTGCTAGATCATTCCCTGTAATCACCATATCATCTACATATATGATTAGCACAGTCACCTTCCCCTTTTGGTGTTTCAGGAACAAGGTGTGATCAGAATTGCTCTGCTTATATCCAAAGCGTCTCATGGATTGAGTAAACCTGCCAAACCATGCACAGGGTGACTGTTTCAGTCCATAAAGGGACTTCTTCAACCTGCACACAATATCACCTAGTATGTCAGGTATATAACCAGGAGGTAAGTTCATGTAAACTTCTTCAGTTAGCTCTCCATGAAGAAAGCATTCTTAACATCAAACTGATTTTGTGGCCAATTCAGGTTTGCTGCTGTTAATGCTCAAGTCTGGCGGTAGCCGATTCCTTGCTTAACGCGGGTCCGGTGGGCGGACCGCTACTCCTAGGATTGGGTGATTCCTGTTACTGCAATACGATAGACAGGGCGTCAGAGGGAGACAGCGTTGGGCGGTCTTCACTTCTCCGATGCCTAAGTCAGTCACTGTATATGCGCAGCATAACAATAAATGAGTAGTAATTGCGTAATTAATGAGGAGAGAGGAGAGAACCTTTTATAGGCGAGGAAGGGGTTGATCTTCTTCTTGTTTCCGATGTGGGACTGATGTGCTTCGATTCCCAGCGTCAGGGGCTTCTGATGCTATCTTGACGCGGCGCGTGGCGGCGCGTCAGCGGTGATCTGGGGGCTGTCCGGGGCTCGAGCGGTAGCCCGCCTGGCCGTGACCTCGTAGGTCATCCCCTTGGTGAGATTCGGTACCTCCGGCGATACAATGAGCGTGGCTCATTATAGCTAATTATGCTCGTTCTAGCACATGTAGGTACAGCTGCCAGTGACAATAATACTCGAATAGTATTCATCTTGGCTACTGGAGCAAAAGTCTCATCATAGTCAATCCCGTATGTCTGAGTAAATCCTTTAGCCACCAACCTTGCCTTATACCTGCTTATTGTGCCATCTGCATTATGTTTCACAGTGAAGACCCACGTACATCCAACTGGCTTTTTTCCACTGGGTAGTGGTACAAGTTCCCAGGTGTGATTCTTCTCTAATGCCTCCATTTCTTCCTCCATTGCCTTGGCCCACTTTGGGTCTCCCATAGCCTCCTACACTTTGTTAGGTGCAGATACAGAGGATATTTGATTCACAAATGATGCAGAAGGTTTGGATAACCTATGGTGTGACACAAAGTTAGCTACTGGATATTTGGCTTTAGCAGTTATGGAATGTTCATACCTTTTAGCTGGTTGACCACGGGTAGTTCTACTAGGTAACACTTATGTAGAAGAGACAGACTCTACTGGATTACCAGATGAAGATACTGGACATACTTGAGTTGGAGCTTCTTGACCAGAGATTTCAGCATTAGGGGGTGGAGTATCAGGTAAGGGGAAAGCCTGTATAGAATCTTCTTTAGCTTCAGAAGTTGATTGGTCGATGTCGACATCGATGTCTTCTAGTCTGGGGATTGACATTTCAACTCCCCCTTTTTTTGATAGGTCGATTGCTTGACTAGTTGACTGTAAGATTTCTTTGACTAACAGGTCAACTCCCCCTGTCGACGGTTATTAACGACTTCAAGTCTAGGGATTGACATGTCAACTCCCCTTGTCGACTCTGGAATTTCAATAGTGCTTGCTTCTTCTGCTTCTTCTTCTGCATCTTGATTCTTCTTCAATGCTCCACCAGCATACATCTCTTCAAAAAATTCATTCCCCCCCTGAAGAGAGTTGTTGGTGGGGGAGAAATAGCATATGTCTTCATAGAAAGACATGTCCATGGTGATGTAGAACTTCCGTGTAGGTGGGTGATAACACTTATATCCTTTCTGATGAGAACCATAGCCTACAAAGACACACTTCAGAGCCCGGGTATCCAACTTTGACCTCTGGTTTTTTGGTATATGGACAAAGGCAACACATCCAAAGACTCGGGCAGGTAGGTTATGGAATGAAGGAATAGAGACATGGGTTGACAAGACTTCAAGGGAATACTCCCCTGAAGGACACTAGAAGGAAGACAATTAATGAGGTGGGATGCAGTTTGGACCGCTTCACCCTATAGATACTTGGGCATATGAGCACCAAATAATAATGCTCGGGCTATGTCTAAGAGATGACGGTTTTTACGCTCTGACACACCATTTTTTTCTGGTGTGTGGGGACAAGTAGTCTGATGAATTATGCCTTGTTCTTGAAAGTGCTCCTGGAAAACACTATTGACAAACTCCCCCTATTATCAGAACGAAAAACTTCGATAAGGCCATTAAATTGTGTTTGAATCATTTTTTGAAATGCAGGAAATACAGCATCCTTAGACCTAAGCAATGCAACCCATGACAATCGAGAACAATCATCAATAAATAGAACAAAATAACGCATTCCAGAAATAGTGGGTTCTTTGGAAGGTCCCACACATCAGAGTGAATAATTTCAAAGGGAATGAAACTTTTATTGGAAAGACTCAATGGGTAACTGACTCGATGGCTTTTTGCCAAAACACAAGTTTCACAGTGTAAGGAAGACTCATTAATGCCAACAAATAAAGAGGGCATAGTTTTATGCATTACATTGAAAGAAGGATGCCTTAAGCGTCTATGCCATAACCACACTTCATTCAATTCTCTAGAATTCAAAGTCAAAGCGATTGATGCAGTATTCCTTGGCTTCTCCCTGGCATATGCTTGGTCCAGATGAAACAATCTTCCCCTCAGATACCCCCTGCCGATTACCTCTCTGGTCAGAAGATCCTGAAAAAGAACATACATAGGAAAGAATGTTACAGAGCACATGGATTGAGTATTGAGCTGGGGAACCGAGATTAGATGATGAGACAAGTCAGGCACATATAAGACATCATGTAAAACTAAGGTGGGTGTGACTCTTATGGACCCAACGCCTAGGATAGGGAAGGACTCACCATTGGCATTTATAACATGTGACACACTAGGAGTGGAGAAACTAATGAAGTATTTCCTATCATAGGTCATATGATCAGAAGCACCAGAATCAATCTAAGTATCTGAACCTACAAAGTTTGAAACTTTTAAAGCCATATCAATCTTACCAGTACCTCTACCAACCATTGATACTGAAGGATTGTCAACTCTGCCTGTGGTATGATCTTTCCCTGCAATACCAAGGTACTCCAAATTTTGAACTAGATGGACAACTGCCTTTCCTTTCCCTCGAGGTCCTGTTGGCTTAGGCTTGCTGAAATATCCAGCTAGATACCCAACCAACTTATAGCAAGTCTCCTTGGCATGTCCAGGTAGATTGCAATGCTGACATACCAACCCAGAATTGGCTACTAATGAAGGAGCCTGAGTCATGGGACGAAGTCCTGAAGGTGGTGCAGTGAAGCCAAGAGGTGGACCTTGAGCCCGTGAAGGCTTAGCTTGGACTATCAGGCTAGAGATTTCAGAAATAACTCCCTTTGTGCTATCCTGCTGAGACTCATCCTTACGAATGTAGTTAAACGCCTCAATAAGGGAAGGAGACTCTTGTCGACGTAGCAGCTCTCCCTCGGCATTGTCATGTCTAGCATCTAATCCACTGAGAAACTGGTGCACACGTTCTAACTCCTTCTCCTTAACATACCAGGCTATATCCTCAGCATCCTTCAATTTGTTTGGTCGCCGCTGATCAATCTCAACCCAAATGTTCTTCAGCTGAGTGTAGAACACTGAAACCGCTTGTCCATCCTGCTTCATCCTTGTTGCCTTGCACAACAACTCATAGATCTGAGAGAAGTCAGATTCATTTAGATAGAGATCATTGAGCGTCTTCCAAACTTCTGCAGCCGTATCACATCCAATGATCAATTGGAGTACCTCATCAGTCATGGCCTTGTACAGAATTGACAGTACAAGTCCATCAGCATCTTCCCACTTGACATATTCTTCACTCTGATCATTAGTCGGCGCCTTAATGGTACAGGTGACATGACCCGTCTTGTGGATTCCACGAAGGTGGGCTGAAATCATCTTCTTCCATGTTTTGTAATTCCCAGGTCCATTCAATTTTTCTCCTCCGAATGAACCTGAGGAAGAATCCGGATTTTGAACGAAAACTTCAACTTTCTGAATACTGGAATTGCTGGTATTCCCTCCTTCTAGAAGTGGAGTATCAGGGCCAGCCATTGGAATACCAACAGAAACAATCGTGCAGCGGAATTGAGATAGAAGGTAAGTTGACAAGTCGAGAGGGATTGATCGACTAGTCAAGAAATTGCAGTAAACCTTCTAAAAACTAGAAAACAATCCTAACCCTCGAATTCGAGGAAGGAACAATCTTTCCCCAGAGTGTGAGGAAAGAAGAATGAAGGAAAAAACAAAGAGACAAAGTCCTCTCGGATCTTTGCTCTGATACCAAGTCAAATATTGAGATGGAAAAAGAGAAAATATTTGTGAGTGAGAATTCTTCTATATGATTCACAATTGTGTAAGGGATATATATACAAAACTCTGTTGTACTATTTTTGTACTACACATTAGTACGATCTAGTATAGGAAATTAATTCCTATAAGGAAACTACTGAGTACACATATTCTCTAAATGACTCACGCGTCAACTAATAATGACTGACATGTCAACATAATGACTCACACGTCAACAAGAGTTGTATCACCAGTCCATGAAGCAATGTCTTCAATGAAGGTTTCCCATGACCACAACTCAGTGTTAGTGTGGGAAAAAATTATTTTTGGGATGTCTGAACTCCCACCTGTAGTAAAGTGCATAATGAGCATCATGTCTATGTATAAGATATATACAAAAATGGAAAGAAGAAAGCTACAGTGGAGCTGTAAGAGTTTCCTATGATTTAGCTAATTCATTGAGGAAAAAACTATTTGGCCTCATTTTGATGTCAGACAAATTTTGTGGAAAATAGTAAATAACATTGCAGAGAGACCATTTTATTTCATTTACTTTGGCAGTGTTCACTACTAGAAAAAATACATACAAGGACACCAAACAAGGACACATAATTTATGTGGAGTCCTTGAAGGTTTTTAAGGACACACAACTTCAAATTGAAATTTTTTTAGTGGGTGGACAGTTTTTAACGACACGTAAACCATTTTTGTTGTGTCCTAAGATTGGGCTCCAAAATTTCAATAAAAAAGGCGGAGCTGCAGAACTTGGCGTTTTCGATTCCCTCCCGAAATTTCACTTCCCCCTCCCCGACTTGCACTCCCGCCGATTTTTCTTTGCCAAAAGTTAAACTTCCCACTTGTTTTTCTGCACACAAATTCCCACTCTGGCCTCTATTTTTTCGTAGGTCTCTCTCTCTCTCTCTGCATCTCTTCCTCATCGAATTCAATCACCACAGACGAGTATTCTCTCTCCTTCTCGATCTGTCTATACGGTTTTCTTCTTGCCAGATCTGTGAGCTTTGGTGCTGGGTAACAATTGTTTCTTCATGATTCCCCGTTGGTTTGCTTTCACCAGGATCTGTGAGCTTTCTCCGTTGCCGTTAACGAGGATCCGATCTAAGAGTCTTGACTGGCGGTGGCTTTCTTCTCATCCAAATCAGAATTAGATGGGTATGTCAGTGGCTCGATTTATATTGCTTAATTATGTGGATGAGATCTTGGAGGTTTAATTTTGTTTTCATCTACTCTTCCGCAGATGCCAAGCCTAAACCCTCTCATCCTCTTTGCAGTGCTGTCGCCGTTATCTCTCCGCAAACCACCGACCTCACCGCCTACCCTAGACGCCTCCGCGATGCCGTTCTTCACCCATATCATCCACCGTCCTCACCAAATCTAACTTTTGGTAATAATTATTATAAGGTTTTGTTGGGTTTTGGTTAGTTCATCAGTTTGGCTCCAAATATGTCTTACACATCTCATATCATCCACCACTCCAAAAAGGTCCGCTCTTCAATTGAATTTGGTTTTGATTCTAATCTGGGTGATGCTGTTTACTTTGGTGTCGATCTTGTTGGCAAAACAGGTTCTTCTGTAGTGATAGGATTAGTTAAGCCAGGGTTTAATACTTCGTGAATTGAACAGGTGATGATGATCCTGACAAGAGAAACAAACTAGTTCAGGACTTGAATGATTTAACTGGAGAAGGAAACATTGATAGTATGATTGCAGTTGAAATGGGATTGAAGGAGCTTGCTTTCCTGAAGGTTCTCTTCTTATACTTTGCTCTCTTTCTTTCATTCTTATATTGTTCTTTCTTATGCAATTCTCCAAATAAGAAGTCACACATTAACATCAACATGGGTCGTCTGTCGTTATATTGCCGTCATGTTTCTTTTTTGGTAGTGTACTGCTTGCATTAGCCCAACAAAACTCTGCTTGGTTATTTTGGTTAGTATTAGATCTTGGAGTCTGAAGTTTCTCAAGTCATTTTCTGATATGTGCATTTGGTTGCAGCCCTCTGCATCGAAGAAGTATGGTAAACCTATCACCACGTGTGTGAACGTTTTAGATATGACTGGGTTGAAGCTTTTAGCACTAAGCCAAATTAAGCTTTGTTATATTCATATTTATACCATTACTGTAAATTGTGCTGAAAGGATTTTTTTTTTTTGCTTGATGTGTTTTAGTGGTCCGAAAGGAGGAGGTTTGAAATTGCTGGATTGGTTGCCACTGTCTTAAGAGCCCATTTACATGCCTATGATCCAGTTTTCTCAATGACTTTGATATATTTAATAAGGTATGACCTCTTTGACTTTGGAGTAGTTGCTTACAGTTATTATTAATGTCCTTTAGGGTGTGAGGGAGTGTTTGTTTGTGTACAAGGCACAGGAACTATGTTCTCTGTTTTTTTTTGTGTGTGTGTGTGTGTGTGTATAAGTTATCAGTGTCTTGTGCAGCATACACAAGGGCTTTTGTCTTCGTCAAGGAATTTCATCACCCATTTCAGACCTTAAGACGAGGTTGCTTCTAGAGGAGCGTGACCCCCCAGCAATTCCCCAAGAGAGCCTGTCTGAAGCACCTCCTTTTGATGAGATGAGACTTCTAAAACATGCACACTTGTCCCTAGATGTTACAGGAGGTAAAATAGTTCAACATTTGCGGGTGATGCATGGATCACAGAGATGTTCCTTATTTCATGTGTTAGACAATGAACAAGTAAAACTGTCATTTGGATGCCAAGCATGTCTTAACATATTTTTGTGTTTGGTTTGGAAAACCAGGTGGACATACAAGCTCTAGCACACGCTGTAGAACTTACAAGGCAGGGAGCAGTAGATAGTTTGAGATTTGCTAAGGGTGATTTGTTTCAGGCTTTTCAGGTCACTTATTAATTACTGATCAAACATTTTCTTATTCTTTTTTTTAAGTGCTTATATGTTTGGATTTGTTTTTTGTATCGTCAAGTTCATAACTTATAGGTAAATTGGTCATTTGAGGCATCTTAATTTGATCTGAGATATATTTGTAAGTGTAAATGAAAAAACAACATACTGTTAGAGTTTTTTATGTCAAAAAAGAGGCTATATAAACAGTAGTGATTAAGATTGGTCAGAAAAGGGGTGGAAGAACTTGTACTGATGATACAGAGAATCTTTTTTCCCCAACCTCATGGACAATCGCATTAATTTTAAACAGAATTTCTTTTTAAGCTTGCAAGATTTTTAATTCATTAGTATTAATTATTTGTACTTTCCTACTGCAGAACGAAATATGTAGAATGAGAGTTGATGTTACCCTGCTTGATGAGCTTGTTCGCGAGTACTGTGTTTATAGGGCATTGTGGATGCTGGTCTTGCATCTTCTTCTGGTGAAATTCAACTTTTGGTTGATTCTGTACTTTATAGGTTATTGTTTTTAATCTTTTAACATTGTGACTGATACTAATCTACCTATCCATGATAGTTGTACCTGGAATGCAAAGCCCTTCCAAATCTATTTAAGTCTATTAATAATAAAGGTTTGTAGATTTTTTTTTCATTGTCATGATTCATTTTTCTGTATAGAATGTGTCTAAATGCTACTGCAAATGTTACTTACTCCTTCTCCTTGTCTGTTTTTCTAGATAATGCAAATGTTACTTACTCGGCAAAAAACACCGCCTTTCATAGGTGTTTTTGCTATCTAGACCTTTGTTGGTTAGTTTTGAATTCGATGCATGCACTTTTGACTTTGGTTTTGTGGGTGATCGATATTTTTCTTTGTAGGTTTTGTGAGGGTTGGCATTTAAGCTCAGCTTTGTGTAATCAGATATGGGAAATCGTTGAATTCCAGTTGTCAAGTATTCGTTTCTGTTTCGGTGTGCCTGTGAGTATTTTTCTGTGTTCTCCATTTTCAGTTCAGTTTTGAGGTATTGTTTTCATGTGTGTGACTAAGAGGATGACATTGCTGTGATGTTTGTATATAAAGGCATCTCATTTCTGTTTTGCGCATTTTCAAATAGGTCCATTTTCCTGTGGGAATCTTTAAGTATGGAGATGTTACTACCCATGTACAGTTTTTGAGTTTTTATTTTTTATTGATGTGAGATAAAAGTTGTATTCATCATGTCCCATGTAGTTTTTCCATGGATCTCTCTTCTTGATGATGCAATTTTGAATTATCTGTACTGTTTCCATCACAGTCTGATGTCCAGATCGTGCAATGTGTTTCATTCTAAAGCTTGTAGACAAAAAATGCGGAAGGACAGACTGAATGGCAAGTACGCTCCAGTTTCATCCTTAATGTTCATAACCTCATTGTGTTGTATCTGTCTTCACAAGTACGCTCCAGGAGTGTTAATATGTACTTGATATTGGCTTGTGCTATATTTATCAGGTTATAATTGAAGATATTGGGAAGCAGATTAAGCAACTATAAACCGACAAGGTGCAGGACATTGATTTACTTGACTAGAATTGTTGAACTGTAATTTGTTTTACTTTATAAATTTGTTTGCATATGGTGTATTTTGATTCAGTTAATATTGCATTTGGTGGTGTATTTTGAGGGGTGTACAATTGGAGAAAGCTTCCTTTTATTATTAATAAAATTTTTTTTTTGGGTTTTTACAAGTTTTAAGGACACGTTTTGAACGTCCTCTATGACTCTTTTAAGTGTCATGTTTTAGTTTTAAGGACACATATGAGTGTATTTTTTGTGTCCTCTTATGGTTTTAAGGACTCCATTTTCAAAGCTTTTAGGACACAGTTTGTGTGTCCTAGTATAGAATAGAGGACACCTATTAGAAGATATAAGGATGCAATTTAGGTGTCCTCTTATGGATTTAAGGACACTGCATCTAGAGCTTTAAGGACACACAAACTGTGTCTTCGTATAGAAAAGAGGACACGTTTTCAGTGTCCTTGTTTGAGACTTATAATGACTGCTGGATAGAGGACTCTTTTTTAAAGAGTCCTTGTATGTATTTAAGGACACAGTTTCAGTGTCCTTAAATGGTGTTTTTCTAGTAGTGGTTGAATACAACATTTTCGCAGTCTGGAAGGACGCTGATAGACCAAGCAGGGAGCTCATAGTTTCGGTCATTGAAAGTCACCGTTGCAGCTGAGTTTGCATTGTAGTTTGAGAGAAATGCTGCACAACCTCCTGGCTTTGAAGAGAATACATGTGACTGGAAATTAAAGCAGTAATTTAGTTTAATTGGATACCAACAGGAACTTCAAGGATGAATATGAATTCTTTTTTCAAGATGGTGCTAGATGATATGTTAGGGAATATTTTAACGGAAAATTCTACAATGTGTTAACGTATGACATGCATACAATTGCCTTAAAAGTGGTAAAATGAGTCCTCAAAATAGTAATATTAATCCTCAAAGTAGTAACATGAGTCCTTAAAGTGGTAAATTTTCTTAGTTACCACATGAGTCCTCAAAATAGTAATATTAGTCCTCAAAGTGGTAACATGAGTCCTTAAAATACTAAATTTTCTTAGTTTACCGTGTGAGTCCTCAAAATAGTAATATTAGTCCTCAAAGTGGTAATACGAGTTCTTAAAGTGGTAAAAATAGTTGATGTATGAGAAATGTTAACATACCATAGCTTTACCCTTAACGGAAAATTCTACAATGTGTTAACGTATGACATGCATACAATTGCCTTAAAAGTGGTAAAATGAGTCCTCAAAATAGTAATATTAATCCTCAAAGTAGTAACATGAGTCCTTAAAGTGGTAAATTTTCTTAGTTACCACATGAGTCCTCAAAATAGTAATATTAGTCCTCAAAGTGGTAACATGAGTCCTTAAAATACTAAATTTTCTTAGTTTACCGTGTGAGTCCTCAAAATAGTAATATTAGTCCTCAAAGTGGTAATACGAGTTCTTAAAGTGGTAAAAATAGTTGATGTATGAGAAATGTTAACATACCATAGCTTTACCCTATTTTAACAGAGTAATTTTTCCAACCTTCTGATAGCATTCTTATTTTTCATAGGTAAGTAATATGTAAGCTGATAGAGTTTTCTATCGTGAAATATGCTGATTTTCTTCATAGAAAAGTCAAAGTGATCTCATTCTAACCTAAACATGTTGATATCTCCCTCCCCAACCCATTAAAGAGGCTGACAAACCTGTTGATATCTCCGATGTAACAGTCGGATCAGCAATTAGCAGAGCTTTCTCACATAACTTAACAGCTTTATGGAGTTCCATTAAGTGACCATACTTGGGTTGCCTGATCAAGCCTATCAAGTCAGTTACGAGTTACATGACTGCAAGCTAGTAATTTTTTACACCTTATAATATACATCTGAAGAAAAGCCTACACATATTTATCATCAAATTTCTCACCATATTCATCAATGGGGCATCGTAGTCATAGCTGGTAATAATAAAAGGGCCTCCAGCAGTTCTTCCAAAGTTAGTTCCTCCATGGTATCCTCCATGGTACTGCAAGCCTCAGTCCAGATCGTGGGCTTGTATGGTTTGTTTGGAGAAAAATTGTCACAATAAAACCCATTGCAAGTGTTTATCTGTCAAAAGAAAATGCAAAGAATTCATAATGTCTTGTATGATCAGGTTTACTAGCAAAACAAATAAATTTTGTGTTCCATCTCAGTAAAATTAGACCTACCACAGGGTCTGGGGCATCATCTTCCTTGCACATGACCCATGGGACCCCAGTATCCATTCCAACAGCCATCTCTGCAGCCCATGTCATGTATGCATCATGCATGACCGGCTTCCCCAAAAGCCTTGCTCAAGTGCTCGTACTCATTCTCAATCTGCAGAAAAGTGAATTAAGAGTGCGGTAAATTAGAGGAATACAGAAAACAACAAAATGTCATGGTCTTTAATAAAGAGAAAAATTTACTCTTGACCACCTTTCTTTACTCTTCTTCAGCATTGTGTCACAATTAGTGATGAAAGATTACCTGAGAAAGGATAATGGGACCACCTTGAGACTCAAATAATTCCTCATCCTTCATCAATTGGACAAGTTTCTGAGTAAACGTCTGCATTGCTGCCTACAACACCAAGATATATCACACAACTGATTAACAACTCCACTTTTCAAACTAGACATCCTTCCTTTCTCACAACCACAGACCTTGAAAGGCTCATTATTTGTTCTGAAGCTAATGCCTGGAACATACTTGAGCCAAACTGGAAACCCCCTACAGAATACACAGAGAAATACATGTGATGATGTTAAGAACAACAAAGCCTTCAAAAATTAAGCTCTCAAGCTCATTAAAAGAAGAAAAGAAAAAAACACTCATTACCCAAAATTCCATTCTGCACATATATAAGGTCCAATGCAAAGATGCACATAGAGCGCTGCTGTTTGAACCAGCTTTATGAACCGAACCAAATCATACCTCTCCTCAAAAGTGTACTACAACCCAAAAATTCAAACGCGAAGAAAGAAAGGGATATTAAATCCATCTTATAGTGAAAAGAAAAGAGAAACTATGTAAAGGAAATCAGAGGGAACACAGTACATTGCCCAGAGAAGGCTCATGAAGATTCCAAAACACATAGGTGTCTATAACATCCAAGCCACCATCTTTTGCCTTCTGTATAAGATCTTCCCACATCTGCATACACATTGGCAAAAGCTTCATGGAAAGTTCACAAATATATCACATTTTGCTAGGAAATTTTTTTTTTTATGTATATAGAACCTCAGGAGTACTCCTAGGATAGTGTATGGAACCAGAGAAGAGAATTCTCCTCTGTCCATTGACGAGAAGAGCCTCCCTATCATAGGTAAAATTGCACTGTGTCAGCTGAAGACATGGAGACAAGAAAACCATGTAAAGCAGAAACCAGTTGAAAGCTGATCTAGCTCCCATTGTTCTCAGTTCTCACATACAAAGAGAGAATGAGAGAACAGTGTGACAAAATAGGGAAAACATAGAAAAGTAATGGTGGTATAAAAAGGCTGGTTGGTTGTTTTGCATGAAAGGAAATATAACCATCTGTTTTAATGGACCTGACCGGATCTTACCTCACTTTTGACAGGTTCTGTGCCTCAGAAAGGTTTAAATTCCACAATTTTTCTATCCCACAACTCAATCGCAATAAACTCAACTAAATTGCAGATGAAAGGTCTTCTCATATATTTGCAGAATCTGCCATAGTCACAAAACATTTGACACGAAACATTATCCGATTAAAACCCTTTTCTTAAGCCTTTTAAATGTGATTTTTATTGTAATAGCTTATGCATAAGGAAATGTAGGTGAAGAAACAATGTGGAAAAATAGATTTGTGGAAGCATTTCTGCGTAGCTTATGCATAAGACAGTCTTATTTATGCTCCCTGTTCCTATCCCAACTGTACAAAATTAAACGTATTACATTTGATGAAAGAAGATACCAACAAAACTACAGTAACCGTGTAACAAGAAATTCGGTGCATACTTGATTATCTTCAGTAACACTTAATTCGGTCCGAAACAAACAATAATAACGTCCTCCTGCATTAATTACTTGTGCAATATTGTTGCCATTCAAGCTCTACCAAAAGACGAAAAGGTGACTCGCCAGTCTCCACTGGGACAAAAACACAAATAGGGTTGAATCTAGGACTTCCAAACTTGAAGCAAACTTTTAAGGTTGGGCCGTCTAATCATATTATCGTAGTATGGATTCTTTTTCCTTTTTTCTTTTTTTCATAAGAATTTTTCAGAAATAAGTCTATAAATTCAAAATCAAACAAAAAATAGCAAATTGTTCAAGTAAATTCAGAATATGTGTCTGGCCCAAACTCGAGGTTACTGGCTCTAGTTGAAATAGGGTTTATATTAGAGATATTCTCCAAGAATCTTAGGAGATATCCAATCAATATACGATTATGTTTCCATGTACAACTCTATCTCTATGCTTGTAATCCTCTATATAAAGAGGCCCCTATTATCAATGAAAGTACGACCCAATTCTCTCCCAATTCAGTTTTCCTTAAACACGTTATCAGCACGAAGCCCTAACCCTGAAACAAATAGCCAAACCCTGATTCAAGAAACTAAAAACCCTGAATCCGAATACAAAACCTTGAAGCCTTTTTTGCCTCCACCTCACACCTTGAAGAACTCAATTCCAGTAGTACAGAACCGGCGGCGGCACCCTAAGAACCGGCCTGAAACCTACCGAACTGGCCACCGGAAGCTCCATACAACTCACAGCCAGTGTTCTCAAAAACGTCCTCCCAGGCCGCCTAGGCGCTGGGCGGCAGGAGACCGAGGCGACTAATGGAAAATCGGAAGCCTTAGGTGGATAGGATTTAGGCGGCCTCCTAGGAGGCTTGGGCGTCCGTCTGGGTGTTCTGGGCGGTTTCCTCCTCTTTTTTTTTTTTCTCTTTCCCGAAACCATATCAGTGAGACTTCTGGAGATGGAAGCTCCGGCGTTGGCATCGGACACAGAAAGTGTGGGTATTGTTGCGGTGCTTGCCAAAGCTACTAGTTCCTTGTCCTTATTCAGATTTCAAGAACACAGTTACAAATCTATATGTGTTTATGATCAAGCTAGAAATTGAGATAGAAAAAGAGAGAGGGAAAGGGAAGGGGGGAGGGAAGGAGAGTATAACGTCCCGAACCTGAATTTACCGATTTACTGGTCATTTGGACGGTAAACGACCTTTACTTTCACTTTTATTGTCGTTTCGGTACTTTTAGGGGGCCCTAAAAGATGACTTTTTGTTCGGATCAAAATTTGAGAAAATTTTCTTCATGAAAGTTGTAGAGGACGTTAAACCGAGTTCGTAGACATGTGGCATGTTAAAATCGGAGTTTGTATGCGAAAGTTTTGGGTATTTTCGTTTTGATGGCATTTTAGTCATTTCACCTTGTCCCTAACTTCATTAAATCAGCCATCTTCTTCTACTATTCATGTATTCACGTTCAGAACCAGAAAGGAAGGAAGAGAGAGAGAAAGAGAAAGAAAGAAGGAAAGAAAGAAAGGGAGATCCGTCCAAACCGTCGACATTTTGGAGAAACCTCAAGGACGACGTACCGAACTATTGCTCGATGACGGAACTCGAATGAGTGATTGTCGGAATAGTACCGTGAGTGGACTTTTATTTTTAAATAATGATGCTTGCATTTATTTCTTAAAGTAATGCTCTAGTTACTTGTCATATTACATTTTGAGCATATAATTGTTTTCGGATTTCTGATTTCGATTTATCACGAGGAATTACTTTCATTGATGAGTTTCATGAAGTGATTATGAATTATTCCGGTTGTGATTTTTTGTTATTAATTTTGTTATGCCCGGATTCGAAACTTTGAATTATGTTGTTTTTCAACAAAGTATTTTCCATGGTATTTTCCAAAATGAAATATTAGTTCATTATTGAACTTCCTTGCTTATTCATCATTGACCCGAGAATATTTTTGGTGTGTGGGACACGCCGTTGGTTTATTTATATTTTCTTATTTATTTATTGACTTTCAGATTTGGCATTGGGAATGCCTTGATGATGATCTTGGAATTGGTTTTGTTTCGATTTATGGAGATTATGTTTTATTATTATTCTCTCCTATTATTTTTTGAATTTGAGATCATCTTGGCGTGTGGGACACGTCATTGGAAATTCTTGTACGAGAGTTGGGGAAATCTTATGTATTTATGGATTTATATGGTTACGGATTACCCTTTTGCCATACTTTGGGTGACTATTATCATTTCTAGCATTGATCGTCCGCCTTTGTGGCGAGGTGATGGGATCACTGAAGCCCGTCCGCCTTCGTGGCGCTGGTTACTGTCTTTGTGACAGTAATGCTGAAGCCCAGTATCCTAATCGCTACACTTAGTGGCGTGTGGGTATATAACGGGAGTATATGGGAGTACTTTAGCCTGGGAGGCTATCACCCGAGCCTGGGAGGCTCATTCGTATGGCTATCATCTTCCCCTACTCATTGTATTATTGCTGGGCTAGCGGGGTGTAGTCCGATTTTCACTGTAGCCAGCGGGGCTGGTCTTGAGAAACGAGATTTCCGTTTTTCATTATAATTTTCGAATGTTGTGACTAGCGAGGCTAGTCAGTGTATCGTTTTGAAATTCTTGGTTTTAAAGCTAAATGTGTTTTCTTATTGCTGCATGCATCGGGTTTTTAAAGAAATAAACGTGGGAAAGTATGAAATCTTTTTCTTTTTAATTTGTTTATTTTTGTCCACTCACGCTAACGTTTTTAATTACTTTTCCCTGGGCCCTTCGGTTTCAAATGCCCAGTTTGCAGGCTAGGTTAATTGAGGTCGGGCGTACATGGAGTCGAGACATAGCCAACAGCATTGCTTCCGCGTGCTCATCCTATTTCTGTTTTTGTTATTATCTAGTGGGTTAGTATTGCTCTGATAATCTATTGGATCAATATTGTATTGGGGTTGAGACAATTATATGTGAATTGGAAGATGTTGTGTTTTGGGGAGCAGGGTAGCTCCAGGAGAATAAGGATGGGTAATTTAGAAGTGTAAATTTCCTTTTTCCAGGTTTTGGGTAGTCCATTTTAGGGGAAGTTCTGCCAAAATTTTGAAAGAATTTCTTCTAAGGTGGACACCGCAGGGCCACTTCGGATTTCAGAGTGAAATCCGGGGGCAGGTCCTGTCAATTGGTATCAGAGCATTAGGTTGTTAGATTCTGTAGGCTTGTTTCTATCATGTTACCTTACATGCTTGATGTTACACAATACCTCCCGAGTGATGGCCCGACTGCAGCGGTTCCCCATCGTTTACTCTTCGGTGCTGATGTATTCATTAAGTGTGTAAGGTACATGTCTAGTTGGTTTCCTTTCATGTGCTATGCCTCTTGTACGCCGAACTCATAGGGATTTCATTGCCTATCGGATTGTTTACTTGTCTTGCACCTTTCCCCTGGTGATGGTAGAGTAAGACTACTCTACAGGTTCGATTTGTGCTACGAAATGTGATTCAAGAAATGTTGTGGCTATCTCTTCTTGAATACCAACAAGATTGTTGGAGCAGGGTTTAAGGTGCGAGACCGGATTTCGGTTTCGTGCTTGAGTGTCTGAGTCGAGCGATCTTAGCTTTGGGCTATCTTTGGATGATATGATTGCTTCGGTGTAACGTCCCGTACCTCAATTTACCAGTTCACTAGTTATTTGGACGGTAAACGACAACTATTTTCACTTGTTACTTTGTTTCGATACTTTTAGTGGCCTTAAAAGTTGACTTTTTGTTCGGGTCAAAATTTGAGAAAATTTCCTCATGAAAGTTGTAGGAGACGTTAAACCGAGCGCGTGCATATGTGGTACGTAAAAATCGAAGTTCGTATGCCAAAGTTATGAGTATTTTCGTGTGAGGGGTATTTTGGTCATTTCATCACACCTCAATTATAAGGGGCTGATCAGCCCCATTTCCAGCCATTCTCCCCATCTTTTACGATAGAAACCAGAAAGAAGAGAGAGAGAGAGAGATCTTCCGGCGTCGATTCCGGCAATTTCCAACAGCAAAAATGGTATCAATCTCTTCCTTACCTCATGGGTTTTCTTTTAAGTATAATATTGCATAGATTTATTGGACGATTTTTGAGATTGAAATCCGGGCACTATTCACAAATTGGGGTTTACTGTTTTCTTAATTGTTGAGGTAGTTCTAGTTGTTTTCTGAACTTGGTGTAGTTGAGAAAAATGCTAGGGGGGTTGAGATGAAGCTGCTGCCAAAATTTGGTGACCATCGGAGAAGTTGACTGCTGAGTGAACAGTGCCGCGCGTGAACATTGGTGACGTTTAAACAGAATTTAAATTCTATTTTTAGCTAGTTAAATCCTATAATTCTGTAGAGGTTGAATATGTGAATTTGGTTGGAATTGGAGAAGTTTTTAATCGATTATGAATTTCTGAAATTTAGAATTCCATTATCGATTTACGAGAATCCGACCGTCGGATATCTCTTGGTTCTGCCTTGGAACCTTTAAGATAACGAATTGGTATTAGAGGTAAAAGTTGGAATGAATCCGAGAAGAAGTGGAGAGATGATTTATGAGGATTTAATTTTGGGAATCGTATTTAATTGTTGAATAGTTATTCACGAAAAATAATTATGTACAGGGCGACATACTGAACTCTTGCTCGATGAAGGAACTCGTATGCGAGATCACCTGAATAGTACTGTGAGTGGACCGTTGCTTTTAAATAAGGATGCATGCAATTGTTTTTCCCGTATTAATTATTTAGTTATTTAATTCCATGTGATTATATTTTGTTTTCAGAAAATTATTATTAATTTGTCTTGTTTTGATTTGGGAACTGAAGTTGTGACTTAAATTATTGTTTTAATTTATCGAGCATATTAAACGGATTTAAATATTTTATTACTATGTCAATGGGATTTTTGAATCAAAGTTTATTATGCTTGATTTGGAGAATATGATTATTTTCATGATTACTATGTCAATGGTTTCCAGCGATTTGTTTTCCGAGGAACTTTCAGGATTAAATATATATTTTTTAATCGCCGACTTTGGATTTCTGGAAGATTTTCGAGATGAGTTTTCGATGGAGTTGGATTTCTCATTTATTTATTGACTTTCGGTTTTGGCATTGGGAATGCCTAATTAATGATTTTTGGGTTTGGTTTGTTTCTTGGAGTTTTTGAGAGATTTTTGGAATTGGGATTTGCTTATACTAATTTCCGGTTTTGGTTACAGATTTGAGAATATTTTGGCGTGCGGGGTCACGTCATTGGAATATATATTTTCTCGTGAGAGATTGGGGAAGCCTTTCGGATTTTATGGATTTTGAATGTTTTCCTTCACCATACCGGGGTCCAATTACTAGGTCTCCTCCTCACTTACTTGTGTTTGTGAGTGGCAGTTGAGGTAGCTTATTCTCCTCCTCACTTACTTTGTGTTTGTGAGTGGCAGTCGAGGTTTCTCTTCCTCACGTGATTGGTAGTCGAGGTTATTAGTCTCCTCCTCACACAATCTATGTGTGGGTGGCAGTTGAGGTTGGGGGTTCCTTTACCCGTATGGTGACATCCTTTCCCCATATCCTTTTATTTGTTACTTGACTAGCGGGGCTAGTCCGATTCTTTTAGCCAGCGGGGACTGGTATGTTTTCACGAGACTTCGAGTTTTAAAGACATACGTTTTATAAACGTTGCATGCATCGAAGTTTTACGAATTTAAATTCGTGGGGAAGTAATACAATTCTTTTTCTTTTAATTTATTTATTTAGCCATTTATTTTTGTCCACTCACTTTAACATGTTTTTCAATTACTTTCCCCTGGGCCCTTCGGTTTCAAATGCCCAGTTTGCAGGCGAAATTAGTTGAGGTCCGGCGTACATTGGAGTTGAGGCATAGTCAACAACATGACTTCTGCATTTTTATTTGATTTAGGTTTTCCTTGATTACCCTTGTTGTTAGAATTGCTCTGATTACCTGAGGAAATTAATGTTATTTAAGTTGTGATTTGTGTTATGTGATTTTTGGTTGATGTTGTAATTTGGGGAGCAGGGTGGCTCCAGGAGAATAAGGATGGATGATTTAGAAGTGTAAATGTTTTCCTACAGGTTTTGGGTAGCCTACTTTTAGGGGAAGTTCCGCCAAATATTTTGTAGAATTTCTTCTAAGGTGGGTCACGTAGGGCCACTTTGGATTTCAGGGTGAAATCCGGGGTGGGTCCTGTCATTCGGAATCAGGAATGTTGTGGGAAGTGGAACTAGTAGTAATGGTGGTTCTAACTTTAAACCGAGTTTCGGGGAGATGTATTACATGACGTGATTGGTTATGTAAGCGACACTTAGGACATTATTGGCAGTCATTGGAGATTATTTGGAAATCCTAGGACTAGTTATCTTGGGTCGTTGACATGACCATGACTTTTGGACATAGTTGTGTTAGAAGTAAAGGATGTTGATTTCAGGTGCTTTGAGTTATAGATTGATCTTCTTAAATTTTGGATTGTAGTGAATAAGGTGAGATAGACAGAGGTGAGTTTGAAGTTAGTGGGTGGATGACGTTAAGGAATTGGTGGGATACTTACTGAGTTGGCTTGGAGATATGAAATTTGGTTCACCAATAATTAGGGGGTTAAGAATCTAACTTTTAGTACATGAATCTACTCGTGTGTCTAAGCGTATCCGTTCTAGTGGAATTGTTGAACTTGGGGTTAAGAAAAGAGCATTGTGATACCACAGGGTGTCCATAGTAATTCAAGTGCAATTACTATGTGATGCGATTATGATATAAGTTTTGAATCATGGAGCCTTGAAGGTTGAATTGTGGTAGGTTCTGGAGGAGGTTTTGCTTGACAAATGGTTGCGTATGATATTAGAGGTTGGTGGAATAACTTTAAGGAAATAAGTTTCCAGTTGGCTCCAGAAATATTTCTAATTAAGGTTTGACCAGAATTCTTGTTATACATTTGAGAAAGACGTAATACGGTTGCCTTCACTTTGACGTATTTCTACGATGTTTAATTTGAGGAAATTGGACCATTATGTGGTGGGACCACGTGCGGATCCGGATATTGCTTGGTGTGATACAAGATGTCGTACAAATGTCTGTTTTATATTAAGGATTGTCGAGGAAAGATCTTGTGAATTGTGTTAGCTATCTTGGGGGATTGGTCATTGTTTGAATTGAATACATGTAATGGATTTTCTTTGGAGGAATTGAGCGAGTTTTGCTACCCGGGTGACCCTTAATTGGAAATGTATAGGAAGTTGTTGGTATGAGTGAAATCCGGTCACCACTTGTCTAACGGTAAGACGACTTGAACAGGAAGTAGGAGTTGAGTTGAAATTAATAGATTGGGCTTATGTTCTATCAAAGTTTCAACAGATATTTAAGTACTAATTGTTGAGCTACTATGGTTGAGTTATGTTATTGGATAGATTCTTAGTGAGGAGATTTGGAAAAGTTTTTTGATACAATTTTGGTTGGCACAGGAAAGTCATAGGGACCCTTATTGTAGTTGAAATCTTATAAGTTAAGTGTCAATCAAGGAGCGGATTTGTGGCTTCTTTTTTTTTTTTCCTCTTTTCGGTAAGGATAACCGTCATTTATTTTTTTTGGCCTTAAGTTAAATAAGAAGAGTTGGCTATATTCTAGTACTTGCAAGTTCAACGTTGTTTGACATGACTGATTTCTAGTGATTCTTGTAACATCAGATAATGAACTTCTTCGATATCTTATTTTCCTGTCTTGGGAAGTAGATTTTCGTTTATGTGGCATTCGAAGTGTTATTCATTTAAGAAATTGACTTTTGAGCTTTCATTGTTGGTATTCTTTTACTTATATTTGGACACTTATTCGACTTTCTTTCTAGGCTGTTTAGGGCAAAAAGAGTTTTTGGAAATTTTTCCTTATTAGAGGCTAAGACTTTTCGTTAATGCTTGAGGGCATATTTATATTTTTAGGATTGTTGAGTCAACGAGGGATGCTGTAAATTTTGATGGGATTGTTGTCATTGGTCAGATTCCAGCTTGAGGATTGTTCATTTCAAGTGTTGAATTTTTTTTCTAGTTGGTCAACTTTGGATCAGATTTGGAGCAATTTCTAGTGCTGTTGGATACATCAGTCCATTAGAGGATTTGACACATACATAATTTAGAACTTTTCTATAATGTCGTATTTGTAGTAAAATTGTCATGAGGTGATGTCGGGCAGATGGTTGGAAATGTTCTGCTTGGGGTTGGTGGAGCAGTTATGAAAGATTGTTTTCCTTGTTATCTAAGAAAGCTGTTTTATTTAAGTTTGATCAGAATTCCAATCAAGTATCTAATAATACGGATAGTGGTGTTTCCGGTGGTGAGAATTCCATTGGCATATCAAGTAGAATTATTATTTGTGGCATTAGAGGCCAGCGAGAATGACATGGGTTCAACTAGATGTTAGGCCTATGACTATTAATGAAGTGTAGCCTCAGTTAAGAACAGTTGTAGTGTGATGCATCTCCTCCTGGATTTGAGTCTTTGGGCTGGAGTAGAGTGAGTAGTTACGGTTCTTGCTTTGCAACGGGTTTCGAACGACGTGGTACTTGTTGTGTACCATTAAGTAAACACTAACATGTGAGGAATTTTAGTAGTTTTGATTGGAGACGTTGGTAATTAGTAGATTCCTTGAAATACATTTGATTTAGAAGAGTTTTCCACCACATTATAATTATAGGATGTTTTCGAGGGACAAGGCTAGTTAGCCAGTTTGAGATACTATAAGTGTGGCCAGCAGGGTAACTATCAAATGAGTTTTCCTTGTTGACTTGGAATGTCATTCAAGGCGTGATCAATGTTCCAGTCAGTTATCAGAGTAGCGCAGAGAAAGTGTAATGGCCCCATAACCTAATGATTAAGAACTTATGGGTTTGTTCGGGACTACCCTTTGTTATGCTTGACAATTGTGGGACTTTTACGTGAACGACATTCGATCATAAATCTAAGCACAAACAGACAAAAAGAAAGTGTGGTTTTGTGGTTGCTAAGGAAATTACTTGCTTCGGACTTGTGAGTCGATGTATTATCACAATGTTGTTGGTGAACCGGGTGGATCTTCACCGTGTGACTTATATGAAAAGGTTATGGATACTTCTATTCCAACCGAATGACATGTGATGTCAATATCTTGTGCTATCTGAGCTATAAACATGTGATTTGCTTGAGTAGTTGGGATGGTCGGAGACTCTATGGAATGTTAAAGCCTTACCATCCCCACTGTTGTGAGATTGGTGTGTTAATGTGTACTTCGGGTTAGTGTGTACTCTTCAGCGGTATGAAATTTCGAGGACGAAATTTTTATAAGGAGGGGAGATTATAACGTCCCGAACCTGAATTTATCGATTTACTAGTCATTTGGATGGTAAACGACCTTTACTTTCACTTTTATTGTCGTTTCGGTACATTTAGGGGGCCCTAAAAGATGACCTTTTGTTTGGATCAAAATTTGAGAAAAGTTTCTTCATGAAAGTTGTAGAGGACGTTAAACCGAGTTCGTAGACATGTGGCACGTTAAAATCGGAGTTTGTATACGAAAGTTTTGGGTATTTTCGTTTTGATGGCATTTTAGTCATTTCACCTTGTCCCTAACTTCATTAAATCAGCCATCTTCTTCTACTATTCATGTATTCACGTTCAGAACCAGAAAGGAAGGAAGAGAGAGAGAAAGAGAAAGAAAGAAGGAAAGAAAGAAAGAAAGGGAGATCCGTCCAAACCGTCGACATTTTGGAGAAACCTCAAGGACGACGTACCGAACTATTGCTCGATGACGGAACTCGAATGCGTGATCGTCGGAATAGTACCGTGAGTGGACTTTTGTTTTTAAATAATGATGCTTGCATTTATTTCTTAAAGTAATGCTCTAGTTATTTATCATATTACATTTTGAGCATATAATTGTTTTCGGATTTCTGATTTTGATTTATCACGAGGAATTACTTTCATTGATGAGTTTCATGAAGTGATTATGAATTATTCCGGTTGTGATTTTTGGTTATTAATTCTGTTATGCCCGGATTCGAAACTTTGAATTATGTTGTTTTTCAACAAAGTATTTTCCATGGTATTTTCCAAAATGAAATATTAGTTCATTATTGAACTTCCTTGCTTATTCATCATTGACCCGAGAATATTTTTGGTGTGTGGGACACGCCGTTGGTTTATTTATATTTTCTTATTTATTTATTGACTTTCGGATTTGGCATTGGGAATGCCTTGATGATAATCTTGCAATTGGTTTTGTTTCGATTTATGGAGATTATGTTTTATTATTATTCTCTCCTATTATTTTTTGAATTTGGGATCATCTTGGCGTGTGGGACACGTCATTGGAAATTCTTGTACTAGAGTTGGGGAAATCTTATGTATTTATGGATTTATATGGTTACGGATTACCCTTTTGCCATACTTTGGGTGACTATTATCATTGCTAGCATTGATCGTCCGCCTTTGTGGCGAGGTGATGGGATCACCGAAGCCCGTCCGCCTTCGTGGCGCTGGTTACTGTCTTTGTGACAGTAATGCTGAAGCCCAGTATCCTAATCGCTACACTTAGTGGCGTGTGGGTATATGACGGGAGTATATGGGAGTACTTTAGCCTGGGAGGCTCATTTGTATGGCTATCATCTTCCCCTACTCATTGTATTATTGCTGGGCTAGCGAGGTGTAGTCCGATTTTCACTGTAGCCAGCGGGGCTGGTCTTGAGAAACGAGATTTCCGTTTTTCATTATAATTTTCGAATGTTGTGACTAGCGAGGCTAGTCAGTGTATCGTTTTGAAATTCTTGGTTTTAAAGCTAAATGTGTTTTCTTATTGCTGCATGTATCGGGTTTTTAAAGAAATAAACGTGGGAAAGTATGAAATCTTTTTCTTTTTAATTTGTTTATTTTTGTCCACTCACGCTAACGTTTTTACGTACTTTTCCCTAGGCCCTTCTTGTTTCAAATGCCCAGTTTGCAGGCTAGGTTAATTGAGGTCGGGCGTACATGAAGTCGAGGCATAGCCAACAGCATTGCTTCCGCGTACTCATCCTATTTCTGTTTTCGTTATTATCTAGTGGGTTAGTATTGCTCTGATAATCTGTGGGATCAATATTGTATTGGGGTTGAGACAATTATATGTGAATTGGAAGATGTTGTGTTTTGGGGAGCAGGGTGGCTCCAGGAGAATAAGGATGGGTAATTTAGAAGTGTAAATTTCCTTTTTCCACGTTTTGGGTAGTCCATTTTTGGGGAAGTTCTGCCAAATTTTTGAAAGAATTTCTTCTAAGGTGGACCCCGCAGGGCCACTTCGGATTTCAGGGTGAAATCCGGGGGCGGGTCCTGTCAGAGAGAGAGAGACCATTTCGTTGTTTGGCTGCTGCAGAAACATAAATTTGAAGGGGGTTGTGTGTGCGGCAGTGCGGGAGAACTGATGGAGAAGAAGCTAGCAGTCTAATTGAGATTAGGGTTTCCCTTGGAATTTTGAGTTAAATAGACCAAATTGGCCCATAAGCGGGCTGGGTTCTATAGGCTCTAATGAAGGCCACTTGATTATTGGGCTATAGAAAAACAAAAACGATCATCAGCTAAAAGGCCTCTATAATTAGTGCTAGTTAATGGTCTGTTAGGATTCTTTTAATGGCCCATAATTTAGGATGCTTTTAAAATTTGAAAATTCTACGTACAATTTTATTATTCTTTGAGTCTTAATAAGTTTATATATTTTTAATTACATAAATAAAAGCTATAAAAATAAAATAAAAATTCAAAACCTCCTAGGCACCCGCCTAGCCGCCTGGGCGCTCCTCCCCAGCCCACCGCCCGACTAGCGCCTAGCGATTTTCGAACCTTGCTCACAGCAAATATTCCATCGGTTCACCATCTTCCAGACATCCAATTTCCACCAAATTTTGGTAGCAGAAGCCCATTGATCTAAAGTTTCAGGAACCGGAAGAAAAAGTCCAAAAATCGACCTAAAAAGACGTGAACCGGTCACTTGAGCAGCTGCACCTTGAACCGGCAAAAAAGAAAGAAGAAGAAAAGAAGAAAGAGAGAAGAAAGGAAGGCCCAGCCCAGAAGAAAAAGGAAGAAAAAGGAAGAGGCCCAGAAGCCCACTAACCCAAGCCCAGAAGCTCGCTGACATCAGCCCTAGAACCCGCGCCACGTCAGCAACAGGACCCAATGCCACGTCAGCATCAGTGCCACGTCAGCCATCTGGTCAACACCCGGTCAACCTCCGGTGAATAACTTTTCCAGCCATTTTCCGGCAACTTTTTCTGACCACCTTTTCAGGTCAAATTTTCCGGCAACCTATTTCGAGGTATTTTTTACTAAACGTTCCCCTTTTTTTAGAGTTTTTTAATTCAATTTCTCTTCTTTTTCGGAGACTTGTAACATCCCTTCTTCTACCCCCCTTTCTTCATCATAGGGGAGACCTAATTAAGCTGAACTGTGGGGGTTCGTGCTCACTCCAAGCTTGGAGCTTGTTGAGATCTCCAAACTTAGAGTTTGTAGAGAATTTATGATCGACCACTTACGTCATTGTTTCGATCTAATCCAATACCTCTTGGAATTGAATTTCTTGGAAGTAATTACGCTCAGAAATTCCTAATTTCTTGGGAGCAACTACTCTCAGAAATTTTATATGTTTTCATGGTAGCCTTTTACGCTTCGAAACTAACCCTAATTTCTTGTTCTCTTTCAGGATGAGTAACCTGAACAAATTGGACTTTGCTCCATTTGGAACAACTGGCTCTGGATATCACATGTGGGTTCATGATGTCCGCCAGCATCTCAAGGCCAATAGAATCCTAGATACGATTCTCGAGCCTAGCCAGGACGTGCTAACTGTTGAGCAAGCTCAAGCTTTGGAAGCCAATAGAGCAGCCTTAGAGGCAAATAAGGTGAAAGCCATCATCCTAATGACTCGTCATATGGATGATCCACTCCAGTACTAGTGTATGAATGAAGAAGACCCCAGAAGGCTATGGGTCTCACTCGATGAAAGATTTGGCAACATCTGTGACTCCCTGCTTCCTGACCTAGAAATGAGATGGCATAGCCTCTGCTTATGTGATTTCAAGTCAGTTCTTGACTACAACTCAGAAGCACTTCGCATTAAATCCTTAATGGAATTCTGTGGTAAAGAGATCACAAATGCGATATTGATTGAGAAGACTCTCTCTACCTTCCCCGTCTATGCATTTATGGTTGCTAAGAACTATCGAATCGATGTTACTGCAAGACGGATCACAAGGTTTCATGAGCTCATTGGAGCTATGAATGTCGCTGAAAAGCATGACAACATCCTTGTGAAGAACTATAATTCGAGATCAGTAGGAACAGAGCATATTTCAGAATCCAATTATAGTCGAGCCCCAAAGAGAGGGCGCCAAGAGTGAAACCCTAATCTTAGGAATACATTTGGACGTTCTGGTCCATATAATTGCTCTACTTGGGAAGGTAATCGCCAAAATAGGCCAACATGGAACCGAAGAGGTCAACGTGGAAAGAGAGAGGGAGGCAGCACCTCTGGCCATGTTGGTGGCGCCACCAACACTAAGAGCCATCTAAATTACGCTTTCAAAGCACCTCAATCAATGGAGCTTGAGCAAAGAGATGTATGTTCTCGATGTGGAGTTTCTGATCATTGGGCACACATTTGTAGAGCCCGTGAAGAAATTGTCAGCGCCTACAAAGCATATTGTGAAGCAAGAGAAGCTCACTATGTGGAACAAGAAGATCAAGAAGATGATCTAGAGTGAAGGGTTGAAGACTACAAATCTGGATGGGATCAGTAGATCACCAATTCTGTTTAAGTCTTTTTATTTTCCAAGAGATGTAATAGGCAATTGCTATATATTTTTGTAGTAGATGCCAATGGTTTAGTCTTTCTTCAAAAAAGGCTCACCCCAAAGTAAGTGTGATGTCTAGGAAGGTTCTGAGATTAGTGGTACTTAAGCGAGCCTTGCTCCACCGACATCTCTTTACTCACTTGGTCACATTCATTTTGGAATTACCAAAAGAAATTAGACTACTACCGTTGTTTTGCATTAGCTAGCATTTTGGATTAAATTTTCTTTGGTCAAAGAGACAATGATGTGACTCCGTTGGCTTATGAATAAAATTTCGAGTTCTTTTCATTATGACTCAATTTTGATTCTGAGTATATTACTTTGTGACTACGATGGCTGGGTCATCAGTATTAATTGAAGGATATGGAATAGCCCAAGTTCCACTTGCCAAATGGCACCTTGATTACTGTCACAGAAACTCTCTATGCACCTATTAATTGCCAACGGATTCCATGCGAAAATGCATGTAGAGAACGGAAATGAGTTCTTTTGCAATATCTCTAATGATTGCGAACAAAGGCGCATCTGAGAGAAGTTTATGTGTCTCTCTAGTGGACTTTTATGTCACTATTCGAGCTATTAAATCCAATAAAGTTACGAGAAAAGATCTCTTGGATTTAGACACATATTGGCTTTGTCACGACAGGATAGGTCATCTTGGTCATGATATGACGATCCGTCTACTAAAGACTTCACATGGACATCTTTTCTTTCGAGCGAAACGAAGCATGAATCAAAAGTTGATTTCTAGACTAAGTGTGACCGACGCTGCTGCCTAGGTCACCCCCTCCTTCCACCACCAGCCTGGGGCTGGCACAGTCCTTATCCATGACACCATCGATAGCGTCCATCATGGTGATGGTGCCCCAGGTTATGCTGCAATCACCAACTTGCTTCAAATAGCGTATTAGACACTCAGGCCTAACCAAAATTCTCATTGGTTACTTCTAAAGCCTCTCACTCGTTTTACAAAAGCCGTTCCTTAGGAAAATTAGGACTGAGACAGCCCTATGCAAAGGATATGAAAATACTCATTATGTTCTTACATAGAATCCATGGGGATTCTATGGACTGATTCAACCAACTTGCGGACGTTTAAATATCTCATGATGTTGGTTGACACGCAAACACGCTGGTCACGTGTTGTGCCATTGTCCACTTGTAATGCTGCTTATGCTACACTCCTAGCACATACCATATGACAACAGGCTCACTCCCCAGATCATCCTCTTTCGTCAATTGGACTTGACAACGCTAGAGAGTTTACATCGAAGACTTTTGATGGTTATTGCATTGGGACTAATGTTGGACATTATATTCCCATGAACACACCCAATTGGTCTCGCGGAAACGACTACGATGGTAGTCTGGACATTGGTAAGGCGCACTAATTTCCTTATATCCGCTTGGGGTGATGCAATATCGCATGCAGCTATGCTGATTCATCTATGACCCACCGCTACTCATTGTACCTCTGCGTTACAGCTAGTGATTGTGTACAAGTATCGTACTTACGCAAATTTGAGTGTGCCCTTATGTGCCAATTGCGCTGCCACAACGCTCTATAATGGGTCCTTACAGACGAATGGGCAACTACGTTGGATTTAAGACTCCAACAATCGTTTGCCACTTAATGCCATTGCAAGGCGATCTCATTACCGCTAGATTTGCAGGTTGTCACTTTGATGAGACAGCCTTCCCGTTGATAGGGGGAGATAAGAACACGGATGTTCAATAGGAACGACAGGAATTGTCGTGGCCTGTCCCCACTATGTCTCATCTCGATCCCTGTTAAAGTGATGAGATCACACAAATATGCTGCAAACAAGCCTGCAAGGAAGGACGTCCCTACGAGAGGACGTAGCGCCACCCTACAAGGAGGTAGGCATGGCGCCAATGCCAAAGAGAGTGGCACTCTGGCGTTACAGGCCATGGCCCCAGCTAGGATGCATGGGAGGCCCGTGGGTTCGAAGGATGCTTTGGCACACTCCAATCCTTTGATCATCGACACTCAAAATCCGTCTCATGAGAATCTTCCGGGTGATGGTTATCATTGGGGGATGCCTTAATGTGAGAATCTATTCCAGAGAATATAGAGCTCTATGAAAATTACACTAGTGTACATGAGACGTGGGATAGAAACTCCATCATAATTGTTGATGTAGTTGCGCATGAGTTTGTTGAGTTCGATGATATCGAACCACACTCCGTTGATGAATGAATGCCAATGTAGAGAGATTGGGCCTAAATGGAAAGATGCGATCCAGGTTAAGATGGATTCTCTAACGAAGAGGAAGGTTTTCGAGCTAGTGATGCCAACACCTCCTAACATAAAACCTGTTGACTAATGGGTCTTCGTTAGAAAGCGTAGTGAGAAAAAGAGATGGTAATCTCACCTTATGGCGCAAGGCTTCTCATAAAACGCCCTGGAATTGACTACGATGAGACATATTCTCTCGTAATGGATGTCATTGCACTCCACTACCCTATCAGTTTGATAGTTTCTGAATAACTGAACATGCAGCTTACAAATGTGGTCACTATGTATCTCTATAGGGATCTAGATACGGAATATACATGAAGGTTCATGGTGAACTTCATTTACCCAAGTCAAGTGGCTCTAGACCATGGAGCGCGTTTACAAAGAGGTTGAAACGCTCGCTAAAATGACTACTTGATTAGGAAGGGATATGCCCATGCGTTTCCATTACAAGTTTCGGATTCCACCGAGGTTCATGTTGGACATGATCTTCATTAGAAGACCTTAAAGATTTAAGTGAAACCACTTAACACTTGAAATCCCATTTTGAGATGAAGGATTATGGGAGAACACGATTATGTCTCAGTTTGGAACTTAAGCATCATGTCGATAGATGCTTAGAAATTTTGACAAGGTCAAACCTTCAAGCACCCTCATGATCGTCTGTAGTCTTGATCTTGAATAGGAAGATGTGCTAGAGGATGATGACGTCTGAAGGATGATGACGAAGATGTGCTAGAGGCAGAAGTGCCTTACTTAAGTATAATAGGCGCATTATTGTACTTAGCTCAATGCACAAGACCGGACATCTCATTTGCAGCGAACTTGTTAGCTAAGGTATAGTTCTACACCAATGCAACGCCATTTGATTGGTATAAAAGATATCTTTCGGTACTTGAGATGTACGATTGATCTGGGCTCGTTCTATCCCTATAGAGAGATGATGGATTCAGACTCATCACACACCTGGAACGCCACCAACATTGGCCTGCGTCCACTATCCCCATCCCAAAACGACATGTGTTTTGGAAGGTTTTGCTGATGTTGGGTATCTCTTTGACCCATACAAAGGTCATTCCCAAAAATGGTTAAGTGTTCACCATGGGTAAAGACCGTGATATCTTGGAGGTCTACAGAAATAGACCCTAGTTGCTATATCTTAGAACAATGCAGAGATTATTGCTCTTCACAAAGTGGTTCGTGAATGTAAATGGATTGGATCCATAATTACGCATGTTCGAACAATTGTGGTTTGAAGTCTACCACAGATGAGCCTACGAGCATTTAAGATAATGCTGCTTGTTTTGAATAAAGAAGCAAATGCTTCATCAAAAGCGACAACACCAAGCATAATCAGCAACAACAGACTCTCCTCAAGATCAAAGTGAACTAGGTTCGATCTGAGGACAGTGTGGCAGGCTTGCTCACTAAGTCATTGCCTAAATTCCACTTTCGAGAAACATATTGGTAGCATCTTTTGCGGAAGTTATCCGAACTCCCATGACCGTTGTCATCAGGGGGAGAAGCAGACATCAGGGGGAGATGTCTACATGTATGGTCTCGAAACGTGAAGGGTGTGTTGTGCTCTTTTTCCCCTTCGACCGAGGTTATTTTTGTCCCACAGGGTTTTTGTTACTCGGCAAGGTTTTTAATCAGGCAACGAGAGGAGCACCGCGTTTGGGCGACACAAGGGGGAGTGTTCAAGTAAACCCAGAATATGTGTCTGGCCCAAACTCGAGGTTACTTGCTCTAGCTGAAATAGAGTTTATATTAGAGATATTCTCGGAGAATCTTAGAAGATATACAATCAATGTACGATTATGTTTCCATGTACAACTCTATCTCTATGCTTGTAATGCTCTATATAAATAATCCCCTATTATCAATAAAAGTACGACTCAATTCTCTCCCAATTCAGTTTTCCTTAAACACAAACAAAATTTAATAGCCAAAATATTTATATTCAAATAATACGGGTTTAAAAGATTAAGCTAAAGATGTTCTAAATTAGAACTATACAAAGGGGAGTGTATTGTATTTGGATTTGTGCCGACTTTTTGTAAATGACAGACTTTTTGAAAAGTCCACAGACTCTTTAAAAAGTTGACATACTATTATTGATTTCTTAAAACCATTGAGTTTAGCAACAGACTTTTATTGATTCATGAAAATCTATATGTTTTATTATAAATGACTTCTACAGATTTCCTAGCATGTACAAAATATAAAAACAAAAAACAAAACTAATGCAGTCCAAACACAAAACAGGATAATAACTCGTTGCCCCTTCAATGCTCAAGTATCTACTAATAGAAATTGACTCAAAATAATGATTGTTACTCTGTCTAGCTAGTTTGTTCTCATTCCTAATCTCCCAACAACATAAAGATACAATATAGATCACTTTATTTTTATGGTTAATTATTCTCATCAATTTTGTTTTCGCCGATTAACATATATCATAACAATATTGGTCAATATCTTGATCTATAATCAATCAATTGAAATTCCATTGTTCAACCTTTCTTTGAACCATAATATAAATTCAAAATCGATGAGAATAATTAATAAGATAAAATTCAGTATGTCATAGCAACACTGTTTAAGGTTTTACGGGTATACCACAATATTTGGGTTTTAGGGTTTCATAAATCATTTTTATCACTATTAGGGTTTGAAGTATCACAATTGAAAGCAAAAAAAATCACATGCATCAACTACAATGAACATGTTGGGTATCAAAAAGCATTGATATCATAAAACTTTGATAGACTTTTTCAAATCTTTGGTCTGCAGGCTGGAAAATTATTGGAGTTTGGTATGTATAGTTAACACTACAAAGTCCATGATTATCTATGATTTTCTAATTCCATAAGTATGAATGATATTTTGAATACCTCTATACTTTTATTCATTTTTAAAAGTTATGATTGAATATCCCTAGATTTTGGTGGAATTCATGAAGTCTTTAAAAATCCTAATTGAATACCTCAAGACTTTCATCGACTGCTAAAAGTCTATATTGAATACACCCAGACTTTTAAATTCCACATATTTCTTTAAAAGTTCCACTAATTCCATATACAATACACTCCCCAAATAAGCTAAGAGTATCTCCAACAAAGCAGTTAAATATAACATTTAGTAATTAAAATGGGTAGCTATATTTAGCTAGGAATTTTGAGTAGTTATTTCTATCTCATATTTTCTTTTCCCTTATCCAAACGGCACTTTATAGTTGGATAAAATATTTAAAATAACTAGTATTGTTTGAGCAAAAATTGTTAAACTTGTAGCTTTTTTTTTTTGAATGGAAATTGATAGAAATAAGATCAATAGCCGGCAAACTGCCAATAGCTAGAGTGTAACTGTACTTACAACAAGATAGCCGGCAAACAAATTCAAAAACCCTATTCTAAGCAAAACAGACTCATTACAAGTCGATGATAAGCTTGCTGAAAATAGCGAACTTAGAAACAAAGAAACTCCGCGTCTTATAGGGCAAAATCATTAACTAGCATCCTTATTGGCTAGGCGCGCAATTGCAATATCAACAGCTAGCCACTTCCTAGCAAACAAATAGGAGCACCTCCTTATCTAGCTATAAGCCGCTTGAAAAACACCAATCACATTCAAGATAATTACCAACTCTCGAAGAAGCCATGATTCGAATAGATTGGCACTTGAAGACCATAGCTAGCCCACAACATGCCCAAGTAGGTCTAAACTCTTCGACCGGGCCTGCTCAATTTACTAAGTAACAAGTGAGGGTGGCAAGGCACCCTCCTTGATAGCCCATGAACTAGGCTCAACTAGCCCAAACTCAGACTCAGGCCCAGAACCCCAGGCCCAACTCCAAGTCCAGCACACTGCTGTGAGCAACATCACCGCTGCTTAAACCTATAGCTATATTTCACTATTTTAGTTATGTTAACTTAAACTATAGTTTACATTTAAAAGATATCCTATACCAAAAATTAAATTAATAAAGTTGGAGTGATCAAGAAAAAGGAGAGATTTACTTTTTTTTTACCTTGAGGTATTGTATTGTTCTTTTTTTTTTTTTTTGATAAGGATAGAAATTCTCAATCCAAGACCCTATACTCGCTGGCTAGTTTTGTTTTGTTCTTGTGAAATAACTGGAAGAACTGATTGAAGCATACGAACATACATGCATCATTTTGCTATCAGCCTTCATACATCTTTATGCCGATAAATATGGACTTCAGGTGTAACTTCAGGCCACTGTTGTATCAGCTTGAGCACAATAGCATCCCTTGCTTGTAAATTATCTCGTGAAAATTTTGGCCAACCATCGTGGGTTCTTGCATAGTTGTGTTTCCCACATAGGCTGACGGTGCATTTAGCCAATGCCGGCCTTGGGCCTAGGCTAAGTAGGCCTAGGCATAGGGCCTTAGTTTTAAGGGGCCTCAAAAAAAAATTTAGGTTGGCCTGCGATAAAAAAAATATGAAGAGAGTTGTGTCGTTGTTACAAGCAAATGAATGACATATTCCTCTCTATTTCTCAAATCTCAATTCAACCTTTGTTGAGGTCAAGGCCAAATATGAAGAGTTGAAACTTGAATTCAATCTGCAACTATGATATTTGGCACATCAAAACTAGAACAATAAGGAAATTAAGAGAAAGGAGAAGGAGAGTAGGAGACCAAAACCAAGAAGGAGAAGGGCAAAAGGCTACTAGGAGAGGATCAATTGAAAAGGTTGAATTTAGAAATTGAAGAGTTGAATTTATATTTTATCTTCCAGAAGGGCAAAAATGTAAGATCTTTGAAGCTCTTTCTTTTATGTTTTGAAGAAATTTTGGCTTTTTCCTTCTCTATTTGTATTTCTGATGCTCTTACATCCATTCAGTACAAGTACTATTTAGCTTTTTGCTATATGCCTGAGTCTTTCTATATATATTTATAATGAATTCATTGTCTTATATTAAATGCATTAGACAGTCTATATATTCCAATATATATATATATATGCCTAAGGTCCATTTTCTATGTTGCACTACTACAAAAATCGAATCAGACGACGCTATGCAATTATCTGTCGTGTGATTGATTTTTTTTTTTCAGATGTCGTTTTTGTAAGAGCAGTCATCTGATAAGGACTTAGAAATTAGTTCAGAAGACGTTTAAGATAAAAACTGTTGTGTGACGCTTAAAAAAATTGATCGCCAAATTTCCCACCATGTAAGTGGTGCTAAACCCCATATGAAACCCCAAATTTTGTCCAACATGTATTGATCATACGATGAGAAATAATATAACTGTGGTCTGATCAAAAGTTTGACAGAAATGAGGGAAATTTCCCACCACCATTTTTCTCCAACTCCCCAAATGTTGGGAGTCATATTGAGAGGAGACAATTCCAAATTTAAAAACCTGGCTGAAACCCTAACACGTACTTAAGCAAAAAAAATAACAAAACTGACCCAAAACCAAAACCCTCACTCTCTAGCCAAAACCCTCATTCTCTCTCTAACCAATCTCATCTCTCTGCGTGAGATTGTTGACCGCGAATGGGATTGAGCCGGTGAAGTTGTTAGAACTGAGATCGAGCTGATTCAGCCTCTCCAGATCAAGCCAATTCCCTTGGAGCGAAGCACTATTGGAGAAATCTGAGAAGACTCAGAACACGGAGCTGACTCAGCGCCTGAGCGTGTTGGGTGGAATCGGACCCACAAGCCCAACATCGGGAAGGTGAAGCGAGTACACATACAGTTGGTTCCCGTCGCTGTCAGAGCTCCAGGTTTGAAGAAGCTGAGCTATGGAGAGATTACGGGCATTCAGTTCGAGTACTTGGGAAGATAAGGGTTCGTGCCTCTGGTCATTGAAACGGGTCATTCAGGTAATCTGGGTTTAGTTGTGTCTTGGATGATGATTGCTATGGATTTTAGTGTTGTTTCTTTCTGGATGGTGGAAACTTGGGTATATGGATGCTTTAGGTGTTTCATGTTCCTTTCGGTGAATCTGAAAATTTTCCCTCGATAAAAAGTAAAATCCTAGAAATAATTATTTTCATATAGAACAAGGTGCATGTGCTTTGAATCCAACACTTGCTTTACTCTCTGTTTTGCTGCAGTAGGGTTTCTGAATCAATAATGGGTTATAGATTTATAGGTTTTGGAATATGGATGAGAGGATTGGTTATTGATTGGTTTCATTTGACTTTTGTGATTGTCTTTCAGGTTTTGGGCATTCCATAGGATATTGATACAGACAGGTTGAGAGAGTATATGAGCAAATATGTGGAATTGGAGGATTGTATTGTAATGAAGGTTAGCCAATACTCAACCCTTCAGTTCAAGATTGTCACTTTTTGTACCTTGCATTGTTATTTGGGGCTTGGTTTACTAATCTGGATGAAAATTTTGTGTCTTTTATGCCACTGTACTATATACTTGTGTGGATTACGTTGAAATATGTAGTCTGTGAAATAAATTAATTCCATAATGTTATGAGTTTGATGCATTTTTGCATTTTTGACTCTTATGTCAGGACCTCAGAAGTATCTATTATGACTTTTGTTTCCATGACTTTTAGAAGCGGTCAACTGGCCGATCTCATGGATTTGGATATGTAAAGTTTGCATCAGCTGAAGATGCCAAGCTGAGTTGTCTTATAGCTTCCGGTTAGATCCACTTTCAGTATATCAAAATGCCTAATTGCTAACATCTTTCTAGCTGCAGAGTGTGTCATCAAGTGAGAACTTTCTTGGTAATCGAATGCTGGAAGTTAAAGCGGCTACCTCAAAGGTTCTCAAAGTCTTGTGCATTAGTATTTTTGAAATGCTACTCTCATAATTTTTTTTATGTTGGTTACTTGTGATTGTATGTATGTTTCATTTTATTTTCAGTAGCATAAATTTTTTGTGCTAATATTTTTTGTTTGCAGGAAGAGATGAGAGCATCTGCAAGAAAAGTTACCAAGATATTTGTTGCAAGGATCCCACAATCTATGACAAAAGCGAACTTTTGAGGTATTAATGTCATTTGTTGATTTGTTCTTTACTTATTTTATCGATTTTCTTCTGCCATGGTCTGGAACTAAAGTGATGTTTCTTTGAATCTCTATTGCAGTCATTTTGGGAAATATGGAGAGATAACAGATTTATACATGCCGAAGGTTCTCTATCTGTCTATAATTTTGTTGAGTTTTAGAGTTTGGTTTTGAGCATTGCTTTGTTTAGTGTTTAGGGAAAACTCTTTAAGAGCTACTTTTATGATTGGAGTGCTGCTCTGCTTTTTTTCTTTGGTTACATGGAGGTCTTAAATAGGACCTAACACTACACCAAAAAATGAAACAGACGACAGGTTACATTCGTTGTCTGATTTGGAGGATCACCGTTGTGTATCGAAGCGTTGTGTGTTTAAAATTTGCACAACGGTGCTGCACCATTGTATGATATACAAACAGTCGACATATTTTTGTTATCACTGTTGTGTCTTCTCTCGGCAGATGCCAGGTACAACTGGTGCACAGCATGCAGGCGCATCATTCATACAACAGATCTTGTTTTCAAGCTGTTGTTGGAAAGCCTAATCAGACAACGTATTCTTTAATTTCACCATCGTCTGATATACCATCATACTTCAGTTGTATTGTTTATTTGTTGTGTGAATTGGTTTTGGACAACATTAGTTCAGTTTTAATCGTTGTGTGATTGTAAAATGAGAAGACATAATTTTTTTAAAACCGTTGTGTGATATGTAAAGAATCCATCGAGTGAATGGCCAGTTTTGTGTATTCAGACAACGTTGGATTGCTACACTATAAAACTGTTGTACAATCAATTTCATTTACTATATTTTGTGCATAGCTCCATTTTACCCAATGAACAGTGATCAATTGAAAAGAAAACACACTACAAATCATCAAATGGATCCACCAAGATGCATTCATGTTAGTCAGTGTTCCACAAAAGCATGAAACCTAATAAGCCAAAGTGGCACATGTTCACTAAACAACCCAAAAGTATAATGATCGACCTAGTACTTTGATAATGAATTGGTACATAATACTTGAGACTTGAGAGAAATCAGGACTTCTGGCTTCACATTGGGCAAAATGGTTAGAGGAGGTGGTGGGATGTAGGATTAAATCTGGCTCTCCACCTGCCTTCCCAGCACCAATTGTGCATCATCCTTTATTTGAACGATATGATCTACAAAGAAAGCAACAGACAAGTCAGTATCAAACTATCAACTAGAGAAGGAAGAGTGCATCATCTAGAGAGAGAGAGAGAGAGAGAGAGCTTAGCTTACATTAGATTTAGGGTCAAGTGAAGTTGGTCTATAACACATGTATAAGGTATAAAAATTTGGGCCTCATGAAAAGATGTAATGTAAATTTTGAGTAGAAGCAAGAAATGTGAACTTGTAACGAGTAAAAATATAATGAATAGATAAATTGAAAAATAGAATAGTAATAAAGCATTTGCCTTTAGTATCAAAAGTATGAAGAGTTTGTCATAAACATAAATATTTGAAAGCAGAGAACTGACCAAGGCAAGTGCATGAGGTCGTAGCTCCCTGTAGAGTCTGCTTACTTCTTTCCTAATGGCAGCGACATTATCTATTGATAAGTACCCGTATCGGAGGAATGCCACAACCTCTTCCAAGCAACTCAATGCATACAAGGTCCTCAACGTAGCTAAGACATTCTGCAGTAGAAACAAACAACGATCAGTTATTGGATTTATTTTACGTTCTCACTACAATGTTAAGTAAACATAGTTTATGGTGCAATGGTAGTTACACACATTACAATATGTAAAATAAGATTCATTACAGATAGTTTCTGTTTTGGGAAAAAGCAACTCAAAACCTTCTCTATATTGTTAAGTGTTCTGAAAAATTGATGATTCATGGGGTAGTTACTGTGATGCCCCGGAAATTCATATTTATTTTCCGAGCAATTTTCGGAATCTAAATTATGGTTGTTGGACGGTTTCGTGGCTCGTGGACGGAGCGGAAGTGTTTCGGACGAATTAATTATTTGAAAAGTATGACTTTAGGGGGTGGTTCAAGGTTGACTTTGGATACGTTGAGATTCTTTGAAAACTTCCTTCATGAAAGTTGTAGAGCGCGTTGATATGAGTTCGTGGACATGTGGAACACAAGAATCGGAGTTCGTATGAGAAAGTTATGGCCATTGGAAGGAATTTCCATTTTGGTATAAATAGAAGTTTCCCGAAGGAGAAACTTACTATTTTCATTTGTTTCCTTTTTCGGAAACCATTTCACTTTCTCTCTCTTCTCTCTCGGCTGCTACCTTCAAAATCGAAATAATTAGAGTAACCCGACCCGAACCCAGTATTCCGACCCGGTCGGAACTTGCATCTCCGGCGACCTCTTCCGGTGAAACCAGCCCAGAACAACTCGCCTCCTTGCTCCGGTCGTCTCTGTGGTGGCCTCTTACGACGATTCTCCTTCGCGGTGGCGCTGCAAGGCGACACAGGTTGTGGAAATCGGACCCGACAGGAAATCGTAGCTCCGGCGACGGCACGGCTTCAAGTTTCCTTCCTTGGCTTCGTGGGGGTCGTCTGAGTCGATCTATGGTGTTTGTTTTGATCGGTTTACGTGGAAATCGGTTCAACTTAGTTGGGATTACTGTTCACACCTTGTGAGGTAGTTTTCGACCTTTTATACTTGTTTTCTGACTTCGAGCTAGTTAGGAAAGTTCACAAGCATGCTTAGATGAAGAACTTTGATGTTGGGAGTTTTGTGAAATATTGAGTTTTGGCCGGCGGCGGTGCGCCACCGTCTGTGGCGGCGTTCCGACGGTGTTCCGGCCACTTAAGGAACTGTTTTTGGTATTATATATGTTCTACTCGGTGATACGAGCGTTTCGATATATAATATGCAAGTTTTGAAGTTCGTTTGGAATTGTTATGATTTTTGCAGTTTCATACCGATCGATTTATTCTATCCGTGAGGATTTGAGCATCCGATCGACTTGTGGTTTGGTCACATCGATCGTGGACGTATTCTAGAGACTTTGGGAGGTCTCAGATGTGGTTTTGCCTCGATTGGCGCCACTTTGGGGATTTTAGTTCAAAACAGGGGTTTCAGACTTAAATCGTTTGTGAATTATTACTAAATGGAAACCGATTGTGATTAGGTACTTGACGAAGTATTTGGACGGCTATTTTGTGGGTTGGCAGCATTGTTCTGTATTGAAGACGCAGCAGGAGTTTCGAGGTGAGTAATCTCACGAAGTTCATTCACGAACGGGTTGACCTTATTGTTTTGAGAGTTATTTAGTTAACTGCAAACTATAGTTGGTATTAGTGGCCTTCCAGAGTGAATGACCACTTATATATATATTTACGTGGAATATGTATATTCTTGTGGGTTGATGAGTGAATTGAAGCAATAGGTATTTATGGGTTTCATTCTATTGTTTTGGGGCTTGACTTTTCGGGAAACATTGTGTGGGAATTGGGAATTTCTATTGTTTTGAAAAGTGTCAAGATTTGGTGTGAGTTGCTTTGATGTGATTTGAATGTTTTGATCTAACGACCGGGGGTCAGAAGATCTGAGAGTCACAGGTTGTGATTTCTCCTTTTGGTTTGAGTTAATGTTTTGATCTGACGACCGGGGAGGTCTGATGATTGGAGGTCACGGGGTGACATCTCCTTTTGTGTGAGTTGAGTAACTTTTGGGTCCTGAGTGACCATTTTGAAAGGTTTTGATCTGACGACCGGGGAGGTTTGAGGATTTGGGGTTGCTGGGAGTAACCTCAGGCATATATATCGGGACTTCACACCTTTGGCCGGGTTTGTGGATATGATCAGTTAGAGCTCTAGTCTGTTGCCATAGTACATCATGGGGGTAACGGGGAGCTATCTGATGCTCATGAGTACGTGTTTTTAAAAGGGAGTTTCGGGGATTCTTTCTTTTAAATGTCCTGGGAGGACTTGTTTATCATATTTAATTGTCAGAGTTTCAATTATTATGATTTTGTCATGGGGTGACTTGTGTTGATTTGGGATTGTGTTTTTAAAATGGAGTTTTGGGGATTCTTTCTTTTAAATGTCCTGGGAGGACTTGTTTATCATATTTAATTGTCAGAGTTTCAATTATTATGATTTTGTCACGGGGTGACTTGTGCTGATTTAGGATTGTGTTTTAAAAGGGAGTTTCGGGGATTCTTTCTTTTAAATGTCCTGGGAGGACTTGTTTATCATATTTAATTGTCAGAGTTTCAATTTATATGATTTGGTCACGGTGTGACCTTTATTGTTTCTTTTGGGAAAAGAATGTACTGTTTTGGAGAAAACAGGGTGTGTGTTTCTTTTTACGAGTTGATGGGTTTCCTCGTTAGGCGAGTTGTGCATGTGTGGTTTTGAGTTACTCATACAGGCTTGCAAAAGCTTACCGGGTTTGTTGTGTGGCAACCCGGTACACCATTCAAACGGTATAGGGGTTAATCCTGCAGGTTAGGGTAATCGTGGCTGAAACCAAGGCAGCGAGCTAGCAGTTTTACAGTAGGAAGCAAATTTTGTGACCTTACCGTTATTTGGACTTCCGTTGTAGTGAGCTCTGAGGAGCATTTACGTTTTATCTTGTTGTTGACAATTTAATTCGTAAGCTTGTGTAATATATAACTCTTTGGGGCGAGTGTATATTAACTTTGAGGGTTCAGGGCATCAATATGTGTTTAAGTTTAAGGGAATATTTTGTATTGATGACTGAACGTTCACGCATGTATAATTATGGGGTTATATATATCGATTTTCATGTGTGTAAAATCAGGGGTGTGACAGTTACACATTGTAATTAATCCATAACAGACTTGCTTCCTTTTTTTTGTTTTTTCTTATTGCCAAACGCCAGCAAATTTTCAGTATCCTAGCATGAAACGTGAAGCATGAAATTGACTCAAAAACACAAGAAGACCTGAGAATGCATTCTTATTTCCCATATATTCATGAAACCTACTCCTTTAGTCATATATGACGAACTATATAGCACCAAATGTACTACAAAACCTGTTTAAGATATTCGAATCTCATCAAATGAGTGTCCTATCCATAATCTCATCAACTGAGTGTCCTATCCTTACAAGTGTAGAGACAGATTTTCACAAGGTCAGTAACAGTTACTCTTAGCTTCAGTGAACCAACAGGTACAGTTGCCTCTACATCAATGAAGGTTTGCAATATTGATCGATCTGAGAAAGCTCTTCCCAAATCCTCTGCAGGCTGATAACTCTGGAACTGGAAAGAGTAATGAAATGAATTAGAGAGAGAGAGAGCGAGAGAGAGAGAGAGAGCAGTTGTACTGAAAAGAAGACAATACTCACCAGAAGGACCGAGTACTCTTTGCTTTCTCCCTGTTTTTGTTGTTGGGACACTTCCATAGCAAAGCGATTCAGTAGATCCCGCTCTCTTAAGCAAAATGTATCCATCTAATTTAGACAACAGTGAGAATTTTAACATGACTAATCTATAGCGATGCATCCAATATATTTTGAACACAAACCACAAGTTCTGAAAAACTATATCACCTGAAATTCGAGACTTTAGAGAGCAGAACTTGTAAGGTTAGATGGAATGACGGGGCAAGGTTTATTCATATGTTCTGATCCCAAAGCTTTAAATGGTTTGCTTCTCTTCTGAGTCATTATAAACTCTGCAAGAAATGCCTTGCTGACCTGTGTTAAAACCCAAAATATTCCACTGCTTTAGAAATAACTCTGATGTTAGAGAAAAAGGTATTATTTATTAATAATTCTGATGAATAGCTAATTAAATAGTACTTCTCCGAAAGCATAGTTTCACCATTTATGGCTCTGCCCATAATTTGATAAACATATTCTTCCTTACTAATAACACATGACCCTAAGCAATTTCAATATATACCTATAATATGTAGTACAAAGCCAACAGCTTATATCTGTTATTCCAAGGGGTTCAAATAATCTGAGTGAGTATGAAGTATGCAATCAATTTCAAACATAACAAACTTGTAATTGGGAGGACAAAAAGTAATGTATTTGCAAGAAGGCCATTCCTATTATTCTGATAATTATGTGTCATAAGGCTATATCCACTAAACCATTTGAGCACACACCACATCTCAAAATACAATGTTTGTGTTTTTTTTTTTTTCCATTAAAAAACTTTCTTCAGTTGCCGACAATAATGGGATAGGGACCAGAAAAAGAGAGCCAAATAGCATTCTTTTAAGGCTGTGTTGGTTCTCAATTAAATCAATGATCATGTATATTATATAGAACAAAAGAAAGAAAAAATATACTCATCCACATAAAGAAGCATTGAGGTTAGCAATTCTTAACAACTTTCTGTGTTCCAAAATTGCACATGACAGCTACATCTACAATTTGGTAAGTTGAAAAATGAGCTGTAATTTCAGGCCTCTCTAAGTTGAAAAACTGAAGCAAATCAGTATTTTTTCTTGTGAAATTAATATGACTACATAAGTTTAGAATTACAGTAACATGTTCTAGAATTATGGCAGCAGAAGCACAAGAACTTTAAGCTGCAAAGTGAATTCCAACATCTATTTCTGCAATTCAGACCAGGCATCCAATAGTTTGATGGTCATGGAGCCTTTGGTCTAATGCAATACAATATTGAACATAATGCTACTTCACAAGATTAGAGAGCTACATAAATATTCAAGCTCAAAGAAAAATTATCAGGAAATACCATAGTAGGAGTTGAATGAAGATATTCCTTATCTTGGTCCTGGATTCTCTTCAGAACTTCATCACCCTCAGCTTCTCTAAGTCCACCTCGTTTGAGCTATAATACCTCGAAAACCTTGACATCATTTTGCAATTATGTTTTGAATTGTCACCCAATTTTTTCCTCAGCACCATAGCTTATTGTTATGCCTAAAGTGAATCAAATCCAAAAAACCAAGCAACAAGCTTAAAACAGCAGTACATAAAGCAACCACATTTCTTGAAAAAGTAACAAGCTTTAATCGATTCATAACACTACTTCCACTTGACATCTAATACAATTCACCATGACCCAACTCCATAAAGAATAAATCTTTTACAAAATGCACAGAACCCTTTAAATTATGAAGCAGCAAAAGAAAAGGGGAAATCCCAATGCTGAACTTTGTGTAAAAACAGAGATTATAGGCTGATAACTCATATCAATAAAATCAAATCAGGAAGTAAACAGATATATATGTGTGTGTGTGTGTGCGTGCAATGAATCAGCGATAACCAAAATAATCAAAATCTCAAAAGAAAGAAATAACAAGGAGAAAGAAAGCACCTAAATAGCGAAAGCACTCTGTGTATAACTGAGGGGAAGAGATGAAGCTCGGTGGAGATCATGAACGGCTCGTCAGCCTTGTCTGGGTCACCGTTGGCTCCACAAAGCACCTTTTGCTCCCTCAATGCTATGTACTCATTCAGAATCTCAGACTAACTCAGCAAGCTCTTCGACACCTAAAAAAATTAAAACCCTAAATTAGAAAAATGTTAGAAGATTTTAGTCCAAATTGAAGGAGAAAAAGAAGTGGGTACCTCTTGAATCGGAGAATTGGAGAAGAGTGAGGAGGCTTTAGTTCTGAAAACAAAGCAGGATTCTGTGTAGCTATTACCGAAGAGATACTGGTCGAAGAGGAAGGCGATCTGGATGGGGGTGACGGTGCCCTTGCCCAGATTCTCCAATTTCTTGGCTTTACATTGCTTCGCCATTATTCTCTGATTGATGATTAGGGATCTGAGGGATGGGTTTTAGTGCAGAGAGGGTGAAATCCCCTGGGAACTCAGGTGAGGAGCTGGGCGCTTCGATTGGATGAGGGATTTACTTTTGAATCAGACGCGAAGGTTGGCTATGGATGAAGAGGAAGGTAGTTGTATTTCGGGGAGAGAAGAAGACTGATGAAGAAACTGTGTTTTCATGGTGTTTTGTCCAAGTGTTGGAAATAAATGATGTAGGAGACAAAAGACAAAAGTGGTTAGCCCCAGCTTAATTAAGTTGTCAAACATCGGGCAATTGGCTCTTTGTATTTTGTATTGTGAATCACACAACACATAAATGAAGTTATGTTGTCTGATTCTGCACATTTTAAGTTTCAGCTGAGGCAGCAAGGAGGGGAAGTTCCTGCCATGTGCAATCAAAGTTTCAGTTTTAGGGGGGGAATGAGTGGCATTTGGAGGCATATAATATATCTTCCTTGATCATACAACACAAAAATAAAAACTGTTGTATGACATTTTGCAAGCTACACTCATACAATAAATGTAACTATTCTGTAGTACAATGTAGTATAAATTTGGGGGCAAATTTGAGTCAAGGTAGGAGGGAAATTTGCCGCTCATTTTTTTTTCATTCACACAACGAATCATTCTTGTAAGTGTTGTACAATTACCTTCTTGCTAAAAACTTTTGAATTTTAACAGCCTTATACGACACAAGTTTTTTAAACGTGTTGTATGATTCACTTTCTCTCATTACACAACAAATTTTTTTTTTTCGTTGTGCAAAAAGTGTTGTGTGTTTAAGTTATTGGTGTAGTGTAAAACAGCAAGAGAAAAGAGCCAAGTTGTAGAGTGCGCCTAGGTCTAGAAACTTTAGAGAGGTCATCGAGAGAAGCAGTAGCAAACTCAAATAAGATAACACCATGGTCATGCTCCAACCAGTCTCAGCAAGGGAATGAGCATTATAGTTGCATTATGAGATTCCCCAAGAGGATGGGACTCAATGTCTCTATGCAGAACAAGGTTTACCAGGATTGAAGAGTACAATTCAGTCTCCAATTTGGTAATATTGCAATTCAAAGCCATTCGGACCAATTAATAAGCCCCAAGCTTTAGCATCTAACAATTAGCCTCAATACCTAAATTTGCTTGGAAGATCACCAAGGTCGGTAGGTCATTTTCCAGGTTCAGGGACTATGATGCCATGGGACCCAGTGTTAAGTTAGTGCAGTGGTCCTGATGGGGAGTTGCAGAAGCATAAGGAGGTTGTGCATTGCGTTTCACTTCATGAGATTGATGCCATCAACAGCAGGTAATCAAATTCTCAGCCTTCTCCTTGTTCATAGTCTCCTATAGTTCGGACTATTTTCCAGATTGAACCTTGGAATTGGTTTTTATCTTGTGGAAGTTGAATGTTGTGTTTGTTCTGCTTATTGGTTGACATTCTGAAAATATTACAAGTTTCTGCTGTGAGTGATTTTAATTGAAACAAGGGGTACGTGTTCTGCGTTTGTAAGAAATATGTTAAAGTGTTTAAGCCTGCCAGTTAGTACAATCAAATTTTAGGCATATCTTGCATTGCGAGCATGCTGTGTGGATAAGTCTTAGATTTTATCTTTTCAATCAATAGACAGAGCTTCTGTAACAGAATGGGTTACAGAAGTAACAGAATGGGTTACAGAAGCTTTCCTTTGAAGTCATTAGTGTTGTAATGACATCAGTAGTTTCTCACAAAGTCTTAGATTTTATCTTTTTAATTCAGAATATAAACTTGTTGTTTGATTGTGTTCGACATTGTTTTTATATTTGTTTGGTTGTACCAATTTAAAATTAAATGGCATGTATGATATCTCTTGAAATTGCTTTAGTTCTTGCAAGCACAAATGCACTCGCATGAAGATACATACTTATGCGTATTAAAATTCAATTTTTCTTCACTGCATGGTCTAAGATTCAGAATAAATTTTGTCTGCCGTGGTGCAATAAAATGATAGGTGTTTTACCAATGTTTATAACAATAAGATAATATATACCCACCCACATAAATCTAGCCCTCCTGAATCAAAACACAATTGGAACCAGAGTTGAGAAATTAGTAGAATTATTAGAAGAAAGAAGCTTTACTTCTTGTTCAACTAGATATATGCTTTTTATGGGTGTCTGTTCTGAAAAAGAGTTCTTTATGAGGCTTCATGTGCCAAGAGAAGAAATTTGAACCAAAAATCAGTACCTTTGATCTTGAATTGCCAAAGTGGCTGTAGCCAAATCAAATTTTGAGAAGTTTACTGGCTGGCCACTGTGAGACTTCTGTAAATCTTTGTCTATGGATCTGCTTACCAAGCTTCTCACATTTCTTTTAATGTTCAACTATTTATATGCTTTTTTTTTTTTTTTAAAAGAGTTGATTTTATGGAGCTACATGTACCAAGAGAAGGGTTTGAACAAAAGTAAGTACCCTTGATCTTGAATTGCCAAATTGGTTGTAGCCAAATCGAATGGTTGAGAAGTTTACTGGTAGGCCATTGTGAGATTTATCTAAATCTCTGTCAATGGATCTGCTTACCGAGCTTCTCACATTTCTGTTGAATGGTTTTTGTTTGTTGTATTGAGTGGATCTTATAAGAAGGGGAGAAGAGGGAACTGGAGTAAGATATAGCCTCTTCAAGAGGCCCTTTTCTAACATCAATATGTTAACTATGCCACCTTCCATGCAAATTTGCTTCGACTCCCCAGCTGTTTGCTTCTATCAGTGCCTAGTTGCTTACATCTTTTTGCTTCTTCTTCTTTATTTTTAATTTTATTTTTAAAGATGTCGTGCATTCCAGGAGAACCTTTATAGCATACCTTTCAGCCATCTAATAAGATAAAATATAAAGTCGTAATTATGTTAGAAAAGGCCGACGAGTTCCCAGCAATACTTGTAAAATTACAAATGGGTCTCAGTTGGTGAAAGAGAGGACATTCTCTTTTGCTGGGTTAGATATAATATGTAACAGAAATTAAGAAGAACAAACCATCTTATATAGAGAGAAACATTAAACTTTCCTTGTTTTGGCTACTGTTGGTTTCAATGTTGTAAGTTGCTAATTTTGACAATGAAAACGCCATCTCTGAATGCAGGCTACAGAAGCAAGAGCTGGCATCGTTTGCTGAGTCGGCTGAAAATATGGTCCAAGCTTTGGAGGAGTCTGTGAGACGAGAACCTCTTAGTTCCCTCCAATCTTCACCAGATGCTACGCCAGCCCCTCCTCCAAAGACCCAAGTTGAAAGAAAAAAAGTAAAATTAGATGTACTTCTTTTGTGGATAAAAGATTACCTTTGCACAATCCATTTTGGTGCATGATGTGGATCATAAAAATTTCTTCTATATATTGATCAGTTACTGTTAATTTGGTCAATTTCTTCTCATGTTTTCGGCATGTCATGTGAAAGCAAACATATCTTTTTTTGTTGTACGTACACAATGTTCACAACAGCCATACAATAAAAACTGTTGTGTGAGAGTAATACAGATCACGGATGCTATCAATGTTTTAGTTGTGTGAATAACAGTCACACAACGGTTATTAGAAAAAAAATGACTTCTAAATCACAATCACACAACGGGTTCTTAAGTTGCCCATCGTCTGAGTGACGTTCACACGACAGTTAATGATGTCGACAAGCTATCGACAGCATGTCGACATGCTGTCGACATGGATGCCGAGTTCTTCAGACGACGGTTCTCTAAATCATGTTTCATCAGACAGTAGCGAGATATACGACAGTCAGCTCCACATCAGACGACAGTTTTTGACCGTCGTCTGATTCAATTTTTCTACTAGTGTTGTATTCTTTATTATTCAATTGTTGAATTTTTTGGATTGTTGGTTGGGTTTGAATTTGTTATCATGGCTCTTATTAGAAAGTTCAAGTCTGGGGCTTAGAAAAGAAAAGAGAAAGAGATGAGAGAAGCTTTACATAAAACTCAAGTTGGTTCTCTTAATATGGTTGGAAAACTTGATTATATAAATTTGATTAGTACCTTTTCATCTAAAAATGCAAGACGAGTCATATTTCAGTGATACTTTGAAATTGGTATATTGATTTCTTCTTCTTTTGTAAAGTTTTGAGCATTTGGTACTATTCTGTGAAATTTTAATTTTAAGTTTATTTTTTCAGGGCCTCAATATTTTTTTCAGAGCCTCTAAACTCACAGAGTCGGCCCTGCATTTAGCACACCAACTTCCCCTATTTAGAATCCGTAAATTTAGACTGCGAGTTAGGTGTCCTTGAAACATGTATTGATCAACAAAGGACTCTTGGATTTTTAAAGTATTGAAAATGAATTATGAGTGCAATTTAAGAACACGAAATGGTTAGTCGGATTGGAATCTACTAGCTATTGAAAATGCTTCACTATATGCTCTGCATAAATTGGGTTCCTCATGATGACTTGATTTTAATGGAAAGACTACCTCCAAACTGCTCTTGAAGATACGAAATATTGAAACAGGAATGAATCCCTAGTGGAGATCACAACAAACACAACAAGACACTTCCAGACTTGCATACATTGCGCCAAGGTGTGAATCCAATTGTGTTTCTTTTAAGGTGCAAATTCATTCATTTCCTTAAGCTGATTGTATTGTTGCATATAATGTGTGTGTGTATGTATTTTTTTTATCCTATAAATTTTATTTTGTTTGTAATGGTAAATGGGCTTTTATTTAGCGCGCGTGCGCACACACACACACACACACATATATATATTTAACCTATTTTTCTTAGAGGTTGTAAGAATCCTGACCACTTTGTCTTTTGCTCTTCAATTCAAAAGGCTTAAAACTCCCTATTGTGTAGAGCGAGAGAGAGAGGTGGTGCACTGGTTTGAGAGACTCTGTGACTGTGTACAAAGTTGTTAATGCTCAGAATACTGCTATATGATGTCGGTTTCCAATAACATGGACAAGGGTCCAATCTTCCGATGTATGTCTAGTGCACAAGATCCCGCTAATCTGTCAAGAGAAATACAACGGCGTCAAGAGGGGAGACCGCGGTTGGCGGTCGTCGCTCCTCCGATACTAAAGTAAAACGATGTACTTGTATTGACAAATATACCATTAAGTACTTATTGAATGTGTAATCAATGAAGAGAGAGAAGTTGACCTTTTATAGGTAACATAGTGAGTTACCTTACTCTTGTCTTTGATGTGGGACTGATAACCTTTAGTTTGCTGAGTTTTGGTCCTTTCGGCAGAGACAACTTTGGGTGGCGCATGTCGGCGCGTCAAGGTATATTTCGGCCTGGAGTTGGCTTGCCGGTGGAGGTTGTCCTGCTGCATTTCCTGGGATTACACCGTTGAAGTCATTTCGACAAGGTGACCTGTTTAACCATGAGTGCTGATTATGGGCGGTGAGTGTCATGTATGTACAAGTCCCCCAAGTCCCCAGTCAAGGAGGGATTTCTTGGTTGGGGAGTTATCGCAACTAAGGTGGTACCTTCAATTACATGCAGAGCATAATCAGTGCGAGTGCGTCGTCAACCATGGATTTTGTCTGCGCGAGGGCTTTTGCCCTTTCGGGTGGGCCCCTGCTAGGCCCTTCAGGGAGTCCCCCACTCCCCGGCTAAGAAAGACCTCCGTTTGGTCGGATGAGTGTTTATTGAGGGGAGCTGTTTGACAGCGTGAGGCGGTGGGTAGCGATCCCACTCTTTCTGTGCCTTAGCGTCTGGAAATAAATGGCCATATCAATGGCTGCTGTAAGCTGTGTTAACTGTTCCCTTACTCTTTTCCGGAGGAGAAGAACTTGACTACACCGCCTCGTTGAGGATAGTGTATGGATAATGTATGGGATACCCCTAGTTTGGGTATGTTCCGCTAAATATAAATTGTGTCGGGTAGAGCGACTATTGATCGTTAGCGGAAGAAATGATGTTGGAGACGTGTTGATCAGTAATTTTCGGTTGACGAGTGATGGTATGATAAGTTTGTGGAGCAAGTGTGTGTTAGCGGTGAAATAATATTGTTGGCGGTAACAATTAAGTTGCGGTGGATGGTTGACTTGTTATCCGGCCACTAGTATCGGAGAATAGAGCCATTTAGAGGATAATAGAGCCAATTAGCAGAGGAAGAAGCAACTTATTAGAGAATAATTGAATATGCCTGTAAACTTTTGAAATTTGCAGCTGTTTGGTCAGATTTTGCATGATCTTCTGACAGAGTGGGTGACACGTGGAAACTGTTGATAGGGATGGTGTGCACGAAAGCGTCGTTGCACAGCCATTGTCGCTTCGTCATAAATGTTGCATTTAAGGGCACGTCGCTTTTACCGAGGCATCATCCAGTAAGTGGGGGGTACGTGGCGTGATTACGGTGAGCGGTTATTTTTTGGCAACGACTGAGATTTGTTGCCAGAGTTTGTATTTAAGGGGGAAATGAAGTCGAGTTTACTCACTTTGCCCTATTCTGTTCCTTTGCATTCTTGTCCAAGTGAGAGAGGACCAGAGAGAAAGGATCTGGAAACCCCGTTGATCGAGTGGAAGAAAGAAAGAGGAAAAGAATTTGAAGGGGAGTAGAGGTGATCGAGCTAATCTTGTGGTTGGTCTGCTTCATCGCTGTTCGGCACTTGCTTCCCCGAATTTGAGGTATGCTCTATGTTTTTTGGGTTTTCTTGTGGCTTTGTTTTGGTCTGGCTTGTGTAAATGCATTTGTTCCGTTTGCACCGAAAAGATATGTTTATGGTTTTTACGTTATTCTGTGTTTGAGGGTCTGAGGGTTTGTGGCCTTTCTGGGACTTTTCGGGTATTTTCTGGGATTTTGGGGTGCCTATTCTTGAATGAGTTCTTGTTGTTGATGGCATAGGGTAGGTTTAGATCTGACTTGAATGCTAACTTATAGGTTTAGAGTGTTTGTGTGGCATGCCAGCCGTTATCGATATCTCAAGTAGTGAAGAATCGGACGTGTCGTCGCTTAATTCGTCGGAGAGGGGTTTTATTGACTCGTTGTGTCATCCTACTTCTACAGGAGGTAGCTTTAAAGAACCACTAGACATTGTCCCTCTTCGGACCATTTCTCCGCCACCTATGGCAGCGCGTCACATTGAAGAACATGAGGTTGTTCGTCGTACCATGGAGGAGGAGGTATCCGATAGTAGTGAAGAGAGTGTTGGCGCCTCCAGACAAAGTGACGACGGGGTTGAAATTGGGGACGAAGGTCAAAGTTCCGGATCTACGAACTTCTCGTGGTTTCTCAGCGATGGTGTCGGAATGGATGAACCTTCCTCCATTATGTCGTGGCGAAAGATACAACAGATGAAAGATAGGTTTCGCCTGCCCGGCATTGTGAAGTTATGGCCGTTGGAGAAGGGTGAGAGGGCCACTAATTTGTTGGATGGATATGTCGCTATCCATGAATCTATATTGAATTATGGAGTTAAGCTGTAGCTACTTCCAAGCCTACAGTACCTGCTGCATGAGTTGAATGTTGCGGTAGGTCAGGTGTCCATAAACATGTAGAAGATGTTACTGGCTCTAACTGCCCTGTGGGATTTATCGGGGTGTGAATTTTCAACGATGGCGGAAGTACTATTCTTCTATGAGTTGACATACAACGAGAGGAAAAATTGTGGAGGGATCCCTCGCCAATAATGCCTTCAGACGACAGAATTTTTGTTTTCTGTTGTCTGAAGTTTTTAAACTTCTTCAGACAACATATAAATTAATTCTATTGTCTAAATAGCATGAGAATCCATACTATTTTGGTTTTTTCATCTTTTTTGTAAGTTAGAAAATTAAGACAACAGATAACTGTTGTCTTAAAAGACTGAAGATTTCTCATTAAAATGTTGAAAATTGGGACGACATTTATATGTTGTCTGAAGAGCTGTAAATACATTTCACACAGATTTCAGGGACTGTATACTGCTTAAAACCAGAAGTTGTAAATGACTAGCAAAAATTTAAGAATCCCCACTCAGTCGTTTTAGCTAAATTCTAATTTTCCACCAAACCTTTTACTTGGAAGACATTCTTTTTCGAAAAGATGCCAAACCCAGATCCCTCAGTCTCCTTAATCTCTCATCCCATTTCCTCTTCTTCTCTTCATCCTTGCTCAATGCCATCCCATCGATGTAAAGGCTGAAGCAAATAATCCGGTCATTAGGTGAGTAAATATGTCTCTCCCAAATTCAATTGAGGGTTTTTTCTGATTTTTTTTTTAATTCCTTTCAGATCTGAGGAAGAACCGCTAGAGTGAAGAAGAAGAGAGCCAGACCTACACAAACCCCTTCTTTCCATCCTCTCTCAGGTACTCCGGCCTCTCTCTCTCTCTCTCTCTCTCTCTCTCTCTCTCTCTCTCTCTCTCTCTCTCTCTCTCTCTCTCTCTCTCTCTCTCTCTCTCAGTGTTTGTATTTACTTGATCTACTTTTCCAATCAAAAGCTTCAACTTGGTGGTTTTGAGGGATTTCGGGGTTTTATCTCATCGCCGATTCCCTCTGTGTTTCAGTTTTTGGTTTAATTTTGTGGTATTTGTTTGGGTTTTAGGGGTAAAAGTAATATTTGCAGTGGAGAAAGCTGCGGTGGAGATATGACTACTGTAAGATCAAGCGTCTCTTTTCTGAGCACGCCCTTCTCTCCTCGTCCACCAAATCACTCACTCGGTATGGTGCTCGATTCCATTTGCTTATTTGATCAACTTTAAAGGACGGCTCTTTGATTCTGTCACTGATTTTTGTGTTCTGGGTTAGTGGATATTTGATTGAATTGAGCTTCGGATGATGAGAATTTTGGGTTTTTGGGTGTTGGGTGTTGGCGGGTGTGTGTTAGAGTGGCTTGAGTTTTGTAATTAGTGAAATGTGTGTTCAGTTCATGATATAGTAATTGGTTTTGGTGATTTTGCGATGTGATTTCTATTCTTGCTTGATGGTGTAGAAGTTCCAGTGTGCAGAATTTGACTGTGGGAGGTGATACATTTGTATTAAGGTATGTAGTTGTCGACTTTTCACTTCTGAAATTGAGTTATTGTTACTTTGTTACCATGATAATTGTTCACACTGCATATATTTCTTTATTTGAGGAATAGTGGCTTATCCTTTTCCAACTAGAGGAGGGTTATTTTGATTATCGTTGTCTCTACTACCATATAAGGAGTGTTGGGTCCGCACGTTAGCATCATTGATTAAAACTTCAAATCTTGGAATCAACAATGGCATCATATATCCTTCCTGATTCGTCTAAACATACACTATTTTTCTATGTTTCTTGTACACCCAAGTAATTAATGCTTATTCAAGCTAGGTCTAGTTGGATTATAGCTTGCTTCCATAGTACTTTTATCCTCTATGTTTGTGTGTGCTGGCATTTTACTGACAATGAAATGGATCAGGCCTACATCTTTGTCCATGCTCACTGGAGTCCGGTATAAATTTTCATACCTCAAGGTTAGTGTTTAAGGTATGAAGTAGATGTCAAAGAATTTATTTAAGGTATGAAGTAGATGTCTGTATGCCAAGAAATGTTAAAAAAGATCTTGCTGGCATGGCCAGTTTGTATATATTGGGCACTTTCTCATCGATATATAGCTGGATTAAAACAATGAAGAGAGATTGGGAATGTAAAGTTTACTTTTGTTGGGAAAAATAAAATGCAATTGTATATTTTTTGTATTTGTTAATTAACAGCATTGTAGAAAGAGTGTAGAAAGAGTTAATATTCTAATGCTGGCTACACATTGTCGCCTGATTGCAATTCTAATGTATTAGATGTGTAGAAAGAGTTAATATTCTATTGTTGGCTACACATTGTCGCCTGATTGCAATCATGAAATTTTTGTTTTACTTTGATATGCTATAGGTCTCATTGTTAACTAAAGGTCTCGTTGTGAAATTATAATCAGTTTCCTTCCATCAGTTTAAGGATTATGATACCAAGAACTCTGGTATTTTGAAAGAAATCTGCAGTAACTGACCTGCAGTACAGCCTTCTTTGGTATTTATTTTTCCTGACTTATTGACCTTCAAATGACCTGAATTTTTGATATGTTTTACTTCTGTTAGTTAGCAAAGGATCTGGAAAGTTTCATCGCATTTTGACATAAATTGAATGTTCTGTGAATTTTCCAAGTTTGGTCTGTAATTGAGAAAGTTCCAGAATTTTAAATGTTCCTCTGATTTTCTGTTGAGATTTGAGTGGTGATTAAAGTATGTTGATAGAAGCTGCTTGTTTCTAGTTGACAGGTTAGATGAAAGCTCAATGCTAGCTATCAGTTGAGTGGCGAGCCCAGATTTCTCTGTTGTAGTTAGGTGGGATCTGATATCATCACTTGTACTCATGTAATATTTTGTTTATATTGTTCTTACAGAACTATATATGCTTCCATATATAATGCCTTTTAGTTGTGTATAATAAGCTATTATGTTTGGTATGCAGGGAGGAGCTCATATTGAGTGCGGTTCTAAACTGAAACACTCAAGTGTATGAAGGAAGTTGGTGAAATCGACACTTGTTAATATATTTGTACTCTATAGTTAGTGATATAGGAAAACAATTTCAGTAGCTTTCAAGATGTTATGTGATGTGCTCATATTTTTCTATATTTCTTTGCCTCTTAATCTTAGTATTTATGCTTAGTCCTCCTTATTTCGAGTCATTTATGTTGTTATAGTGTTTTTGTAGGTTTGTCTCATAAAGAGAAGAAAAGAAGCCAAAATGAGCTAAGTTGGATTGAAAGACAATGTGCAATCTGAGACTGGGAATCTGCCTGTGCAGAACACCCAACTTCACCAAATTACTGGGAGTTACACAGATCGAATCAGATAATGACCTTATATCATTGGAAAGCTACGGATGTCTACTTTCTGTAGAATTTTACGGATCTTGATTTCGATACTTTTAGAGGAAGTTATGATTATTTGAGTGAAGATAGGTCGGACAAGAAATCTGCTCGGGAATTTACAACCATTCGTGGAGAACTCAAGTTCCGTGACACAAGTTAGTCAATCCTAATGTTTCAAGGAAGTTAATTCAGATGAGAATTCAAGAATACATGTATTCCTACTTCTACAAGAGATATTTCAAGGTTTTCCCATTCCAAATGAAGAAAGGAATCCAAATCCAAGTCTTACAAGGAAACATGAAGCCAAAGATGAGCAGAAATCTTCCCTATATAAGGGAGCACGAATTTAAATGAGGAGAGAGTATAGGGAGCACAATGTAGATGCCTAAGGAGCGGAGACGACTCATCCATCTTCCCTTTCTTTTTCCCTTCCATTTTTTTTATGTTCTTTCTATGTTTTATTTAGTTATATTTTGTTAAACCTTTTTCTAGGGTTAAGATGATGCCTTAGCATGATTATTTATGTACTTTGATGTTTTATTAATGGATTTATAGGTTCTTTATGATGAATGCTTAATCACTATTTGAATTGATGCTTTATGTTTAAGTTCTTTGATTGATCACCTTAGGGCTTTGCATCTAGTAATTAGGAGATGAATTTGAGGCGTACCTGCAATATAATTCAAATTAGCTTCTTGTGATTAAGAGTTGTGAATTACATTATTGTCGTACCTGAAGTAATGATTTGCATGATTCTCTTGTTTTCTAGAACGTAATGAGTCCTATGTGTTAAATTTATGCCGTACCTGGATAAACTGCATGTTAGGATATACGACATCTGCCGTACCTGGAGAGAATCATACACTTAAGGAAAACTATGGTCTAAGTGCCGTACCTGGACATAGATACCGGAATTGTCATCAAAATAAACAAAAGAATCTGTTAATTGCATCGAAACATAAATAGGATTGTTAGTGGTTGATTCCGAAACCCTAGGTTTTATCATTATATGTTTCTTTCTTTCTTTCTTTCTTTAATTTTCACATTATTTCTTTATTCAAAAATCCAAAAACCATATCTTCTTTGGCTTTAGTTTGATTGTTTATGTGCTTTTGTGTTTGGATTAATTAGGTTAGGATTTAAATTGATTATCAATCCTCAGTTGGAACGACCTCGTACTTGCACATAAAGAGTTTTAATTAAAATTTCACAACAAGTTTTTGACGCCGTTGCCGGGGATCGATGATTGATTTTGATTCTAACTTGATTACCAATCTGATTTTATATTTTGTTTATTTAGTTTCTATAATTTTTAGTTTTAAGTTTGCTAACATTTATCTTTTTGTGTTTCAGGTTCTGTACCTTCTTTGTGACGTAGATTCTGGATATCTTCCTAAAAGTTTTAATAGGCTTGTTCCATATCACCAGAAAGCTACGCGAGTCTAGTTTCCAATGCACCAAGCAGATCATCATTCGGAGCTGTGAGCTAAGAGATATTTGAGAAATACCGAACAGTGCTCAATCTGCGCGGAAATTTTTTCTGATGACTTCTGTGATCTTTTTCGACTTCAACATCGGCTTCGTGCTAATCTTCACTAAATCCCAGGGAGCTCTAAACTCTTCTCTTTACTTTCTAATCTTTATTTTTTTTACTTATCTATTTTCCATGCTTTTATGTGCATTGCATGCTTTAATTCTTTCAACATTGAGGACAATGTTAGATTTAAGTGTGGGGGAAGGTATTTCAATTTTTGTTTCTATTAGGTTGTTAGTTTTGTAGGTTATTAAACAAAAACAAAATAAAAAATCATTAAAAAAAATTGTGTTTTCTTTGTTATTTGTGCGTCATTATTTTTTGTTTTTGTTTTCTTGAGTCTTAGGCCTTTCAACAACTATGACGAGTATATATTTCAAAAATCATGGCTTAAGAGGATCATAATATTGAGATGATGTTTGACTTTATTCTTTGGTTAACAAGGATGTATGATTGTCATATGTATGTGTAGTGGATATGGTCTTGTTTACATGGTACAGAAAAGAGCATGTTAAGACAAGTTTTTGATTCATACATAACCTATGTGAGATATTTGAGCCTATATGCCTTTTCTTTGTTGAGTGTTGGATGAAAAAATATATGCCATCTTATTTTCTTGGTGATGATTTCGTTGATCTCATTATTCTTTCATCTTGATTGATTGCTTGCCATAGATTAAGTTTAATGGACAATAGAATGCTAGAATTCACTCTTATACTTGTTGAGACTTTTATCAATACATGCTTGGACCTTGGAAAGGATAAAGGAACCCTAGAAAATTATCATCATTGCCAAATAGCCATGTGTCCCTATTTTTGTGCACAAGATGTACACCCCCTAGATAAACTCCTTTGAGCCTACATTGAGCCTTTTCTTTTATCACCCTCATAATCCTTAACCCTAAATCTTAGTATAGTTTTATCCTTACCCATGTTCTAAAGACTTAGTGGAGCTAACTTTTGAGACATACAAGAGGTTTTTGGCGTCAGGAATAAAGATGGAGAAGAGAAGGAATTCAACTGTGGGGGAAAGACTTGTCCATAAAAAAAATGCATGTATGTATATGCCGTGAAAAAAAAAATTTGAAAAAAAAAATTATATGTGACGGCAAAAGAAAAAATATGATAAGTATTTATGGATTTTAGTCCCCCCATTGTGGATTTAGAGTTTGCTTTGAAATGAAGACCTATTCAAGAAAAATTTGGTCTTTGTCCAATTCACAAGTGTTCAAAGGAAGTTTAGCCCTTTATGAAGACTTTGGAGGAGTCTATGATGTTTCTATTTGGTGGAATTTCAAGATTGTCTCTCTACATCAACAGGAGCTCTACTAGGTTTTTAGGATACTTTGTGATTTTCCTATCCCTTCGATTCTATAAACCCTAAGCCTTGACCCCATTACAACCTTAATTGTAAGACCTCTTTGATCCTTGAAAAGAGCAGCTTTTGATTTGTGGAGATGAGTTATAAGAGTTGAACCTATGGCTTGGGTCCATTTGTGCAAATAGTTGGTATCCTTCATGAGATCATACTTGAAAAAAATATTTTCAGAAGAAGCTTTTTATTTCTATTATATGTGGGCTATTTGTTTGTCTTATATATTATCTCTCTCACATATAACTTGAGTGGATATACGCTTTTGCATGAGCCAATAAATCTGAGAGAACAAAGAGGGTAAACCGGTGAGGATTTGAGTCATAACTTGTTTGAAGCATGCTGAGATTAATATCACCAATGTTGCCCCCATGTCCTACATGTTTATATGTTAAGTTATATGTTTTTGTTAACTCTCGAATAAATGTTGGATTGATTCTTGGTTGTTGTGCTACTCTTGATGCCATGAAAGTATGAGTTTTCTAAAGCTAACATTGAAAGGTTTAGTGTGTTTTTTGTTTGGTTTGTTTTGTGTCTTTGTGTTGTTAGTTTTTTGTTGTTTTGCTCGAGGACAAGCAAAATCTAAGTGTGGGGGTATTTGATGTGCTCATATTTTTCTATATTTCTTTGCCTCTTAATCTTATTATTTATGCTTAGTCCTCCTTATTTCGAGTCATTTATGTTGTTATAGTGTTTTTGTAGGTTTGTCTCATAAAGAGAAGAAAAGAAGCCAAAATGAGCTAAGTTGGATTGAAAGACAATGTGCAATCTGAGACTGGGAATCTGCCTGTGCAGAACACCCAACTTCACCGAATTACTGGGAGTTACGCAGATCGAATCAGATAATGAGCCTTATATCATTGGAAAGCTACAAATGTAACGTCCCGTATCTTAAATTAGCAGTTACAAGTTAGTTGGACGGTAAACGACCGTTATTTTCACTTTTACTGTCGTTTAAGTACTTTTAGTGGCCCTAAAAGTTGACTTTTTGTTCAGGTCAAAATTTGAGAAAACTTCCTTCATGAAAGTTGTAGAGGACATTAAACCGAGCGCGTGGATATGTGGTACGTAAAAATCGGAGTTTGTATGCGAAAGTTATAAGCGAAATACAAAAATTACTGTTCATGTAGTAAGTTTCTATAAATAGCCAATTTACTGTGGTAAGTTTCCATTTTTGGAAACCTACCGGCCTTTTCTCTCTCCTCTCCCCCGACCTTTTCTTCCTCTTCGACCCGATTCTTTCTCCTCCGATTTCTTCCTCCTCCGGCCACCCCACGACGGAATCCGGGCATCAGCTGGCTCGCCTCTTCAACCTTGTCACGTCTGTGGTGGTGTTGTACAGCGATTTGGCCGGAAGAGCTCGATTTGGAGCTGTGAAGGTTACTATAGCAGATCGGGATTTCAGTCGATTTCCGGCGATTCCGACCGTCTCCGGCCACCAAATTAGCATCGAAGGTTCGGTTTTTGACATAGATCATTTCCCCTAAGGTCTTTCATTTCAATTTATAGTGTAGAGGTCGAATTAACGATTTGCAATTTCTAGGGTTCTTGGAGTTTTCTGGGTTTTTCTTCACCGGCCGGATTCGACTGTTTAAAGGTAAAATTTGGATGTGTTGTAGTTGAGAAAAATGATCAGTGTGTTGAGTAGGTGCTGTTGTCAAAATTTGGTGACCATTGGAGGTGGTGGCCACTGGCGCGTGAGCCCCACGCGCCGCCACTGTGGGTGGCGTGTGGAGGCGTGTAGGGCAGTGTTTTAATTCCTGTTTTTAGCCCATTAAATCCTATAAATTGCGTAGAGCTTGTATGTGAAGTTTGGTAATTTTTGGAGAAGCTTGGAATTAATTATGAATTTTGAAGTTTAGGGTTTCGATTATCGAATTACGAGAATCCGACCATCGGATATCTCTCGGTTCTGCCTTGGAACCTTTAAATTAACGAATTGGTATTAGTAGTATAATTTGGGCTAAATCCGAGGAGAATTGGGAGGTGAAATTATGAGGAATTGATTTTAGGAACCGTATTAAATTATTGAAGAATTATTCACGGAATATAATTGTATACAGGACGACGTACCGAGCTATTGCTTGATGAAGGAACTCGTATACGTGATCGTCAGAATAGTACTGTGAGTGGACGTTTGTTTTTAAGTAAATGATGCATGCATTTATTTCTTGATTATGCTCTATTTATTTATCAATTTACTTTTTTGAGCATATGGTTATTTTTGAAAATGGATTTGGATTTATGATTATTTAAAGATTTTATGGCGTGCGGGGTCACGTCATTGGAATGCTTATTTCCCTCCTATTTATTTTATTAATGAGATTTTTAGAAAGATTTTAGAAAGGGGATTTCGATGAAGTTAATGCTTACTTATTTATCTCCCATTTATTTCAAACTTTAGATTATCTTGGCGTGTGGGACACGTCATGGGAAATTCTTTTACGAGATATGGGGAAGCTTTATGTACTTATGGATTTACTTGGTTTTCGGGTTTCTTTTGCCATACTTTGGGTGATTTATCATTGCTAGCATTGATCTTCCGCCTTCGTGGCGAGGTGATGGGATCACCGAAGCCCTCCGCCTTTGTGGCACTGGTTACTGTCTTTGTGACAGTAATTCTAAAGCCCAGTATCCTATCGCTACACATAGTGGCGTAAGGGTATATTACGGGAGTAATGGGAGTACTTTAGCCTGGGAGGCTATCACCCGAGCCTGGGTGGCTCACTCGTATGGCTATCATCTTCCCCTATTCTTTATACTATTTTCGACTAGCGGGCTAGTCCAATTTATTTTAGCCAGCGGGGCTGGTTCTATTTCTTTGAGTATCGGAGTTTCCACCTTTTCTTTTTCGTATGTGACTAGCGGGGCTAGTCGGCCTTCAAGAGCGAAACTCCTCTTATTTTATTTTTGTTAATCATTGCATGCATCGGGAATTTTAAAGAAATAAATGTGGAAAGTATAAAATCCATTTGGTTTAAAATTGTTTATTTTTTTGTCCACTCACGCTAACGTTTTTATGTACTTTCCCCTGGGCCCTTCGGTTTCAAATGCCCAGTGTGCAGGTGAAATTAGTTGAGGTCGGGCGTACATGGAGTCGAGGCATAGTCAACAGTATGGCTTCCGCATTTGCCTTTGAATTAGGTTTTCCTCATTTACCTTTCTACTAGAATTGCTCTGATTACCTGAGGAATTAATGTTGTTAAGTTGAGATTTGTGTGTTGTGAATTTGGTTGATGTTGATTTGGGGAGCAGGGTGGCTCCAGGAGAATAAGGATGGGTGATTTAGAAGTGTAAATATGCTTTCTACAGGTTTTGGGTTGTCCATTTTAGGGGAAGTTCCGCCAAATTTTTGGAAGAATTTCTCCTAAGGTGGGCCCCGCAAGGCCACCTCAGATTTCGGGGTGAAATCTGGGCCGGGTCTTGTCAATGTCTACTTTCTGTAGAATTTTACGGATCTTGATTTCGATACTTTTAGAGGAAGTTATGATTATTTGAGTGAAGATAGGTCGGACAAGAAATCTGCTCGGGAATTTACAACCATTCGTGGAGAACTCAAGTTCCGTGACACAAGTTAGTCAATACTAATGTTTCAAGGAAGTTAATTCAGATGAGAATTCAAGAATACATGTATTCCTACTTCTACAAGAGATATTTCAAGGTTTTCCCATTCCAAATGAAGAAAGGAATCCAAATCCAAGTCTTACAAGGAAACATGAAGCCAAAGATGAACAGAAATCTTCCCTATATAAGGGAGCACGAATTTAAATGAGGAGAGAGTATAGGGAGCACAATGTAGATGCCTAAGGAGCGGAGACGACTCATCCATCTTCCCTTTCTTTTTCCCTTCCATTCTTTTTATGTTCTTTCTATGTTTTATTTAGTTATATTTTGTTAAACCTTTTTCTAGGGTTAAGATGATGCCTTAGCATGATTATTTATGTACTTTGATGTTTTATTAATGGATTTATAGGTTCTTTATGATGAATGCTTAATCACTATTTGAATTGATGCTTTATGTTTAAGTTCTTTGATTGATCACCTTAGGGCTTTGCATCTAGTAATTAGGAGATGAATTTGAGGCGTACCTGCAATATAATTCAAATTAGCTTCTTGTGATTAAAAGTTGTGAATTACATTATTGTCGTACCTGAAGTAATGATTTGCATGATTCTCTTGTTTTCTAGAATGTAATGAGTCCTATGTGTTAAATTTATGCCGTACCTGGATAAACTGCATGTTAGGATATACGACATCTGCCGTACCTGGAGAGAATCATACACTTAAGGAAAACTATGGTCTAAGTGCCGTACCTGGACATAGATACCGGAATTGTCATCAAAATAAACAAAAGAATCTGTTAATTGCATCGAAACATAAATAGGATTGTTAGTGGTTGATTCCGAAACCCTAGGTTTTATCATTATATGTTTCTTTCTTTCTTTCTTTCTTTAATTTTCACATTATTTCTTTATTCAAAAATCCAAAAACCATATCTTCTTTAGCTTTAGTTTGATTGTTTATGTGCTTTTGTGTTTGGATTAATTAGGTTAGGATTTAAATTGATTATCAATCCTCAGTTGGAACGACCTCGTACTTGCACATTATATTAACGATGATTCGTGCGCTTGCGAGTTTTAATTAAAATTTCACAACATTATGTTGATCACAACAATGGCTGTACTTGAAATTAGCTATTGTAAAAGCTAGCTGCTAGCTAGTTTGGTATCCTGAAACTGATGAGATTGTAGTTTGGTGGGTTACTTGATGCAATGGGAAATTTGCTAATTTTAGGTCCTATAATATGCTTTTGATGTCTGTTCGTACAAATTCAACACATACAGGTTTATGATATGTTGTACCACATATATAGTAACAACAAAAAGAACAACTGTATGTCGTTCCTACATACTTGTAACAACATAAAAGTGAAGTTCAATTCATTATCAAACAACAGAAGTTCTTCTAACAGACAACAGAAAAGCGAAGTTCATTTAACTATCACACAACAGAATTCGATTCCGTAATAACATTGTTCTCAGCTTATATCAACAATTAAATGTCTTTGAAAATGTATTCAAACAACAGATTGTTAAACATGCCTTTATTTTGGTAACCTCAGACAACATATAAATGTGTTCTTATTTAATTTCAGACAACAGCAGTTTTATTAAAACTGTAGTGTGTAATTGATTTGAACAACATTAATGTGTCGTTGTATGTGATTAGTAACCACAGAAAGCCCCAAATCCTTCAAAGTTGGGTTGTTTAGACGACAGAGCCTTGCGAAACTTCTGTTGTCTGAGTTAGAAGAGACGACAGAGGATATCTGTCGTCTGATGCCGTAAGAGACGACAGCTGGATAGACAACAGATAATTTAGATATCAGACGACAGATATCATCTGTCGTCTGAAGGCTTTATTGGCATAGTGGGACTGTCAAACTCACGCGTCGACCTGGAGCCCTGAAACTTCTGGAGCATACGCCTGACTCTTACACAACATGTTGGGCCGCAGTGTGTATTGCCACAGATGGGTGGGAATATGACATGAGGCCAGAGGGGGCGAAGGCTCCGCGGTTTCGGGTTCCCTCGAAGTTTCAAGCCATAAAAGGTTTCCTACGTGCTTGAGGCTTGTCTTTTGTATTTGGATGTCATAATTGTTTCTTTGTTATTTATCCATGCCCCCATGTTTTGTCATTGTACTTGTTCCGTTATGTGAGACTTTCTTTGTTTGCAGAGGGTTGGAGACCGAAGTTGACGGACATCGAGCGAGAGAGGGTGTGTCGGGTGCACTACTGTTGGACTCACAAAAGTTGTCTGGATTTGCGCCTCTCACACTGGTCGCTGCTTATTCATCTGCCGCTGACTCGCGAGCCCAGAAAGTTAGACTTGACGTTGGAATTGTGTTTGATGTTGTTGACGGTGCACTGATAAATTCCCCCCCCCCTTTGTTTTTGTAGTGGTTATTTGTATCAACAAGAGGACCAACGAAGTTCTGAAGAAGGCAATGGCGGATATTGGCGGTACCAAATACTACGTCAACTTTATGATTGATGAGGCAGCTAAGGTGCGGAAACAAACTGTTGATCCGCCCGCACACAAGGAAAATAACGACTGAGGGAGAGGCAAAAATTTTGGCACCCCAGCTACACTCGAATCGAGCCAAACTGACGAAGAAGAACGCTGGAGGTAAAGAAAAAGATGTGGCGGTTGAGGAGGAGCAAGAGAATGAAGATATGGGGTATGCGCTAGAGGTAACCGATGATAAACCTTAGAAGAAAACGACACCAGCCGTTGGGGAGCAGAACGTGGTGGTGGGCGATACCGAGAGAGAGAAGAGAACGAAAACTGTGGCCGACAGAGGAGGGTCCAAACATGTCGGTGGATGCCGGGGGTCAGCCAGTAATGAAGATTGGCGTGTCGCAGAGAGAAATTTTTTTGCCTCCGTCGTCTCTCCAGATCCTTCAAAGAAGATAAAGGCTGTAGAGAAGCATGTGGCGGTTAGCCAGAAGGATGTCAGGGGAGGTAAGTTTGTCTCCGACAACCCTGTTATTGGGTTGGCCCAAAGGGCGTCTGCCGGTCAACAGGCCTTTCTGCTTAAAGTTTGTGAGGGGCTGGGTCTTGGCGGCGATGCCAGAGTTTCACGGCCAGCGGCGTAGTCAAAGTTGGAGACAACCCTCGACCTGATTCTGAAGGGTGCCTATGATCTCTATCTTCACCAAGGCTCGGCGGAGGAGCGCAAGCTGAAGGAAGAACTCTTGCAAGCACAGCGTGATTTATCGGCTGAGAAGGAGAAGAATAAATCCACCGCGGGGGACATCGCCAAACTTGACGGTGCTCTTCTCGAAGTGAAGGAAAAATTTAAGCGTGTGGTGGATAAGACCATCGCCGACACCGCCACCATTGCTAATCTTAATGCTGAATTGGCGGTCCTGAAGAAAGAGAAGGTTGAGAGAGAGGATACCATCGCTCAATTATAGGAGGCTCTGACCGCCAAAGAGAAAGAGTTGGCGGACTTCCAATCTGCTAGGTAGGAAGAGGTGGCGAAGCTGGCGGAGGACTAGAAGGAGATTGTGCGCTTGGAGGTGGTCGAAGCTTTTAAGAAATCGGTATAATTCAAGACACTTTTGACGGATGCCGGTAAACAAGGTGCTGCCGCCAACTTTAAGGAGCTCAAAGATAGCAGCTATTTAAATTTTGATAAGATAATAGCTGATGGAGCCCTTCCACAACCCACTCCTGTCGAGAATGTCGAAATAGAGGATGTTGAGGGATTTGAGGATGACGGTTCCTATGAAAGTGGCTCTTCTGATTGTAGCAGAGAGAGTGGTTCTTCTGGAGAAGAAGAGAGGTCTGATGGTAATCCTGAGACTCCGACTCCGACAAGTAAAGCTGAGAAGAAGAAGATGGGTGCTCGTCAACATGTCGAGAAACATCGTCGTGATGATCGTGTTTCGAGGTCCTCCCCCCATGCTGGGCAAGATTAGGATATGTCGACTTTGGTTTTGTCGTTGGTCTTTTTGTATTGTGGCGGTTTACACATACGCCTTTTGTAATCAAAATGGTACCTTTATTTTTGGGGAGCCCAATTTCTTAAGTATGACGCTTTGTTTATTTTCCTATGTTGTGTTTAGATGTTTGTTTGCTACTTCCCTTGGGATTGTAGCGGAACTATTTTTGCACGTCAATGAAACATGAAAGGGATTAAGATTGGTCTATTAACTGCACATATATCGCCTTTGTCCTTTAGAGAAGTAAAGGTGTTGGCGTGGCAAGACTTGATCTATTTGAATGGTTATTATTATGTTTGTTTGTTTTTTTTTTTTTTTTTTTTTGTGCATGTGTGGGACAATGGTTTGAATAATTCCTCATTTCATTGACGACTAGGCGGACCCAGCTTCTTACAAAAATATGTACCCGTAGGTAGCTTTTCTTAGCTAAACTTTGCAAAAATTAGCTAAGTGAAGATGCTCGTGGGCATGTTGCGGTGCTACTTATAGTAGTAGCTGAGATGTTGAGTGTTCCACGGGTGAGTAGATGTGACGCCCTCCTTGCTTTTTAGGTAAAATGTGTCGGGGCTCACTACCTCTACAATTTGATAAGGTCCTTTCCAAGTTGGGCGGAGTGCCTTTGGTGGTGGTATGACTTCTTTCATGACTCAGTCGCCAAGTTGTAGGTTTCTGGCCTTCACACGATTGTTGTAAAAACGCGACACCCGCTGCTTGTTCTGCAAGTTGTGCAGGTGGGCTGTATCTCATTTTTCCTCCAATAAGTCCTTGCCCAGATTGACGCCGTCAACGTTCGTTGTGGCGTCGTATCCGTCGATCCTAGTTGTTGGTTCGGTGACCTCAATAGGGAGGACTGCTTCTGTGCCAAACATCATGCAGAATGGGGTTTCGCCATTAGCGGATGTTGGTGTTGTTCGGATGGCCCAAAGAACTTCCGGGATTTTTTCAGCCCATAAGCCCTTCTTGTCCTCCAATTTCTTTTTTAGCAGCTTCTTGAGGATTTTGTTGGCCGATTCAACCTGACCATTGGTCTGGAGGTGTGCCACCGAAGTGAAACGCATCTTGGTGCCTAGTTTGGCGGTGAAGTTGATGAGTTCTTCGTTGTTGAATTGTGTTCCGTTATCAGTGATGATGGTGTCGGGCACTCCATAACGACAGTAGATATTTTTCCATAGGAAATGCTGAACTTTAACGGTGGTGATGGCCGTTAATGGTTCAGCCTCGATCCATTTGCTGTCTTAATCGATGGGTACGATTATGTATTTGAACTGACCTTTGGCGGTTGGGAGTTTTCCGACAATGTCCAGTCCCCACATGGAGTGAATACAGGGTGCGATAATGATGGATAACAGTTCTGCTGGTGCATGCGGAAGGTTTGCGTACTGCTGACATTTGTGGCATGATCTTAATGTTTCCTTGTGCGATAATGATGGATAACAGTTCTGCTGGTGCATGCAGAAGGTTTGCGTACTGCTGACATTTGTGGCATGATCTTAATGTGCTAGGACTTGTTTTCCCTCTTCTGGCGTTAAGCACTTTAAGATGGGATGTGTGAACCCTTGGCGGTAAAGCTTGCCATTTTGAATGTTGTAACGTGTTGCCCTTCTTGCCAGTCGCCTTGCTTCGACTTTGTCAAATGGCAGTGTGCTGTCACATTTGTAGTTGAGTATTTCATCCATCCAATTGGGGCTTACATCGATGGTGTAAATTTCCGCCAGAGTTTTAGTGATGTTGGACTTATCAATGGTCTCCACCCTAGTGTAGGCGGGACTTTGATGTGGTTGAGCAGTTGCTAGGTGTGCCAGGGAGTCGGCTTTTGCATTCTTTTCGCAGGGTATTTGCGTGATGTTGAAAAAACTGAACTTGCTAAGCAAGGTCTTGGCGTATCCCAGGTATGCCGCCAGTTGTTTGTCTTTAACCTGAAAAATGTCGTTGACTTGATTTACCACCAGCTGTGAGTCACTGAAGATGTTGACACTTTCTGCTTCACAATCGATGGCTAACAATAACCCCGCAATAAGTGACAGGGTCCGCCCCGGATTCCACCCTGGAATCCGAAGTGGCCCTGTCAGTTGGTATCAGAGCACTAGGTTTCTAGATTCTGTAGACTTCCTTACTTCCTTGCTACTTTATATGCCTAATGACACTTAGTACCGAAGAGCACACGATGGGGATCCGCCGCGGTCGGGCCATCACTCGAGAGGTACTAAGTGTCATTAGGCATATAAAGTAGCAAGGAAGTAAGGAAGTCTACAGAATCTAGAAACCTAATGCTCTGATACCAACTGACAGGGCCACTTCGGATTCCCGGGTGGAATCCGGGGCGGACCCTGTCAATAAGTGCCTGGTACTCCTCCATATTGTTGGAGGCCTTGAAGTCAAACTTTAGGGCGTACTCTACGTTAAGTCCCCCTGGCCCTGCGAGGATTATAGCGGCGCCACAAGCCTTGGAGCACGCAGAACCATCTACATAGAGATTCCACCGCGACTGTGTCCTCGTCTGATTGGCTTCAGGGTGCTGGATGATGTCCTCCGATACTACATCGGTGGTGTGCTCCGGTTGTGACTCTGTTAATTCTGCTATGAAATCAATAACAGCTTGTCCCCTGATGGCGGTTCTTCTCTTGTAATCGATGTACAACTCGCTGAGTTCTATTGCCCATTTGCTAAGGCGTCCCGAGTGTTCTGAACTTTGAAGAACTTACTTTAGCGGTTGATTTGTGAGCACATGGATTGTATGTGCCTGGAAATATTGACACAACCTCCTGGCGGCCATTATGAGTGTTAGCGCAAGTTGCTCAAGTGGTGGGTACCTTGTTTCCGCTTCATTCATGCCTCTGCCAGTGTAGAATACCGGTTGCCTCCCTGTGGACAATCGCACAGCTGATGGCAGACTTGGATACTACCAGGTAGATGTATAGTATTTCGCCACATACCGGAGTTGACAGTAGCGGGACGGAGGCTAAGTATTCTTTGAGGTTCTGAAACGCCACTTCACAATCAGGCGTCCAATCGACCACTTTGCAATGGGACCTCTTCATTGCCTTGAAGAAGGGTAAGCACTTGTCGGTTAACCTGGAGATGAACCGAGAAAGAGCCGTTAACTTTCCCTGCAGACTTTGTACCTCAACTTTCTTTTCCGGAGACTTCATGTTTATGACTGCCTGCACTTTGTTGGGGTTAGCCTCTATTCCCCGTTCACTAACTATATATCCAAGGAATTTGCTAGCGGTTACGCCAAAGAAACATTTTTCTGGATTCAGGCGCATTCCATATGCTAGTAGTATAGCTAAGATGATGCGGAGGTTGGCCACATGACCGCCAGCTTTCACGCTTTTGACAAGCATGTCGTCGACATATACCTCAATGATCTTACCCAATTGTTCCGCAAACATTGCGTTCATCAATCGTTGATATGTGGCTCCGGCATTCTTGAGGCCAAAAGGCATGACATTGTAGCAGTATAAACCCTTGTCGGTGGTGAATGTTGTGCATTCCTAGTCGTCGGGGTGCATCTTTATCTAGTTGTAACTAGAAAAGGCGTCCATCATACTGAGTAGTTCATGTCCTGCTGTTCCGTCAACCAATTGGTCAATGTGAGGTAGCGGGAAGCTATCCTTGGGGCATGCCTTGTTTAAACCTTTGAAGTCGACACACATCCGCCACTTCCCGTTAGGTTTCTTTACCATTACCATGTTGGAGATCCATTGTGGATAATGAACCTGACGAATGAAGTCTATGTCTCGCAACTTGGTTACTTCTTCCCGATATCTTTCTTCATCAAATGCTTGTCGCTTCTGCTTGACGGGGTAAAAGGATGGCTTGATGCTGAGCTTATGTTGAATTATGTTGGGAGAGATTCCTGGCATGTCGGCGTACGACCATGCAAAGACTACAGCGTTCTCCTTGAGAAACTGGGTGAGTTCAGCCGCTATCTCAAGGGAGAGTTGGGCTCCGATACGAACAGTTCTCTCTGGATGCTTGTCGGAGATGCTTACTATGCAGAGCGACATCTCTGGGTTGATGGGCTCTTTTTTGTAATATTTTTCCTCATCATCTCTGGGGTCATCAATTTTATCTAGCAACTGTAGTGTATTAGCTACCGTTAAAATTTCATGGCGGCCCCTCGACCTCGACATCGTTGTTGAGCACTCTCATGCAATTGACTAGCTTCCCCTGACAGACCCAGTGCCATTGGGTGTTGGGAACTTCATGAGTAGCATGTATCCGGCTATAATGCATTTTAGTTTGTTGAGAGCTGGGCGACCGATAATGGTGTTGTATGAGCTGAAACAGTCTACCACAATGAATTCAGTATGTATTTCCGTCATACAAGGGACTATCCCGACCGACAAACGCATATAATCTGACCCCAGAGGTTGAGTCACGTCACTAGAGAAACTGAGTAACGGCTCGTGGTCTTGTAGAAGCTTGTTGTTGGGCTGCAGTTGTTTGTAATAGCCGTTGAATATGACATTGACAGCGGACCCGCTATCTACCAGTACCCTTCCTAAGGACCACTTGTCGAGGATTGCATCTATCAGAAATGGGTCTTCATAAGGTGAGTGAATACCCCGCTCCTCCTCCTCGGAGAAGGTGATTGGTTCCCAACCAGTTTTTGCCATTTTTACCGATCGGTCATAGCGGATATTGAATACCTCTTTTGGGTGGTTAGCACGCTCATAACACTTTCTTGCTCTGTGTGATAAACTGCCTATGAAAGCACACCATTAATGGTGTTTATCCGTCGCATTGGTTCGATGTTGGCGACAACCGGAGTTGGTTGTCAGACCTTGTACTGCTCCATCTTTCCGTCGCGGTATAATGACACAATTGCAGTCTTGAGGGTGTTACAGTCGTTGGTGTTGTGACCGCTATCGTCATGGTGTTTGCACCATTTGCCAGTGTTTCTAGGTTTTCCTACTCTGGGGTATTTTCTTGAGGGTTGTGGTGGTATTTGATCCTTGCACTGATCATATATTTCTTCATATGACGCCGTTAAGACTGTAAAAACCTCAAATTTTTGAGCATTTATGGCGGGCTTACTGTGGCGGTTGTCGCGATTGTCGGGCGATCATTGTGAAAGATCTATTGCCCTTGTTGTGATACTATTGATCCTTTTGCCGCTTGTCCTGGTAATTGCCTTGTTGTCATTCCCTTTTTTTGTCATTGGGTGGTGTGGTGGTGTTTGGAGTGGTGGTGGGATTTCCTTGTTGGAATGTGGCTGGCTGGGGGGTTTTGAGTGGAGTTTGTGGAGGTGGTGGTGTAGCGCCATAAGTGATGTACTCAGCTTGGACACGTAGGACGGCCTCATTCATGATGTAGTCATATGTGGCGTTTGGACAATTACAGTTGAGGTGGTATAGAAAACTTGTCTTGTGAAGTCCCTGCTTGAAGGCCGCCAGTGCCATTGTTTTGTCAAGATCCCGACATCTTGATGTGGCGGTTCTCCATCTTGGGACAAATGATTTTAATGACTCATCAATAGCTTGGTTGATGCTGAATAATTGGCCGGAGTTGTGGTAACCATCCGTCATGAGGATGAACCTTGACAAAAATGCATTTGACAGACTTGAGAATGAGTCCATGGAGCCTAGTGGGCATTCGAAAAACCAACTCATTGCCTCGCCGTCCAACGTTTCGCTAAACAGGTGACAAAGCGTTGCGTCATCAAATCCCTTGTTATTGGTTACTTTCTTGAAAGTGTCCATGTGTACAAATAGATCTGTTATGCCTCCAAATTGGGCTATCTTGGGCATCTTGGCATATGTGGGTCTGACGGTTTGCAAAATTCTGGTAGTGAACGGACCTGGTCGTGCCGCGAAGAGTGGATTCTGTGTTGGCGGTAGAGTGCAAGCCTTGGCCCTCAACAACCTTTCCTCTAATTCCCGCATCTTTTCCAATATCAAGGTGGTAGCATCAATAGTTGGTCTAGGCATGTGTTGGGTTGGCACCACCATCTATTGTTGGGGTGCCAGCATGTTTTCAGTTCCCCTCTGTTGACCGGCGCTGAACTAATTATCATATTGCGGCTGTGAGTCCGCCACTTGCTTTTGTGCTAACTATAGCGGTGGTGGCGGTCCTAATCCTGCTAGTTCTGTTGGGTTCAGGGCGACACCCATTGGGATTACTGATATCGGTGCTACTCTTGTCCCTGTGCTTGGACTGAGCCTTGCGCTCTAGAAGTGTTCACTTTGGGTTTGTCGTGCACTTGTTCCTAGTGCTTTCTTCAGCTCATCAAATTTTGACAATAGCGTCGCCACCTGATTTTGAGCTTCTGCCTTCTCCTTTCGCTCCTTTTCTCACTCTCTGTTTGCCTTGTGCAAGTCCGCCAAGGCAATCTCTGACATAGCAACAAGATCCTGGCCTTGCGGTTGACTGCTTGTGCCGATCTGATTTTCCACCACAGATTGTGTTGGGAGCACCTCGGGGGTGTTGAGATTTTGACCGTCTACGTTAATTGGTGCGGTTAATAACTCATGGTTGACGGTTGAAGGATTGGTAGGGTTGGGCTGAGGGTTGGTGGTTTGATCTGCTTGGTCTCCGACACCCTTGCTACTTCCGCTAGCCATGGTAGGTTAATGGGAAATGACTCTTAGTTCAGAGATTCCCACAGACGGCGCTAATGTTAATGCTCAGAATACCGCTATATGATGTCGGTTTTCGATAACGTGGACAAGGGTCCAATCTTCCGCTATATGTATAGTGCACGAGATCCTGCTAATCTGTTAAGAGAAATACAACGACGTCAAAAGGGGAGACCGCGGTTGGCAGTCTTCACTCCTCCAATGCTAAAGTTAAACGATGTACTTTTATTGACAAATATAGCGGTAAGTAGTTATTGAATGCGTAATCAATGAAGAGAGAGAAGTAGACTTTTTATAGGTAACATAGTGAGTTACCTTACTCTTGTCTTCGATGTGGGACTGATACCCTTTAGTTTGCTGAGATTTGGTCCTTTCTGCATAACAACTTTGGGTGGCGCGTGTCGGGGGTCAAGGCATATTTCAGCCTGGAGTTGGCTTGCCGGTGGAGGTTGTCCTGCTGCGTTTCCGAGGATTACACTGTTGAAGTCATTTCGACAAGGTGACATGGTTAAGCATGAGTGTCATGTATGTACAAAAGTAATGGGGAAAATGCAATAATAAACAAAAATTTTCCATGCATTGTGCCTATAAAAGGGAAATCCTCTCATTCAAATATGATATTCACATTCAAGTCCTCCTACTATACTCAAGCCTAAACCACTTAAGCCATCTCAATCCATACATAATTCCTTTCCAGGTGCAGGAAGTAGTACAATTCTCCTACTACTCAAGCCTAAGCCTTCTGGATCAATTCAATTGCTTTTATGAGTTAATTGTGTTGAGGAAAATCAAGTCAACTAAGGCATTGAATATTGTGATCAGCTTGATTCTTGTATAGTTATTATAAGTAATTAGTTTTCCATATATATATATATATGAATGTAAAGTGGGAAACAATTGCATAGGGCTCTAATTTAGGATCTTAATTGCCTTCTGTATTGTATAAATTGTCAGTGACGTCTCTAGTCAATGTATATACAAGAATTTCACCAAATTCTTTCAAATTGGTGAATCCAATGTCTTTCTTGTTCGTATATATACCTCCCAGGCACAAATACCGGAATCACAAGGCTTATCTAACCACAAAGAACAACACAAAGACATCTCTTGGTAGGGTCCCGAACCTTTGAAGGTGGTATTGGGAACCCAAACGTCCCACATTCGAAGCAAGGGAGTTGTGCCTCCTCAAATCCTCCATAACTAGGTCACTCCCAACACCTTAAAGAGGTATCTATTTACTATCGTTTTCCACTATCTACATCTTATATATAGTGATACTAACTTAAGCATCGGAGCATTGAAGGCTGGCACACCTGGTCTTGCCTCTGACCTTTGTTTGTTTTACAAATAGATGAGAGCTTGGAGGTGATAGTAGCATGATATTCCCTTATTCTGGTAGACTAGACCATACCCACTTATCCCACAGAAACATTTCTTATTCCTAAAAAAAACTCATGTCTTTCTTGTTCCACTAAAAAAGAAACATTAGCCCAATTTGAAAAGTCTAAAGACCGCATAATTCTATTTTAGTTTGATATAGTTCAATGGATCCCAACTCCCATCAATCCCATGTTATTGCCATCAATGATGGAACCCAAGATGCCACTCGTATGTTTTCTCCACTATTTCTTTTGGCAACCTAGACTCACTTGCATATATGCTCTGTTATACACACACACACACATATGTATATATACAGTCCTTCTTGGCTAAGGACATCCTTACCTATGCTTAGGTACGGATTTTCAGTTTTTGGCCACTTTTCGATCACATATTCACATCTTAACCGTTCCGTTTTTAGGTCCTAATGTATAGATCATCTCTGAAAAATTTCAGCCAAATTGATGATCGTTAAGGTAATCAAAACTGCAATTTACAACAATGTACATAAACGGTTCCGGTTCGACAGATTCGGTTCATTCATGTAAATTGCAGTTTTGGATGCCTTAATGATCATCAATTTGGCTAAAATTTTGTAGATATGATCTATACATTAGGACCTAAAAACTGAACGGTTAAGATGTGAATATGTGATCGAAAAGTGGCCAAACACTTGAAATTCATTATATATATATATATATATATGTATATGTATGTATGCTTTGCACATGTCAATTGACATTTTTTTTTTTTTTGGGAAATGATCATTTACCCAATTTCAGCTTAAAAATTGCCCACTTGCTCCACTAACAGTTTTTTAACCCCATTTACCGAAAACACTCTAAGAGATTATTTTCCTAATACCCAATTAATTCTTTTTTATTCTTTTTATTTATTTTTGGAACTTTTTTGCCCTCTCCTTCTTTCTCACTTAGAGAGAGAAGTCATCCTCCACCTTGCTGTGCTCCGGTAACCAGTGGCCGGCCGCGAATCCTACTGCCGGATTGGTGACCGGATTCCGGCGTCTTAATTTATTGCCCCTTAATATTACCCAGTAACCATATTATTGCCCTCCAGTAATCATATTATTGCCCTCCAGTAATCATATTATTGCCCCCCAATACTCATATTATTGCCCCCCAATACTTATATTATTGTCTCTCAATAATCATATTATTGCCCTCCAGTGAATTGCAAAAACTCCCAAAATCAAAATGAATACACTATAGGCACAATTGATCAATTTATATGCATATTATTGCCCCCCAATACTCATATTATTGCCCCGCAGTACACATGTATAACTACTCAATAAAACCTTTTTTTTCATTCTTCTTTCTTCTTTCCTCTGCCAAATTTACCCAAAAAAAAAAAAAAACAGCCCAGAAACTATCTTGATGACATCAGCCCAACACCAAGCCATCCGGGTAACCCAGATTACTCTAGGCACCCAAAACAGGTCACCAAATCTACCCAGCCGACCACCGCCACACGTTGTTTGTAGCCATCCCCGCCACCGATGTAAGATTCCTCCGTCGCCGCCTAGGAATACCTCCATTAGATCTCGCTCCAACAGACCCTCCGCCGTCGGTGACCCGACTTGATCTCCTCCACCGTCGTTGAACTGGACATTGATGTGCGGCTGCTTGATTTTCGAATTTGAAGCCGTGGCTCTGAATCTTGGCTTCGTCGTCGTCGATGTGGCCGTACTGAACCAGACCGAGCAAGAAAAGCAGCAAGCATAGGAAAAACGCTCGCCGCCAATCTGCTTGGCTCTCCCTCTATTCAGACAAACCGAACCCATTTTCCGATCTGTAGACATGGAGAGAGAGAGAGACTCAGACTGAAACGAGTTAAGAGAGAGAGAGAGGGAGAGACTGAGACTGAAATCAGTGAAGGGGGAGGAGAGTGAAAATAGATCGAAGACAGAGGGGGAGGAGAGAGAGTCTGAGAGAAGAGAGTTAATTAATAGGGGCAAAACTATCAGTAGATGTTAGATTGGGTAAATGGGGTTAAAAAACTCTTAGTGGAACAAGTGGGCAACTTTTAAGCTGAAATTGGGTAAGGGTCACAGCCCCTTTTTTTTTATAGAAAAAATACAATTTCAAATACTTTAATAAGGACATTGAAACTTGTCATTGTTTTGTAGAGATAATGAATTTATTTCTTTTATCTAAAATTATTAAATTACTATTGTGTCCTCATATATAAATAGTTTTTTTAATTGATTTTTATTAAGAGAGTTTATTCTGGATAGTTCAAAATTTTAACCATTCCTCTATAGAATTAGTTTAATTTAAAAATACACACACACACACACAAAAGATTCATTATGTCAGTTTTTTATGTTCTCTAGGCTCTGTTTGGATGACAGGAAATTATGGTATGGAATAGGAATTAATTTCATTTTCCATTTAGATGTGTCGTTTGGTTGCAATTAGAGATAGAAAAGGAAATAAAAATGAGATTTGACTAGAAATTGACTCCCTCTTAAAGCCTGAATAGAATTACCTAGTTAAGGGTGGTATTCTATTTCCATTTCCCACTGTCAAAGACAAAATTACATTAATTATCCCTTTGAAAATTTATACTCCCCCACTAATATTCCTTATAAGTTGATCTCATATATGTACTTTAATTAGTGAAATGGCGTTATTGAAAATTATAATTTTATATTTCATTCTTATGACTTACCAAACACTACAATAAGAATGGAAAATTAATTCTAGAATTTAATTTTCAGTAATGCTCCAAACACCCACATGGAAATACCAAAACATATTCCATTCCACATTGGTCTGGAAACGAAAATAAATCCTTTTCTTATTTTGACATTCCTGCTAACCAAACGGGGCCTAGTTGTTTATGAATTGTAGCCATCGTCGTTAATGACATAACTACTCTTGCATCTCCTGGGTTGCAAAGAAAGGAGCCTATATAAGCATAGTAAAGCACAATTAATTCCAGTTAATGTACAGTTTTTATGGTCTCTTTTTTAGTTCGTTTTTGTTTTTTATTTTGGTTTATGGATTATTAGATTTTTTTTTTTTTTTCAGTTTTGTTGAGGGATAAATTGAGATAAGATGCATAGTGTTGTTATCAGGAATCTGCATGCAAGCTCGAAACAGGAAGACACAAAAGATCAAGCCAGCCCTGTAGGTGAAGATGGAAACGGTTGTTATGGTTCAGTTATGCAAATTGTCAAAAAATTAGGGAACCGTTTCTTACTTTTCTGACACTCCTTGCTTGGATTTGGAGAATTGTTTCAGCTTATAATGCAATGCGAGCCTCCATCATATTGTGATTCATTGATCAGTCCACAGCCTCTTGTTTTATCCTATCACAAGTTGTTGTATTCTCATCACATAAAACACTTAGGTGTAGGGATTTGTGGGACCCACTTTTTTATCACATATCGGGATCCCGACCGTTCAGTTCTTAGGACTCCATGAATAGAACACCTCGATCTGTAAATTTTCAGCCATATTGTGATTCGTTGATCAGTTCCCATCCTCCGATTTTATCCTATTAAAAGTAGATGTATTCTCATCACATAAAACACTTAGGTGTAGGGATTTGTGGGACCCACTTTTTGATCACATATCGAGATCTCGACCCTTTAGTTTTTAGGACTCCACAAATAGATCACCGTAGCAAATTTTCAGCCATATTGTGATTTGTTGATCAGTGCCCATCTGACAGGACCCGCCCCAAATTTCACCATGAAATCCAGAGTGACTCTGCGAGGTCCACCTTAGAAGAAATTCTATCAAAAATTTGGCGGAACTTCCCTTAAAAGGACTACCCAAGACTTGTAGAAAAATAATTACACTTCGAATACCAAACACCATCCTCAACTCCTGGAGCCACCCTGCTTCCCGAATAACAACAAACTCCACAACACAACACAAATCTCAACTCAAGAACATTTAGCCCACAGGTAATCAGAGCAATCTAATACACAAGATATACAAGAAAATAAAATAGAAAGGTAAAGGATTGATAAATCCTACAATGCGGAAGCAGTGACAACTATGCTTCGACTCCATGTATGCCAGACCTCAACTAATCTAACCTGCAAACTGGGCATTTGAAACTGAAGGGCCCAGGGAGAGCATTGAAAACCGTTAGAGTGAGTGGATGAAAAATAACTAATTTCAAAAGAAATAAATAAAACTTAATGCTTCCCCAATTTATCCTCTTAAAACCAATCATGCAGTCAAGTCTTGAAAATACTCTTAATCATTCTCTAAAACTGAATCTTAACTCCTGCTGTAGATAGTCTCGAAAACCATCTCAAAATCTCATTAAAATACTCATATAATTAAGTATCTCGAAATCCTTTCATAAATCTCGTATATCTCAAAGATATAAGAAAAAAATTTAAGATTGGTACATGACATATAGGCTGTTCCAAAGTTTGGTGTATTTGGTTTCAAAGAATTAACTTCGGTACATGAAGTTGCAATCCCGACCCAAAATTGGTGTATGCCGTTATGATTCCTATTAGTCAATGTAATTTTGGTCAAATTAGTAAGGGAAAATCCGTCTCTTCATGGATTAACAAAAAAACAACAAAAAATTGCAGAAGAAGAAGAAGGAGAAGGAGAAGGAAGAAGAAGAAGAAGGAAGAAGAAGGAAGAAGGAAGAAGAAGGAAGAAGAAGAAGGAGGAGAAGAAAACTAGATTTGGGTGTCCAAATCAAACCTTGATATTGGGAAGGAGGAAGAAGAAGAAGAAGAAGAAGAAGGAGAAGAAGAAGGAACAAGGAACAAGAAGGAGAAGAAAATTAGATTTGGCTGTCCAAATCAAAACTTGATATCGGGGAGGGAGGAAGGGAGAAAGAAGAAGAACGAAGAAGGAAGAAGAATAAGGAGGAGGAGGAGAAAATCAGATTTTGGGTACCCAGATTTGGGTGTCCAAATCAGATCAAGGAGGGAGGGATGAAGAAGAAGGAAGGAGAGAGAGAGAGAGAGAGAGAGAGAGAGAGAGAGAGATAAATACCCAGAATTACCCTTTGAAAATTGAATAATTGCATAGGTTTAACAGTGTTATTGACGTCATGTACTAAAAATGGGTCGGATTTGAAACTTCATGTACCGAAGTTAATTCTTTGAAACCAAATACACCGAACTTCAGAACGACCTATATGTCATGTACAGTTCTTAAAATTTTTCCAAGATATAATGTAAATCTCATCTCAAACTCTTGAAATCTCATAAAATGCTCGTATCATAAATTAGGCAATAACTAGATGGAACTACCGACTAATCATCTCATGCCACCTGGAAGGGATTGCCGACCAAGGACGCAGAGGAGGGTACTGTCGACCGGAATACGAGGAGGTGGTGGTTAGAGGATACTGCCAACTAACTACCTCATGCCATCTAGAGGGACTGCCGACCAGATGACGCATCGAAGAGTAATGCCGACTGGAATATTCAGGAGGGTACTGCCGACCAGAATATTGTCTGGAGGATACTGCCGACCAGATTATTACCTGGAGAGGACTGCCGACCAGGTAATGCATGCATGCGCTAATATATTTGCCTCCTCGAATAAACTGAACTCAATCTCATTAAAATATCAAACTCATGAAATCTCAATAAATTGTTTATACTCAAAGTATTTAAATCTCCATGTTTCTCCCAATAATAACTTGATATTCGCATAACTCAAAAATAGCAAATGCTTTCGAAAGGAAAACTCAATATTAATTTCGTAAATCCTCAATAATAAATCATCAAAAGCATATTTCGTGAACTCTCAAGAAATCGATCATACTTAAGTACTTCAATATCATACTCATACTAACCAATAAAACCAAATATTGGCAAAACTTTGTAAATCCTCCATAACTCAAGATATACTCATTGCCCATAAATCATATATATATATATATATATATATATATAAAGATATACAGTTCTTCTCCACTGCGGACGTCCGCAGTTTTTCTTAGGTACGGATTTTAGGTTTTGACCCACTTTTCGATCATATTTTCACATCTTAACCGTTCAGTTTTTAGGTCCTAATGTATAGATCACCTCTGAAAAATTTCATCCAAATTGGTGATCGTTAAGGCATCCAAAACTTCAATTTACAATAGTGTACACGAACGGTTCCGGTTCGGCAGATTTGGTTCATTCGTGTAAATTGCAGTTTTTGATACCTTAACGATCACCAATTTGGCTGAAATTTTGTAAAGGTGATCTATACATTAGGACCTAAAAACTGAATGGTTAAGAAGTGAAAATATGATCGAAAAGTGGGTCAAAACTAGAAATCCGTACCTTTTTTCTTAGGTGCGGATATCCGCACCTGAGCAAAGTTATATATATATATATATATATCATAAGATCTCGAATATAATAAACTCAAAATATTAATCGAAAAATAATAAAATAATAAAAATACTGCATGCACAATTAATTTATGATTAATTTCAGTCTACTCCCCTCAGGTTTGGGGGTATCATTTGGCTCCATTGTTAGAAATGTGAGTTATATATGTCTAGAGAGGCATACAGATTATTATGTTCTTCAAGAGCGCTGTAGCAATGTAGCATTATTTATTGATTTTCTTTATAAGAAAAAACTCATGTTCTATTAAAATGAAATTAGTAAATCCAACAGTATATTAAAACTTCTCATCTTGACTATCATATTTGCCATGAGCGGGAGCTAATTATATCAAAGCTGTAAGCAGAGTGCCACTTCAGTTTCCCCATATATCGGCAACGATATCCTAGCATGTATTGATCCAACTTCTTTGAGAGCTTCCAAATCTTTGGCATAGTGGCTTTGAACACGAGCCCAAAATTTGGCCATTGATTGACGGTGCCTTCAACTCCGTTAAAAGTGATGGCCGGTCGATCAACTAAGACACATCTTAAAATTCAGATTCATCTATTATTTCTTTGATTAATTAAATTGTGGTTCAGATCTGCTCCGGATACTTGTGAATATTGCAATCTTCCCATGGGCTACAATGGTTGAAGTTTTTGATTTGCTTTTAGTCTACTAACGTACTTATTGAAACTCAACTCGAATCGGCTTTGGATATTCTCAGTCATTTCTACCGAGATCATGGATTCAGTTGATAATGAACTTAATTTGATAAGGGAAACTAGTGAAGCACATATCAAGTAACAAGTAGTGCAAGTAATGATAGCTAATTTTTGTGCCAATAGTAATGCAAGGGCATCCTGGCCTACACCAAATCCACCATACTTGCAGGCTCTTCAAAAATCTTTCTGTCAACACCAATTCTGATTATGTGGGGAAAGAAGAGCCAATTGGCAAATTTAACATGCACAAGTTCACATCATTTTGATAATCATAATAACAAGTGTATTAGCTAGCTAACTCTTCTGCCAATAATACAATGGGGAAATGTTGGCCTTCACAAAATCCACCATACTGACACACTCTTCTAAACTCTTTGCATCCGCACCAGTTCTGATTATGTGAGGGAAAAGAAGCCAATCAGTAGTGACAATCAAAAACACCAACGTCAACAGCCCTGAAACTAGCGGGTGAAACCGTACCCTATGAGCCAACGCCTTCTTCACCTCTAGTTCAATTGCCAAGCACACACCTTGTAGGACAAAGAAGCACATCATTTCCCCCGTGGGATGCGCACGAGTGACGTAGTAAAAGAAGAGCTCGTGCATTAGACCCGAGATGGTGAAAGCAGAGATGACCGGCAGAACTGGAGCCCGCGGAGGTTTTGAGGTATCTATTGGCTCGTAGATGGCTTCGCTCTTGCCTGTAGATATATGCCTTATGGGATGGTATACAAGGGGGCGTAGAGTGTTTGAGACTGCAAGGTTCCATCTACGGCCCCAAAAGTCCTGAAGAGAAGTGGAAAAGTAAGGCTCGTTGAAGTGTGGCTCGAGTTCGAACCCAAACATGGCTTGAGGCAAGGCTACACTCAGAGCAAAGCCTATTTCTAGACCAAGGTAGAGGTGGGAAAGGGACAAGGATGTGAGTAGATAGGGATGTAAATTCTGTCTATAATCCTTGCGTGCATGAATTATTTCACCCAAAAGCAAGACCTTCAATGCCCACAAAGCGGTCTTGTTTGGCACCAATTTTGTGATAGTGTAACCGTAGCGAGGCCTTTTGGGGATGAGTCTCTTAATGTTGATGGGAAGAAGAGCTATTGAAATGAAGGGGAGAAGTCCTTTTGGGGGCGGTGATAGAGGACCAGAGTCAAAGGAGAAGAGGAGGAGTTTGAAGATGGCAAGACAACCAAGAAAGAAGGCTGAGGGGGCACCAAGATGGATCGAGTGGAGGTTCAAGGGGAGCATGAGAAGTAGGTACAAGATTGGGAGGAGAGAGATGAGCCTCATCATGCTCTTTGTTGGGATTCTTGCTGCTACGTAATAACAATAACATTGAGATGCAATGGCTATGATCCATACCTTGATGAAATTTTTGATTTCATCACCATCCATTTTCGATCTCTTCGGGTCTTTTCTTAGCTGGATCGATCGACTTCTCAATCTTATATAGTAGAAAGGGTCAGTGTGGACGTTGAAGTAGTAATGTCTTGGTGGTTGTCTAGTGTGGTATAATGAAAAATGCGTAGGTTACAATGTTACATGCAGCCATAGCCGCCGTTGAAGTTAATACTCTATTGATGTGATTATAGCTCTACCACTCCCTATCTTCCTATCTATTAGTTAGGTGACTGCTGCGTAGGTTATGTTCATACAGAAATGGCCGCCCATTTCTTCTGTATTTTCCATTGAAGTACTTGATGCTCCGTTGATGTGGTTGAAGTTTTTGTTTTTTTTAATTTTTAATTTTTGTCGATAACAGTGGTTGAATTTATTGCTCTGCCACTTATCCTTATCTTTCTATCTATTAATTAGTTAGGTGCATGTACTATAAGGCATGCTCACCTAAGGGCCAGTTTTTAAAGGATTGTGAGAGACAAGTGAATCTGACGGCTGAAAATAAATGCACAGTTTTAATACATGTGATTTAGATGCATTTGTCCCTCACAGTCCCTTAAAATTGTCCCTTAGGTGAGCAAATCTAATAATCATAATAAGTTGAGCTCTGTAAAAGTAAAATGGGAATTGGAATTAGTCTACTCATTTCATTTCATAACCTCTTTATATAGGGAGAGAATTACAATGGAAAGAACAATTACAATGATGACATTAACTATTGATTGGTTCGTAATCCATGCTGATTGATGTTAATCGGTAATTGCTTGATTCCCTCTCCGTCAATCACTTTGACGAAGGCACACAATATGTTTTTCCTTTAACACTCCCCCTTGTGCCAAGTCAAAGACGAAATGGTGCATGAGTTGTTGCCTCACTAAAAACCTTGCCAAGTAACAATAAAAACCCTGTGGGACAAAAATACACCTTGGTCGAAGGAAAAGAGCACAACGCACCTTTTACATTTGAGTATGACATGTGTGTGTTAGACCCCCCCTGACGTCTACACCTCCCCCTGATACTTACATTAATCTAGGGAGCTTGGAAAGTCTTCGCATTCCTATGCTTTTCACATGTTTCTCAAATGTGTCCTTGGGCAATGATTTGGTGAACAAATCTGCCACATTCTCCTCAGACCTTACTTGATTCATTTGAATCTTGAGGAGAGTCTGTTGTTGCTGATTGTAGGACAACTTTGGCGATATGTGTTTTGTGTTATCACCCTTAATATAACCTAGCTTCATCTGTTCGATGCAAGCTGCATTGTGTTCGTAAATGCAAGTAGGCTCTTCTGTGGTAGAGCTCAAACCACTAGTCCCTCGAATATGTGCAATGATAGTTCTTAACCATACACACTCAAGAACCGCCTCATGTAGAACAATGATCTCTAAGTGGTTCGAGGAGGTAGCCACAAAGGTTTGCTTGGTTGATCTCCAAGATATCGCCGTGTTGCCATTGGTAAATACATAACCAGTTTGGGAACGATATGTGGGTCAGATACGTATCCAGCATTAGCAAAACCGACCAAAACGTCATTTGGCTTTTTAGTGTAGTGAGTGGCGTTTTCGCCACCAACATTTCGTCTAGGGATTGCAGTTCCATCTGCGGTCCCTCTTGTCTCTCTGTAGGGAAAGAACAGTCCCAAGTCAATGGTTCCTTTTAGGTATCAAAAATGTTCTTGATACCATTCCAGTGACTTTGCGTTGGCGCTGAGCTAAATCTAGCTAACAAGTTCACTGAGAATGCAATGTCTGGTCGAGTAAATTGGGCTAAGTACAATAATGCACCTATTGCACTTAGATAGGGAATTTCAGCTCCCAACACTTGTTCGCAATCTTCCTTTGGACGAAATGGATCTTTCCTTGCATCCAAACTTCGACCGATCATGGGAGTGCTAGCAAGATGTGCTTTGTCCATGTTATATCGCCTGACTTTTGGACATATGCAGACTGGTGGATTAATATTCCACAAACTCGGTGTTCTAGTTTAAGGCCTAGATAGAATCGAGTTTTCCCAAGATCCTTCATCTCAAATTTGGATTTCAAGTAGCTCGCGGTTTCTCTTATTTCATCAAGAGTACCTATTATGTTCATATCATCGACATATACAGCTACAATTGCAAATCCGGAACTTGTTTTCTTTATGAATACGCAGGGGCATAATTCATCGTTCTTATATCCCTTCCCAATCAAGTAGTCACTTAGACGGGTATACCACATCCGTCTGGATTGTTTCAATCCGTAAAGTGAGCGTTTCAACTTAATTGCAAACGCACTATGTAGTTTAGAGTCACTTGACTTGGGTAATGTAAGGCCATTAGGCACTTTTCATATATATCTCTGAATCTAGATCCCCATAGAGATATGCAGTAACCACATCCATGAGCTGCATTTCCAGTCCTTCGGAAATTACTAAGCTAACTAAGTAGCGGAACGTTATAACGTCCATTACGGGAGAGTATGTCTCCTCGTAGTCAATTCCAGGGCGTTGTGAGAAACCTTGCTTCACAAGGCGAGTCTTGTACCTTAGGACTTCATTCTTCTCATTACGCTTTCTGACGAAGACTCATTTATGTCCTACAGGTTTTACACTTGGTGGGGTTAGCACTACCTGACCAAATACCTGTCTCTTTGTCAGAGAATCTAATTCTGCCTGGATTGATTCATTCTGTTTAGGCCAATCTGCTCTTTGTTGACATTTTTCAACTGAGCGTGGTTCGATATCATCGTGCTCTATGATTCCTTGAGCAACAGTATATATCATCAATGTGTATGGAAGATCTTTCTATCAACTCATACGTACTCTCGTAATCCTTTGAGATTTCTTTGTTCTCTGGAATCATTTCAAACATCACAGCGTCCTCCAGTATTGATTCATGGACATAACTATAATCAGAGACAATCTCATGAGAGGGATTCTATACATTGATGATTGTTTTGTGCCTTACCCACCCTCTTCTTCCTTGGGTGAGTGTCAATCGAACCAAGTGACCTCCCCCTCTTCCTTGGGGAGCCACGGCCTCAACCACACCTCCACTAAGTGCGGTTGCAGTGCCTCTATCTGCGGCACCGTGCCCCTTGTTGGGGATTTCTAACCTTGCAGGCACATTTGCAGCTGGTATATGTGATCTCGTCACTTTTACGATATCAGTAAACGCATCAGGCATCGAATCTGCTACGTTTTGAAGATCGATTATTCTTTTCACTTCACTTTCACTTTGTGAAGTGCGGGGATCAAAATGAGACAGAGTGGGGACAAACCACGACAATTCCTGTCGTTCCCTTGGAAAATCATTTTTCCTATCTCCCCCTAACGACGGGAAGACTGCCTCATCAAAGTGACAATCCGCAAATCTAGCGGTAGAGAGATCGCCTGTCAAGGGTTCCAAATAGTGGATAATTGTTGGGGATTTGTATCCAACATAAATACTTAATCGTCTCTAAGGACCCATTTTGGTGCGCTGTGGGGGCGCAATAGGCACATATACTGCTCAACCAAATATGCGTAAGTGTGAAGTGTCAGGCCCATATCTAGTTACCAACTGGTACGCAGAAAATGGTTGGCTAGCTGTGGGTCTTAAACGAATAAGTAAAGCTGCGTGCAATATTGCATAACCCCATGCAGATATAGGCAGGTTGGTGCGCATAACCAATGCCCTAGCCACCATCTGTAGCCTTTTGATGGTGGATTCTGCGAGACCATTTTGTGTATGCACATGAGGTACAGGATGCTCTACATCGATCCAAATAGATATGCAATAATCATCAAATGCTTTTGATGTAAACTCTCCAGCATTATCAAGCCTTATAGACTTGATAGGGTGATCAGGGTGGGGAGCCCTTAAACGTATAATCTGTGCTAAGAGTATTGCAGCATTTCTTGTGGACAATAAAACAACATGTAACCAGATTGTCGAAGCATCCACCAGAACCATAAAGTACTTGAATGGTCCGCATTCTGGATGGATAGGTCCACAGACATTTCTTTGTATCCCTTGTAAGAATGAAATGTTTTGTTTTGTATCTTTAGCATAGGAAGGTCTCGATCCTGTTTTTGCTAAAGAGCAGGCTTTGCAAAACGAGTGATGTACCTTTGAAATAGTCAATGAGGCATAATGGGAGGGAGGTAGTGCTTCTGGTACTTCAGAAAAGCAATGACTGCATTTGAGCAATCCTAGAACCAACACCTTGCAGTGTGGCGGATTTTTCACTCGAAAGAAGGGATGTCCGTGTGAGTTCTTGAAAAATACGGATCATCATGTCTCGACCTCGGTGCCATAGGCGGTCGTGCAAAAGCCTGTATGAGTCAGTGTCTAACATTTCATTGTTGGTGACAGTATAGGATTCAATGATCCGAATCGTAGTGAGGTACAGTCCACTAAATTGACTCATAAGTTTCTCTAAGATGTGTTTCCTTCCATAGTCATTAGATGTAATATCAAGGTATTCAGTTCCATTCTCACGGTGTGTTTTTACATGATAACTGTTGGCACAAATTGCTTTGAAACATTAACAAGGTTCGATTAGCTCTTGGTGCATATAGAGCGTCTGTGACTTGAAATGTTGCTCCATTAGGCAGCAAAAATTTGGCAGTTCCTCGCCATTTTATTAGTTGTGATAATCTAATCATCGTAGTCACAGAGGAATTATAGGTTATTAGTTCAATGAATAATTACCTATTTTTTAATATTGTGTGGGTAGTCCCACTATCATCTAAGCACTCAAGTTCTCCTCCATTCATTCCTATAAATAAATGGGAGGTATTTAGAAAATATAACTCATATTCTTTACAGTATTTCTATTTGCGTAGAATGGTATTCTTTTCATTCTAATAATTTTTTCTCTAGATGTATTGCTTTACATCTTTATAGTGTTATGTCGAACCATGTAAATATGTGTATAGTAAATAAATTTGAATAAATTCAGTGCTTCAGAATAAAATTCAAAATTTATTAATAAGCCAACGATAATCAAATCAAGGTCTTGTTCAGAAATCTTATTCATCAATCCATGATTGAAAATAAACTTTAAGACCAAACAATAGTCTAATTAAAAATGAGGCATTATGCCTTCACAACTGTCTTTGGAAAATAAAATGAATAAAGCAGATCAGTCAAGATTGAGAGCATCCATTGAATTAGCAAGTTCCTCTTTGCCATTGGAGTCTGCAACTGTAAGGTTGACGTCTAGGTCATGACCTCCTTCTTCCATATAGTGAGCCACTTGTTCTTTAGACTCTCTATACCTCTTGTAATTGGCTGCTACTCTGTTGTTTGCTTGGCAGTTCTTGTACCAATGCCCAATGAATCCACACCTATAGCATGGTTCATTGTCAACTCTTTCCTTTGGCATCTTGTTTTCATGATCCCCATGTCCCTTTCCACGTGGTGCATTGTTGCCACGTGGGTAGGGATCAGCACGTCTATACCCCCTTGCATTGGAGTTATTTCCACCTTTCATTTTTCCATAATTAGCCTCGGGAATTTTCTTTGTCCCAGTGGGCCTGGCATTGTTATTCAAAAGAATCTTATTTTGTCTCTCAGCCACTTGCAGTAGGCTTATCAACTTATTGAAGGTTGTGATTCTTTTGTTGTCATAATCCAACTGATACTGGTTCGCTAGTATAAAAGCTGAATTAGGAAAGGTGGTAAGAGTCTTGTAGATCATATCATCTTCTGTGATTTCCCTTCCACAGAAATTGAGACGTGCCTTTAAGCGCAACATGTCCTTGTTGAAGTCATTGACCTTTTTATAGTCAAGCAAGCAAATTCCATTCCACTGAACAGCCAGTCCTGGGAGCAAAGTATCGTGAATGTTTCCAAAACGTCCTTTAAGGGCATCCCACAGTGCTTTGGGTGTCTTCAACTGAAAGTACTCCCAGCGTAAGCTAGGATCAATATGTCGCCTCAGAAAAATTAAGGCATCTGCTTTCACCTTATTAGATAGTTCATCATCTTTGGGATCAGTAATGGTGGCAGTGTAGTCTTTTGCCACAAAGGCAGTCTCCATATCGGAAACCCAACGATGGTACTCAAGTCCTTCTGAGTCCAAGATGTCAAACTCAGGTCGAGTTGGATCAGCCATCTACATAAAACAAGAGAGAAGATATAAATTACGCAGTCATAAAGACATCCACGTAAATTATTTTCCAAATGTATGAATTAGATTTCAAGACCAAGATTCGTAATGGTCACACATTTTTTTTTTTGATGCTATGTGAAAATACTTTATCACATTAAGTGTGTGTATAATGCGCATGAATTTTCATTATCATGGCCAAACGGTATTGATATGTTGCATTAGAAATAATCATAGCACATTTAAATATAGCATATAAAAATAAACTACATGGCATGCTCAAATTTCACAAATATACAACAAATTATATACTACACATAATAATAGCAATAATATAGCATGCGTAAAATAAAATGTAAACAATAGTAAAATACAAAGCATGCGTAGACATAATTTATATAAGCGTAAATAAAATAAAAACATGCTCAAAATTTCATAAATAATATATAACAATATATATAGATATATATGGCTTGCTCAAAAATCAAATATATAATCATGGCTTAAAGATAATTATATAAAGCATAAATGACAAAGCATGCGTAAAATAATTAATATAATCTAACTAAGCATGCTCGAAAAATTTATAATAAAAGCATAAACAATAAAATATATAGCATGCTCAAGAAAATAAATAATGAAAATCTACCATAGTATGAAATTAAATAAATTAAAGAGAACATACTTGGTTTCGAAAAAATAAAACAATCCTAGCGCACGCGTGTGTTGATGCAGGCGTGCGTAGCGATGTTTTTGTGCTTATGGCACTAGGCCGCTTCGTCTCCCTTTTCAGCAGTGGGCTTTGATCTCTTTTTTTTTTTTTTTTTTCGGGGTCTGGTCTTTTCTTTGGGCCTTCTCTTTTTTCTTTTAATTTTTTTTCTGTTTTTTTTTTTTTTTCGTTTCTGGGCCTGCAGGGCCTGCTTTTTTTTTTTTTTTTTTTTTTCGCTTCTTCCTCCTTCTACTTTCTTCTTTCTGATTTTCTCTGTATGTTTTTTCGCTTCTTCCTTCTACTCTTCTTTTTTTTTTTTTTTTTTTTTTTCGCTTCTTCCTCCGACTTACCAGTTGCTGCTCACGGTGGACTGATGCGGAGGCTGCTGCGCAGGGGTCAATAGCGGGGGCTGATGCGCGGGGGGTGCTGGGCTGAATGATCGATCTGTCAGATGGGCAGTGCGAGGCTGGAGGTTGAATGATCGATATGTGCAGCAGGCGATCCGACTGGGCAGCGCGGGTGGAGCAGCGTGTGGGCTCGGGGGCGCTGCGCTGGTGGAGGCGGGGTGCTGGCCGCGCAGGTGCAGAAGGGAGGGCCGAGGGTGAGGTGGGCTGTGCGCGTGGGGCTTGGTAGCAAAGTGGCTGCTGGGCAACAGGCCGGTGACTGCAATCTGGAGGCAGTGACTGCAAGGCGGAGGCAGCGACGACAGGTGAGCGTCTGTGCTATTGGTGGGAGTCCTTCGACGACAGGTGAGCGTCTGTGTGGGCTGCTGGGCTGTTGCAGACGAAGGACGATGCCGGTTTGGATTGGGTCTGGCCGGGGCTGCTGGGTTGTGCAGGTAGTGGCGGTGTCGATCTGCTTGGGAGAGTTTTTTTTTTTTTTTGAAAGCGGCAGAAAAGAAGACTTTTTCTTCTTTAGGGTTTTGAGTTTTTTTTTTTTCGACGGAAATAAACTAGAAAACTTGCCTTTTGCTTGGCTATTGGCTCTGAGCGTGCTGATAACGTGTAAAAGTAAAATGGGAATTAGAATTAGTCTACTCATTTCATTTCATAACCTCTTTATATAGGGAGAGAATTACAATGGAAAGAACAATTACAATGATGACATTAACTACTGATTGGTTCGTAATCCATGTTGATTGATGTTAATCGGTAATTGCTTGATTCCCTCTCCGTCAATCACTTTGACGAAGGCACACAATATGTTTTTCCTTTAACAAGCTCTGAATTTTATGTTTCATATAGGTAAAATAGCCAAATTACCCCCTAACTGTTCTCATGACTGCCGATTTACCCCTTGACATTTCAATTTTGATTATTTACACCCTCACTTTTCTAAATATTGCAAATTTACACCCCATAGTTAAATTTTAGATTTTCCATCCAATTTCTCGGTTAATTTGGGTAGCATGTGAGGGGCATTTTCGTCTTTGGAATTGTCACAAAAAAAAAAATCAAGAAAAAATAGAAAATTACCTTGTTAAAAAATAAAATACGGCTATTCGTCTCCCACAACTGTTTTATTTTTTCGAAACCAAGTATGTTCTCTTTAATTTATTTAATTTCATACTATGATATATTTAATTATTTATTTTCTTGAGCATGCTTTATATTTTATTGTTTATGTTTTTATCATGAACTTTTGAGCATGTTTAGTTAGATAATATTGATCCTCTTAAAGCATGCCTTGTTATTTATGTTTTATATGATTATCTTTAAGCATGATTATATATTTTATTGTTTATGCTTTATTATGAAATTTTGAGCATATTTTTTTATTTACGCTTATATAAATTATGCCTATGCATGCTTTGTATTATGCTATTGTTTACATTTTATTTTATGTATGATATATTATTGCTATTATTATGTGTGGTATATAATTTGTTGTATATTTGTGAAATTTGAGCATGCCATGTAATTTATTTTTATATATGCTATGTTTAAATGTGCTATGCAACATATACAATCTGCTTTGCCATGATAATGAAAATTCATGCGCATTATACACACACACACTTACTGTGATAAAGTATTTTCACATAGCAACGAAAAAAATTTGACCATTACGAATCTTGGTCTTGAAATCTAATTCATATGTTTGGAAAATAATTCACGTGGATGTCTTTATGACTGCGTAATTTATATCTTCCCTCTTGTTCATGTAGATGGCTGATCTAACTCGACCTGAATTTGACATCTTGGACTCAGAAGGACTTGAGTACCACCGTTGGGTTTCCAATGTAGAAACTGCCTTTGTGGCAAAAGACTACACTGCCACCATTACTGACCCCAAAGATGATGAACTATCTAATAAGGTGAAAGCAAATGCCTTAATATTTCTGAGGCGGCATATTGATACTAGCCTACGCTGGGAATACCTACAGCTGAAGACACCCAAAGAACTGTGGAATGCCCTTAAGGGATGTTTTGGGAATATTCATGAAACTTTGCTCCCAGAACTGACCGTTCAGTGGAATGAAATCCGCTTACTTGACTAAAAAAGGGTAAATGACTTCAACAAAGACATGTTGCGCCTCCAGGCACGTCTCAATTTCTGTGAAAGGAAACTCACAGAAAATTATATGATCCAGATGACTCTTTCCATTTTTCCTACTTGAGCAATTATACTAGCGACCCAGTATAGGCTGGAGTATGACAACAAAAGAATCACAACCTTCAATAACCTGATCAACCTACTGCAAGTGGCTGAGAGGCATGATGCTGGTTCTTTTGAGCAACAATGCTAGGCCCATTGGGACAAAGAAAATTCCCGATACTAATTATGGTAAAGTGAAAGGTGGAAAGAACCCCAATGCAAAGGGGGTTAGACGTGCTGATCCCTATCCACGTGGCAATAATGCATCACGTGGCAAGGGATATAGGGGTCGTGATATGGGCCGTGGAGGACCTCCCAATGTATGGCGCAGAGATGGTGGTGCTGGCCCTAGTGGTCATGGAAACAAGGTGCAAAGGGCACCCAAGAACCCTTTAGTCAAACAGGATAGAGTTGGCAATGAACCATGCTATAGGTGTGGAGTCATTGGGCATTGGTACAAGAACTGCCAAGCAAGCAACATAGTTGCAGCCACTTACAAGAGGTATACGGAGTCTAAAGAACAAGATGCTCACTATATGGAAGAAGGAGGTCATGACCCATATGTCAACCTCACAATTGCAGACTTCAATGGCAACAAGGAACTTGCCTAGTCAATGGATGGACTAGATTTTAACTGATCTGCTTTATTTATTTTCCAAAGACAGATGTGAAGGCATAATGCCTCATTTTTAATTAGACTATTGCTTGGTCTTAAAGTTTATTTCAATAATGGTTTGATGAATTAGAACAAGACCTTGATTTGATTATCGTTGGCTTATTAATAAATTTTGAATTTTATTCTGAAGCACTGAATTTATTCAAATTTATTTACTACACGTATTTATATGGTTCGAAATTGCACTATAAAGATGTAAAGCAATACATCTAGAAAAAGAAAAAAAATTATTTGGATGAAAAGATTATCATTCTACATAAATACAAATACTCTAAAGAATATGAGATACGCTCTGTATGCACCAAGAGCTAATCGAACCTTGTTAAGTATCAAAGATATTCGTGCCGACGATTATCATGTAAAAACACACTGTGAGAATGAAACTAAATACTTTTATATTACCTCTAATGAATGTGGAAGGAAATGCATTTTAGAGAAACTCATGAGTCAATCTAATGGACTGTACCTCACTACGATTCGGATCATTGAATCCTGGATTGTCACCGATAATGAAATGTGGGACACTGACTCATACAGGCTTTGGCATGACCGCCTAGGACACCCCGGTCGTGACATGATGATCCGTATTTTAAAAAACTCATATGGACATCCCTTCTTTCGAGTGAAACATAAAATGGGACAAAAATCCGTCACACTGCAAGGTGTCGGTTCTAGTATTGCTCAAATGCAGTCATTGCCTTCTGAAGTACCAGAAGCACTACCTCCCTCCCATTATGCCTCATTGACTATCTCAAAGGCACTTTACTTATTTTGCAAAGCTTGCTCTTTAGCAAAAACAGGATCGAGACCTCCCTATGCTAAAGATATAACATAAAACATTCCATTCTTACAAAGGATACAAGGACATATCTGTGGACTTATCCATCCAGAATGCGGACCATTCAAGTACTTTATGGTTCTGGTGGATCTTTCGACACACTGGTCACATGTCACTTTATTGTCCACAAGAAATGCTGCAAAACTCCTAACACAGATTATACGTTTAAGAGCTCAGCACCCTGATCACCCTATCAAGTCTATAAGGCTTGATAACGCGCTGGAGAGTTTACATCAAAAGTGTTTGATGAATATTGCATGCCTATTGGGATCGATGTAGAGCATCCTATACCCCATGTGCATACACAAAACGGTCTCGCAGAATCAAAAGGCTACAGATGGTGGCTAGGGCATTGGTTATGTGCACCAATCTGCCTATATCTGCCTGGGGTACGTTATCCAATATTGCACGCAGCTTTACTTACTCGTTTCAGACCCACTGCTAACCAACCATTTACTGCGTACCAATTGGTAACTGGATATGAACCTGACATTTCAAACTTACACATATTTGGTTACGCAGTATATGTGCCTATTGCGCCCCCACAGCGCACCAAAATGGGTCCTCAGAGACGATTAAGTATTTATGTTGGATACGAATCCCCAACAATTATCCCTATTTGGAAACCCTTGACAGACGATCTCTTTACCGCTAGATTTGCGGATTGTCACTTTGATGAGACAGTCTTCCCGTCGTTAGGGGGAGATAGGAAAAATGATTTTCCAAGGGAACGACAATAGGTTTGTCCCCACTCTGTCTCATTTTGATCCCCGCACTTCACAAAGTGAAAGTGAAGAGAAAAGAATAATCGATCTTCAGAACGTAGCAGATTCGATGCCTGATGCGTTTACGGATATCGCAAAAGTGACGAGATCACATATACTAGCTGCAAATGTGTCTGCAAGGTTAGAAGTCCCCAACAAGGGGCACTGAAACCGCACTTAGTGGAGGTGTGGTTGAGGCCGTGACTCCCCAAGGAATAGGGGGAGGCCACTTGGTTTGATTGACACTCACCCAAGGAAGAAGAGGGTAAGTAAGGCATAAACCAATCATCAATGTATAGAATCCCTCTCATGAGATTGTCTCTTATTATAGTTATGTCTATGAATCAATACTGGAGGATACTCCGATGTTAAAAATGATTCCAGAGAATAAAGAAATCTCAGAGGATTATGAGAGTGCGTATGAGTTGATAGAAAGATCTTCCATGCACATTGATGATATATACTGTTGCTCAAGGAATCATAGAGCACGATGATATCGAACCACGGTCTGTTGCAAAATGTCAACAGATAGCAGATTGGCCTAAATGGAATGAAACAATCCGGGCATAATTAGTTTCCTTGACAAAGAGACAGGTATTTGGTCCGGTAGTGCTAACCCCACCAAGGGTAAAGCCTGTAGGACATAAATGGGCCTTTGTCAGAAAGCATAATGAGAAGAATGAAGTCTTGAGATACAAGGCTCGCCTTGTGGCGCAAGGTTTCTCACAACTCTCTGGAATTGACTACGAGGAGACATACTCTCCCGTAATGGACGTTATAACGTTTCGCTACTTAGTTAGATTGGTAATTTCCAAAGGACTGGAAATGTAGCTCATGGATGTGGTTACTGCATATCTCTATGGGGATCTAGATTTAGAGATATATATATATATATATATATATGAAAGTGTCTGATGGCCTTACATTACCCAAGTCAAGTGACTCTAAACCACAGAGTGCGTTTGCAATTAGGTTGAAACGCTCACTTTACGGATTGAAACAATCCGGGCGGATGTGGTATACCCGTCTAAGTGACTACTTGATTGGGAAGGGATATAAGAACGATGAATTATGCCCCTGCATATTCATAAAAAAAACAAGTTGCGGATTTGCAATTGTAGCAGTATATGTTGATGATATGAACATAATAGGTACTCTTGATGTAATAAGAGAAACTGCGAGTTACTTGAAATCCGAATTTGAGATGAAGGATCTCGGGAAAACTCGATTCTGTCTAGGCCTTGAACTAGAACACCGAGTTTGTGGAATACTAATCCACCAATCTGCATATGTCCAAAAGTCAGGCAATTTAACATGGACAAAGCGCATCCTGCTAGCACTCCCATGATCGGTCGAAGTTTCGATGCAAGGAAATATCCATTTCGTCCAAAGGAAGATGATGAAGAGGTGTTGGGAGCTGAAATTCCCTATCTAAGTGCAATAGGCGCATTATTGTACTTAGCCCAATGTACTCGACCAGACATTGCATTCTCAGTAAACTTGTTAGCTAGATTTAGATCAGTGCCAACGCAGCGTCACTGGAATGGTATCAAGAACATTTTCGATACCTAAAAGGAACCATTGACTTGGGACTGTTCTTTCCCTACAGAGAGATAAGAGGGACCGTAGATGGAACTGCAATCCCTAAAGGAAATGTTGATGGCGAAAGCGCCACTCACTACACCAAAACGCCAAATGACGTTTTGGTTGGTTTTGCTGATGCTGGGTACCTCTCTGACCCACATAAAGATCGTTCCCAAAACTGGTTATGTATTTACCATTGGGAACACGGCGATATCTTGGAGATCAACCAAGCAAACCCTTGTGGCTACCTCCTTGAACCACTCAGAGATCATTGCTCTACATGAGGCGGTTCATGAGTGTGTATGGTTAAGAGCTATCATTACACATCTAGTGGTTTGAGTTCTACCACTGAAAAGTCTACTTGCATTTATGAAAATAATGCAGCTTGCATCGAACAGATGAAGCTAGGATATATCAAGGGTGATAATACAAAACACATATCGCCAAAGTTTTCCTACAATCAGCAACAACAAGGTCTCCTCAAGATTCAATTGACTGCCTAAGTACACATTTGAGAAACATGTGAAAAGCATAGGAATGCGAAGACTTTCCAAGCTCCCTTGATTAATGTAAGTATCAGGGGGAGGTGTAGACGTCGGGGGGAGTCTAACACACATATGTCATACTCAAATGTAAAAGGTTCGTTGTGCTCTTTTCCTTCAACCAAGGTGTATTTTTTTGTCCCACAGGGTTTTTATTGTTACTTGGCAAGGTTTTTAGTGAGGCAACAACTCATGCACCATTTCATCTTTGACTTGGCATAAGGGGGAGTGTTAAAGGAAAAACACAGTATGTGCCTTCGTCAAAGTGATTGACGGAGAGGGAATCAAGTAATTAGCAATCACCATCAATCAGCATGGATCAAGGACCAATCAATAGTTAATGTCACCATTTTAATTGATATTTCCTTTGTAGTTCACTCCCTATATAAAGGGACTATGAAATGAAATGAGTAGACTAATTCCAATTGTCATTTTACTTTAACAAATACGGCTATTCGTCTCCCACAACTGTTTTTTTTTTCCCTCAGTCTCTCATCTTCTTCTCTATCTATCTCTCAATTATCTTCTTCTCAGCATGACCTCTTCCTCTATGTTCCTTTTATCGAGATCAATATAACACAATCCCAACTTGAATCAATCAACATGACCTTCACATGCTTGCTGTAATTTTAATTTTCATATTCCATACATATAAATATTTTAGTTTGTTCAATGGCTTGTCAATCTTATACACCATACAAACCCCTCCAACTGGAAACATGGAAGATCAAATTCTCATATATATGAATGTTTGAAATATTAATGACCAGTCCGGCTTTGAAAGAAAAAGAAAACCAGAAACCTAAATGATCAAAGACCGTTTCTCCTTCAGTGATATGATCATCCAATCATTTAATGTGACTAGCAAATATTAATTAAGCAATCAGTTGCAAGCTAACTATCAATCTTAAAATAAAGGGAGTGAAGAAGAAGAAGAGAAAAACAAGGAAGAAGCGACAAAGAGCAAGTTTTTTTTCTTCCTTTTTTAACGAAGAATAGTTTTGTATTTTTTTTTTATTTCTTTGACGATGTGTTGGTTTGTTTAATTTTTTTTTTTGGGTGATAGTTAAAAAGGCGAAAAAACCCCTCACATGCTAACCAAATTAACGGAAAATTGGATGGAAAGTCCAAAAAATAACGATAGAGTGTAAATCGGCAACAATTAGAAAAGTGAGAGTGTACATAATCAAAATTGAAATGTCAAGGAATACATCAGCAGCCATGGAAAAAGTCAGAGGATAATTTGACTATTTTGCCTTGTTTTATTTACAATCCAGGATTGTATCCTTAAGCCCATATTCATCAATAGTCATTGTCTTAAAAATTCTTGATTCGTTCTATCTACGAAGCTCATGCATAATAGCATAAAGCTGATTTCAGTCTTACTATGCATCTTTATCTTGAGGCCAAATTACGATCAGTGTCACTCTTAAATCCTCATATGTATAAATACCGACTAGTCATCGATCGTCACCATCAACCTACAAGACCGAGTATCGAGCATCACCATAGGTACGTTTTTCTGCAAAACATGGTGATATAATGCGACACAACACGAACACAATTAGAACATGAAGTTGGTTTATCTATTTTAACACAACATATATTAATTATCGGAGGTGTTCATATGGCCTTTGCATCGCGAGTGTGTGTTCTTAATTAGAGCTCTTGACGCGGAGGTGTTGGCCGTGTTGGCCCTCATTGAAGCTATTAAGGGTGGCCAAGTTGAAAGACTGGAAATACTTGTGGGTCGAAACAGACTCGACTGCTGTTTTGAGGTATTTTGCTTCCCCAAAGTTGGTTTGTTAGCGGCTTCGTGTACAATACAATAATGGTCTAATTGTTTGGCTCTGGCAAGACATTTTCATCTGCATGTTCTGCAGGTTTCTCACATCTACAGGGAAGGGAATACTCCCGCTGACACTTTAGATAACTAAGGTGCCTCTCATGAGGGTGGGAACATGTGGACATCTCTACCATCATTCTTAATTAGTTGCGGACTTTGGACGTGATTATTCATCAAGGTCAGCTTATAGATTCTCGTAATGTTACCAGATTGCTCCATTTCTTCTCTTTGTACTAGCTTTGTTTCTTTAGTCATATGTTTGTTTCCCTTTGCAATTGCCAGGATTTTTCTAGAAGGTTCCTAATTTGTTTTCATTCTTCCATGTACTTTTGTTTGGGCTGGCATAGACTTCGTCCTCCATCCCATTTGTACGGTTTTTGAGTTATCAATAAATTCCCGATGAGTTAGCCCTCCTCTTGTTTCTTTAAAAACAAAAAAAAACAATATATATATATATATATATATGTATAAATGACCGATCCTAAATTATGGTACGTTGAAACTAAGTACTTCTACAAAGGCTCCTAGAGGAGCTCCCACTAGCATAGACAAGACAAATCCAATCGAGTTAAAAATGACCGAGATTTATTTATTTTTTTTTTAAAAAAAAACCTTTAGGCCACCCCACCCTTACATATATCGGTGAGAATTGAATTCATGACTTTTACAATGTTAGAATTCTAACTTACCAACAAGTTACAACTCACCTACATAACCAAAATTTGTCACCTAACTAACAACTAAGAAAAAAAATATAACTAACTAACTGTTCAAGTAAATCCAGAATATGTGTCTGACCCAAACTCTAGGTTACTTAACCTAGTTGTAATAGGGTTTAGAATTAGAGATATTCTCGGAGATATTCATAGATATCCGATTAATTGTACGATTATCTTTCCTTGTACAACTCTGATTCTATGTCTTGTAATCCTCTATATAAAGAGACTCCTATTATCAATGAAAGTACAATTCAATTCTCTCCCAATTCAGTTTTCATTAATCACGTTATCAGCACGAGGCCCTAAACCTGAAACAAATAGCCAAACCCTAAATTCGAATACAAAACCTTGAATCCTTTTCTACCTCCATCTCACATCTTGAAGCCCTCCATCCCAGGATTCCAGAACCAAAGGCGCCACCCCAAGAACCGGCCGAAAACCTATCAAACCGGCCATCGGAAGCTCCAAACCATCATTAGCAAATATTCCACCAGTTCACCACCTTTTAAACCTCCAATTGCTACCAAATTTTTCCACAGGCAGCGTCTCGATCCCAGAATCCGGGAACCAGAAAAATTTTCCCCATAACCGACATAAGAATTTCCGAACCGGCCCCGAATTTACCAAATTACTGAACCGGTATAATAAATTCCATAAAGGAAGAAATAAAAAAGGAGAAGCACCCCAGCCCAGAAAGGGGAAGGAGAAGCACAGAAGGAAGAAGTCAAAGCCCAACCTGAAGGTCAATGACCCAGAAGAAGTCAAACTCCACTAACACAGGCCCACGGCCACGTCAGCAGATTTCTGCCACTACAGCAGCCACGTCAGCATATCTGCCACTACAGCAGCCACGTCAACATATCTGCCACGCCAGCAACTCTGTCAACTCCGCCGGTCAACTGCCAACGACGACTTTTCCGGCAACTTTCCTGTCACTTTTCCGGCGACTTTTCAACCAAATTTTTCAGCGACCTATTTCAAGATATTTTTTACTAATAGTTCCCGTTTTTGAGTTTTTATTCATTTTCTCTTCTTTTTCTCGGGGACTTGCAAACTCCCTTCTTCTATCCCCCTTTCTTAATCATAGGGGACACCTAATTAAACCGAACTGTGGGGGTTCGTGCTCACTCCAAGCTTGGAGCTTGATGAGATCTCCAAACTTAGAGTTTGTAGAGAATTCATGATCGACCACTTACGTCATTGTTTCGATCTAATCCAATACCTCTTGGAATTGAATTTGTTGGAAGCTATTACGCTCAGAAATTACTAATTTCTTGGTAGGCTTTCATGCTCCGAAACTAACCCTAATTTCTTGTTCTCTTTCAGGATGAGTAACCTGAACAAATTGGACTTTGCTCCATTAGGAACAACTGGCTCTGGATATCACAAGTAGGTTCATGATGTCCACTAGCATCTCAAGGCCGATGGAATACTAGATTCGATTCTCGAGCCTAGCCAGGACGTTCTAACTGTTGAGCAAGCTCAAGCTTTGGAAGCAAATAGAGCAGCCTTAGAGGCAAATAAGGAAAAAGTCATAATCCTAATGACTCGTCATATGGATGATTCGCTCCAGTACGAGTGTATGAAAGAAGAAGACCCCAGAAGGATGTGGCTCGAAGAAATATTTGGCAACATCTTTGACTACCTGCTTCCTAACCTAGAAGTAAGATGGCATAGCCTCCGCTTCTGTGATTTCAAGTCAGTTCTTAACTACAACTCGGAAGCACTTTGCATTAAATCCTTAATGGAATTCTGTGGTAAAGAGATCACAGGTGCGATGTTGATTGAGAAGACTCTCTCTACCTTCCCCGTCTCTGCATTGATGGTTGCTAAGAACTATTGAATAGATGTTACTGTAGGACGGATCACAAGGTTTCATGAGCTCATTGGAGCTATGAATGTCGTTGAAAAGCATGACAACATCCTTGTGAAGAACTATAATTCGAGATCCGTGGAAACATAGCATATTCCAGAATCCAGTTATAGTCGCGCCCCTAAGAGAGGGCTCCAAGAGCGAAAGCCTAATCTTTGGGATACTTTTGGACGTTCTGGTCCATATAATCGCTCTACTTGGGAAGGTAGCCGCCAAAATAGGCGAACACAGAACCAAAGAAGACAACGTGGAAAGAGAGAAGGAGGCAACGCCTCTGGCCATGTTGGTGGCCCACCAATACTAAGAGCCATCTAAATGACGCTTTCAAATTGCCTCAATCAATGGAGTCTGAGCAAAGAGATGTATGTTCTCGATGTGGAGTATCCGGTCATTGGGCACACATTTGTAGAGCTCGTGAAGAAATTGTCACCGCCTACAAAGCATATTGTGAAGCAAGAGAAGCTCACTATGTGGAACAAGAAGATCAAGAAGATGATCTAGAGTGAAGGGTTGAAGACTATAAATCTGGCTGGGATCAATAGATCGCCAATTCTGTTTAAGTCTTTTTTTTCCAAGAGATGTAATAGGCAATTGCCATATACTTTGTAGTAAATGCCATTGGTTTAGTTTTTCTTCACATAGGCTCATCCAAAATGAGTATGATGTCTAGGAAGGTTTTGAGATAAGTGGTACTTAAGCGAGCTTTGCTCCACCGACATCTCTCTACTCACCTGGTCATATTTATTTTGGAGTTACCGAAAGAAGTCAAACGACTACCATTGTTTTTCATTAACTAGCATTTGGATTAGATTCTCCTAATGGTTAAGAGACAATGATGTACTCTGTTGGCTTATGAATAAAATTTTGAGTTCTTTTCCTTATGACTCCATTTTGGTTCCGAGCATATTACTTTGTGACTACGATGACTGGGCCATCAGTATTAAGTCAAGGACATGGAATAGCCCAAGTTCCCCTTGCCAAATGGCACCTTGATTACTGTCACAGAAATTCTCTACGCTTATAGGGAAAATCGCACCTATAAATAGCCAACGGATTCCATGCAAAAACGCATGTAGAGAACGAAAAATGAGTTCCTTTGCAATACCTCTAATGATTGCAAACAAAGGCGCATCTTAGAGAAGTTTATGTGTCTCTCTAGTGGACTCTATTTCACAATTCGAGCTATTAAATCCAATCAAGTCATGAGAGAAGATCTCTTGGATTTAGACATATATTGGCTTTGTCATAACAGGATAGGTCATCCTGGTCCTGATATGATGATCTGTCTACTAAAGACTTCGCACAGACACCCATTCTTGTAACGCCCCAAGCTGCACCTCACCAACTTAAGCACGTCACAGTGCCGCGAGCCTCTAAAACATAAACCGAATGCTCGATTTACATTCTAGAGAACCGCTAGGCATTTTGTTTGAAAGCTTTTCGTAGAAACACAGCGGAAGCTACTGACAATTTTAAGGTGAAAACCTGAATCGCTAACAACTACTTAGTTTGTCTAGAACTTGGATAAGGCTCACACGGGGTATGAATTCCAATGGAAGAGAGTCCAACTGAGTTTATCACGAAGCTAGATAACAACAAGCTCCGAAACACGAAGTTTGAGAAATAAGATTTAGCACAAACTCCAGACAAGGGTTTACCGAGCTTGTTCTGCACACCCAGCTCCATCCACTATTGTCCCGTCACCAGTGCACAGTACCTGTATTTATACTGTTGCAGGGGTGAGCTTTCGTCCTCGCTGCTCAACAGGAACTCTGACTCGACTAGGCTTGAAACCAATAAATAGATTTTGGAGCTCCAGTATGAAAATAAGCTTAAACCAAGTATTTAAAAGAACGACAAACTTTAATGTTTTTCAACTTGAAAACTGATGCATCATGCTTAAATAAATACGGCGCCAAAACTAAGTATTACCTGATGACCGGTTCCATAGACCCACTACACGACCTTACCTCAAATTAATTTATCACTAGGTAAGCATAGCGAGAGCGTCCACTACATAGCTACACACACGTACCGGGCCCGTTATTACGATCGGAATGCCCGGACGACCGACGTAACTAACCCTCCGGAGGTTAAGGGAATCGAACCCAAGGAAGTCAGAGCCACCCTTTGCTCTCAAGCCATCACACATTTTCTCACGGATTGGTTAGTATGCATTGCATGTTACATAACCAACCCCTAACACTTATCATGCATCACATTAATAAAATATAAAAGAAAATCACCAATCGAGGAGAGTCCTGAATCCCTACCTAGATTCCGATGCTTTCTCTACGTACTTCGAGAGTCGCAAACCTTCGGTTCCTCAGGTAACTGGAGTCCTGAGTCCCAACATTTTCAACAGTTAATAACTTTTGAACAGTTAAACGAATCTCGACGATTAATATATCGTCCAAACCAACTTTTCTTGGTTTGACCAGGAGTTGACCACTTTGACCATTTGACCATGTTTGACTAACACTGACCCGTTTGGCCACGTTTGACCAATCTCGACAAGTTTGATAATTAACCCAAATTACCGACCATTTAAATGGCAATGTCGACCAAATACACACGTTTATACATTGAGTGTACCCAAATTACTAAGGCCACCCGATATATTACTTTTCATCTCTTTACTTATTACCCTTTCCGATAATACTCAAGCAACCGAACGTTACATCAAATTCTCAATTTTGCCAACGAATCAGTTCACTTTACTTAACGATTGTGTCGCATAGTAATTCGACGGAATTACTATGGATACCCAATATTTTCCAACATATTTCTGACTCGATATGGGTGTACCTAATTCACTCTGGACACCCATATATTACTTTAAACCACTTCCACCATATAATTTCAATTCAACACTAGTATTAGTCCTAAACAAAAGTCATCAAGACAACATACGACTATCAGCCATAGCAACACTGACAGAATATCAAACTTTATAATCATAACCCATTCAAAACAAACACTATGTGCAGGTAATCAAGCTCGTACCCAGGATAGTCCAATTTCAACCAAACACCACAATTCAACAAATCTATCAAGAGTACCCAGAAGTACAGAACCTCAATTTTACCTTCTGGGGCAGAATTTGCAGTTGAAACCTCGATGACGAAGAACACAATTTCCGGTGATAGCCTAGTCGACGCCGAGTCGATCAACTCCGTCCTACCTAATTCGAAGCTCAACCGGTAATGGAGTTCGACGTCTGCAACCCAGCAAATTCGGGGCTTTCTGCTCCAATTGGTGTCAGCTTGCTCCTATGAATACACCCAAACCGAAACTAAGCCGAGGAGAGGCCGGGGAACTGCCGGCGTTGAGGTACCGCGACGAAGGCAGAAGTAACCCAGAAATGAAGATGAGTTAAAGTTGATCGAATTGGAGAACTAATTAGACTAACATGTAGAGCCCGGCGAGAAGATGAAGTTTCATACCGAATACACCCTGAATGATGGCCGGAAATTTGCAAAAACTCACCGGAGCAGTCACTGCACTCACCGCCACGTCTCCCTCCTCGTTCCGTGCATGGGCGATCAGAAGCTACTGGGATGGAGGCGATGCAGAGACGAAGGGAATGGTGGGTGTACGCCGTCGTGGGATGGCCGGACGGTGGCGCTGTGGCCGGGTTTCCTCCTCGGGTCGGTGGCGTCCAGGTCAGAGAGCACCGAGTTCTCTCTCCCTCTTTCTCAATCCTTCTGGTTCTCCCAACAGAGCAACATATGGATATATAGATTGATCCAGTTAAGGATGGACGGCTAGGATGAAGCGGTGGGTGGATCAATGGCTGGGATTTCTCCTCCTATTTTCTATTTCTTGTTTTAAGTTCTAAAATTTCACAACTTCGGAAATTCGCTATAAATAGTCCGGGTAACCGGAAAATTCCCCGAAAATTTTCACGAACTCGTCATGACGTATACTTCCTTATCCAACTCCGAAATTGAGGATTTCACTTTACAAAAATTTCTGAAAATACTCCTGAGCACTTTGACTTTTATCGAAATCGATAAGTAAATTATCGAACTATTTCACTTAAGCTCGAGCACATTGACAATTACCGAGATCGTAAATAAATAACTTGTCAAACGATCTCAATGTAAACTCGATAAATTTCTCGGGGCTCACAATTCTTTCAAGCGAAATGAAGAACGAATCAAAGGTTGATTCCTGGACTAAGTATGATGACCGCCGCTGCCTAAGGCACTGCTGCCGTCCATCACCAGCCTAGAGCTGGCATAGTCCCTATCCTTGATATCATGGATGGCGTCCTTCATGGTGATGGCACCCCAGGTGATGTTGCAATCACCAACTTTTCTTCAAATAGTGTTTCAGATGCTTAGGCCCAACCAAAATCCTCATTGGTTGATTCTAAGGCCTCTCGCTCGTTTTACAAAGCCTGTTCCTTAGGAAAATTAGGACTGAGACCGTCCTATGCAAAGGATATGAAAATACTCATTCTGTTCTTACATGGGGATTCTATGGACTGATTCTACCAACTTGCGGAGGTTTAAATATCTCATGATGTTGGTTGACACGCAAACATGCTGGTCACGTGTTGTGCCATTGTCCACTTGTAATGCTGCTTATGCTACACTCTTAGAAAATATCATATGACAACGGGCTCACTCCCCGAATCATCCTATTCAGTCAATTGGATTTGACTATGCTAGAGAGTTTACATCGAAGACTTTCAATGGTTATTGCAATGGGACTGATGTTGGACATCATATTCTCATGTACACACCCAAATGGTCCTACAGAAACGACTACGATGGTAGTCAGGACATTGGTAATGGGCACCAATCTCCTTATATCCGCTTGGGGTGATGCAATATCGCATGCAGCTATGCTAATTTGTCTACGACCCACCGCCACTCAATTTACCTCTGCGTTACAGCTAGTGACTGGGTACAAGTATCGTACTTACGCATATTTGAGTGTGCCATTTATGTGCCAATTGCGCCACCACAGAGCTCTATGATGGGTCCTTACAGACGAATGGGCAACTACGTTGGATTTGAGATTCCAACAATCATCCGCCACTTAATGCCCTTGCTAGGCGATCTCCTTACCGCTAGATTTGTGGATGTCACTTTGATGAGACAGTCTTCATGTCATTAGGGGGAGAAAAGAACACAAATTTTTAGCAGGAACGACAAGAATTGTCGTGGTCTGTCCCCACTATGTCTCATCCTGATCCCTGTTAAAGTGATGAGATCACACATCTGCTACAAATATGCCTGCAAGGAAGGACGTCCCTACAAGAGGACGCAGTGCCACCCTACACGGAGGTAGGCATGGCGCCAACGCCAAAGAGAGTGGCACTCTGGCGTTATAGGCCATGGCCCCAGCTAGGATGCATGGGAGGCCCGTGGGTTCGAATGATATTTTGGAACATTCCAATCCTTTGATCATCAAGACTCAAAATCTGTCTCATGAGAATCTTCCGGATTATGGTTATCATTGGGGGATGCCTCGACATCAGAACCTATTCCTGAGAATATAGAGCTCTGTGAAAATTATACTAGTGTACATGAGACGTCGGATAGAAACTCCATCATAATTGATGATGTAGTTGTGCATTTCGTTGCGCATGAGTTTGTTGAGTCCAATGATATCGAACCATGCTCCGTTGATGAATGAATGCCAACGTAGAGAAATTTGGCCTAAATGGAAATATGTGATCCAGGTTAAGTTGGATTCTTTAACGAAGAGGAAGGTTTTTAAGTCAGTGATGTCAACACCTCCTGACAAAAAACCTGTTGACTAATAGGTCTTCGTCAGAAAGCGTAATGACAAAAAGAGATGGCAATCTCGCCTTATGGTGCAAGGCTTCTCATAAAAATGCCCTGTAATCGACTACGATGAGACATATTCTCTCGTAATGGATGTCATTGCACTCCACTACCCTGTCAGGTTGGTAGTTTTCGAATAACTGATCATGCAGCTTACAAATGCGGTCACTACTTATCTATAGGGATCTAGATACGGATGAGTACATGAAGGTTCATGGTGAACTTCATTTAGCTAAGTCAAGTGGCTCTAGACCACAGAGCGTGTTTGCAATAAGGTTGAAATGCTCACTAAAGTGACTACTTGTTTGAGAAAGGATATGCCTGCGCGTTTCCATAACAAGTTCCGGATTCCATCGCGGTTCATGTTGGACATGATCTTCATTAGAAGCCCTTAAAGAGTTAAGGGAAACCGCTGAGCACTTGAAATCCGAGTTTGAGATGAAGGATTTTGGGAGAACACGATTATGCCTCGGTTTGGAACTTGAGCACCGTGTTGATAGATGCTTAGGCATTTTGACAAGGTCAAACCTTCAAGCACCCCCATAATCGTCCATAGTCTTGATCCTAAAAAGGATCCTCTTTGTCCGAAGGATGACGAAGATGTGCTAGAGGCAGAAGTTCCTTACTTAAGTACAATAGGCGCATTATTGTACTTACTCCAATGCACAAGACCAGACATCTCATATGCTGTGAACTTGTTAGCTAGGTATAGCTATACGTCAACGTGATGCCATTGGATTGGTGAAAAAAGATATCTTTTAGTATTTTAGATGTATGATTGATATGGGTTTGTTCTATCCCCACAGAGAGATGATGGATTCAAACTCATCACGCACCAGGAACGCCGCCAACACTGTCCTGTGTCCACTATCCCTATCCCAAAATGATAAGCATTTTGGAAGGTTTTGCTGATGTTGGGTATCTCTCTGACCCATACAAAAGTTTTCCCAAACTGGTTAAGTGTTTACCATGGGTAAAGAATATGATATCTTAGAGGTCTACAGCACAGACTCTAGTCGCTATACCTTCGAACAATGCAGAGATCATTTCTCTTCACGAAGTGGTTCGTGAATGTATATGGATTGGATCCATAATTACGCATGTTCGAAAAATTGTGGTTTGAAGTCTACTACAGATGAGCCTACGAGCATTTAGGGTAATGCTACTTGTTTTGAACAAATGAAGCAAGGCTACATCAAAAGTGACAACACAAAGCATAATCAGCAACAACAGACTCTCCTCAAGATCAAAGTGAACTAGGTTCAATCTGAGGACAGTGTGGCAAGCTTGCTCACTAAGTCATTGCCTAAATTCCACTTTCGAGAAACATGTTGGTAGCATCGTTTGCGGAAGTTATCCGAACTCCCATGACCGTAGTCATCAGGGGGAGATGTCTACATGTATGGTCTCAAAATGTGAAGGGTGTGTTGTGCTCTTTTTTCCCTTCGACCGAGGTTATTTTTGTCCCACAGGGTTTTTGTTACTCGGCAAGGTTTTTAATGAGGCAACGAGAGGAGCACCACGTTTGGGCGACACAAGGGGGAGTGTTCAAGTAAATCCAGAATATGTGTTTAGCCCAAACTCTAGGTTACTTGACCTAGTTATAATAGGGTTTAGAATTAGAGATATTCTCGGAGATATTCATAGATATCCGATTAATTGTACGATTATATTTCCTTGTACAACTCTGATTCTATGTCTTTTATATAAAGAGGCCCCTATTATCAATGAAAGTACGACTCAATTCTCTCCCAATTCAGTTTTCCTTAAACACTAACATAATAAAATGCCTAGACCGAGCTAAAGCCCACTACCTGTCTCACAAAGGGAATTATTGAAACAAAACCAAAATAGGGTGAAAATAGTCCACAAAGTCCAATGGGAAAGATAAGCTCCAAGTCCAACTGGTCTGGCCCAATCCAATCCCAACCTCAACTCCCCTGAGCCAAAGCCGTCACACACAACGTCGTCATGACGCCTCCAGTAGCCACCACACCTCGACACGGCCACCTAGAAGCAGCCACAGAACTTGTGCAACAGTTCCAAACCTAAAGCGAATCTAGGAAACCTGTGCACTGAGCCTTTGACTACTTCCAAGAAACTGTCATCGTTGCCATTGTCACTGCTTTGAGAGAATTGGAACAAAACCAATCCCAGCGATGCCGCTAGACGCCGTCCCTTGCACCGACGCCACAAAGACCTTACCTCTGAGGAGCTTCGAGTCAGAACCTGATCTTGACAATTCCCTGCTGCCTCAAACCCCCTCATCTCACAAGACAGGAGCAAGCCCTACTCCTGTCTAGTAGCAAACAATGACAACTAGGCAAAAGTCATCGCCACCGTCGCTCTCCAAGGGACGAGATCTCTGATCTCAATTGTTTGCTCTCTGATGCTCTGGCTGCGCTCTCGAGGCTAGGGTTGAGAAACTTCACATGTAAAAAATATTAATAATTTCCTTCCCTATTAATTGGTTAGGGTAGCATTTACAATATAAGGGATCCAATGGGACTCAGAGAGAAGGTCCTTCTGGCGCTAAGAAGAAGTAAATCTCGATCTCATTAATCATAAGTAGTTGGTGTAGTTTCTCAAAACACAAGCATATCAACAAATTTTTTATTTTTTTATTTTTTTTGGTAACATGGGGCCTAAAAAGATCCAAAAACAACAACACTAACTTAAAGCTTTACAAACTTTCCTAAATTTAGGAACTTCACTCAAATATAAACATATAATTATATACATGAATAGTATACACACATAGAGATGACCCTTTTAGTGAGGGATCCTCTTTTTTTGGTATTTTAAGGAATCGATTATCAGATCAACTTTTTGATCACATATCAACATCTCTCCCGTTCAGTTTTTAGGTCTATATGTGTGGACCACTTCAGTAAATTTTCAGCCGAATTGATAATTGTTAAGACTTTCATCATAGTAATCATCTTTAATTATAAACAAAAATGGTTTAGGTTGGACAAATTTGATTCTCCCATTGATTTAATCTAGTTCGATACTTTAACGGCTGAAAATTCGCAAAAGTGATCTACTCATATAGACCTAAAAATTGAACGGTGGAGTTGTTGTTATGTGATTGAAAATTTGTTCTAATAATTGATCCCTTAAAATGGCCAGAAAGAGATATCCCTTAGTGGAAGTGTCCTACATATACAGTGCCTTTCTAGTGAGGATCTTTGGCCAATTTAAGTGATCTATTGTAGGACCCACTTTACATATCAGCATCTCTACTGTTCAATTTTTAGGTCTCTTGGGGTATATCACTTCTGTAAATTTTCAGCCAAGTTATAATTATTATGATGCCAACCTAGATAGAATTATTTGACGAACCAAAGTTGTCAAACTTGAACCATTCATGTTCATAATTGTAAATCACGATTATGAATACATTAAAGGTTATCAATTTGGTTTGAAAATTTGCACAAGTGATTTACTCATTGAGACCTAAAACCTGAAAGGTCGAGATGCTGATGTCTGATCGAAAAGTGAGTCACACAAGTAATCCCTTAAAATAGGATTCCTTAATGAAAAGGCCACACACACACACACGTAAAATCATTAAAATATCTATCTGTCTATCTATCTATCTATCTATCTATCTATCTATCTATCTATATTATAAAGCCAAGCACTAAGGCTTAACCAAAATATGGATTGCACAAAATACCATTTAGTTTTATAAAATCAGAAAAACATAAAGACAAAAATAATTTTTAAAGAAGTCTATGCAATTGAAGTGCCTTCGGCCAATCCCACGTGCATCGCATAGGTATAAGGCTAGTGTACATGAAAAGATACTATATTCTCCTCTCAATAGTCAAAGAGTTGATTTGCTCTTGGTGTACAACATATTTATTCAAACTTTGAATCCGGTTTGGATATTCTTAATTATTTCCACCGACTAGTCATCGATACAGTTGATAATGAATTTTCATAAGGGAAATTAGCATTGAAGCACACATGGAATAACAAATGTAAGTAATAATAGCTAAGTTTTGTGCCAATAATGATATAATGGCATCTTGGCCTTCACCAAATCCACCATACTTGCAGAGTCTTTCTATCCACACGACTTTAAATTATGTGGGAAAAGATCAACTACAAGAAAAATTGGTATATGCAAGGAATTTTCTCCTTGCAAAAAAGCTAAAATTCCTTGCAAAACACCAAATAAAAGGAATAAATTCATTCAAAGCAAATGCAAAGACATAAAATTCCTACAACTTACTACATTAATCTAATTGAGAAAACCCTAGGAGAGTTTTTTCTCAGCCCTAGTTGTCTACGGCCTCCTAGCCTCCTTGACAGCCTCTATCGCTAGTTCTCTCCTCGACTACTCTCTCTCTTTGCCTATGGCCTCCATTGATGTTGTTACAGCAAGTTTCGCTGCCTCTCTTGCTCTTCCTGAAGGGGGTAGAGCCCCTGATTTGGGGAAGATTGGCAGAGGTCCTGTGCGGAGGTCTTACCAATCTTTTCTCATTAGTAAGCCGTTGACCAAAAAGCCAATTGATTCAAAGGCCTTCATGTCTCACTTCAATCAAACTTGGAAGGTGGAGAAGGAATTTAGGGTTCAGGAATGGGCTGGTGATCTGTTCTTGATCTCTTTTGCTTTTGTAAGTGATCGTAACAAAATTCTCCCCCCGGGGGGGGTATGGTGCTATGATCGAGCCCCTGTCTGTTTTGAAGAATATGATGGTGTTAAGCCACTACATGAAATTCAGTTCAAGCATCTCCGGATCTGGACTAGGATTTCCGGCATCCTACCTTTATATGAAGAACCTTAGAATCTTACGATTGGGTGGTTTTTTGGACTATGACAAGAAGGAGTTCAGGAAAGGGTCGATTAGGGTTTTGTTCACTCACGACATCTGTAAACCGATCCTGCTTGAATGAGAGTTTTCCTGGATACTGGGGTTGAACCTGTTCTACAATTCCAGTTCGAGCATCTACAAGGGAGATGTTCTCAATGTGGACTCATCACACATGCGGGGCTTGCTTGTGTGGAGCCAATTGCTGCAAACCCTACATCTAGGGTTTTGCACTTTCCTGGCCCTTCGGCCTCTGGGGGCTCTTTTGCTTTCTCCGCAAAGGATAAGCAAGATCTCTTCACTACCTCCTCGTCCATCCCAAAGAAGAAAAAGCTGGTCTTCCACATAGTGGAGTGTCCGAGTTCTGGTCCTCCTTCTCCTACAGATCCGGTTCCTGCAGTAGCCAATCCTGTGATTGCTAATAGTACTTTGGAGCACAGTTTGGAGAGTAATGGAGCTCTCGGTGAGGAGACTATTGTTGATGTTGCTTGTGATCTACCTACAAGTATGCAGTAGAAGCAGGAAGCTTTGGCTTCCAAGAAACGGGAGCGGAATGGGGATTGCAATCCCTCTCCCAAGAAATTCAAGACAATCTTGAGTGGCAAGATTCCTATACTGCAGGCAGAAGCACTCGGCCTCATTGACGAGGATAGAGATGTTACTTTGGTAACTCTGAAAAAGAAGTCTGGCAGGCCTCTTGGAAGCAAGAATAAAATTTAGTGTGCCAACAAGAAGTCTAATGGTGCTCCTCTGAAGATCACTTATCCTACTATCACTGGATCAGTTCCCAGCCCTAGGGACAAGGGCAAAGGAAAGCTTTAGGTTTTCCAGGTTTTCTTTCCTAATACTAGAAGTTGAGTCTTCCACTACTTTCATCTTAGTTTCTCTAGTTGTACACCAATTGAGGTCTTTAAGCAGCTCGGTTACTACTTCATGGGAAGTTGGTAGGGGGATTTTGTGTCTTATTGTTAGGCTCAATAAGTGAGCGAATGTGTTAGCAGTGAGGATCACTTGTCCTTTTCTTGGTAGCTTATACCATTTATGATTTTGGTGTAGGATAGCATTTGATGTACGTGTATTCTGGTCATGGATAAATGAATTTCCTAAAAAAAAAAAAGACATAAAATTTCTTGCATCTGAGTTCGCAAATGCACGGAATTTTTCATCTCAAATGCAAGAAATTCATCACCTGAGATCCGTGTGTTAATTTTGGTTAACTAATAACTAATATACAAGGACAATTACTGGTTTGATTGAAAAAGATAATAATAATAATAATATAGGATGAAGCTAGCAAGGCAATAAACACTTCTCAATTCATACGAGTTCTTTCGCCACATCGATCATATCAGGCCGTGCTTCACTACTGTCACTGGTGCATAACAATGCCAGTGCAAGGAAATCATGCAAGTATTGTTGTGTGTGTTTATCTCCCTTGGCCTCTCTAAGGACTTCAGGATCCACTATTGTCTCAATCTGGCCATCACAAGCATGAGATTTCACATATGGAATAATTGACTGATACTTTCCTCCCTCTTCATATCTAATCAAAGCTTCTTGTCCTGTCAAGAACACAAGTAAAAGAACACCAAAGCTGTAAACATCACCTTTTTCCGAAATGTAACCAGACCGCATGTAGGTAGGATCAACATAACCAAATGCCCTTTCGGGTTATCTTCAGCATACGATTGCTTAGGAGGTATGGTTATGGATAGTGAGAAGTTGCAGAGTTTGGGGACATAGTCCTCATCCAAAAAAATGCAGTTGTCAGGTCCCTCTGAATGATAGGGCCTCGGAAAAGCGGTATGAAGATATGTAAGCGCATTTGCAAGCTTCTTTGCAATACGCAACCTAAATTTCCAGGGCAAGGACTCATTGGCCCCGAAACCTCCTTGATAAGTGACAAATCCTTTTGTTGCATATTCATGCGTGCACTAGAGCTGGTATAGGGAACTCTAAACAGCACCCCAAGAGCTTCAAGACATTCTTATGGTTGCTCATTTGCATTGAAACGATAATACCACGAATAGCCAGGGACCTAATTTCATCCCTGGTCCCCATGAACTTCTTAACAATGATATATCAATCGTGTAGAAAACCCTTGAACACTTTCTAACCATGGTAAACATGTATAAAATGATGAAATTGACTAGCCTCAGTAGGCGTACAATTTTGTATGTTACAGGAAGGATCAAAATTGTTGGTGGCCCTGATGAGCTCAGAAGCAGAGTAATTGCGAATAGGATTAGATTTTCCATCACAAGAAGCAATGAGATCCTCTAATAAGATGCTTCCGTTGTTGAAGAATGCTCTACCCCTTTCTGTTGGAGAGGAAAGATCTCACATTGGAAAAGTGACAAATAAAATATAACTCATAAGTGGGTGGATCACACCCAATTGTACCAAGGCCTTTTTGTGATTATAACCCAACACCTATCGGGTGGTTAAGTTTGGACAGTATCGGTACAATGGTGGACCACGGGCCACGCTTGTCGCTGTTTAACTTGGTATCAGAGCAAAGATCCGAAAAGGACTGTGTCTCTTTGTTTTTTTTTTTTTCTCTTAATTAGAGGAAAATATTTTAAAACCCTATTTGTTTGGGTGTTATCTCCAACCAGACGTCAGCCTTCATCTTTCCAAGATCGGCGTGGTCATCAGTCCGCTTTTCTCCAGGTCGGCGTCATCATTCATCCATCCCAGACCGGCGTCATCCTTCATCCGTCCCAGATCGGCTTTCTCCAAGAGTGGCGGCGTCGTCAGTCCGGCTTTCTCCAGGTCGTGACTGATCCAAGCTTCCGATCAACCGGCTACTCTGCTGCTACCCAGTTTCCGGCGTAGCTGCCACTTCGTACCGGTCGCTCGCATCACAAAAGGCCTCGGATCGGCTCCATCTCCGGCCTCTTCTCTGGTCGGGTTGCCTCCATCTCCAGTCAGGTCGCCCCAATCATTCGACTTCCCCAGTCGGACAGTCTGATCGTCTCAACTGTTAGGTACATAATTACCTAGTAATTATTCCCCTAATCTTGCACTTTTGCTTAGCCTTTGTGTTTATTTATATCTATTTATTATGTTTTCCTTATCATGGTAGGAAATGATGGAGAAGCTGGGAAATGCACTAAAAAGTCAGCCTTAGGACATTTTCCTACTCCGGCTAGGAGAAACAGAGCTAGGAAAGGAAGGAGGAGCGGAAGACTAACCAAATGAACTCCGAATGAGTTGAACCTTTCCATATCCATTATAGACATCCTAAGAATCATTTTTTATGAAGAGTGTAAGAGCTAGTTCGGAGTGGAAGGCCTTCAAAAGATCGGTGCAAGTTTCTAACTAAAAGACGAAAACTACAAAATAGGAGCTGTAATGATTCCAGCAGCATTTAGGGCCACATCACGGTGAATTAAGCTCTGACATTTTACCAAGATGATCTACACTCATGGAGGAACATTTGTTATGAAGAAACCGAAGGCCAATTCTGAAGTCTCCGTGGGGATTCAATTGAAGGAAGAAAGGAGAACAAAATGCGCAAAAGGACAAAAAAATGGGTCAATAGAGGTCAATGCCGAATTTCCAACCATTTCTAGCCAAGGACATGTGTGGAGGGCATGGAACAGCTGTTGACTAGGGTTAGAGAGTTTAGGTGGGAAGAGTTTAGGTGTAGGTTGTTTTGAAATCCAAAATTTGAAGGATGACAAGTGGTCCTCCTCTTACATACCTTTGTCTCCCAATGACCCTTCTATCTTTACTTTATCTCCTCCACCAAAATATCTATGGGCTTCCTAGGTCATTTTCATGTAGAGTTAAGGATTAGATCCACATTTTGTGCTTACACATTTGTTCTTTACATCTGGTCCTTCTTTTCCTTTGATCTCCACCCTCCATTCATCACTCTTGGCCTATAAAAGCACCCTCCCCTCACTTTGGACGTTTTTCATGTCTTCCTTCATCCATTTCATCTTCTTCCTCTCTCCATTTGCTCTCCATTTTCCATAATTCTTCATCTTTTAGGTAGTTTAGTTTAGCTTTTGTGTAGAGAAAAGTGTAAAGTGTCTTGGGTTTTTACCAAAAACCAAAGATCCTTTACATCTTTGATCAATCACACCTTAGTTTCCATATATACAAGCCTTGTTCTTCATAGCTTCTAAGAGTTTTGTGGATTTGTATGGCAATTTGGGTTTGAGAAAACCGAAATTTCCATACTTTGAAACATCTTTCACTAGTTTTGCATCAAGGGGAGTTAGTTTTGTAACCAACCACTTTCTCTACTCTTCCTCTCTTTTGCTTGATGTTATTATGTTTATGGGTTTGATTTATGTAACTATGGGTTGTGAGTAGAATAAATTTGGGGCTAGGGCTAAGCTCATGTATAAAATAGTGTGACGCCATGATTTTGATGAATATGCATGTTTTGAATCCTTTAGCTACTTTACTTTAATGCTTTCTTACATGTGTTTTTGGATTTGTCACCTAGAAGCATGTTGTACGAATTAATGAAATCGAAAACTTAAGCTTGACAATCTTTTGTAACCGAGAAGCATGTGTAGCTAATAGGGTGGTGGTCTAGCTTATTCTTACAGGAAGAACTAGATTGCTTGGGTCCTTACCTTAAAATTAATGCTTGGTGCCATGAGTTTAAGAGTCGAGAGGCCTTAGGCTTTACGACATCAAAGCCCTTTTATGTTTTAGCGAATGTAAATAGGACTAAGGTTGTGTGATCTAGCTTTGCTCTAGCGACATGGTTAGGTTGCATGATTAGTTGGTATCTCGGTTTCTCTAGCGAAAACCGAGGGGGGATTTATCAAAACATGTTGTTATTTGAAAATGGGTTACATTATATGCATGAGGGAGGCTAGGTGCAAAAACCTATGCTCCTATTTATCTCATTGATCAAAGTCTCTATTTTGTTTTGTTTTTATTAGCTTAGTTTATTTTTGTGCAACTTATTTTACTTTATAAAAATTAAAATCAACAAAACCGATTCACCACTTTACCATTGTAAATATCATTATTGATAGTTTTGGCTTCCAAAGGGCCAAGAATATTAATTTGTAAAAAGATAGACCCACATGTGTTTTCTAGGTTTTATTTTTGCGGTAATCTAGTTAGGGTAGAGTTACTCAATCCCTTGGGTACGATACTCTTACTTTTCCCCTTTACTAAAACTTGGCCTCCTAATCTTGGGAGTAGGTAACATCACACAAATTTGCACATATTTTCATACTCGTGATGGAACCAACAAGTTTTTGGCGCCGTTGTCGGGGATTGAGGTAAAACTCAATCTCTATTAGGTTGCCGTGGGACTAGAGAACCCGATTCTTTTAGTTTATCTTTACTTTGTTTTTATTTGGTAGTTTTTTGTGTGGTAGTTTAATTTTCAAAATTGCTATAAGTACTTTGGGTAAGTAAATTGGTAAATTGTGGTAAGAAAAAGACAAAAAGAAAAAAAAGAAAAATTTAGGCATGTCTTGCCTATTTACTATTTGCTTATTACTTGTGTAATTTCACCTTTTTGTTACTTATTTAAAATTTGTTATTTAAATAAATAGTGCTTTGACTTATTTCTTTTCAATTGGAATTTGATTAGAGCTTGTAGTTTTTAAGTAAATAGGATTTGGATTTTATTTTTGTAACGTCGAGTTTATTCACTCTTCACAAGTAGGTTCATTTGATTGGATACGATGTCTAGGTAAGATTTGAATGATAGAAGTGTACTCAAGTGAGCTTCGGCTCCACCAAAATCTCTTCCTACTCTTACCTGGTCGTATTCCATGAGGAGTTACTGAACTGTTGAGTGTTAGACAACACCCAAATTTGGATTCCTCTTCCCTTTTCTAATTTGAGTTCTAATTTTCTAGGAATTATTAAAGTTGTAATTTTGTAGTTTGTTTTGAGTTGAGGCATTATGGACCTTGTTAATGTCCTTAAACTTAAACCCGGATTGGCGGACTCCAAAATGAAGAAAAAATAATCCAAGATGAAGAATTTGGGAGTTTGGGAGTAGCCGAGAGCATGGGTTGATGTGTTCAAAGCTTAAGTGTGAGGTTCATTCGATTGGTGATGCATGGAGCTAGGGATGGCAAGTGCCTAACTTGGCCTTGTGAGGTTATCACCTATTTTGGATAATGGAGCTAAGTGGAGGATCGATCTTCACTACTCTTGATATTTCCTAGCATGATTTGTTGTTTAGTTGTTTAAGTGTTAATAAACTTGTGGCTTCAAGAGTTTTGGATGGTTATTTCACCCTTGGTCAATGGATAAGACACAAAAGATTTAGCTTTTGTTGAAAGGATTATCCAAAGTTCAAGTGTGAGGTGGCTACCCTTTCTCTCTTGCCTTGTGTGAGTTTAATTGTTTTGAATGCTAGTCTTGGCCTTTAGTGATGCATGCTCCCCAAAATGTTGATAGGATCTTAATAGCTTCATTATACATTAAGGACTATATGATGTTTTAAGTGTGAGGTGCTTATTAAGCCAATGTTTAGTTTGTTAATAAATTATGTTGACTAGAATTAGGAATTTTTATTTGGTCCTACGCTTTGCACATGATTCACAATTGTTCATAACAGCACATTGAGGACAATGTGTGATTTAAGTGTGAGGTGGTAAGGCTAAGTAATTACATTCCTTATCCTTTTCTTCATTTGTTACCCTTATTGAAAAATCCATAAAAATTGAATTTTTTTGAAAAGTACAAAAAGATTTTGGCTTGCTTGCATGGTTCCTAAACCAAAATAACCCCCGAGGATGAGACCGAACTTATTGGATTGATTGATTTTGAGCATGTTTAGCGATTGAAGATCAATGCTTATTTAATAAATGGATTTGGAGTTTTGTGCTCACATGCATTTAAACTCATATTGCCTATGTCATTTTAGATGCATTCATGTGGGAAAGATAAGGACTAAATTTGTTGAAACTATCTATGCCTAATTATGTGAGCTTTTGAGCCTAAGTAAGTGCATACAAGTTTCAAATGCACTAATTCTTTCGTTGTGTGATCAATTCATTGTGCATGTAATCTAGAACTTGCTCCAAATCTTTCGAGACTTTATATCAAAAGCATGAGTTATTATTGGGGAAAACCAAGGCATTAGGAATCCACCATGGCCAAATAGCTTTTATTCTTAATGTTAAAAAAAATCCATTAGTAAGCCATTTCGAGCCTTTAAAAAAAAAAGTGTTAGCCTTTTCATTTCTCCACCACCACAAATGTCTACCTTTATAAAACTTAAACACTTTTCCTACCCTTTTTAAGCCAAGTGGTAAGCAATGTGAAGTTTGGTGCTTGTAAATGGGTTTGAGGATATTATAAAAGAATAAGTGCGAGGTGGGGTAGAATATTTGTGTGCGTGAGCTACGGGTTGTAGCCAAGAAAAGAAAAGGGTGACCCTAGAAACATGTTCAAAGATATCAAAAGAATTATTCAAAATCAATATGGACTAGGGTCCCCAAAGAAAAAAAAATGGAAAAATAGAAAAAGTGTTGTGCAAAAATAGTGTGAGTGAAAAAAAAAATACAAAAAGAGTGTGGGTTGTACAAAAGGGAAATAATAGTTTTTTGTAGTCCTTTAGTTTAGGTTTGTGGAAAAGAAAAAGAAGATTTTACAAAGCACCTAGAGTTCTAGAGAAAGAGGAATTCTACCCTAAGAGAAAGAGAAAGAGGAACTCAACAAGAGAATTGCTTACTAGGGGGCTTAGAATTTGTACTTATCTTACCCTTGATTTCTTTAACCCCTCACCTAAGCCCCATTACAACCTAAATAAAAGACCTTGTAATCCAAGAGAACTCATGCAATGATCATGTGGAGAAAAGATGGAAGAGCAAGCCTATGGAAAGCATGTTAATTGAATTGCTTTTGAGTGCAAACACTAACCATTAAACACTTGAGTAAAAATGAGTGATATCCATGTGAGTTTGATGGTCAGACAAATGCGGTTCAAGTTAATCCCATGTAAATCATTTATGGTGGCACACATGGCATATGCATATACTTTGTTGAGCATGACTTTCCAAATCCAATTATTAGCTTTGCATTTTGAAAATTTAGTTTCTAAGTTTGCTCAATTGAAAGCATTCCACTAAGTCATGGTTCTCTAAGGGAAATGGCTAAATTCATCAAGGATGCAAGTGTGCCTTTTATTTTGTCTGTGCTAGTTTAGTTTATGTTTTTGCTTGAGGACAAGCAAAGTGTAAGTGTGAGGTATTTTGTTAGGTCCATAATTACCTAGTAATTATTCCCCTAATCTTGCACTTTTGCTTAGCTTTTGTGTTTATTTATATCTATTTATTATATTTTCCTTATCATGCTAGGAAATGATGGAGAAGCTTGGAAATGCACTAAAAAGTCAGCCTTAGGACATTTTCCTACTCCGGCTATGAGAAACCGAGCTAGGCAAGGAAGGAGGAGCGGAATACTAACCAAATGAACTCCGAATGAGTTGAAACTTTCCAGATCCATTATAGACATCCTAAGGATCATTTGTTATGAATAGTGTAAGAGCTAGTTCGGAGTGGAAGGCCTTCAAAAGATTGGTGCAAGTTTCTGACTAAAAGACGAAAACTACAAAATCGGAGCTGTAATGATTCCGGCAGCATTTACGGCCACACCACGGTGAATTAAGCTCTGAAATTTTACCAAGATGATCTACACTCATGGAGGAACATTTTTTGTGAAGAAACCGAAGGCCAATTCAGAAGTCTCCGTGGAGATTCAATTGAAGGAAGAAAGGAGAAGAAAATGCGCAAAAGGACAAAAAAATGGGTCAATGGAGGTCAATGCCGAATTTCCAACCATTTCTAGCTGTTGATATCACTTATATTACATACCGCCAAGCATAAGCAACGACCTCTTAGGTGGGCCCCACGAGATGGCTAGTCTAGCCTACGACATGCATCCGGTAGTCCGACACCCGAGCTACCTCGGTATGGTGGAGGTCGTCCGGTACCTTGTAGGGAGGCCACACTCCCATGCTCTCCAAGAGGCTTCAAGAGAAGCAATATGTATGTTGTATCCCACATTGGAAATATAGAGTAGAGTGGGACTTCCCTTAGCTATAAAGGGAAGTCCTCCCCTTCTTAAAGAGGATGGATCCATGATCCCTATACTTGTATCACTACAAAGGCTACTTGGCCTCACTACTAGTGGAATCTCTAAGTGGACGTAGCCTTGCCTCAAGGGCAAGGTGAAACACTATACATGCTTGTCTCTCTCTCTCTCTCTCTCTCTCTCTCTCTCCCTTCCATGATCCACACTTAGTTCTTGTTTCGTATTCTTCAGCAGAAACATTGGCGCTAGAAGGAGGGGCCCTAAGTTTGGGTATGAACCTCCGACCTTGAGCAAGAGTCATATATGGGTACATGAGCCATCGGGTACATGAGCAATCGGGTACCATGAGCACCTTGGTACCATGGGCCATCGGGTACCATGAACGATCCAGTACCATGAGCACCTCCGGGTACACTAGTGAGCGGGTACGCGCACACCCCGCACCCTCATTTCTACAACCAAGGTCCACTTTCAGCCGTACCCGACCGGGACTTGTTGAGAAGATCCCACTCTTGGTCCTCTTCCAACATCCCCATATCTGAACCACCGGGTACTCTGAGCCACCGCGGGTACGCGTACATCCCCGTACCCTCAACCCCACTGCCAAGCCTCACTCTTACCGGTAACATGACAAACTATCCAGGTTCCGAGCACTTGCACCCACCGGTATCACCTACACCGCTCAGGACCACCTCCACCTCCCGGTGCCCCTCAAGTCAACCTTGATCGAGTCTCTACCGGTACCCATATCTATCGAAGCTGGTACCTAGTCTCGGTGGCAACCCAACATCTCGGTGACTTTCATTATGGTACCGACAGCATCGATTAATTTCCAGTTGGTCTTGCTTCCGGTGTTCTTCTGGAGTCCCGTCGATCCCTTACTCAAGCAAAACTTCGCCTCATTCCTCATCTTGGGCACGGGCACAACAACAACTCTTGCTCATCACGTGTCACGTGGTCATGTAGCACATCACTACCTATCTAGGAATCAAGGTCCACTTGCACCTATACATACCCGGGTAGCAAGTCTTGCACACCACCTCATCTCGGAGAGTTCAACCTTACTTGAATCTGCCGGGCTAATCCTTCAACGACTCACGTACGGCTCTCGCCAACAAGTCTCGATGAGTTTCCGGCACCATCAGCTCCGAGACCCGACATATCAGTCTCGATGACTCGCAGACGGCCTCATCACCTCGGAGTCTCAATCCGGAAAGGTTCCCGGAACCCTGCTGCATGTCCTCATCCCGCGGTCCTCACCGGGATTCAGAAGGGAAGCAGAAACTACTCGATCATTCCGGGTCTCGCTGCCTTTCTCACCTCCCGGTGCCAGCAACTATTATCGGTGGCCACACCGGCAGTCCTTTTAGTTCTCAAAAGTGAGAGCTTGACGTCTCCTCCGGTACCACACAATTGCAACCCGTCCAGCATCCTCTTCAACTGGGAAAACTGCGTCAACCCAGCAGCTTCTTCACCCCTCTTGCTGACCCAACTCGGCATCTCGAGCAGTCTCCGGTACCTTCTGAACATGTCCAGGTCAAGCCAGACAACCACACATCCAGTGATCCAGGTGCTTTCGTTGTGCTCTCACTGACCCATCATAGCATCTCAGTCGATTTAACAATCTCTATCCGGGTATCGACTCTGTCTCGGAGCACGAAGATCAGAGAAACTCATCCGGGATTCAAAAAAAAAAAAAAAAAACGGGGGTAGAAAGATTTTAGGGCACTAGCAGTTCCGGATCCCGGGTTCACCCTCACCGGCATCATCTTCACACCTCGGTTCAAACCCAAGAAAAATCCCAGCTTCTCGGTAACGAGAACCTCGACGGTACCAGCTGCCCTCACCGGTACTTGCTGCCTCACCGATACCGATTCCCCAAAAAAAAAAGAGAGAGAGAACTCTGGGCACCCAAGAATCCCGAATCATCACCGGTACCCTCACCGGCAGAAGCTTCGCTTTTCGGTATCGACTTCGCTCCCCGGCAGCATCTACACCCACCGGTAGCAACTTATCATCACAACAGCACCACCCGTCCGGGTAGACTCTCACCGGTACCACCTTCACATCCCGGTCAAGTCGCACTCTCCTCCAGGTGACTCATTCCAAAGCCTCTCGGTGACCCAACCTGGAGCTAGGTTCCGGCACCCGCTGGCCTCCTTCACCAACCCATGCTCTCTCAAGTAGTAGAGACACTCCGGGATTCAAAAAAAAAAGAGAGAACGAGAGGAGAAGGAACTGCTCAGTACACCCAGCAAGCCAAACCCAGTACTCTCCCAGGTCTTGCTTCAGTGAAGAATCGAATCGAGGCTCTCAGTTTGAGCCCTCTTCCTGGAGCTTGGGCTCGCTTTGCTTCTCTGTATTCCAGATAAGTTCATTTCTTGATTTAGATTTAATCTCGCTCTGGTTTATCGAATGTCAGCATGCTTTCCTGATCTCGCACTATGCCAAAAAATGTATCAGACGACAGACCGAAACTGTTGTCTGATTTGGAGTGCCACCGTTGTAGAGCGAGCCGTTGTCTGTTGAAAATTCAGACAACGGTGGAACACAGTTGTCTGATAAACAAACAGGCAACGGGTATGTGGTATAACTGTTGTGTGATTGCTCGACAGATGGCTCGGCAGGTGTCATGCGCAGCTGCGCAGCAGTTGAAGTGCTGCCTTCAGACAACAGTGTTTGGTTTCAAGCTGTTGTATGTTAAGCATATCAGACAACATACTTTTATTTTTTGTGTTGTCTGATTGATCCTCAAACTTCAGTGCTTGGACTAGATCTGTTGTATGATCAACATTTGGGACAACGGAGTTCAATTGCAACTGTTGTATGATTTAGTTTTTGGACAACAGAGTTCAATTGCTTCTGTTGTGTGAGTATAAATTAGAACACACTACTTTGTTATAAACTGATGTGTGATATGAATGATTACAGTGTGGCTGTTCCATTTTTGGCTATTCAGACAACGTTGAGTCGTCATTATATCTATTATGTTGTCTGATCATTTGAACATCCATTCCTGAATTAAATTGGTCCATTTACCAAATGAACAGTAGTTCATCAAATGTAAACATTGCAAACCATCAAATGAGTAATCTATCCAATACTTTAAAACTTCAAAAGCAAAAATGGTGCGCATTTCCCAATCATCTAAGCCAACATTTAAACTAAAAAAGCATTCTAGTGCATGCCCATCTACTTGGGACATCAAAAGCTGATACACATTTATGTTGTTCCAAAACATCGCACATATATGGTGCATGAAAATGTACCATCTACTTGGGTCTCTTTGGGTTTTGTGGTTCTTCTTCACAATCTGCAAATGTTGCAATACAGAAGCTTGCTTTTTGAAAATGGAGGACTTGAGTTGTTAAAGACTTGAGCTTTGAGGCGGTTTTGCTCATCTAGGGAAGTGTTCCATACCTTGCCACCACAAATGAAAAAAGAACAAAAAATTTATGTAGATAGAAAAAATAAAAATTGCAAAGCACTATAGTCTCCAATGTAACAGAAAAGCAAAAACAAAAATTGAAACAAAAAAATAAAGTTACATTTGCTGGAAAAATAGCATACCTTGCCACCATAAACCCATTCCATGAATTATATGTTCTTTCAAGTCCAGTAGAGCAACTGATATCAAAGACTTACGAACATATATACCTGTGGACCGGGGGGTATTGTGAGAATTCCAACATATATGAGTTGGAATACCTGCGTTGAAGAAGATATGGCTCCAGTAGGCCTTTGAAATCTGCAACCATTGAAAATCTAAGTTTCTTCTTCATTAGTGTCGATCATGAAAGTGAAATGGCTACTGATAAAAATTGAGAGAGAGAAAATTAATAAAAATGAAGATGCAAAAGGCTGTTTTCCTGCAGCTAATATTAAGAAACTTGGTAACTTTGTGCAAGCTGCCTAGATGGATGTTCACAAAAATCTAATATTTTGAATACAAGACGTTACTCTAGTCAGACTCATTCCATATTTCCATTCAATCAGGATGTGGTACACATGGTGTGGCAAACAAGTCAGCCGCCCCATTAATATGGCTTAATTGGGTTGTTATTACAAGAGTACTTGATAGTTTTATTTTGTTCTGGAGAGAATAGCTCACATATCACACAAAATTGTTAGAATCAGTCAATTGTAGAGACACCCCATAAATCTACATTTATGTCTGCAACTCTATGCTAAATTAAAATAACATCAAGCTATTGCAGCCTAGCATAGGTATAAACCTAGCAAGGTACCAGAGGCATATGTTCAAAAACTTCAATAAGAGAACTCACCAAATCAGTAACCAAATTATAAGTCATTAAATATAAGTATTATTACCAAACACAAAAATCACTTGAGTTGCATATGGCTCCAAAAGACTTTTTCTTCACTTTATTCTCCTAAAAACGTATAAACTAAATTTTATGTTTTCTTCAAATTCCATTCAACCAATTTATGTACAAAGTATTTACAACACACACAGATCAGAGGTCTTCCATTCCAAGTAAGAAACCAAAATATTTATATGTTTCTGCATTATTAATCATATATGATCTCACAAGTATATTCAACAGTACCGCTAAACCCGAATTAGTACCTCTGGAAAATATCCCAAAGCCAACAGTGCCTGGCATCCACAGTCAGACTTGCAAATCAAAAGAAAAGTCATTAAGACCATTAATATTGCATTGAGTCGTCATATGTTCACAATCAGCAAAATGCATTCAGTTCTACCTTGCAAGAGCACATAGTTCCCACAACACCCATAAAAATTCTTCAGTGTTTGGAGAATCAAAGAAAGTCAAAATTACCATTTTACAAGGGTGATCATTGCTTTGACTTTAGCATCCATATCTGTATATATAACACCAGAGGCAGCAGAGAGTCCAACGAATTGCCAAAGACCAGAAGAGGCTTCCACAGCTTTGGCTATAGACCAAATATAGACATCACCTTCGGCAGATCCAAAATCAACCTAATTGTCATTTGATTAGACATTGTTTGGTTACACGGTTACAACCTTAATTCTGAAGTAATTTCTTGGCTGAAATCAGTGCCAACCTGATAGGCAGGAATCAAGGCCTAAGATGAAGGCATTTCGAAGCACTCCTAGCTTCCAATCCGAATGTTAAATGCCAAAAAGATACAAGAAACTGTAGTTACAATTTGCAATTACATGACAATTTAATTCAAGATAAACCTGCACATCTCAGACTCTAACTACAACAGAAATTGCATTTACATAACCGTTAGTACTACTTTATGACCGTGATTTCAACCTACTTAAAATTTCAAATCATGCCTACGGATGAATGTAACTCATAAATTAGAAATATATTAACAGAACTTATCATCACAACACTGATCATGACTTTTCCAAAAGAAAAAAATAAAGAGTAAAACTTCATAGTTCACATAGCAATTAGAAGGCCAATAATCATATGCACCTGGAATCAGATTCATTAAACTAATGCAGAATGGAGTGCTTACTTCAAATTCTATGTATCCAAATAGTTGGAACAGAGAGTACAATCCCACCTGCAATGTGCAAATAAATAACATGAGCCCATTTTCGTTACACAAACAAATATATAACATGGAGGAAATTAAGAATATCTGCAAAAGATGAAGAGTATGGTCATTTTTAGCCAAAGAGCTTCCTTTAAGCACATTGGCATATGAAAACAGAATAAAAGACTAGAATAGATAAACATAGAGATACAAAAAGGACATAAGCTAAAGTATCAGATTTCCAACAATTAAATGAATGTTAAATTCATCCACCTGCCATTCTAATGGATCAACTGATATACCAATTATGAATCAAATACGTATCAACAGTGCAAATTATTAAACTTACAAACTATTACTCCAAAACACTACATTCAAAATCCACCAGGATTTCGAATCCAAATCAACCTCCTTTAGATCGTCTAATTCACAGCCACAAACCTTGGTGGCTAGCTACTTCCTTGAATCCTTTCCTCAAGTTTACTTACAACCAGTTTGCTTAGTACAGGCCATCTGAAACACATAATCAAAATTGTTTTAACATAGATCATCAACAAATTACAAGTCCAAGCCATATCAAGAACAGATCCGAATCATACCACAATAAACAATTACCTAAACGCACAATTACCAAAATTTGAAAACATTATTTTGAAGTCCTAGCATCCAGGCGGTTCTAAAATCATGAGAAATTCATAACATAAATTAAAACCGAAAACGAACTTACTTGGCTCTGATTGAATCCATAGTACAGATGAATGGCTTGTCTTAATCTCCCAATCCAACAATCACAGGTTGAATGAAGCATGGACCAAACCTAAATCACAAAAACGAAAACACGATTGGGATTCATATGCTATTAACATTCAACACTAGCAAAAAATTACACCAATCAAAATCAACACTAACAAACCCTAACCCTAAGAGAAGAACAAGAAGTTCTAACTTACAAAATCTAAGCATCAGTGGCAAGCCCGGAGAGGCCGAGGAAGAGCCTATTGCTGACTCTATAAATCTTCTTGAAGTAGGTGGCAATTGACTGGAGCTGAACGGGAAGGCGGCGATCGGAGGCGACGGCTAAATCGGACTACCCATCGTCATCGCTTCTTCCTAGTCTTGGCTGGTGTGAAATCGGAATCTAAAGTCGGGAAATTTTGGAGCCGGCAATGTCGATTCAAGCTGCGACTGAGCCGTCATCATTGAGACTCTGTTCGGTTCCTCCGTGAAAAGAGACAGTCGAGGGAGTGAGCGGAAGAGAAGGAGGTGGTGGTGACCGTGTAAAGAGAGCGGGAGAGGAAGGAGGAGAGGGATAGGGTTTCGAGGAAGAGCGAGAGAGAAAATGGGTCGCCAGTTTGCTATGTATTGTCGAAGAGTCGAAGACAACGTGAACGAGACAAAAGTGGGAAATCTGACTAAGTGACCGTGTATGTGAAAATTTTCAACTTTGTGTTTTCCGCGTTTTTTAAAATTTTGTATTCAAACTATAGACAGTAAAAACTGATGTTTTGACTTTGTATAATCAATTCAGACAACAGATAAATGAATTTTCGTTGTCTGATAGTCTACACTGAAACTTCATTTTAGGGTCCCAACAAGCAAATCTCCCGCTTGGTGCAAATCACAAATTCATTTCTTCCGCCTAAGATTACTATCGAACATTTACACAACAAAAATAAGCAATTCCGTTGTAGGAGCTTACAATCGTGTACCATCATTTCACCCAAAAATTGGCCTTCTTGGGGCTACTCACTCTCATTTTGGGGTACATATGATTTTCTTCCAAACTTGCACGACGGAAACAAAAAAATGTGTTGTATGTTATTTTGCAACTTACTCTCATACAACATATACAACTATACTGTTGTGTAAGGTGAGTCAAAATTTCGACCCAAATTTGAGCAAGGTGAGGAGGAAATTTTTTTTACATTCAGACAACAGACAAATCCTTAAAACTGTTGTACAATAATCTTGGACCCAAAAAATTTGATGTATGACCTCCTTATACAACGCCAATCTCATTAAACCTGTTGTGTGAAGCAGTTTCAGTGATCACACAACGGAAATTTTTTTTTCGTTGTCTAAAAAGTATAGTGTGATGCATTTTTTGGCATAGTGTCGGTGGCATCTGTTATTCATGACATATGTTTGAGGCACGAACACGTGCACAATTTTGCTACACTAATGGTTGCTAGCCCACAAGCCTGATACCACGTATCAACACGAAACTACGTGATGAGTTTTCTAGCTCATACATATGTTATAGCTCACGCATAATTCATTCCACTGCTTCATCAATTATATGATTTATATCTGATGCTTGATTGGTTGTCCACCACTACACGATGCATACATTGGAATATGCATGTGGGTCACATCATTTTGAGTTTAATAAAGACAACTCTGATTTACAAATTACAAGTTTAATTATAATTATGGGCAACAAGGCAGCCAGCATAATTAACTTGTGTCTTTCCAATGGTATGATGTTACTATAAGTGCTTCACTCATATATGGTCACTCTGACCACACAATACATACAGAACTTCAATTTCTACATTACTTCTGCAAGTTCGGATAATTATTGCTACTTTGCCTTGCCATGGCTACACATGATAACTATTGCCATGCAATAGTTGTGAATTTTCGATCAGTATATATATGTCATGAATTTGTAATTTTTCTAGCATGCTCATTTAATCTTCTCATGACAGATTAATTAATCATTTCCATACTTAGCAATTCAATCCTTCAAGCTATCTAAATGGATGCAAAATTGTCACTATGCCTCTCATACCAAGTCAATTGAAGCCATGCATATGAGTGAAGCAATGGCATCACTATGGTATCGTCACCTCAATGGGCCACTTGGTTATACAAACAAGGCCAAACGAGCTACTGGCACTCACTCGCTAGCCTATATGGAGCATCATGCTTGGACAACTCCAACATAATTTCGTACTCGATTCAATCCCAATTGTCACCTCCTTCAAACGGCACAAGATAAGTTTTATCTTAAGCTCCTCCAAATTTGATTTATCTCATGCTTTATATGCTTCAATAATGATTAATTTTTTGTAGCACATCCGTTATGCATATGTGCTTATATCATGCTTCATTTAATTGCCAATCAATTAAAATTGCTACATATATACATTTGACATAACACGCGGCACTTAAAATACCTCGCCCCAGGCGCGGTACCCCCAGGGGGGAAAGCCAAGGTCATATCCTTGCATAAATCCTCTCTAATCAGGCGAGGTACCCCAACGGGGTTACATCATTCTACACGGGGCCATGCCGCCCGGTACCGGGGCCCAAGGCCACAGGTTACCCCAACGGGGTTACATCATTCTACCTGGGGTCACACCACCGGATAAAGGAGGCCTACAGGCCCTCATTCAACCCCATTGGGTTAAGGAAGCTCAAGTCCTCATCTACCGAACGGGGTTACGAGGCTCAAACCCTCACTTTATCCCAACGGGTCAAAGAGACCCATAGCTCTCAACGCCACCGGGATCACGGGCTCACTCAGCTCATCGAGTACATAAGGCCCCGAGCCTATCTACTCCACTAGGTATGCGAGTCAGCCCAAACCTCATCGGGTACCGGAGGCCAACGCCACCAGGTACCCCCATGGGGTTACGAGGCACAATTCCTCATCCTACCCGGAGCCACGCTACTGGGTACCGGAGGCGAAAGCCACCGGGTAAAGGAGGCCTACAGGCCCTCATTCAACCCTATTGGGTTAAGGAGCCTCAAGCCCTCACGTGACCCCACCAGGCCACGCTGTACAAGCCCTCATGCTACCCCATCAGGTACGAGAGGCATCAAGCCCTCACTCTACCCTATCGGGTACTAGAGGCATCAAGCCCTCATGCTACCCCATCGGGTACGAGAGGCACCAAGCCCTCACACTACCCCATCGGGTACACGAGGCACCAAGCCCTCACGCTAACCCATCGGGTACACGAGGATAAATCAAGCCCTCAACCTAACCCATCGGGTACTCGAGGCTTAATCCCTCAGCCTACCCTATCGGGTACTCGAGGCTTAATCCCTCATCCTACCCTATTGGGTACAAGAGGCTCAAGCCCTCAACCTAACCCACCGGGTACACGAGGATCAAGCCCTCAACCTACCCCATCGGGTACTCGAGGCTTAATCCCTCATCCTACCCTATCGGGTACTCGAGGATTAATCCCTCATCCTACCTCACCGGGTACACATGGCTCAAGCTCTCGTTCTACCCATTAGGTACATGAGGCTTACGCCCCCATTCTGGCCCCACCGGGTCAATGAGGCTCAAAGTTCTCATAAATCCTCTACTCGAGCCAGGTATCCCAACGGGATAACTAAAGGGTAGCTCCCTTACATAAAGCCAAGGTCCAGTCCCTTGCATCAAAATCCTCGCCCGGAGCGCGGTACCCTCTGGGGTTAAGCCAAGGTCTAGTCCTTGCTTTTGAGTCATCTCATGACAGGACCCGCCCCGGATTTCACCCCGAAATCCGGAGTGGCCCTGCGGGGCCCACCTTAGTGATAACTCTACCGAGAACTGGTCGAGTCACCCCTAAAGTGGACTACCCAAAACAGTAACCCACAATAGATCAGAGCCAAACAAAGAAGTGAGGAAGCTATTCGTCAACTATGCCTCGAACCACGTACGCACGACCTCAACTAATAACGCCTGCAAATTGGGCATTAGAAACCGAAAGGCCCAGGGGAAAGTAGATGAAAAACGTTAGCGTGAGTGGACAAAAATAAACAAATTAACAAGAAAAAGATTTCATACTTTCCCACATTTATTTCTTAAAAAAAATTCCCGATGCATGCAACATTTATAAAACGTATGTCTTTAAAACTCGGAGTCTCGTGAAAACATACCAGTCCCCGCTGGCTAAAAGAATCGGACTAGCCCCGCTAGTCAAGTAACAAATAGTAGAATATGGGGAAGGGACGTCACCATACGGGTAAAGGAGCCCCTTAGGCTCAACCTACCCTCGACTACCACTCACACATAGATTGTGTGAGGAGGAGAACTAATAACCTCGACTGCCACCCACGTGAGGAGGAGAATAAATCACCTCGACTGCCACTCACAAACACAAAGTAAGTGAGGAGGAGAATAAGCTACCTCAACTGCCACTCACAAACGCAAAGTAAGTGAGGAGGAGACCTAATCGAATGACCCGAGTATGGTGAGGAAATCATTCAAAATCCATAAAATCCGAAAGGCTTTCCCAATATCTCACGAGAAAACAAATAAATATTCCAATGACGTGACCCCGCACGCCAAATACTCTCAAATTCAGAACCAAACCCGAAAATTAGTACGAGCCCAAATTCCTTCGGAAAAATCTCATTTTCAATAATATTCCAGAATATCTCTAACTTGACTACTAAATATAATATGTAATCCAAAAATCATCTCGGTAAAATAAGTCGTCGAAAAATCTCGTAAATCATATTTCCAAATAATAATCATATATTCCAAAACCAATTCCGAAAGTCATACCGAAATAAATCATAATTAAATTCCAAAAATCAATTCATATGCTCGGAAAGTGATAGGTTAATTAAATAGAACGTACTTAAGTAAATAAATGCATGCATCACTTATTTAAAAAACAAAAGTCCACTCACAGTACTATTGGGCGACCACGCAAACGAGTTCCTTCATCGAGCAATAGCTCGGTACGTCGTCCTGTACACAATTATGTTTCCATAAACGGCAATCCGATAAAATAAATACGAACCTAAACGAAACTCGAAAATCCCTATCTCCATTACTTCTCAAATTCCACCCAAATCTCTTCCACAACACTACTTCCTCAATTTACATATTCCACAATGAAAACGAGGGAAATCCGACGGCCGGATTTCCCACAATTCCATCACAAAACTCCAAACTTCGGAAATTCACAAACAATTCCAAACTCCTCCAAAATTCACCAAACTTCACATACAAGCTCTACAACAATATACAATTTAATGGGCTAAAAACTGAAATTAAAACGCACCGGCGGCCACCACCTCCGATGGCCACCAAACTTCGGCACTAGCATCTACACAACAAGCCCAACCAACTTCCCAACTACAACATCATCCAATTTTACCTCGAAGTGGTCGAATCAAGCTGGTGAAGAAAAGCTCGAAACTTCAAGAACCCTAAAAAAAATGGAAAATTGTCAATTCGATATCTACACTGCAAATTGGATTGAACTACCTTAGGGGAAATGATCACCATCAAAAACCGAACCTTTGTTGCTAACCTGGTGGCCGGAGGTGGCCGGAATGGCCGGAAATCGGCGAAACCCCAAAACTGCAACCGGAGCAAACCTTGCTTCGATCCGAGCTTTTCCGGCCAAATCGTCGAAAACTAAGGGCACCAGCGTGACCAGGGGGAGGAGGCGACCCTGTGGTAGCCGGCTTTCTGCCGGGTGATGGCCGGACGGCGGCCAATCGAAGGGAAGAAGAAGGATCCGAAAGGGAAAGAAGAGAGGTCGGGGGAGAGGAGAGAGAAGGTAGATTTCCGGAAATGGAAATCTACCACAGTAACTTTCTATATATATAGAAAGTTACCATGAACAGTAACATTCACATTTTCGCATACGAGCTCCGATTTTTACGTACCACATATGCACGCGCTCGGTTTAACGTTCTCTACAACTTTCATGAAGAACATTTTCTCAAATTTTGACCCGAACAAAAAGTCAACTTTTAGGGCCACTAAAAGTATCGAAACAAAGTAAAAAGTGAAAGTAATTGTCGTTTACCGTCCAAATGACTAGTAAACTAGTAAATTGAGGTACGGGACGTTACATCTCACCTCCCGAACGTTCTCTATACTTGGGGGACTTATTCAAACCACTTATCACAAGTGGAGATAGTACCCGGTCGGGTACTATCATTGAGCTTCACACTCATCCTTTCCGGGTATATGCAAACGTCACGCTTATGCTTCAATGATACCTGTGAGTTTCATGCTATGGTCTATTAATGGAAATATTGAAATTTTTCACCTATTGTTAATCGCAACAATTAAATTTCTTTTACATCCCATTAATAAGACCATAGGACAAAACTCACACCCGCTCAACATGAGCGTGCTCATCTCTTATGTTCCCGTTACACATGAGCCAAACAATCGGGTTATGGCTTATACTTCCTGGTTAAGTAAGTTAGAGTTCCTTCCTCTAACCTATACTTGGGGGACTATCATGGTCACACCATAGTCTCGCTAGTATTGTCAATGGTTACTTCGATACCGGAGCTTCATTCTCAGCCTTACCGGCTTCGTCGAACGTAACCTAAATCCAAATTCCTGTTTTACAACGTGATTTGGGGGACTCGGCGAGTAACAACACTCCCGATCCTAATATGTGCATCATATGCATACAATATATACATATCATTATGTATGCATCATCGCGTTCATCACACATCTATCCATCATATGCACTTCATTACACTTTCACAACCACATACATTCTAGACTTATACGTCATATCAACACTACATTATACATACATACACACAATGTGTAACAACATCTCATATAAACATTTGACTCAAATGTCCCTTAGATTGCCCTAGCACAATCAATATGCTCTTTGTACATTCTTATCTTATTTGCAGGTACTGGCAAGATGATGGGCCCCGTGGCATCAACCTGCCATGGAAACTTCACAAGACTCGGAAGAGTCCCTTCTTACTTACGGAGTTGGGCGACTAGTATGGGTATGGCGTTCAACGAGGTCATCACTCATACTTGGCGGCATCACATTTAAACTCCCCAAACAAGAAGCGCCTCTTACTCGGGGACTTGGGGGACTTGTTGATATCACTTATATTACATACCGCCAAGCATAAGCAACGACCTCTTAGGTGGGCCCCACGACATGGCTAGTCTAGCCTACGACATGCATCCGGTAGTCCGACACTCGAGCTACCACGCTATGGTGGAGGTCGTCCAGTACCTCGTAGGGAGGCCACCCTCCCATGCTCTCCAAGAGGCTTCAAGAGAAGCAATATGTATGTTGTATCCCACATTGAAAATATAGAATAGAGTGGGACTTCCCTTAGCTATAAAGGGAAGTCCTCCCCTTCTTAGAGAGGATGGATCCATGATACCTATACTTGTATCACTACAAAGGCTACTTGGCCTCACTACTAGTGGAATCTCTAAGTGGACGTAGCCTTGCCTCAAGGGCAAGGTGAACCACTATACATGCTTCTCTCTCTCTCTCTCTCTCTCTCTCTCTCTCTCTCTCTCTCTCTCTCTCTCTCTCTCCCTCCCTTCCATGATCCACACTTAGTTCTCATTTCGTATTCTTCAGCAGAAACACTAGCCAAGGACATGTGTGGAGGGCATGGAACAGCTGTTGACTAGGGTTAGAGAGTTTAGGTGTAGGTTGTTTTGAAATCCAAAATTTGAAGGATGACAAGTGGTCCTCCTCTTACATACCTTTGTCTCCCAATGACCCTTCTATCTATACTTTTTCTCCTCCACCAAAATATCTATGGGCTTCCTAGGTCATTTTCATGTAGAGTTAAGGATTAGATCCACATTTTGTGCTTACACATTTTTTCTTTACATCTAGTCCTTCGTTTCCTTTGATCTCCACCCTCCATTCATCACTCTTGGCCCATAAAAGCACCCTCCCCTCACTTTGGACTTTTTTCATGTCTTCCTTCATCCATTTCATCTTCTTCCTCTCTCCATTTCATCTCCATTTTCCATAATTCTTCATCTTTTAGGTAGTTTAGTTTAGCTTTTGTGTAGAGAAAAGTGTAAAGTGTCTTGGGTTTTTACCAAAAACCAAAGGTCCTTTACATCTTTGATCAATCACACCTTAGTTTCCATATATACAAGCCTTGTTCTTCATAGCTTCTAAGAGTTTTGTGGATTTGTATGGCAATTTGGGTTTGAGAAAACCGAAATTTCCATACTTTGAAACATCTTTCACTAGTTTTGCATCAAGGGGAGTTAGTTTTGTAACCAACCACTTTCTCTACTCTTCCTCTCTTTTGCTTGATGTTATTATGTTTATGGGTTTGATTTATGTAACTATGGGTTGTGAGTAGAATAAATTTGGGGCTAGGGCTAAGCTCATGTATAAAATAGTGTGACGCCATGATTTTGATGAATATGCATGTTTTGAATCCTTTAGCTACTTTACTTTAATGCTTTCTTACATGTGTTTTTGGATTTGTCACCTAGAAGCATGTTGTAGGAATTAATGAAATCGAAAACATAAGCTTGACAATCTTTTGTAACCGAGAAGCATGTGTAGCTAATAGGGTGGTGGTCTAGCTTATTCTTACGGGAAGAACTAGATTACTTGGGTCCTTACCTTAAAATTAATGCTTGGTGCCATGAGTTTAAGAGTCGAGAGGTCTTAGGCTTTACGACATCAAAGCCCTTTTATGTTTTAGCGAATGTAAATAGGACTAAGGTTGTGTGAACTAGCTTTGCTCTAGCGACATGGTTAGGTTGCATGATTAGTTGGTATCTCGGTTTCTCTAGCAAAAACCGAGGGGGAATTTATCAAAGCATGTTGTTATTTGAAAATGGGTTACATTATATGCATGAGGGAGGCTAGCTGCAAAAACCTATGCTCCTATTTATCTCATTGATTAAATCACTACTAGAATTATGCCATCAGACATCACCACTATTACATCGGTCGGAATTGCACGCGATGTAAAAGAACGAGTTAACATCGGTTCATCTTAAAACCGATTTCTATTATGATTATAAACATCGGTCGTTAAATTAACCGATGTGTAAAGTTTCATTCAAAAAATTTGAAAAAATGCGGAAGGACTGACTTGAAAATTTTTAGAGACGCGGGGACCAAATTTTCGTTCCCCCCCCTAACACTTAGTACTTTCAGACAAAAAACTCTCGAACCCTAGCTAATAATGACTCACTTCGCAGCTCCTTCACCTTGGTCGACCTCGTTCTCCAAACTGACATGCTCCGAGTCGCCAACCTGGTTGTACGACCTGAGCTCGTTCTCAGACCAGACCTCGAGCTCCTCCAAAGACCCAAGCTGCCTCGACCTCCTTCACCGACCCGGAGCCGCCTCGAGCTCCTTCTCCGACCGGAACCTCCTCGAGCTCCTTCTCCGACCTAACCACTAGCTCGTTCTCCGACCTGACCACAAACTCATTCGCCGACCTGAGCTCCGACCTGAGCCGGCTCGAGGTAGTTCCGCTTTGTCTCTTCTCTTCACCACCAATGCTGATTTTCTGCCTGGTTTTGATCTAAAGTTTCAGTCTTTTTCGTCTAATTCTTGTGTATTTGAGTTGGGTTTGTTTTCGAATGGCTTAAAGCTCCGATCTTTTGAGCTAGTTCATGTCGATTCTATTTGATTTTTGAAACTTTTAGTTCTTGGTTTCGTCTCATGAATTTGGGTTTTCTATTGAAACTATGGTGCTTAGATTGCTTGGTTTGGTCTCATGAATTTGGGTATTCAATCTGTTGAAACTATAGTGCTTAGATTGCTTGGTTTGGTCTCATGAATTTGGGTTTTCAATATGTTGAAACTATGGTGCTTAGATTCGTTAATTTGGTGTCATGAATTTGGGTTCTGTTTGAACTATGGTGCTTAGATTAATCTCAGTTATTCAATTTAGTAAAGGGCTTTGCTTTTGCTAGATCGACATCATGAAATGTGTTTGATTGTTCAATTTTTGCAGTTTTCTTTGTACCTGTTTCATTATCCAAGCTACTATCCTTATCTGTGTTATATATTCTGCTAGCTGACTTGAGATGTAAATGTGTTATAAGGTTTGATTAACTTTGTTTTCGTCCTTTGTTTTTATTGTTAGTGGGGAGTTTGAAGGCTAGGACCTATTAATTTGGAATCAAAGAAGTAAAATCGAAATGCCATGAAACAGGAACTGTGTTTGTTTGGTGGTGCTCCTCCGCACCATACTGTAATTGTATTCCCTCGGTGAGACTACACCCTCTTTGTTGTATAGTATGTTTAATGAGTTGGCTTTGCCTCTGTCAATTCAGATTATAAAGTGTAGAAATTGATGTAAATATTGAAACTGGAATACCCATTTAGCTCCCGCATCTCCTTTTCCCTTTATATGCTCTGCAATATTTTTAACAGCATTGTAACTATATTTTTCTCTTTTGGTGTTTATGAAAAGTTTCTTTTGTTACGAATCAAACAAAAGGAATCAAGTGAAATGGTTCCTTTTAGTTAAATAACCTGTTAAGTATCTTTTTTTCCCACAGCTTTCTTTGATCACATAGAGCAATGGAATGATGTTTGCTTTGTTTCTTGTTTCTCTTTCAATTTCTTACTGACCATTGCTATTTTGTGGGTTTAATTCTGCAGGAGAAACTCTTTGGTTGTTGAAGCAATCTTTTATTTGGTGATTTTTATAGTAGCTAAAGTTGTGAGAATGTATGTTGGGGTAACCTGGCCTTAAAGAGATACAGAGCTGAGCTAGTACGTTTGGAAAGGCTGAAGATGCCTCTGATCATTGCCTTCTGCCAACTGATGCACGTTTGCTAGGTACAAACCAATATTTCATTTCCCTTCTGACATGGACATGCTGTTGTTAATCTTATAGGAGCTCGATTTGGATTCTTTGACATGTCTATTGGTTTTCAAATGTTCATTAAGAAGGATAGAATAAGATAACATGATTGCCACATGTTGATGCCCTAAGATACTCATTTTTTTAATGTTTTCTGATGATCTTTTCGATTCTGAAATGGGAAAAGACCAGTGGAATCTGAACAAACCTTATAATGCTTTACCTAAAAAGAAATGAAATAATAGTTACGGTAGTGGCACCAAATACTCTGCTCGAGTATTATTACGGTTCCATTTTGCCCACATAGCAAGCAATCTACTTGAGACTGTTGCTGCTTCCTTCTATCTTTAATATGACATGATGGATCAGTGCTATATGTAAAAACATGTATTATGGGTTAGTTTCTGGTTATACTTATTATACCTCGAGGAATGTGATGAATGGCATCATAGTGCCTCATTATTTACATTACCTATATGAAGGTCACAGATTAGATCAGAAGTAGTGAGAATGTTTGGATCTAATAATTGAATATGTGGCTTTGCAAATATAGGAAGTATGGTGCTAAACCAAGTGTGGCTCATTCTAAGTTGGTCTTTAGTAGTAGGAGATGTAAAAGAGTTAATGGGGCTAATCAATAAAGTCGGAATGGTGAATATGGTGTGATAATACTATGGTGTTACTAAATCTTTTATTTGGCCATGGGCTAATACGCTAAACTAGAATTATGATTTCAGTATTCTTATACCTATATTTGCAAACAAGAGCTGCATATATAGCTATTCTCTTTTTATTACTAGGTCCGAAACAGCATGTTGACAATATTACTATGAATTCCAGATCGACTTCTTTCTTTTCTACTTCAACATCAATTGAACAGTTTGACTTCCATTTGTATACTTGTTTTCCGTAAGGCAGATTAAATTTATATATGTGTGGACTGTTCCATTACTAGTCATTTGGAAATTTATATATGTGTGAACAATTACGCAGGTATATGATAAAGGGGAAGAGTAAAGAAGCTTTCATTGCATAGAAATCAAGTACGTCAACAAGGTATACTAAGTAATATTTTTTTTTAAGACCAAGTACTATTTTGTGTTACAATAATATCATTGAACTTCTCTTTTCATAGTTGCAATCTGAAATACATGTCAATATGTGCTGAGTACAAGATCAAATTTTTTCATACATAAAGCAGCCGAATAGGCCCTGTAACTTTGCTATATCCAGAATTTATAGAGGATGGCGGGCTACCCTATATCATAGACTAAAGTGTTATTATGAATTAACAGGTCATATAAATAGCAAGGAGAGGTAATTCCAACAGCAGTAGAACAAGTTCACCTCTTAATTAACAGGTCATATTAATGACCTAGTAATTATGCAGCGTGAAGACATGTGGTAAATATAATAACTTGAACCCTTTTTCTCTTTTGCATCTTTCAGTCATATTTGAAGCTGAAGAAGTTCTTGCATATAATAGAGAACTCCAAGGTTTTTCCTATTATATATGATAACAACATGTATAATATGTAGGGTACTCACTACGATTTCTCAGTTGCAATTGTTTTGCTTCTCAGGGAGAACATTCCTGCAGTGTTACGTGGGCTCTGAGTTATTTTAATTTACCCTCAGGGAGAACATTCTTACAATGTTATAAAGGTAAATTCATCACATAATCTTTCTACAAATAGCTTTTAAAAGAACATGGCTTTTGTTATAATTGTTTTTGCTTTATAGTGATTATAGATAATCTTAGGTTGGAATAATGCTGATGATATTATTGCACTTTCTCAATATGCAGAAAAAAAGAGTGCAGATAGTTTTGGCCTTTTGGGATTCCATCTCAACACAAAGTAGGTCACATAAATAGCTTATGTCCTGTTTTTAACTTTCATGAAAGAGGAAGAATAGTCCCTACATGGTTGTCCATTCCTCCATATATAGCACACAATGTATCTATAATATATGCTGCATATCCTATCAATAACTAAGACAATAACATTGATATATTGAGAGCATGTCAGTTTATTGTAATAACTTGGTGCAGTGAAGGTTTCTTATGCTTTTGTGTTTGATTATGTTTCAGGTCAATGAAGTGTCCAACTATACCCAAAGTTCCATATCCCCCAACATAAGAAGATCAAGTGCTGCTTGTCATGGAATTGTGATGAGCTCCTACTCTTGTCAAAGTGAAGCTTGAAGAAGACAAGAAAGAAGCTTACCTTATTTGTTTCTCACAGCCATGTTTATTGGATTATTATGAATAATTGATCCATTCCATTTTGTAGCCAAATTGTTTTGTAGTAGGTAAATTGGGGTTTTATTTTGCTCATTTTGTAAATTGTTAAGGATGATGATTTCAGATAAAATACTCCAATATTCAAATCACTCTTGTCAACTGTTGAAATTGCAATTTATAGCAGCAGCTGCATATTTTGTGGACATCATCTTCTTTATAGAATCTGATGTCTAGATATAAAGTTGAAATCAGTTTTAACTATAAAAACTGATGTCTAGTAATACAGATACATCAGTTCCAAAATGAAAATCGATGTTACTGAAATATACAGACATCGATTTTTTGTCGAAAACGATATGTTACTGAGTACCAGACATCAGTTCCAAAATGGAAATCGATGTTACTAAAATATACAGACATCGATTTTTTGTCGAAAACGATATGTTACTGAGTACCAGACATCAGTTCCAAAATGGAAATCGATGTTACTAAAATATACAGACATCGATTTTTTGTCGAAAATGATATGTTACTGAGTACCAGACATCAGTTCCAAAATGGGAACCGATGTCTGTAACAGTATCAGTCATCGGTTCTTAAATCAATAACGATGTTAAAACGTAAACTTGTGTTGTGTAATCTATATTTCTTTAAGCATTAAATACAATAAAATGTGGGTTTAACAATAGTAAAACATGTAAGTTTGTTATCATTTAAACCTATTTACATCAATTTATAATTAGGAACCGATGTCTACAAGAATACTAGACATCGGCTAAAAACCGATGTCTGCATTTTCTGGATCTTTCTCATCACCCACAAATACATCGGTCAGGTTTTTGTTTCTCATCGGTTTTTGGCCGATGTCTGGGGCCATAATTCTAGTAGTGTTTAAAGTTTCTATTTTGTTTTATTTTTATTAGCTTAGTTTATTTTTGTGCAATTTATTTTACTTTATAAAAATTAAAATCAACAAAACCGATTCACCACTTTACCATTGTAAATATCATTATTGATAGTTTTGGCTTCCAAAGGGCTGAGAATATTAATTTGTAAAAAGATAGACTCACATGTGTTTTCTAGGTTTTATTTTCGCGGTAATCTAGTTAGGGTAGAGTTACTCAATCCCTTGGATACGATACTCTTACTTTTCCCCTTTACTAAAACTTGGCCTCCTAATCTTGGGAGTAGGTAACATCACACAAATTTGCACATATTTTCATACTCGTGATGGAACCCACATCAACCCACCTCACTCGACTCACTGTTTCAACTCACTTCACTCGGCTCACTGTTTCAACTCGGCTCACTCGGTCAACCCATTCAATAGGTTTCAAAAAAAAAAAGAGGAAGAAGTCGCTGCACATTTTATTATTGGAGTTTCTTGTCTTTTCTGCTGCATACTCTGTGATTTTGTGTTTTCTTTTACTACTTTATTGTTGTGATGGGTGGTGAGGAAAGTAAAGGTCAGAGTTCCAAGATCAATGAGGTCCAAAAGGTTGAGGTTTCTGTTCGAAGTTCAGACGGTGGTTCTTTTGGGGGTAAGAAGCTCAATGGGACAAATTTTCGAACGTGGAAGAAGATTATGTCTGTCCACTTTCGTGGCATACACAAGATGGGGCATGTGACAGGCACAACCAAAGAACCTAGTGAGGAAGATGTAGATGCCTATACTAAATGGGAGGATGATGATGGATCCGTAATGGCAATTTTGTTCAAAGCTATGACTAAAGATGTGCTGCAATTAGTGGAAGAGCGTGAGACTGCTGAAGCAATATGGAAGACATTGGGGGATCTATATACAAATGAGTATGATTTTATACAGGTTCATGAGTTGATGTGCAAAGCTGCCAGTATGCAACAGAATGGCCAACCAATAGTTGTGTATTTCACCAAGTTGAAGAATGTATGGGCTGAGATTGATCAGAAGCGTCCTTGCAAGATCAAGAATCAGGAAGATCTTCTGTGGTACCAGAAGGAGAAGGAACTTGAAAGGGTTCATGTATTCTTGAGAGGGCTTGATGAGAAGCATAGCAGTGCCAAGGGAGAATTGCTCAGAATGACAGACCCTTCTAGTCTAAACACAGCTTTGACCTATGTACGCAAGGATGAGTCTCAGCAGGAAAGTGTCAAACATGCACAGGTTGAAGTGTCTATCCTAGCCATTTAGGCCAAGTCACCGGCACTTTTCCTTCAGCATCAGAATTCAGTCCCACTTCATCAGCAAGGTCCTCTACAAGGTTTCACCAACCGCCCTCGTCCCCAGTGCTCTTATTGTAACGACCTTGGACACATTCGAGAGACTTGTTGGAAGCCAAATGGATACCCTAAGAAGAAGGGTTATCGTCCTAAGGCAAAGGCAGCTGCGGTTCAGTTGGTCTAAGAACCAGACTTCTATGGTGTGGCCGGACATGATCATCGTACGACAGGTGGGGCTACTCCTACAGCCTCTATAGCTGGTCGTGGTAAGATTGGTATAGCTTTAAAGGTTTCTAACTTTGTTGGTTCTGATACATGGATTATTGATTATGATGCCTCCGATCATATGACTTATGATAAATCATATTTTACTGAATTATTTTCTCCACCAGTGACCTATGTAACCAATGCCAATGGTGAGGCCTTTCCTGTGTTAGGGTCAGGGTCAGTTCGTATAACCCCCACCTTAGAACTTCATAATGTGTTATATGTGCCTGACTTGTCTCATCATTTGATATCTGTTCCCCAGTTGAATACTGAGTCTAAATGCTCTGTAACCTTTTATCATATGTATGTGATTTTTCAGGATCTTCTCACCATGGAGATATTCAGTCGGGGGTATCTGAGGGGCAGGTTGTTCCATCTGGATCAGATATACGCAGGAGAGAAACCAGGAGCACAGTCCCGCGCCACTTTGACTTTGAGTTCTTATCAGCTAAGTGAAATTTGGTTGTGGCATCGCCGTCTAGGGCATCCCTCTTTTAGTCTTATGAGAAAAACCATGCCTACTTTGTTTATTGGTGTGGATGAGTCTGTTTTCCATTGTGAAACATATGTTTTGGCCAAGAGTCATCGTGCTACTTATTCTCCTAGTATTTCTAATAAAAGTGTTATTCCTTTTAAGTTGATTCATTCTGATGTTTGGGGACCTTCTCTAGAGCCCACTGTATCGGGTATGAGGTACTTTGTTTTGTTTATTGATGATTGTACGAGATTGTCATGGGTTGCTCTTCTTAAAACCAAAGATGAAGTATTTCCCGCTTTTCAAACCTTTCGTATTCTTGTTCAAACATAGTATCATAGTACCATTAAAGTCATTCGTTCTGACAATGGGGGAGAATATGTTAATCATGTTTTCCAAGAGTTTTTCAAAACCCATGGGATTGTTCACCAAACTACATGTCCACAAACACCAGAACAAAATAGAGTGTCTGAAAGGAAAAATCGTCATTTACTTGATATGGCTCGTGCCCTTCTCTTTAGTGCTCATATGCCTAAATATCTTTGGGGCGATGCGGTACATGCTTCCTCCCATCTTATCAATCGCCTTCCATCCAGTGTCCTTCAGGGAAAAATTTCATTTGAGGTTCTTGCAACTCATATCTCCTTACCTTCATTTCATAATCTTCCAGCTCGTGTCTTTGGTTGTGTTGCTTTTGTTCATGTCCCTGAAAACTATAGATCTAAGTTGGATGCCCGGACACTTAAGTGTGTGTTTGTTGGTTATGGTGGCTATCAGAAAGGGTACAAGTGTTATCATCCACCTACCAAGAAGTACTATGTCACTCTGGATGTTACTTTCTTTGAGGACATGAGCTATTTTTCCTCTTCAGATATAGCTCTTCAGGGGGAGAATTCATATTTTGAAGAGTTGTATCATGGAGAGGGGGAGGAATCAGAAAGAGGAGAAGAAGTTGCACAGGCATGAGGTTTTTTTACTGATCCAGTTAAGAACACCAGCTTATCACCTCCAGAAGCAGAAGCTCCAGACATCTAGACACCAGTTTCAATCACTGAAAATGAAGTTGAAGACACCACTGCCCCTCCTACTATCACTTCTACCCCTGACCCACAACTTCCTGGTACTGAAGATCACCCATTTGAGGTATGTCCACCTACTGGTACTAGTAGTAATGATTCTAATGTTGAGCAATATGTGTTACCAAATAGGACCACTCGAGGTCAGTCAGCCAAAAGATATGAACCTACTCTTACTGCCAAATCAAAATACCCAGTAGCCAATTATATGTCCACTAGGAGGTTGTCTAAGTCATATGAATCATTTGTGAATCAAATATCTGATGTATCAGTACCTAACAGAGTGTAGGATGCATTGGGGGATCCAAAGTGGAGGAAGGCAATAGAGGAAGAGATGGAGGCGTTGCAGAAGAACAATACCTGGCAACTTGTGCCTCCACCGCAAGGCAAGAAGGCTGTAGGTTGTCGTTGGGTGTTCACTGTGAAACATAATGCATATGGATTAGTGAATTGGTACAAAGCACGCCTTGTACCAAAGGGGTTTACTCAGACATATGGTATAGACTACGATGAAACATTTGCTCCAGTTGCCAAGATGAACACTATTCGGGTTCTGCTCTCGTTTGCTGCTAGTTTAAACTGGCCACTCCGACAGTTTGATGTCAAGAATGCATTTTTTAATGGAAAGTTAACCGAGGAAGTGTACATGAGCCTTCCACCTGGGTATGTAGTTGCTTCTCTTGGTAATTTTGTATGCAAATTGAGAAAGTCTCTGTATGGTCTCAAACAGTCGCCTCATGCTTGGTTTGGAAGATTTTCACAGTTCATGCGGAAGGTTGGTTACAAACAGAGCAACTCAGATCATACCTTATTCCTCAAGCATCAACAAGGGAAGGTAACAGCTCTAATTATTTATGTGGATGATATGGTAATAACTGGCAATGATATTGTTGAGATGGACAGACTGCAGAGACAGCTAGCATCTGAGTTTGAGATGAAGGACTTGGGTGAACTTAAGTACTTCTTAGGAATTGAGGTAGCCATGGGGAGAGAAGGGATATATCTGTGCCAGAGGAAGTACGTTCTTGATTTGCTGACAGAGACAGGGTTGTTGGATTCCAGACCTATTGATACTCCTATTGAGCAGAATCATTGTCTAGCTGAGTATCCGGATCAGTATCTACTGATCGAGCTAGCTACCAGAGGTTAGTTGGGCCCTTGATTTATTTGGCTCATATTAGACCAGATGTTGCATATGTTGTGAGTGTGGTAAGTCAGTTCATGCATAACCTGAGTGAGAGTCACATGGATGCTGTTATGAGAATTTTAAAGACCTGAAGTCAGCTCCAGGAAGGGGAATATTGTTTTCTAAACACAACAACATCCTTGAGGTTTGTGGCCTTACATATGCAGATTGAGCTGGAAATTTTACAGACGTACAGGAGGTCGACATCAGGTTACTTTACCTTTGTGAGAGGTAATTTGGTTACATGGAAGAGTACGAAATAGAAAGTTGTGGCACGATCTAGTGCTGAGGCCGAGTATCGAGGTATGGCTCACAGAGTGTGTGAATTGCTGTGGCTGAGAAATCTGTTACGTGATCTGAGTTTCAAACTCAAAAATACTATGCAGTTGTTTTGTGACAACAAGGCAGCCATTGACATATCACAGAATCCAGTACAACATGATCGTACTAAGCATGTGGAGGTTGATCGTCACTTTATAAAGGAGAAGCTAGATGCCAAAATTATCAGTTTTCCTTTTGTTCCAACTGAAGAGCAACTTGCAGATATACTTACCAAAGGAGTTTCCAGGAAAGCTTTTTATGACTCACTAAGCAAGTTGGGCATGGTTGATGTGTATGCGCCAACTTGAGGAGGAGTGTTAGCGTGAGTCATGGTTTAGCATTAGGAATAGAATATATTAAAATTATTTTGTAGTTACTACTTACCTATTCTATGTGTGGTAGAGAATAGAGACGTAAGTTAATTGTATTCATGTAATCCTCTATATATACCTCCACTGTGAGATGAATAAGATATCCAGAAATTCATTCTCTCAACCTTGTTTTATTTAACATGGTATCAGAGCGGGTCTCTCTCCAATTGCGTCTCCAATTGTCATGGGCCCGAATTTGGGTTCCTTATATTGCCATCGGAAAATTCCGATTGAATTGTTATCAAGTGTCCGATGTGGGCCTTGGATTGTTATATTGGCCAAGTCTCCAATATGAGACTTGTGTCCCAATTTCCAATGTGTGAATTGGATTGTTAATTAATTTCACGTGCTAAACTAGAGTTAGGTTGCACGTGAGGGGGCATGTTGGAGAGGAAATATCTCACATTGGAAAAGTGACAAATAAAATATAACTCATAAGTGGGTGGATCACACCCAATTGTACCGAGGCCTTTTGTGATTAAAACCCAACACCTATCGGGTGGTTAAGTTGGGATCGTATCGGTACAATGGTGGACCACAGGCCACGCTTGTCGCTGTTTAACACTTTCGTCCATTAGATCTAAAACTTGCTGCAATTAGAACCCTTCCTCGTACTTTTTCCAGTTATATGGAACAAACAATGGAAGACTTTAGCTTTCCTTAAATTTGGGAATCATTCACAAGAGAGTTTTGATTTAACCCTCCTTCAAAAACTATGAGGTTGATTAAAATCTTACAAAATGTTGTCAAATAGAAACCAAAATATATTTCTAGCTAGGAACAGGAACATCTTAAATCAGGTAAAGAAAGATACACATTCATACATAGCTTATACATTAATACAGATCAAAACCATAACTTACAAGTTAATGAATGAGACAGTAGTTTGTTCTTTCCATCACTCAGTGGCATGCAGCTCAGAATTGGGTTCAGATTTCACCAAGTAAACAACAGTTTGTTGATTTCGAATTAAACCTGGAGTCCACCATTGGAGATTGAGTCACTTCTGCAGGCAGCAGTTGTGGTTTCGTATTTGAGAATGAGGACAGTTATTACAGTATGGTTGCAAAGTCCATGATAAGACTGGTTGGTGGATAGAGTAGCTAAATTTTTCTTCTTGGTACATACGGTATGAATTTTTTGTTTTTTTTTTTTGGTTAATTATATTGGAGAGGATCAAATCTCCAATCTAGTCTAATAATTTGATTCCCAACCCTTCATCACCACTTAAGCTAAGCCCAAGGGTTTATACAATGTTACTGCGGTGCTTACAAGGATAGTGATGTAGGACGAGATTTTAGCCAATTTCAACAAAAAATCTCGAAAAGAAAGAAGCGTCTTCACATTAAGAAGAATAATTTAAATGTTGGAAATTGGTATTCAAATAGGCTTCTTAATGATGGAATTAATCATAAATTACTCTTTTGGATATATCGGGATTCTTGAGCAAAATCTTGATTGGGATTCGAAGCGTAATATTCTTTAGTATCTAGGATTCTGTTTTCGATTTTTATTTAATCAAGTTCAATTAGGATTCCTAGTTTTAATCTAAAATAAATTGTTCTTTATGTTTTCTAGTTGTATTATGTTTATGCTATGTGCCCTATATAAGGCACCTCTTAGATTGTAATTTTCATTCAAGTTATCAATAAAAAAAACCAACTATTAGAGAAGTTTCTCTCTGTTTCTTACGGCTATGTCTGTAATTGCTAGTGGATTCTAGCTCATCTCATATGGCTTTCGACGCTTGACAGAGCCTTTTGCTATCGTGTTCACGCTTCCCGCATCAGATAGTGAGCCAACTGATCCAGTGGGTCGATAGGCAGATACATCTCAGAGGGTCAGTCCCGGAGAACTTGCAAAAAAGAAATGTAAGAGAAGCGAATGTGTACCAGCCAACCGTCTTTTGATACTAAGTTAGCTGAGTGACGGTTATAGAAGAGGAACAATGTTAGAACAGAGAATAATACCTAATTTGCCGGCAAACGATCTTTTTTTTCTCTTATTAAACCATCAGACGCGTTTCGAATCTTGAAAATGCAAAATTCAATCTCTCGTTTTCATTTTGCAAAACAGTTTCCAAAAGACCATTTTGTAAAACGTTACCATACTCGGCCGAACTGTGCTTTAGAAAGTTTTCTTACTAGAACTGTTAGTATTTGTCTAGCTGGTTAGCTAGTTAGCCCAGTTAGCATACAAAAAGCAATTTGGTGCTCTATTTCTTGTACACGCAAAGGATCAGCCTTTCATGACTACTTGTGCAATACGATAGAATACTCATATTTCCTTACAGAGAATAATATATATTACATTCAAAATGTCTAATTGTCTCTATTACTGATCTGATTCTTCAACAGAATTAGATTTCCTCAACTGACTTCTTAAACCCTTTAATTGGGTGTGGCAATGTTCAGGGGGCACAAACAGCTTCAACAGATAATTTTTTCAGCATGCTTGGACATGGATCCATCCCAAAATTGGCATCTGATATGGTCAATGAACATTTCTGCTTACCTATACACTTCTGCAAAGACAAAATAGCAGGAAAAAAAAAAAATATGAAAACAATATAAGAATCCGTTCCATAGTTCAGAATCTTGGACAAATCATTTTAGTGAACGAATTTGGTGACCCTTGCATTAGTGATCTTGAATAGGTAAAGAATGTAAAAGAGTATTAAAACTGGGAAAATTTGACCTCAACTGCAATAATTAGGAGCAGTCTGAAAAGTACCTTCTCAATGACAGCCTTCGAGTTTGGAGCGTGACATGTACCGTGCTGAAAATTCCCACAGCTTCCAGATGGAGTTCCAAAACTTGAAAACTTAATAGCAGAAATGGAGTATCCATCCGTACAGTGTAGGCTCATTATAGGCTTCTTTTGCTCTTCCAGTTGGCCACGGCTCTCAGTATGCCAATTCCTATTATGTGGGTGATTTTCAGAAACCTCAGCACAAACAGTGCTCACTGAACGTTTGACAAGAGCAATCTTTGATACATCCCCACCAATCTCCTCAAAAACTACCAATAGGTTTTTAGATTGCTTTAACCAGGACCTAGGAACATGGTACCTGAAAGGTAGGACAATAATCCCATATTATTAAAGCAGTTTGTATTTTGTAAGGCTTTTTCTCATTGATTTCTCAAATTGTGGTATAAGAAATTTGTACGTACCATTGTTGAGTTGGATGGTTACAACCATATTAGCACTTGTTCTTAGGCCTGAAGGTACCAGAATAGCTACACGCACTGCAATCCCCGTTAGCATAAGTAGTCCAGTATCTTCCAATGCTTTGCCCATTGATCCATAGTTGACCCTTGCCCATACTTCCCATGTCCAAAGCCAAAGGTTCATCTCCTTCAGGTGCATCAAAATTGACCTGAGAGTTCAATTATAACTGTTAACCATCAATACTCCATGGTCTAAAGACATCAATTCCAAGCTAGTGTTGGTCTGTTGGAGCATAAACCAACTCTAACACATCCGTCTTCAATCCTTCGCTGAGAAAGTTTTTCTTTAAAAAATAAATAAAACATAAGAAAGAAAAAAGCACTACCGTTTAGTCAAGCTTCAGTATCTGAAGTTTCATTTTCATACCTTAAACCATGTCAGTGGCTGTTGATTCTTCGCCGCTAAGGACACCCTCGTCCAATCCACTGTCGAGATGGAACTTGGAGAACCCAGGTTCATGGCTTCTCCTTTTAGGCCCACCTGTAATTGGAAACAGATATGAGTGGGCATTCCTCGAGTACACAAGCAAGTGACCAAAATCAAATGAAAGTAGTATTTATAGACCTTGTGTGACCATTTCTGCCATGATAAGTCTCTGCTTCCTTGGTCTAGTCCATGTAGAGCAACTGGTCCCAGTACTCCAGCATTCCGTGTCTCAAAGTGAGGACCATTGTTCTTTGACAACATCAATAACAAAAAAGTTCAGATAAATTCTTCTAAGAAAATAAAATATGGCTAGAATAATTAAGATGTGAGAATTTGGGATTCATTTCATAGACAATATCAAAATCCGGCATGCAGTGCCATTTATGAAAAATATTCCAAATTCATTTCCTTTAAAGTCAACATTAAAGTGAAAAACATTTGATGACTAGAGAGGACTGCTGACTAGTCATGTCATGCCATCTGGAGGGGACTGCCGCCCAGATGACGCATCGGAGGGGACTGCCGACCGGAATTTAGGAGGCAGTGGTTAGAGGGGACTGCCGACTAACTACCTCATGTCATCTGGAGGGGACTGCTGACCAGATGATGCACCAGAGAGAATTGCCGACAGGAATATTCTGGAGGGGATTACCAACCAGAATATTGTCTGAAGTGGGCTGCCGACCAGACCATTTCCTTGAGGGAACTACCGACCAAGTAATGTACGCATGCGTCGAATAGTAGCCTCCTTGTCAACTCATTCCTTTTTAAAACTCTTTTCTTTCAACAAAATCACATTTTAAATAATTAATCATTTTCAAATCACAATTTAATCCCATGCTTCAAAATCTACACTGCATGCATAAATTAATGCAAAACAAAGGTCCACTCACAGGTGAGCCTCGTCGCTAATCCTGCTACTTGCCAGTGTCCTCCTCGCTCAAGGGCTCAGTACGTCCTGTATAATTGGCAACATATAAATAATTGTAATAAGGGAATAATTAAAACTCAAAAATTCATTATTCCCTCGAAAAAAAATTAATAACTCATTACTCATCAACTCCTCTAAAAATTCGACTCTTCAATCTAGGATTTACAAATCTCAAATTCGGAATTCTTAACGATTTCAACGCCCTCGAATTCACTTTAACCTTCACAAGTACTCTTTCAACAACTCAACTGATTTAATTTCAATTTCTCAACTATAAATTAGTCAACATTTTAAAAATAAATTTCCTTCCTAATTTTCCAATTTCTCTCTTAGTATTCTTTAACCCATTTTTACTTCTCCAACCTCCCAACGATTTCAACTCATCACAAGAATCATAACAACGAGTTCTCCACCTCAAATTACAATCTTAACATTCTTAAAACAACATCCAACATCAAAGCCACAATAACGATGGTTAACAATTCCCATAAATTCAAAATTAACACTCCAATAGTAAACGAAATGGGATTTCCTTAAAACCAAGTGTGGACAAGGCCTCCACAACACAAGATATACTCATACGCTAAAATTATGAATTTTTGGATAGCTTAACACACCTCTATAGGCTACCAACAGTGGCAGCGCGTGGCTTCACGCGCCACCACTCCAACACCCATAACTGGCCAAGAAATTACACCAACACAATCTTCACATCAAGCCCAACAATAGTTGTACCTACAACAACAGTTCCAAGAAAAAATGGCCAGAAATTCAACCCAAAATATATATTAACCAACGGTTACTGTTCACGTTCACAATCACCTTCAATTCTTCCTCCACAGGCCAAATCGAGCTGCAACAAGGTTAGGAAAACGTTTAGCACCTCACTAGCAACCAAAACCCCCAAGAAATCTTGCCGGAAACCGGAGATCGGAGCAAATCTCTGATTTCCCATTTCTGGGAATTTCCCTTCGAATCTCCAAAAACAATGATACCCAAGGTGAAAAACTTACATGAATAGGAAGATGTTAGGTCCATAATTACCTAGTAATTATTCTCCTAATCTTGCACTTTTGCTTAACTTTTGTGTTTATTTATATATATTTATTATGTTTTCCTTATCATGCTAGAAAATGATGGAGAAACTTGGAAATGCACTAAAATTTCAATCTTAGCATATTCTCCTACAGTCTAGAAGAAACCGAGCTAGGCAAGGAAGGAGGAGCGGCAAACTAACCAAATGAAGTCTAAACGACTTGAAACTTTCCATATCTATTCTAAACATCCTAAAGATCATTTTTTATGAAGAGTACAAGAGCTATTTCGGAATGAAAGGGCTTCAAAAGATTGGTACAAATTTCTTCACTAGAAGACAAAAACTGTAAAACCGGACCTGTACGGATTCCGGCAGCATTTCCGGCCACACCAAGGTGAACTAAGATCTAAAATTTTACTAGAATGATCTACACTCATGGAGAAACATTTGGTATGAATAAACCGAAGGCTAATTCTGACTTATTGGTGGAGTTTGAATTGAAGGAAGAAAGTGGGAAAACATGACTAAATGAGAGTCAACGCCGGATTTCGCCCAAGTTGGCTGGCCAAGATCATGTGTGGAGGACAAGGAAGAGCTGACAAGGGTTAGAGACTTTAGGTCTAGGTTATTTGGAAATTCAAAATTTGAAATATGACAAGTGGTCTCATTCTTACACCTTACACATTTGCCTCCCATTTATTATCTTGTTTCCTTACATAATGACCCTTCTATCCTTACTTTTTCTCCTCCACCAAAATATCTATGGGCTTTCTAGGTCATTTCTATGTGGAGTTAAAGACTAGATCCATATTTTGTGCTTACACATTTGTCAATCACATCTAGCCCTTCATTTCCATTGATCTCCACCCTCCATTCATCACTTTTGGCCTATAAAAACACCCTCCCCTCATTTGGACGTTTTGGGATGTCTTCCATCATCCATTTCATCTCCTTTCTCTCTCTATTTCCTCTCCATTTTCCATAGTCGTTCTTCATCTTTTAGGTAGTTTAGTTTAGCTTTTGTGTAGAGAAAAGTGTAAAGTATAAAGTGTCTTGAGTTTTTACCAAAAACCGAAGATCCTTTACATCTTTGATCAATCAGACCTTAGTTTCATCATTTCAAGCCTTTATTCTTCAAGTTTCTAAGAGATTTGTGGATTTGTATGGCAATTTGGGTTTGAGAAAACTGGAATTTCCATACATTGAAACATCGCTCACTAGTTTTGCATCAAGGGGAGCTAGTTTGGTAACTAACTACTTTCTCTACTCTTCCTCTCTTTTGCTTGATGTTATTATGTTTATGGGTTTGATTTATGTAACTATGGGTTGTGAGTAGAATAAATTTGGGGCTAGGTCTTAGCCCTAGCCAAACTCATGTATAAAATAGTGTGATGCCATGTTTTTGATGAATATGCATGTTTTGAATCTTTTAGCTACTTTACTTTAATACTTTCTTACATGTGTTTTTGGATTTGTCACCTAAGCATGTTGTAGGAATTAATGAAATCGGAAACTTAAGCTTGACAATCTTTTGTAACCGAGAGGCATGTGTAGCTAATAGGGTGGTGGTCTAGCTTATTCTTACGGCAATAACTAGTTTGCTTGGGTCCTTACCTTAAAATTAGTGCTTGGTGCCATGAGTTTAAGAGTTGAGAGGCCTTAGGCTTTACGACATCAAACCCCTTTTATGTTTTAGCGAATGTAAATGGGACTAAGGTTGTGTGATCTAGCTTTTCTCTAGTGATATGATTAGGTTGCATGATTAGTTAGTATCTCGGTTTCTCTAGCGAAAACCGAGGGGGAATTTATCAAAGCATGTTGTTATTAGAAAATGGGTTATATTATATGCATGAGGGAGGCTAGGTGCAAAAACCTATGCTCCTATTTATCTCATTGATCAAAGTCTCTATTTTATTTTTATTTGCTTACTTTATTTTTGTGCAACTTAATTTACTTCATAATAATTACAATGAACAAGAACGAAAGACAACAATAACGCGCTTCAAAACCTTAGGCTTGTTGCTGGTATCGTGCTTTCTTGTCCGGCTGCGCCGCAACGCCTGCGATGGCCTCTGGCCTCGCTATCGTACTGGGGTTGTGGCCGGACAAGAGTTTCGCTTTGTGAGCAAGTCTATTGCTCGGAGATAGGGGCTGGGAGGAGTTGCTCATTGTTTCTCCGGTAAAGGGATTGGTTGCATTTGAGGAAGAGTTAAGGCGGTGGAGGGGGATCGGAGAGGGACCGGATCATATTCGGATTTGGGCAGGGACCTGTCACCGTCGTGGAAGGAGGAGATGAGATTGATGTTTTGTTTGGTTGGTGATTGGCGGCGATCTGGCATATGTCTTGGGATCTAGTATCGATCCATGGTATATTTGTAGGTGGTTGGGTGGTGGTGGTGGAGCGTTGAGACCGGCCGTGCGGAAGAAGGGGGATGGTTGGGACAAAGGGTGTTATGGATCTGGACCCAGACAGCAAGGGGCACCGGCGGTGCTGCTTGGTGCCGCGGGCCATTGGGTCCTTTGCTGCAGAGGTATGTTGGTGGTGGGGGTCCAACACAGGCAGTGGGGCAGTGGGTTTCGAGACGGGGTAAAGGTGGTGCTGCAGCTGCTGACTTGAGCTCAGAGAGATGGGCTAAACAAGCTCTTTGTGGCCCTGATTTTCTGGGTCTGGAATTTGCTTATGGGCTTTGTTTGCATTTCTGCTAGTTTTTTGCTTCAGTTGTTTATTTCCTTGATGTTGTTTTGTTTAGTGTTTCCAATAAGTCCCCATCTAAGTATGGTAGGTGAATGTAGGCGTTGTCCCGGTTTGCACACTTAGTGTGCCTTGTCTGGCCTAGTGAGACGGCTATCCGTTGTCAAATGGAAGCAACCTCCTAGTGGCAGGATGAAACGAAGTGTCGCCGGATATGATTCCGTGCGGCAACATAGTAGGGAAGCTACGCTATTGGTTATGATGCTTCTTTTTAATAGAGTTATCTTTCTGTTATGTCACCGCTTTGTCAAAGCAAACAGAGTAGTCATTCGTGCACTCTTTGTTAACTAGTGCATGTTAGAATACATTACTTATTGTAATTTGGGGTTTAGGCTCTATGTCCCCCCCCCCCCCCTATATTCTATGGTTTCATTAATCAAGTCTTGAGGGTAGCCGCACTGGCCCTCCTTAAAAAAAAAAAAAAAAAAATTTAATCAACAAATCTGATTCACTACTTTACCATTGTAAATATCATTATTAATAGTTTTGATTTCCAAAGGGTCGAGACTATTAATTTGTAAACTGATAGATGTGTTTTCTAGGTTTTATTTTCGCGGTAATCTAGCTTAGAGTAGAATTACGCAATCCCTTAGGTACGATACTCTTACTTTTCCCCTTTACTAAAACTTGACCTCCTATACTTGGGTGTATGGCACATCATCCACAAATTGCATACACTTTCATACTCAAGGATGTCTCCAACAGAAGAGGAGGAAGAGAAGATCGTGCCATGGTGAGCAACATGTCCTAGGGTGGCCGGACGGCAACGAATTTGCCAGAGAAAGCTCGGCGGCGAAAGAAAACGAGAGGGGGAGGGTTGGCTCGGGTTTGTCCCGATTTAGGATATGTTTTTCCACTTTCTCTCTCTTCCCAAAATGGAAACTCCTTTTAAAATGTCAACTATGAATAGTAACTTCTATTTTTGATCATAACTTGCCCGTCGTAACTCCGATTTAAACAAATTACGTGTCCACGAACTCGATTTTTCGTGTACTACGATATTCTCAAAGAAAATTTCCTAACTTAACGGACCAAAGAAAAAGTCAACTCCTTGATCATTAACAGTAAAACGTAACTTGTGAACTAATAATGCCCTTAGTAACGGTAACTAAATAATAAGTTAAGATTCTAGGGTGCGTGGTATTACAATAAACTTATATTGCCTTCCAATAAAAAGTTCTAAATTGACGTAATCTCCTCATTTTCTTCTTCAATCAAAGTTTTATTTGTCCAATTTTAGGGAAATTAGTCCTCCTTCTCCATGGCCAAATTTTATTAGTTTTATTGGCCCCCAATAATCCACTATAAACTTTTATTCCCCCCAATAAAAGGTTTTAAATTGATGTAATCTCCTCATCTTTTTCCTTAATCAAAGTTTTGTTTGTCTAATTTTAAGGAGATTAACCCCTTCCTCCAAATAAACTTTAATTGCCCCCCAATAAAACCCAATAAATTTTTATTGCCCCTCAATAAAAGGTTTTGAATTGATGTAATTTCCTCATTTTCTTTCTCAATCAAAGTTTAATTTGTTTAATTTTAGGGAGATTAGTCTCTCTTCCTCCCAATAAATTTTTATTGCCCCCCAATAAAAAGTTTTACTAGGCAATAAAAGTCTCCAACTATCTATCCGGTCACCTATGAGATATCTGATGACTTCTTTGGGGACTTCCGGCGACCTTCGACGATCAGTGACCGAAGTCTTGTGAATTTCGGTGACCGAAGTCTCCGCTGACTTCTCTCTCTGCATACATGTCTTTTTTAAACTTATATTATCTCCAATAAAAGAATAAAAAATAAAAACTAATATTATCGATTAAACTTCCATATATTTTTCTCTCATAAAGCCACCAAAGTATAAGAACAGAGAAGATGGAATAGAGAAATAAGGTCTTTTATGATTACTTGCGGTCTGTATAGAGAGTTAAATATCACTTCAGCTGGTATGATTAAATATGATTAATAATGTCGGCTCTTGTAGATTAATTGTGGTTGGCGAAAAGAAAACTCTGAGGGTTTACAATATAATTGTGGTCTCATCTAGTATAGAACATCTTTTGTTCTGCAATTTTTTTTTTTAGTTAATTACTGTTTACTCCCTATACTTATAGGGTTTCATCGTTTCAGTCCCTGACCTTCGAATTTCACCTAAAAGGTTCCTGAACTCTCAGTTTCCTCCCATTTCGTCCATGCCGTCAAGCTCCGTCCAAATTGTCCGTTAAATTGCTGACGTGACATTCCTCAAGCGCTGAAATGTCTAAATTACCCTCACTTAGTTTTTTTTTAATTTATTTATTTATTTTCCTCTCTCTCTCTCGTTTTTTTTTTTTACCTCTTCTTCCAGCTCCCTATCCTCCTTTGGGTTTTTTTAATTTATTTATTTTCTTCTCTCTCTCTCTCTCTTGTTTTTTTTTATTTTTACCTCTTCTTCCAGCTCTCTATCCCCCTCTGGGTTTTTTTAATTTATTTATTTTCTTCTCTCTCTCTTGTTTTTATTTTATTTCTACCTCTTCTTCCAGCTCTCTATCCTCCTCTGGGTTTTTTTAATTTATTTATTTTCTTTTTTATCCACTTGCATCAGTGCTGATGGATCTTCAATAGGTAATGACTTAATTGGTAGCTGCAAAAGGATGACCAAATGACACAAATAAAAACCCGGATGCATGGACATAAACTTTGCTTTTCTTCTTGACTATTCTACTATATGTATCACTTAACAAGCCCCTCAAGGTACAGATAAGTTTCCAAAAGAAAAGGACTTTCAAAAATCTTCGCTCGCGGGTAACAAGTGGTTTCAAACCAAATAGAAAAGCAAGCAAAGTTCTAAACAATCTCCACTCACAGCAAAAGCAATCAATTGTCAAGTATCAACTCATCTATAACCGTTTTTTTCCCATCACAGTGGCGGTGTCTACCGAAAAATTCATAGTCAACCAAGCACAACCTAAATCTGGCAATTACAACTTGGACAGAAAATTGCACTGCACCAAATTCGTAATACTTCTTCCAAGAGTGAAAATGCATAACTTCATCATCCCAAAACCCTAGTCCCATTTCCAGACCTCACATTCTGACCAATACATAAAAATCAATTCTTGCATGTCAATCTTTCAATAATCAAACTTTCTACCATTTCCTTTGAAACAAAAAACCGACTCAAAAATCAAATTCCAGAACTCAAAAGAGAGGAAATTCACGAAAACCCAGTCACAAAAAACCACTTAGAATTCACAAAATTACATAATACAACAACGATTACAACAATTCAAGTTCATCTTCTACGAATTTCAACGTGCCAAAAACCAATGGCGACGAGATTAACAACATGCATTTGAATTATCAAGTTCCCAATGCTACGATTCTTTCAAATTCTTCAAAAACAGAAACAGTGAGAATTACATAAACCTAATCAATCTGTTCTCGCATTTTCTCAGAGTGAAGAGAAATTTGAGAGTGACGACTCACCTGGTTGTTGTTGTTATTGTTGGGTTGGAACATCTTTCTTCTTCTCCTTTCAAGTTGACTCAGTGAGTCCGCTCTCCCTCTCTGACTCGCTCTCTCTCACTCTCTCTCTTCCTTCTTCAACTGAAATTTTAGCTATCAAGGGGAGGAGAGAATCTGAAATTTCATTTCTTCCAGCTCTCTAAAACCGGGCATCACCATCCTCTTCACACTCTTCAACCACGCAAGTTAGCGCCACAACCACCACTACAACAGGAAACATCATTTCTGACGGCTAAATTCGGTCGGAAAAGACATTTTTTGGTCGGAAATACGTGTTTCTGACCAAAAATCTCCGTCGGTGGTGGTCGGGAATATTCTCATCATAAATACTCTATTACCAACTAGTCGTCAGAATAACAAGCATTTTTTACCACATTTTGCCGTTGGTGGTGGTCGGAAAGATTAATTTTTCCGTCAAAATATTCCATCGAAAATATTTTAATGCCATCAAAAATACATTATGTAAACGACGACTCATGTATTTCCGACAACATATTTATGACGACTTACTTAGTCAGAATAATTATTTCTGACTAAAACATTTTACTATTATTGACCAATAACATTCGTCAAAACTAACCATTTTTGACAATAGTATTTCCAAGGATTTGGAATAAAATAAATTATATTTTTAAGCATTCTTTTTGAATAAAAATAAATATTAAAAAGATAAATAAGATTCCACAACAAAAAAGATTAAGTTACATTTTATTGAACTAAGAAATTCATCATCGAGTCTTAAAAAATAGAGAAAGTCATAACAACCATAATTGTAAAAATACTAGGGAATTAAAAATAGAACATGAGCAAAGAATAGTGGAGAATAAAAATATTCGGTTCTTAAACCATATCTTCATTCTTCACTGCTTCTTACTTTTGGATAGATAAGTCTTCTACTGCTTCTTACTTTTGGATAGATAAGTCTTCTTGTAGCTATCAATTATCCTCATGGTCTGCCTCTGAAGTTCTTGTAGTATTTCCCTAATAAATAAGCAAACAGAAATAATAGTCTCACTTCCTGCATATTATTACAGGGGCATATTGTTTGATTATGGAACTCAAGTAAACTAATATCATATGTAATATTGTGTTGATTTAAAAGTGCACTAAGATCAGTTCACTTAGTTGCACAACTCATCAGATAACCATAAGGTAAAACTTGTGCATTTTGCAGAGATTGGAGTACAAAATTATTTAAAACTTAAATGAGTAAAAGAAAAAAGAAAAATTAAAGTTGGGAGAAGTTTTTATGGTAGTGTTCTGTCATTAGAGAATAGAGATAGAAAAACAGAAGGAAACAACTGTGATTCTTCCTTTGCTACAAGTTCCATTATGCTAAAATCATGTTCATTTTATCCTAATTAAACTCAAAGATCAGAAGCCAAATTGTTTATGTGCCTGAGTGTGCAGACGAATACTAAAAGATGACAGTTACCACTTCTCATTCCATTAGCTATTTCACAGAAATTACATGCAAAAGACACATCTTGATAGTCAGAAATGTTACGTACCAGATCATAAATATAGACCAAATGATCACTAGATCCAGTGTAGATGTACTTTTGTCCATTGCTGCAATAAGCAAGATTAAAAGTAAGAAACTTATCCAACATGCCAAAATATTGTCAACAGGGCAAACTAACTATTGCATAGCATCAGATGAAATGATGCCCTATAACCAAAACAATAGCAAATAAGATGTTGGAAAGATTTTCAAATTATAAAGAAGATAAATTGAATTGTGACTGATCACCACAATTCAAATTTCAAAAAGGATCTCAGATATAGGAAGCAGCTGGACAATTATATTGGTGAAGCATTGTGTTGCTTCACAAGCACCAATCTGTTGTTTAAATTAAGCAAACGTTGTTAACTTGTTAACTTCTGCTGGTGACTTCTTGGGATATTAATTACATGCTTTAATCATCATCTTTCATAAATGAAAGGTTGCCACCCTTACGGAAGGGTTATCCCAATTAATTGAAGAGGCATATACATCCCTATATAAAGGGGTGATACCTGCAGATTAAAAAGATAACTTAATTCATATATCTTGAGATACTCTCTGCTTTATTCTTTCAGTTCCTCCAATCCATTACTTCCCTGCTTTACAAAACAAATCTAGAAACTATAAACTGCAGTTTTAGTTCCAGAAACCTTGAGCCTCTTGTAACTTTCAATTGAGTGTTTGGTTGATCTTCGTAAGTGCAAGACGTCGATCAACAATAGCAGGAATGCTAGGCTTCATTGTATCCTAAAGGCTTATTTGATCAAACCCCTTTGCACACTTGTTGTGGGGAAAATAAAGTCTAAAGGAAAGCGTAAATTCATACGTGCCTTTGAAGCATTTTCCTTCACTAGCCATAACCCACAGACACAGAAACTCAACATAAGATTCTGGGTAAAGGGAAACTAGCTGTTTTGCTAGGCCAACTTCCCATGACCTGACATAATAAACAATGGACTTAGTAGAATCAATAACATAACTGTAGATATCTCTACTAGCAAGGCTAGTATCTATGTCACCAAGCATAAACAACACCCTCGTGGGGGGGCCCATGAGCCATGGTGGGACCCAATGACGATATGTATCCCGTAGCCCGACGTCCAAGCTACGCCATGATGGTCGGAAGTGCTCAAGAGCTTGTCGGAAAGTCAAGTTCCCAACCTTGCCAAGTTGCCTTCACAACATGCTTTTCTAGACTAGAATAGTTGTTTTTGTATCCCATATTGGAAACAAGTGAAGGAAGGAGCCTCCCTTCCCTATAAAAGGGAACTCCTTCCCACTTACTCATCACTCCATTACAACTCTTGTAGTCTTGTTGAGCCTCAAGGCCTGACACATAGTAAAGCTTTAAGTGGACGTAGTCTCCCCCAAAGTGGGAGATGAATCATTATACTTGTTGGCGTTATCCCTCTCTCTCTCTCTCTTTTTTAAACGTTAATTAGAGTCTTCAGTTTCTAACATTAACATTTGGTGCCGTCTGTGGGAAGCCGATACAAAAGGCTTCATCACTTACCATTCGTTAAGTCATTTTAATGGAGCTTAAGAAAACTTCTTTTCGTTTCTTCTTTGAATTATCAATCATCTTTGATCAACAATCCTCTTTTTCTTCTTGGATTATCATCAGCTCCCAATGGCTTCCTTCATTACCGTTAAACATCCTTAGCGGAAACACACAAAAGAATCCAAAATTAAGTTCCATCCTTGGCGGTAACTTGCCCAACCATGATCAACATTATCCCATCCTTGGCGGTAACACACAAAAAAAAAAAAACTATCCCATCTTTGCCGGCAACTTCTGCCTAAGTCATGGCGCCTTTGCTTCTTGTCACACGGCCAACACAAGGACCACCGCCATATTTTCTCTGGACACCCAGAAATGTTGGCGTCAAACTATTCTCTCTTGTTGGCTCATCTACAACAAATTCCATCTCTAGTCAACCTCATGCTTTATGAAGCCAAAGCCAACTGGGCACCCTTGCAATCCGTGCGGTAAGCAATTATCTGCCATGGATAGTCCGTCATTCGTCAAGCTTCGAATTTCTGTGGCGGTAAAAGCCTCCGACAATTTTGGTGCCCATCTACTCTGGACACCCAGCACCGCCAAGCCTCAACCCCTCCTCCTTGTTGCACTGCCAAGCTTCATATTTTTGTCTTTCCGCGCATCATTACTAGCGTCAAGGCAGAACGTATCATCATCAGTGGTATCTACCAGCGCCCGTGCAAGCCACGTCAAACAAAGCACCGCCAAGAGGTAGGGAATTGCGTCAAGAGGCCAATCTATCACCATGATTCAATCATCATCCCCTGAAGCACCGCTAGCGAAGCCTTGACGGAGCATCACAGATGCCCAACCTTCTCCTTGGTTTCTTACTCCGCCATCTTCTTCGATCAAAGCACCGCTAAGATCAATGTACCGCCAAGAATCATCCGCCAAAAACCTCCGCCAAGCAAAACCACAGCAATACAAAAATTGATGCAGATTTGCGGAAATTACTCTAGACACCCACTCATGTGACGGAACCTCACGATTTGGGTTTTTACGGAGCCTCGTCTCCCCGACTTCCTTGTCACACACAAACTCACTGCTCTTCCTCGTTGCATCACTCCCCAGCAGCAATAACACCAAGTCTTACACCGCCAAGCTTCAAGTTGCGCCAAGCCTCATCAAACTCCAAACTTCATCTCCTTCGTAAAAAATGAGTTGACGGCCGCCAACCTCCTAGCTTCATCTCCTTCGTCAAATAAGAGTTGATGGCCGCCAAGCTCCAACACCCAGCTTGGTTTGGTCACCGTCGTACAAGGCTCCAGCGAACTCCAACATAAAATTTGACGCAGCTTTGCTTCTTGTCTTCTCGCACCGCCAATAAGAACCACCGCTTTGCTTGTCGCACCGCCAACAAGAAACTCAGCTTTGCTTTTTGTCGCACCGCCAACAAGAACCTCCCGACATACCCATTCCTTGTGGTCGTCACCGTCAACTGAACTTAACGGGCTCGTCACCTCCATCCTTTCATCATCGTCAGTTCGTCAGCTCATAACTCTCATTCAACTATCGGATTGGAACACCCATCTCATTACTCTTCACACCCAAAAACTGATAAGTACACCATCAAGGCATCAATTGCAGCTTCAATCATCCTCAGCTGCCCAACACCTAGGCCTGGCATTTAAACCCGTAACCCGCAAACCCGCACTATACCCGCACGCTAAAAACCCGCACAAACCCGCCCGTTTATTAATCCGAGCTAAAAAAAGCCCGCACTCAAAAAACCCGCAAATTAACGGGTTTTGCGGGCTAAACCCATTGGAACCCGTTAACTAAAAATCCTTCCCAAAAACCCATTTCCCATTACACATACGATTCCCTTTTTTTTTTCTTTTTTTTCTTTTTTTCTTTTTTTTCAACCAGGGCATTTTTATAATTTTTCTTATTCCCCATGAGGATCCGACAGTTGGATCTTCGTATTATTGTGAAAAGACGATTCAAAAGGAGATCCGTGAGGATTCGACCGTTGGATCGTCATATAATTTTGTGAGGATGATTCTAAAGGCGATCTGGGACGATCCAACAGTTGGATCTTCGTATAATTGTGCAAAGATGATTCAAAAGGCGATCCATGAGGATCTGACCGTTGGATCGTCATATAATTTTGTGAGGATGATTCTAAGGGCGATCCGGGATGATCCAACCGTTGGATCTTCGTACAATTTTGAGAGGATGAATCTAAGGGCGATCCGTGAGGATCTGACCGTTGGATCATCGTATAAATCGGTAAAGATGATCATCTAGGTGATCCGTGAGGATCTGACCGTTGGATTGTCGTATAATTTTGAGAGGATGAACCTAAGGGTGATTCGTGAGGATCTGACCGTTGGATCATCGTATAAATCGGTAAAGATGATCATCTAGGTGATCCGTGAGGATCTGACCGTTGGATCATCTTATAAATCGGTAAAGATGATCCTCTAGGTGATCCGACCGTTGGATCTTCGTATAATTTTGAGAGGATGAACTAAGGGCGATCCGTGAGGATCCGACCTTTGGATCATCGTATAAATCGGTAAAGATGATCCTCTTGGTGACCTGTGAGGGTCCAACCGTTGGATCATCGTATAATTGTGATTTGTGAATTATTTTTTGTCAAAAAAGGAAAGGAAAAAAAATCTAAAAAGATAGAAAATAAAAAATTTCAAAATAGAAAACCAAAAAAGTTCATATAGAGAAAATGGCATGTATATATATATATATATATATATATATGTATGTATATAAGTCTTAATTGGTTTTAATTGCTTTGATAAAAAGTTAAAAATAAAAAAAAATGTTTGCGGGTTTTAACGGGTTCCAACGGAAAACCCGCAAACCCACCGGGTTTGGCCCGCGAAACCCGTTAAGTTAACGAGTTCTTACGGGGTCGGCCCGTTAAAAACCCGCACTATACCTGCACGTTGCCAGGCCTACCAACACCCTTCTTCTTCAATCATCTTCAATTATCACAAATGAGATAAGCACCTTCCTTCGTGTACTCTGTTTACATTTCAGTCATGCTCTGCGGTTTTCATTCTTATTTCCTAAGCACAAATTAGTGCATGAGTTATAAATATGGAGCTGCAAACGACTGTGCCACTCCAGACACTTGCCATGTTTTAACTATATGCATGATCAGTTATGCTAGCTACTATACTAAATCGATGCCACGTATCAATGGCATGAGTAAATTTGTCTACACACACACAATCATCCCACCATTTCATGAATGCTCTTGTATATACGATCTCTACTTCATTCAAGCATGCATAGCCATGCCTAGTGACACATGCACAGGCCTACAAATGTTTGAACTTTTGCCTTCGAAGTGATTATACATTTCTGGCTTCTTTAGTTCATAAGATGCCAACAGAAACTCAACCTTCTAACCTTATGTATATGTATAAACAATATGTATAAGTGGCTACATATGCATATACACTAAAGGGCTATCTTACTTTTACCATATGATTTAACGGGTGCATCTATCTAAGAACATAACCTAGTTGCTATGTCTAACTATTACACATAATGAATCTTGTAGGCCTTCCTGCCAATTTTAAAGTCAAAACAAATTTGAGTATGGGTTTGTCGTCAAGAGACCACATAGATTTCACTACTTTCTTAATTACTTGTGCCTATCCCATGTTGTCTACCAAAAACAAGCTAGCATATGATTATTTATAATCTTGTTCTACACTTCTACCACAAACAACTGAACGGCGCTCAATAACTTGATGTATCCATAGCACATATCCATTGTTGTGTTTATTATTATCAAGCTGCACCATCAGTGATTATAGTCTTATGTGATTGCCCACGGCATGTCAGTGCAAATTTGCTCACTCAATTGACCTCACTGCCTTTTGAAAATGCATGACATGTGCACATATTAGCTAGTAAACTCACATAGCTACTGTATATATGTATACATATGATTAAGGCCATATGTTATATACGTTTTTCGACATTATAATTGCACATTCAAAATACCAACCACTCTTGGTCCAAACCTAATTTACTTATTGCAATTCGATGTTATTTTGGTACATGTTTATATAGGCTCCAGCGCCTAGTGCACTTATGATGACCAGTGCCAATATCAAAAATAAAAAATAAAATAAAAACACATTAGGAGCACACAAATACAACACGTCATTTGTTATCAACTACTACACTATTGTATTGTTTGTACACTGTGCTCAATTGATACATATATTCAAATAATTTGCCTATTTTATCAAAGCACTTGTGCTAGTTGTTAATGTTGATTTCACAAATTCATGTATTAGTCATCCTTTTTTTTTTTTAAGGAAATCCAACTCTCATATCGAGCATTTGCCTTTGCAAGGAGTACCTTGATGACGATACTCGTATCGATACGTGGGCAACTTCAACATGGAGCGTCATGCTTGGACAACTCCAACATGATTTGGTACTTCCATTGATTTCAAAATCCAACTACTCCAAGTCGGCATAAGATAAGTCACAATATCTCACTACATGCTCTTTTAATTAGAGCTATTGCCATGACAATCCCATGCCTTAACATGCTTCTATGCATTTTAAGCATACTTATACCAAATGTATCAATTTTAGTAGCACACTTACTATGATTACATACTATTATCATGCCTTAACATGTCTCCATGACCCTTAATCATGCCTACAAAAATACAAAAATGTTACTAGTAACTTTATTATAAGTACATGCTATACACATATGCCATACTTCTATTTAATTGCAACTCAATTAAATAAACATGTTACACTCACTTAAATAAATTATGTCATGATTAGAAGCTTGTGACACTTATGACTTAACTAAAACTTGCTCGGATTGCGACTTGTTGGGTTACGACTCGCTTGTGTATCAAGTTTGGCCACGACTTGTTTGGGCCAAGCCCCGCATGCTCGAACAACGCCAACCCACTCAACTACACCCAACTTGCTCGAACACAACCCAACTCACTCGAACATATCTAACATGCTTTAGTTAAGTCCTAGTAGTTCACTACGCTTCATACTATTCACGGGGAACTTACCCTCAAATTTTATATGGACACCCATTACACTTGCCACTATCTAATACGCGTGTCACATGGTCATAAAGATCCACATAATATTACTTGCTATGCTTATTTGTTATTGTTCATACAATTAGAGAAATTTACATGTACTCTATATGTAAGCATATTTTGTCATGCCTCTAGGCACCATACTTTGTCAAAACCCTCCCTACGGGAAAAAGACCTAAATGCGTCTAGACTCCACAAATCCATGGTCCACGACCAACCGCCAAGCGGTAAGGCAATGTCTCATAATGACAATGACCACTACATGGCATTGCAGTCAAGCTTTTCTCCTCCGGGAAAGAGTAAAAGGATCGGTTAACGCAGCCCACGGCAGCCATTGATCCGGTAGTTAACCCCCAATGCTTGGGTATCAAAGATTAGGTTTGCTACCTAACGCCCACTGCTCAAACGCAGCTCCCCTCATCAAACAATTTACCGACCATACGGAGGTCTATAGCCAGGAGTGGGGGCTCAGTGGAGGGCCTAGCAGGGGCCAACCCGAAAGGGCATAAAGCGTTCGCTCTGACAAAATTCTAGATGGACAACGCACTCGCACTCATTATGCTCAATATACGGCACAAAGCTACGCTTTGGTATCAACCTTGCAAGAAAACCCTCCTTGACTGGGGACTTCAGGGACTTGTACATACGGCCCAGCATAATTAGCAACGGTTACTCTCATGCCTCAAGGCATCACCTTCGAGTTACCCGTTAATGCCTCACGACATCCCCGAGCTCTAACGCTCTTGCCTTCTTGGCATCCCCGAGTTTCCATGCGCTTGCCGTCCCGGCATTCCCGAGTTTTACACTCGCATCTCCTCGGCATAATGCACATTAATGGAACATTGAATTCTTCTACCATTTGTCATTTGCCACAAATCGAATTCGTTTCACGTTCCATTAATACGAGTGAAAACCAAACTAACATAAACGTTCACATTTGAGTTACAAACTCTCGCATTCACAGCATTCGTGCAACTGACGCCTCACGGGTGTAACCTCATCAACTCGACCTCGTTAATTTTCTTGCGCGCATTATGCAGTCATCATATGCAATTCATATGCTTATTCTTGGTATGTTCACATCACTCATGCAACTTACACCTCATGAGCGTAACCTCGTCAACTCAACCTTGTTCGTTTTCTTTTGCGCATCATGCATTCATCATATGCTCATTCTTAGTATGCTCACACAATCATGTGCATTCTCGAGTCATATGTCATAAACCGATCATACTCGGCGCCATTCATATATATATATATATATATATATATCAACATGTATCATGCACCTCGTACATTCGGGTATGCCAATGCATATCAATGCAACTCACGTACGTTGCCCAATACAATAAGCATTCTACATATGCGCATTTTTCTTGTCTTTGTTGTGCAGGTTAACGAGTCCCTTCTTGCTTACGGAGTTCGGGGACTTGTAGAGTCTAGGCGCCTCTCGGACATTGTTTATGCTTGATAACATCGTGTTTATAACTCCCCAACCAAGAAGCTCCTCTCACTTGGGGACTTCGGGGACTTGTAGATACCTCTACTAGCAAGGCTAGTATCTATGTCACCAAGCATAAACAACACCCTCATATGGGGGCCCACGAGCCATGGTGGGACCCAACGACGATATGCATCCCGTAGCCCGACGTCCAAGTTACGCCATGATGGTCGGAAGTGCTCAAGAGGTTGTCGGGAAGTCATGTTCCCAACCTTGCCAAGTTGCCTTCACAACATGCTTTTCTAGACTAGAATAGTTGTTTTTGTATCCTACATTGGAAAACAAGTGAAGGAAGGAGCCTCCCTTCCCTATAAAAGGAAACTCCTTCCCACTTACTCATCACTCCATTACAACTCTTGTAGTCTTGTTGAGTCTCAAGGCCCGACACATAGTAAAGCTTTAAGTCCGTAGTCTCTCCCAAAGTGGGAGACGAACCACTATACTTGTCGGCGTTATCCCTCTCTCTCTCTCTTCTCTTTAACGTTAATTAGAGCCTGGTTTCTAACATTAACAATAACAGAGAACCAGAATACTGCATATGGAACATGTTAAGCAAAATTCAAAATATAGGACAAGAATATATACATCACTTAAAATTACCTATATGCTAAAGAAAAGTATCAAGGAATTAAAGTGTGCAGGACTGAATGGTCTCTATATGTAGCCAATGACTGATCCAAGGGATGTCTCGAAGTTCTTGCATGAGCTGGGTACTCCATCCATCTGTAATCCCAGTCATGATCTGTAATCTTTGGACTGTTCAAGAATTGAAATATTAGTGCTACAAAACTGTACATGTAGGCTATATATATTAATAGAAAATTGATCATGTCAAAGATGATCAAACCTTCGAAATCAAGGGGCGGCAAAAACACATACTTGTTTCGGAACAGATCTGGAATGGAGGCACCCCTGCAAAGAAAGACCAAGAAGATTAGAGCTCAGGTTAACAAGAAGATATAGAAAAATAAGACGTTCGGAGAAGAGGAAAAAAAAAATTAGGCAACAGAGAGACAGTACGATGAACAGAAGCTACAGGAATTTTAGGGGTTTTCTGTTTATGGGAGTTTATCGCTAAAGGTAGTAGAAGAGTAGTGGGTAGGGTGCTCAGAATTTTAGGGATATGTGTGAGTGATCAAATTTTGGCCAACGAAAAGTGTTTTAGTAGCGGCAAAAATTAAAATTCATTTTTTTTTAATACAAACCCCAAACCCTAATCCCTAAATCCTAAACCCCTAAACTTTTAATATATGATTTTTTACAAACGTCAAGATAGCTCCAAGAAAGTCGGTGCAGAAAACCTTAGAGCAAAAGCCGTCTACTTTTAATGCCCCGTCCGAATGTCATCAGACAGGCAACCTGGTCTTGTGAGTCTACCAGCGCGGGACAGTGGTTTTGGAGCCGGATCAAGAGCTTGGGAACGCCTACGGAGAGAGTTTGGCAGGCAGTTGTGCAATTCTGATCTGCTCATAGGCGGAGGATGAGAGCAAGGGTGGAGTAACGGAGGGGATTTGGTGTATGCTCGGATAAGTATTTACTTTCCGATATGTCACCATCTTTGTATAGCTAATATAGTAGCCAGAAGTGCACTCTTCGCTAATTAGAACATTTTAGAATATATATTCTTAGTTGAGACGCCTGTTATTATTTCGGGTGATTCTCTTGATGTTTATTGTAATTTGGGGTTTGGGCACTAGGGTTTCATTAATGACCAAGACTTAAGGGCAACCGTTCTGGCCCTTCCTCAAACATTAAAAATAATAATAAAAAAAAAACTTTTATTTTATATTGTTAAAAAACAATTATTGTTATATGTGTTTGTGTACAAAATAATTCGACAATTATCAAAGATTTGCGGAACATTTAGAAAGGCAAGACCCTTTAATGCTCAAATCCTTTGTGCGGGGGGGGGGGTGGTAAAGTTCATGCTCAAAAAACATCTTAATGATCCTAAGTAGCGTTAGACATTATCATTAACTAATCTCACTGCATGTTAGTCTAGAAAATGACAAAATTTAGGCCTTTGATTTATTCTCAGGGGCTGGTTTGATGTTGAAAGGTAGGAAGGCCACTCCACCCATGAAGTTTCGTAACACTTCTAATACCTCAACACGTTAAATTCATCAATTTTTTTTTTTTTTTGTATTTCCGACGATGAGCATTTTGGTAGGAAATATTGGATATATTTTCCGACGAGAAAAAAGGTCTTGTCGGAAAATGACCTATTATTTTTTGACGACATCAAGCGTGGTCAGAAAAGTAATTAGCGGGAAGTCTTCCCGCCACATAATAATTATTTATGACCAAAATCTATACGTGTTCCGAGAGATTGGTGGCCGTCGGAAATAATGGCCATCACAAAAATGTATTTCCGACGAACAATTTTTTTGTCGGAAAAAATGCTATTTTTGACCAAAAGTACTTGCCGTCGGAAAAACATGGTCGGAAAAGACCATTATTGTTGTAGTGCACCACCACTACCATGGCCTCCTCTCGCCCTCTGCCGCTGAAGCCTCCCGATCTCGACCTCACGATCGTCTCGGCCAAGCACTTGAAGAACTTCAACTGGAATAACGACGACCTCAAGCCCTACGCTGTCTTTTGGGTCGACCCTAACCTCCGCCTCACCACCAAATCCGACGACTCCAGCTCCACCCGACCCATCTGAATGAGCGATTCACTCTCCCCCTCTCCTTCTCCCTCCACGACTCCTTCCTCACCCGCAAAATCTTCCACTCCAAACCCTTAGTCGGCTCTCTCCACCTCCCCCTCAAAGACCTACGCGACCCGGAAATGGAGGAGGAGAGAGATGGAAGAAGAAGAGGTAAAAAGAAAAAAAGCAAAACAAAAGAGAGAGAGAGAGAGAGAGAGAGAGAGAGAAGAAAAAATTAAAAAATAATAATAATAATAAGTGAGGGTAAATTAGACATTTCAGCACGTGAGGAATGTCACGTCACCAATTTAGCGGACAATTTGGACGGAGCTTGACGGCAGGGACGAAATGGGGGGAAATTGAGAGTTCAGAGACTTTTTAGGTGAAATTCAAAGGTTAGGGACTGAAACGACGAAACTCTATAAGTATAGGGAGTAAGCAGTATTTAATCCTTTTTCTTTTTCCTTGGTCTGCCTCATTGTTTTTTTTTTTCTTGGTCCGGAGATATAGAGAAATGGTCAAGACAGCGACGACCAAAATTTAAACAAGTTTTAGGAGAAGGGCAAATTGTGACAAATTTTGACCGGCCATCACTTTTAACGGAGTTGAAGGCACCGTCAATCAATGGCCAAATTTTGGGCTCGTGTTCAAAGCCACTAGCCCACTATGCCAAACATTTGGAGGCAAGGACTGAAAAATCGAAAATTTCGGCGAAATTTCGTCGAAAATTTCATTTTTTTTAGGTTCCGATATATCCGTAACCTACCAAGCAACTTTCGGACGAAATTTTGGAAATTTTCCGATATATCCGATATATCGCCGAAATTAGCGATATTTCCGAAACTTCCGAAATTTCTCATGATTTCTCTCCATTCTTGCATGATTTCTCCTTTCTCATGATTTCTCTCCAAACTTCACACATGCAACACAAGATAAAGATCATGGGAGTAGGAGAGCAGGAACGGGTATTGGTGCTATAGGAAAACACTATAGACCAAGGAAAAGAAGTCAAGGAAGCATGTCAAGGCATGAAGATGATTCTTTATCTCCCACTTTTGACTCATTTGATGTGGGGGGAAGCAATTATGGACCTTACTCTTATGGGCAAAACTTGGCAATGCCTTACCCAGCATACATGACGCCTTATGGGATGCAATCAAGTGACAACTCATGGACACAATCTGAAGGACAATCTTCAAATGATTATGGTTATGGCCAAAGTCAAGCAATGCATGATCCCTACTATAACTACCGGCACCAAAACCCGCAGCCAATCCCCCCGGACCCATATGGTTGGCATGTAAGTCAATACATGCAAAACTACAGAGGCGAGGTATCATTTAATAACTATTCTTCACAATACACTCAAGACTCTACATATAGAGATGATGAAGATAGTGAAGATTTTGTACCTCATAGGTCTTCTACGTGGTTCTAAGTTACTCATGTAATTCAAGGTGTAATGTATGATATGTATAAAGAATGTATATAAGGCGTGATGGTCTAGCCTCCCATTAGGTTTCCAGCCATCAAAAAAAAATTAGATGTTTATTTCAAAAAATTTCAGAGTTGTCGACGATTGAGCAATGACCATTTTATGTTAAATTATAACAAATTACTATATAACAATGTTTATTCAAGGTTTTCTTTTCATATATAGTAGACAACTGATAAAACAAACATATCCAAAAGTTTCACTTAAAATTTCCATATTTTTCTTCAAATTTCCATCATTTTTCTTGATTTTTTATCGAAATCGATATATCCTCGAAATTTCCGTTTTCGGGACCATCGATATTTCCTTGAAACTCGATATTTTGGTCCTTGTTTGGAGGCACCCAAAGAAGTTGGATCAATACATGCTAGGATATCGTTGCCGATATATGGGGAAACTGAAGTGGCACTCTGCTTACAGGTTTGATATAATTAGCTGCCGCTCATGGCAAATATGATAGTCAAGATGAGAAGTTTTAATATACTGTTGGATTAACTAATTTCATTTTAATAGAAACATGAGTTTTTTCTTATAAAGAAAATCAATAAATAATGCTACATTGCTACAGCGCTCTTGAAGAACATAATAGTCTGTATGCCTCTCTAGACATATATAACTCACATTTCTTACAATGGAGCCAAATTATACAATGAATGAAATTCTTTAATTGGAAGCAGACATCATCCATATATGGAGAATTTGTTTTTTAAAGCCCCACAGAATTTCATAGTATTCGTTGATCACGTACAATGCATCTGGTAGCAAGTATTTGGCATCAAGATATATTAGAAACCAACCTCAAAGATATAAAGCCACTCGATCAACTAAGACAGATCTTAAAATTCAGATTCATCTACTATTTCTTTGATTAATAAATTGTGGTTCAGAGATCTGCTCCGGATACTTGTGAATATTGCAATCTTCCCATAGGCTACAATGGTTGAAGTTTTTTATTTGCTTTTAGTCTACTAACGTACTTATTGAAACTCAACTCGAATCAGCTTTGGATATTCTCAGTCATTTCTACCGAGATCATGGATTCAGTTGATAATGACCTTAATTTGATAAGGGAAACTAGTGAAGCACATATCAAGTAACAAGTAGTGCAAGTAATGATAGCTAATTTTTGTGCCAATAGTAATGCAAGGGCATCCTGGCCTACACCAAATCCACCATACTTGCAGGCTCTTCAAAAATCTTTCTGTCAACACCAATTCTGATTATGTGGGGAAAGAAGAGCCAATTGGCAAATTTAACATGCACAAGTACGCATCATTTTGATAATCATACATGAACATGCAGATAGCAGGTCAATAACAAGTGTATTAGATAGCTAATTAACTCTTCTGCCAATAATACAATGGGGAAATGTTGGCCTTCACAAAATCCACCATACTGGCACACTCTTCTAAACTCTTTGCATCCGCACCAGTTCTGATTATGTGAGGGAAAAGGAGCCAATCAGTAGTGACAATCAAAAACACCAACGTCAACAGCCCTGAAACTAGCGGGTGAAACCGTACCCTATGAGCCAACGCCTTCTTCACCTCTAGTTCAATTGCCAAGCACACACCTTGTAGGACAAAGAAGCACATCATTTCCCCTGTGGGACGCGCACGAGTGACGTAGTAAAAGAAGAGCTCGTGCATTAGACCCGAGATGGTGAAATAAGAGATGACCGGCAGAACTGGAGCCCGCGGAGGTTTTGAGGTATCTATTGGCTCGTAGGTGGCTCCACTCTTGCCTGTAGATATACGCCTTATGGGATGGTATACAAGGGGGCGTAGAGTGTTTCAGACTGCAAGGTTCCATCTACGGCCCCAAAAGTCCTGAAGAGAGGTGGAAAAGTAAGGCTCGTTGAAGTGTGGCTCGAGTTCGAACCCAAACATGGCTTGAGGCAAGGCTACACTCAGAGCAAAGCCTATTTCTAGACCAAGGTAGAGGTGGGAAAGGGACAAGGATGTGAGTACATAGGGATGTAAATTCTGTCTATAATCCTTGCGTACATGAATTATTTCACCCAAAAGCAAGGCCTTCAATGCCCACAAAGCTGTCTTGTTTGGCACCAATTTTGTGATAGTGTAACCGTAGCGAGGCCTTTTGGGGAGTCTCTTAATGTTGATGGGAAGAAGAGCTATTGAAATGAAGGGGAGAAGTCCTTTTGGGGGTGGTGATAGAGGACCAGAGTCAAAGGAGAAGAGGAGGAGTTTGAAGATGGCAAGACAACCAAGAAAGAAGGCTGAGGGGGCACCAAGATGGATCGAGTGGAGGTTCAAGGGGAGCATGAGAAGTAGGTACAAGATTGGGAGGAGAGAGATGAGCCTCATCATGCTCTTTGTTGGGATTCTTGCTGCTACGTAATAACAATAACATTGAGATGCAATGGCTATGATCCATACCTTGATGAAATTTTTGATTCCATCACCATCCATTTTCGATCTCTTCTGGTCTTTTCTTCGCTGGATCGATCGACTTCTCAATCTTATATAGTAGAAAGGGTAAGTGTGGACGTTGAAGTAGTAATGTCTTGGTGGTTGTCTAGTGTGGTACAATGAAAAATGCGTAGGTTACAATGTTACATGCAGCCATAGCCGCCGTTGAAGTCAATACTCTATTGATGTGATTATAGCTCTACCACTCCTTATCTTCCTATCTATTAGTTAGGTGACTGCTGCGTAGGTTATGTACATACAGAAATGGCCGCCCATTTCCTCTGTATTTTCCATTGAAAGTACTTGATGCTCCGTTGATGTGGTTGAAGTTTTTGTTTTTTTTGTTTTTTAATTTTTGTCGATTACAGTGGTTGAATTTATAGAAAATTATATAGTAACACATGACCAAAGATATAAATACAGAAAACTCACCCTCAATTTGTTTTATACAAATAAGGACACAAGCCCAGGCCCAAAACCAAATGAAGCAGGCCTGGCTTGAAATTTTGATAGAAAATGACTAAAATGCTCAGTTTTTATTATAATTTACGCTCATGCCACTGCCATAATTCTCACCAACCAAAACCTGAAATCCCCAAATGCAAAACGCAAAACCCCCAAACCCAAATAAGAAAACCTAAAAACTCCAGCGACAGATCCAAAACGCTTTGCAAAATCTCCATAGTAGCAGCACTCAGCTTGAAATATCAACCATGTTCATGACTCTCAAAGCTTCGCAGTTGTAAATATAATGATTGAGTCGTTGTGGTGAGGCCAAGGACGAGGTTAGCTGTGAAAAAGCTGAAGGAGGAGGAGGTGCTGCCGGAGCCGGAGAAGGAGAAGGAGAAGGGCCACGTGATTGTGATTTTGGGGAAGGAAGACTCCGATTCGGAGGGTGAAAGGGAGGAAGAAGAAGAAGAGAACAAAGCTGTGATGGCTGACGATAGTGGTGGTTTGAGTGCTAACAAGGCTGTTGTGATGGTCAATTTGCCCAAACTACTTGCTCAGGTTCGTCATCTTTTGGCTTTAATCTTCAAATTTGATTTGTTTCTCAACATCTGGTATTGTGGATTATTGAGCTTGAATATTGGAATATCATAGTTGATAGTGAAAAGGGAGACTTAGAATTTTGTCTGTCATTTTTGAAGCAACTTCACAGTCGCTGGCTTGGAAAAATTGGAGTAATTGCTTGGTTTGGATTTGATGCTACTGTGTGTTTGTGCTTATTTGGAGCTGTTACCACTGAGTCTATTATTTTCTTTGCAATTCAAAACTTTGTCTGGTACTGAGAGTTTGAGTAGCACATGATTTTACATGGCTTGGTTTAGTACATTGTATGAGACAGATTGGAAAAATATATTTTATAGTAACAGAGATAATTTTTTATATGAGCTAGTCTCAATTCGACTCTGTTTTGGTGCTTGTTTCTGCGTTATGTCTAGAACATCATGATGTTGTGTTCAGTTTATTGTTGTTATGTGCTACTGTGTTATTCTTGCATTTGTGCTACTGTGCTACTGTGTTATTGTTGTATTTGTTATGTGCTACTGTGCTACTGTGTTATTGTTGTTATGTGCTACTGTGTTCAATTGAAGTTTCTTTCTGCAGTTTATTGTTGTTATGTGCTACTGTGTTTAGTTTATTGTTGTTATGTGCTACTGTGTGCAGTTTATTATTGTTATGTGCTACTGTGTGCAGTTTATTTGAAGTTTCTTTCTGCAGTTTATTATTGTTATGTGCTTTGTGCAGTTTATTTGTGCAGTTTATTATTGTTATGTGCTACTGTGTGCAGTTTATTTGAAGTTTATTTGTGTAGTTTATTATTGTTATGTGCTACTGTGTTTAATTGAAGTTTCTTTCTGTAGTTTATTGTTGTTATGTGCTACTATGTGCAGTTTATTATGTGCTACTGTGTGCAGTAGTAGGACTGGACGAGTATGAGTGCAGCGAGGGCAGTAGCAGGATTGGACAAGTGCAGTAGCAGAATTGGACGAGTATAAGTGCAGTAGCAGGATTGGGCGATGACGAGTGCAGTAGTAGGATTAGGTGATGACGAGTGCAGTAGCAGAACACGAGTACAAGTGTAGTAGCAGAACTAAACGAGTATGAGTGCAGCGAGGGCAGTAGCAGGATTGGACAAGTGCAGCAGCAAAACTGGACGAGTACGAGTACAGTAGCAGGATTGAACGAGTGCAGTAACATGATTGGGCGATGACGAGTGCAGTAGCAGAAAACAAGTAGCAGAACTGGACGAACATGAGTGCAGTAGCAGGATTGGAAGAGTACAGTAGCAGGATTGGGCGATGACGAGTGCAGTAGCAGAAACAAGTAGCAGAACTGGACGAGTATGAGTGCAGTAGCAGGATTGGACGAGTACAGTAGCAGGATTGGATGATGAGATGAGAGTAGTAGGAGAGTGAGATTTTGTGAAGTAATATAAATGGATTATTCTCAAGGAAATAAAAGTAACATAAAGAATTATTCTCAGAAAAAAAAAAAAAGTAACATAAGGGAATTAGAAGTCAAAAGAAGTAATTAAGGGTAAAAAAGTAAATTAACTCATGGCATGAGGCAAGTGGAGAGCAAATTGTCCTTACTTGTAAAATTTGATCTTTATAAAATGATTAGAAGTTAAAAGAAGTAGTTAAAGATAAAAAAGTAAATTAACTCATGACATGTGGCAAGTGGAGAACACATTGTCCTTATTTGTAAGATTTAGTCCTTATATGTTTAATTCAATCTTTAGATGATTTATTTGTAAAGTCATCTTTTGTCAATAACTTAAATGTAATTTGTTATAGAATTTATTGCTCTGCCACTTATCCTTATCTTTCTATCTATTAATTAGTTAGGTGCATAATAAAAGGTCTGCTCACCTAAAGGAAAGTTTTTAAGGGACTGTGAGGGACAAGTAAATCTGACGGCCGAAAATAAATGCACAGTTTTAAGTTGTTATAATTTCTACTTTTATATTTAATACATGTGGTTTAGATGTATTTGTCCCTCACAGTTTGTCCCTCACAGTCCCTTAAAATTGTCTCTTAGGTGAGCAAATCTGGTAATAATAATAAGTTGAGCTCCGAATTTTATGTTTCATATAGGCAAAATAGTCAAATTACCCCCTAATTGTTCTCATGACTGTTGATTTACCCCCTGACATTTCAATTTTGATTATTTACACCCTCACTTTTCTAAATGATGCAAATTTACACCCTATAGTTAAATTTTAGACTTTCCATCCAATTTCTCCGTTAATTTGGGTAGCATGTGAGGGGCATTTTCATCTCTGCAACTGTCACTCAAAAAAAAATCAAGAAAAAATAGAAAACTTCTTCTCTATCTATCGATCTCTCAGTTATCTTCTTCTCAGCATGACCTCTTCCTCTATGTTCCTTTTATCGAGATCAATATAATACAATCCCAACTTGAATCAATCAACATGCATGACCTTCACATGCTTGTTGTAATTTTAATTTTCATATTCCATACATATAAATATTTTAGTTTGTTCGATGGCTTCTCAATCTTATACACAATACAAACCCCTCCAACTAGAAACATGGAAGATCAAATTCTCATATATATGAATGTTTGAAATATTAATGACCAGTCCGGCTTTCAAAGAAAAAGAAAACCAGAAACCTAAATGATCAAAGAATGTTTCTCCTTCACTGATATGATCATCCAATCATTTGATGTGACTAGCAAATATTAATTAAGCGATCAGTTGCAAGCTAACGATCAATCTTAAAATAAAGGGAGTGAAGAAGAAGAAGAGATGGACAAGGAAGACAAAGGGCAAGTTTTTTTTTCTTCCTTTTTTAACGAAGAACAGTTTTGTATTTTGTTTTTTATTTCTTTGACGATGTGTTGGTTTGTTTAATTTTTTTTTTTTTGGTGATTATTGAAAAGACAAAAAAAGCCCCTCACGTGCTAACTAAATTAACGGAAAATTTGATGGAAAGTCCAAAAAATAACGATAGAGTGTAAATCGGCAACAATTAGAAAAGTGAGGGTCTACATAATCAAAATTGAAATGTCATGGGGTAAATCAGCAGCCATGAGAAAAGTCAGGGGGTAATTTGACTATTTTGCCTTGTTTTATTTACAATCCAGGATTATATCCTTAAGCCCATATTCATCAGTAGTCATTGTCTTAAAAATTCTTGATTCGTTCTATCTAGGAAGCTCATGCATAACAGCATAAAGCTGATTTCAGTCTTACCATGCATCTTTATCTTGTGGCCAAATTACGATCAGTATCACTCTTAAATCCTCATATGTATAAATACCATTAGATCGATCGTCACCGTCAACCTACAAGACCGACTATCGAGCATCACCATAGGTACGTTTTTCTGCAAAACATGGTGACATAATGCGACACAACACGAACACAATTAGAACATGAATTTGGTTTATCTATTTTAACACAACATATATTATCGGAGGTGTTCATATTGCCTTTGCATCGCGAGTGTTTGTTCTTAATTAGAGCTCTTGACGCGGAGGTGTTGGCCGTGTTGGCCTTCATTGAAGCTATTAAGGGTGGCCAAGTTGAAAGACTGGCAATACTTGTGGGTCGAAACAGACTCGACTGCTGTTTTGAGGTATTTTGCTTCCCCAAAGTTGGTTTGTTAGCGGCTTCGTGTACAATAATGGTCTAAATGTTTGGCTCTTGCAAGACATTTTCATCTGCATGTTCTGCATGTTTCTCACATCTACAGGGAAGGGAATACTCCCGCTGACACTTTAGCTGACTATGGTGCCTCTCATGAGGGTGGGAACATGTGGACATCTCTACCATCATTCTTAGTTGCGGACTTTTATTCATCAAGGTCAGCTTATAGATTCTCGTAATGTTACCAGATTGCTCCATTTCTTCTCTTTGTACTAGCTTTGTTTCTTTAGTTATGTTTGCTTCCCTTTGCAATTGCCAGGATTTTTCTAGAAAGTTCCTAGTTTGTTTTCATTCTTCCATGTACTTTTGTTTGGGCTGGCATAGACTTCGTCCTCCATCCCATTTGTACGGTTTTTGAGTTATCAATAAATTCCCGATGAGTTAGCCCTCCTCTCGTTTCTTTAAAAAAAACAATTATATATATATATATATATATATATATGTATAAATGACCGATCCTAAATTATGGTACGTTGAAACAAAGTATTTCTACAAAGGCTCCTAGAGGAGCTCCCACTAGCATAGACAAGACAAATCCAATCGAACTAAAAATGACCTCTTTTTAAAAATAAAATAAAAATATAAAAAAACCTTAGGCCACCCCACCTTTACATATATAGTTGAGAATTGAACTTATGACTTTTACAATGTTAGAATTATAATTTACTAATAAGTCACAACTCACCGACATAACCAAGATTTGTCACCTAACTAACAACTAGGAAAAAATTAAAAAAAAAACTAACTAACATAATAAAATGCCTAGACGGGCCAAAGCCCACACTACCTCTCACAAAGGGAATTATTGAAACAAAACCAAAATAGGGTGAAAATAGCCCACAAAGTCCAATGGGAAAAGCCCCAAGTCCAACCGGTCTGGCCCAATCCAATCCCAGCCTCCACTCCCTTGAGCCAAAGCCGTCACACACTGTCGTCGTGACGCCTCCCGTCGCCACGACACCTCGACACAGCCACCTAGAAACAGCCACAGAACTTGTGTAGCAGTTCCAAACCTAAAGCGAATCTGGGAAACCTGTGCACTGAGCCTTTGACTACTTCCACGAAACTGCCATCGTTGCCGTTGTCGCCGCTTAGAGAGAATTGGAACAAAACCAACCCCAGCCGCTGTCCCTTGCACCGACGCCACAAAGACCTTACCTCTGAGGAGCTTCGAGTCAGAACCTGATCTTGACCATTCCCTGCTACCTCAAACTCCCTCGTCCCACAAGACAGGAGCAGGCCCTACTCCCGTCCAGTAGCAAACAACGACAACTAGGCAAAAGTTGTCGCCACCGTCGCTCTCCACGGGACGAGATCTTTGATCTCAATTGTTTGCTCTCTGATGCTCTGGCTGCGCTCTCGCGGCTAGGGTTCAGAAACTTCACATGTAAAAAATATTAATAATTTCCTTCCTGTTCAAGGAAAACCTAATTTGTGTTTAGCCCAAACTCTAGGTTACTTGACCTAGTGGTAATAAGATTTAATTAGAAGGATTTAGAATCCTAATCAATGTAGAATTACTTTCCTTGTATGATTAAGATTCTATGCATTGTAATCCTCTATATAAAGAGGCCCCTATTATCAATGAGAATACACAGCGAATTTCTCTCAATTTCAGTTTCTCTACAACACATTATCAGCACGAGCCCTAACCCTAGCCCTAAAAACCAAAACTCTTCTCACCAAAACTACCGCAAGCTCCTAGCCCTTGCTAGCCATGCCGTACGCTGCCTCTGCAGCCCTTGCGCACCCGTGTGCCGCCTGCTGCCCCTGCTGCATTTCCGCACTCCTGCTGCCCCCTGCAGCACAGCAGCATGCTCGTTCCTGTGCATATGAGTCAGTTTGCAAGCCCCGAAACGTCTAGTTCAGGACTTCAGATAAAAATTCTTCCTTCATCAAAGTTGTTCACCTCCGTCTCTTCTATCTGACTCCAAATTTAAGCCCAATTGGAGTGGTTTTGAGACCTGTACACCAATCGGAGTGGGAGCTGTTCAGAAGCGAATCTGCTCCGAATTTCAACAAGTTTGATTCGCCTAGGACTGAAGCTCGTCTGCAATCCTACAACGAGGATCGAATAAGCTCTGCAATCCTACAACGAGGATCGAATCGAATACGATTTGCAATCCTAAGAGGTATGGTTTACTAAAAGTTCCCGTTTTTGAAGTTTTTTTTTCAATTTCTTCTTCTTTTCTCAGGGACTTCCAACATCCCTTCTTCTACCCCCCCCCCCCTTTCTTCTTTATAGGGGAGACCAAAAGCCGAACTGTGGGGGTTCATGCTCACTCCAAGCTTGGAGCTTGTAGAGTCCTCCAAACTTAGAGTTTGTTGAGAAGAAAACGATCGACCACATACATCATTGTTTCGATCTAATCCAAAACCCCTCTTGGAATCGGATTTTCCTGGAAGCGACTACGCTCGGAAAAATCCCTAATTTCTTGGAAGCGACTATGCTCAGAAATTTAATAAGTTTTTCGTGGTAGCCCTTTTCGCTCCGAAACTAACCCTAATTTCTTGTTTTCTTTCAGGATGAGTAACCTGAACAAATTGGACTTTGCTCCATTAGGAACAACTGGCTCTGGATATCACAGGTGGGTTCGTGATATCCGCCAGCATCTCAAGGCTGTAGGAATCTTGGATATGATTCTCGAGCCTAGCCAGGACGTGATAACTATTGAGCAAGCTCAAGCTTTGGAAGCAAATAGAGCAGCCTTAGAGGCAAATAAGGCAAAAGTCATCATCCTAATGACTCGTCATATGGATGATTCGCTCCAGTACGAGTATATGAATGAAGAAGACCCCAGAAGGCTGTGGGTCTCACTTGAAGAAAGATTTGGCAACGTCCGTGACTCCTTGCTTCCTGACCTAGAAGTGAGATGGCATAGCCTCCGCTTCTGTGATTTCAAGTCAGTTCTTGACTATAACTCGGAAGCACTTCGCATTAAATCCTTAATGGAATTCTGTGGTAAAGAGATCACAGATGCGATGTTGATTGAGAAGACTCTCTCTACCTTCCCCGTCTCTGCATTGATGGTTGCTAAGAACTATCGAATCGATGTATATGCAAGACGGATCACAAGGTTTCATGAGCTCATTGGAGCTATGAATGTCGCTGAAAAGCATGACAATATCCTTGTGAAGAACTATAATTCGAGATCCGTGGAAACAGAACATATTCCGGAATCCAATTATAGTAGCACCTCTAAGAGAGGGCGCCAAGAGCGAAACCCTAATCTTAGGTATACTTCTGGACATTCTGATCCATATAATCGCTCTACTTGGGAAGGTAACCGCCAAAATAGGCGAACACGGAACCGAAGAGGTAAACGTGGAAAGAGAGAGGGAGGCAACGCCTCTGGCCATGTTGGTGGCGCCACCAACACTAAGAGCCATATAAATGACACTTTCAAAGCGCCTCAATCAATGGAGTTCAAGCAAAGAGATGTATGTTCTCGATGTGGAGTGTCTGAGCATTGGGAGCACATTTGTAGAGCTCGTGAAGAACTTGTCACCGCCTACAAAGCATATTGTGAAGCAAGAGAAGCTCACTATGTGGAACAAGAAGATCAAGAAGATGATCTAGAGTGAAGGGTTGCAGACTACAAATCTGGCTGGGATCAATAGATTGCCAATTCTGTTTAAGTCTTTATTTTCCAAGAGATGTAGGCGATTGCCATATTACCTTTATTGGATTAGATTTTCTTTGATCAAAGAAACAATGATGTACTCCGTTGGCTTATGAATAAAATTTCGAGTTCTTTTTATTATGACTCCATTTTGATTCTGAGCATATGACTTTGTGACTACGATGGCTAGGCCATCAATATTAATTCAAGGACATGGAATAGACCAAGTTCCACTTGCCAAATGGCACCTTGATTACAATTGTCACAGAAACTCTCTACGCTCTTAGGGCAAATCGTACCCTATGAATAGCCAACGAATTCCATGCGAAAATGCATGTGGAGAACGGAAATGAGTTCCTTTGCAATACCTTTAATGATTACGAACAAAGACGCATCTTAGAGAAGTTTATGTGTCTCTCTAGTGGACTCTATGTCACTATTCGAGCTATTAATCCAATAAAAGTTATGAGAGAAGATCTCTCGGATTTAGACACATATTGGCTTTGTCACGACAGGATCGATCATCCTAGTCATGATATGATGATCCGTCTACAAAGACTTCACACGGACATCTTTACAAAGCCCGTTCCTTAGGGAAATTAGGACTGAGACCGTCCTCTGCAAAGGATATGACAATACTCATTCTGTTCTTACAAATAATCCGTAAGGATTTTGTGGATTGATTCAACCAACTTGCGGATGCTTAAATACTTCATGATATTGGTTGACACGCAAACTCGCTGGTCACGTGTTGTGCCATTGTCCACCTATAAATGCTGCTTACGCTACACTCCTAGCTCATATCATATGACAATGGGCTCACTCCCCAGATCATCCTATTCAGTCAATTGGATTTGACTATGCTAGAGAGTTTACATAGAAAGACTTTCGATGGACATTGCAATGGGCTTGATGTTGGACATCACATTCCCATGTACACACCCAATTGGTGTCACGGAAACGACTACGATGGTAGTCCGAACATTGGTAATGCGCACCAATCTTCTTACATCCGCTTGAGGTGATGCAATATCGCATGCAGCTATGCTAATTCGTCTACAACCTACCGCCACTCAATGTACCTATGCGTTACAGCTAGTGACTGGGTACACGTATTTTGTACTTACGCACATTTGAGTGAGCTATTTATGTGCCCATTGCGCCGCCACAGCGCGCTATGATAGGTCCTTACAGACGAATGGTCAACTACGTTGGATTTGAGACTCCAACCATCGTCCGCCACTTAATGCCCTTGCTAGGCGATCTCCTTACCGCTAGATTTGCGGATGTCACTTTGATGAGACAGTCTTCCCGTCGTTCGGGGGAGATAAGAACACGAATGTTCAACAGGAACGACAGAAATTGTCGTGGCCTGTCCCCACTATGTCTCATCTCGATCCCTATTAAAGTGACGAGATCACACAAATATGCTGCAAACATGCCTGCAAGGAAGGACGTCCCTACGAGAGGACGTAGCGCCACCCTACACGGAGGTAGGCATGGCGCCAACTCCAAAGAGAGTGGCACTCTGGCGTTACAGGCCATGGCCCCAGCTAGGATGCTTGGGAGGTCCGTGGGTTCGAATGATACTTTGGCACATTCCAATCCTTTGATCATCGACACTCAAAATCCGTCTCATGAGTATCTTCCAGGTTATGGTTATCGTTGGGGGACGCCTCAACGTCAGAACCTATTCCTGAGAATATAGAGCTCTATGAAAATTACACTAGTGTACATGAGACGTGGGATAGAAACTCCATCATAATTGGTGATGCAGTTGCGTATTTTGTTGCGCATGAGTTTGTTGAGTCAGATGATATCGAACCACGCTCCGTTGATGAATGAATGCCAACGTAGAGAGATTTGGCCTAAATGGAAAGATGCGATCCAGGTTAAGATGGATTCTCTAACGAAGAGGAAGATTTTCGAGCTAGAGATGCTAACACCTCCTGACATAAAACCTATTGACTAATGGGTCTTCGTTAGAAAGCGTGATGAGAAAAAGAGATGGTAATCTCGCCTTATGGCGCAAGGCTTCTCACAAAACGCCCTGGAATTGACTACGATGAGACATATTCTCTCGTAATGGATGTCATTGCACTCTACTACCTTTTCAGTTTGGTAGTTTCCGAATAACTAAACATGCAGCTTACAAATATGGTCACTACGTATCTCTATAGGGATCTAGATACGGAATATACATGAAGGTTCATGGCGAACTTCATTTACCCAAGTCAAGAAGCTCTAGACCACGGAGCGCGTTTACAATAAGGTTGAAACACTCACTAAAGTGACTACTTGATTGGGAAGGGATATGCCCACGCGTTTCTATAACAAGTTTCGGATTCTATCGCGGTTCATGTTGGACATGATCTTCATTAGAAGTCTTTAAAGAGTTAAGGGAAACCGTTGAACACTTGAAATCCGAGTTTGAGATGAAGGATTTTGGGAGAACACGATTATGTCTCGGTTTGGAACTTGAGCATCGTGTCGATAGATGCTTAGGCATTTTGACAAGGTCAAGCCTTCAAGCACCCCCATGATCGTCCGTAGTCTTGATCCTGAAAAGGATCCTCTTCGTCGAAAGGATGATGACGAAGATGTGCTAGAGGCAGAAGTGCCTTACCTAGTACAATAGGCGCATTATTGTACTTATGCCAATGCACAAGACCGGACATCTCATATGTTGTGAACTTGTTAGCTAGATATAGCTCTGCGCCGACGCCAATGGATTGGTGTAAAAGATATCTTTCGATACTTGAGATGTATGAGTGATATGGGCTTGTTCTATCCCTACAAAGAGATGATGGATTCGGACCCATCACACACTAGGAACGCTGCCAACACTAGGCGCGTCCACTATCCCCATCCCAAAACGACATGTGTTTTGGAAGGTTTTGCTGATATTGGGTATCTCTCTGACCCACACAATGGTCGCTCCCAAACTGGTTAAGCGTTCACCATGGGAAAAGACCGTGATATCTTGGAGGTCTACAGAACAGACCGTAGTCGCTATATCTTCGAACAATGCAGAGATCATTGCTCTTCACGAAGTGGTTCGTGAATGTATATGGATTGGGTCCATAATTACGCATGTTCGAAGCAATTGTGGTTTGAAGTCTACCACAGATGAGCCTACGAGCGTTTAGGATAATGCTGCTTGTTTTGAACAAATGAGGCAAGGCTACATCAAAAGCAATTGCACCAAGCACAATCAGCAACAACAGACTCTCCTCGAGATCAAAGTGAACTAGGTTCGATCTGAGGACAGTGAGGCAGACTTGTTTACTAAGTCATTGCCCAAATCCACGTTCGAGAAACATATGGCAAGAATTGGCTTGCGGAAATTATCTGAACTCCCATAATCATAGTCATCAGGGGGAGGCGCAGACATCAGGGGGAGATGTCTACATGTTCGTCTCGAATCGTGAAGGGTGTGTTGTGCTCTTTTTCCCCTTCAACCGAGGTTATTTTTGTCCCACTGGGTTTTTTGTTACTCGGCAAGGTTTTTAACGAGGCAACGAGAGAAGCACCGCGTTTGGGCAACACAAGGGGGAGTGTTCAAGGAAAACCTAATTTGTGTTTAGCCCAAACTCTAGGTTACTTGACCTAGTGGTAATAGGATTTAATTAGAAGGATTTAGAATCCTAATCAATGTAGAATTACTTTCCTTGTATGATTAAGATTCTATGCATTGTAATCCTCTATATAAAGAGGCCCCTATTATCAATGAGAATACACAGCGAATTTCTCTCAATTTCAGTTTCTCTACAACACTTCCCTATTAATTGGTTAGGGTAGCATTTACAATATAAGGGATCCAATGGAACTCAGTCCTTCTGGCGCTAAGAAGAAGTAAATCTCGATCTCCTCTCAAAACACAAGCATATCAACAAATTGTTTTTTTTTTTTTTGGTAACATGGGGCCTAAAAAGACCCAAAAACAACCCCCACCAACTTAAAGCATTACAAACTTTCCTAAATTTAGGAACTTCACTCTAATATAAACATATAATTATACCCTTTTAATGAGGGATTCATTTTTTTTTGATATTTTAAGTAATCGATTATCAGATCAATTTTTCGATCACATATCAACATCTCCACCATTCAGTTTTTAGGTCTATATGTGTAGACCACTTCAGTAAATTTTCAGCCGAATTAATAATTGTTAAGACGTTCATCATAGTGATCATCTATAATTATAAACATAAATGATTTAGGTTGGACAGATTTGGTTCGCCCATTGATTTAATCTAGTTCGATACTTTAACAGCTGAAAATTCGCAGAAGTGATCTACTCATGTAGACCTAAAAATTGAACGGTGGAGTTGTTGTTATGTGTTCGAAAATTTGTTCTAATAATTGATCCCTTAAAATGGCCAGAAAGAGATATCCCTTAGTGGAAGTGTCCTACATATACAGTGCCTTTCTAGTGAGGATCTTTGGCCATTTTAAATGATCTATTGTAGGACCCACTTTACATATCAGCATCTCTATTGTTCAATTTTTAGGTCTTTAGGGGTATATCACTTCTATAAATTTTCAGCCAAGTTAATAATTGTTATGATGCCAACCTAGATACAATTATTTGACAAACCAAAGTTGTCAAACTTGAACCATTCATGTTCATAATTGTAAATCACGATTATGAATACATTAAAGGTTATCAATTTGGTTTGAAAATTTTCACAAGTGATTTACTCATTGAGACCTAAAACCTAAAAGGTCGAGATGCTGATGTCTGATCGAAAAGTGGGTCACACAAGTAATCCCTTAAAATAGGATTCCTTAATGAAAGGGCCACACACACACACACGTAAAATCATTAAAATATCTATCTGTCTATCTATCTATCTATATTATAAAGTCAAGCACTAAGGCTTAACCAAAATATGGATTGCCCAAAATACCATTTAGTTTTATAAAATCAGAAAAACATAAAGACAAAAAATAATTTTTAAAGAAGTGTGTGCAATTGAAGTGCCTTCGGCCAATCCCATGTGCATCGCATAGGTATAAGGCTAGTGTACATGAAAAGATACTATAATAACCAAAGAGTTGATTTGCTCTTGGTGTACAACATATTTATTCAAACTTTGAATCCGGTTTGCATATTCTTAATTATTTCTGCTGACTAGTCATCGATACAGTTGATAATGAATTTTCATAAGGGAAATTAGCATTGAAGCACACATCAAATAACAAATGTAAGTAATAATAGCTAAGTTTTGTGCCAATATATCTTGGCCTTTACCAAATCCACCATACTTACAGACTCTTTCTATCCACAGGACTTTAAATTATGTGGGAAAAGATCAACTACAAGAAAAATTGGTATATGCAAGGAATTTTCTCCTTGAAAAAAAGCCAAAAATTCCTTGCAAAACACCAAATAAAAGGAATAAATTCATTCAAAACAAATGCAAAGACATAAAATTCCTACAACCTACTGCATTAATCTAATTGAAAAACCCTAGGAGAGTTTTCTCTCAACACTAGTTGTCTACGGCCTCCTAGCCTTCCTTGATAGCCTCTATCGCTGGTTCTTTCCTCGACTACTCTCTCTTTTTGCCTATGGCCTCCATTGATGCTGTTACAGCGAGTTTCGCTGCCTCTCTTGCTCTTGTTGAAGGGGGTAGAGCCCCTGATCTGGGGAAGATTGGCAGAGGTCCTGTGCGCAGGTCTTCCCAATCTTTTCTCATTAGTAAGCCGTTGACCAGAAAGCCAATCAATATAAAGGCCTTCATGTCCCACTTCAATCGAACTTGGATGGTGGAGAAGGAATTTAGGGTTCAGGAACGGGCTGGTGATCTGTTCTTGTTCTCTTTTGCTTCTGTACGTACGTGATCGTAACAAAGTTCTCCGACTGGGGTGGGTCTGGTGCTATGATCGAGCCCCTGTCTGTTTTGAAGAATATGATGGTGTTAAGCCACTGCATGAAATTCAGTTCAAGCTTCTCCGGATCTGGACTAAGGTTTCCGACATCCCACCTTTATATGAAGAACCTGAGAATCTTACGCTAATTAGTAACCTATTGGGTGGTTTTTTGGACTACGACAAGAAGGAGTTCAGGAAAGGGTCGATTAGGGTTTTGTTCACTCACGACATCTCTAAACCGATCCTGCTTGAAAGAAGAGTTTTCCTGGATACTGGGGTTGAACCTGTTCTACAATTCCAGTTCGAGCATCTGAAAGGGAGATGTTCTCAATGTGGACTCATCACTCATGCGGGGCTTGCTTGTCTGGAGCCAATTTCCTGGCCCTTCAGCCTCTGGGGGGGCTCCTTTGCTTTCTCCGCAAAGGATAAGCGGGATCTCTTCACTGCCTCCTCGTCCATCCCAAAGAAGAAAAAGCCAGTCTTTCGCCGAGTGGAGTGTCCGAGTTCTGGTCCTCCTTCTCCTACAGATTCGGTTCCTGTAACAGCCAATCCTGTGACTGCTGATAGTACTTTGGAGCACAGTTTGGAGAGTAATGGAGCTCTCAGTGAGGAGACTATTGTTGATGTTGCTTGTGATCTACCCACAGGTATGCAACAGAAGCAGGAAGCTTTGCCTTCCAAGAAACGGGAGCGGAATGGGGATTGCAATCCCTCTCCAAAGAAATTCAAGACAATCTTGGGTGGCAAGATTCCTATATTGCAGGCAGAAGCACTCGGCCTCATTAAGGAGGATAGTGATGTTACTTTGGTAACTCTAAAAAAGAAGTCTGGCAGGCCTTTTGGAAGCAAGAATAAAATTCAGCGTGCCAACAAGAAGTCTAATGGTGCTCCTCTGAAGATTACTTATCCTACTATCACTGGATCAGTTCCCAGCCCTAGGGACAAGGGCAAAGGAAAGCTTTAGGTTTTCTATGTTTTCTTGCCTAATACTAGAAGTTGAGTCTTCTACTACTTTCATCTTAGTTTCTCTAGTTGTACACCAATTGAGGTCTCTAGGCGTCTCTGTTACTACTTCATGGGAAGTTGGTAGGGAGGATTTTGTTTCTTGCTGTTAGGCTCAATAAGTGAGCGAATGTGTTAGCAGTGAGAGTCACTTGTCATTTGCTTGGTAGCTTATACGATTTATGATTTTGGTGTAGGACAGCATTTGATGTACGTGCATGCCTTCTGGTCATGGATAAATGAATGAAATTATCTATTTTCCTCAAAAAAAAAAAAAAAAAAGACATAAAATTCCTTGCATTTGAGTTCACAAATGCACGGAATTTTTCATCTCAAATGCAAGAAATTCATCACCTGAGATCCGTGTGTTAATTGTGGTTAACTAATAACTAATATACAAGGACAATTAACATGAGTCCTTAAAGTGGTAAATTTTCTTACTTACCACATTAGTCTACAAAATAGTAATATTAGTCCTCAAAGTGGTAACATGAATCCTTAAAATTGTAAATTTTCTTAATTTACCATATGAGTCCTCAAAATAGTAATATTAGTCCTCAAAATGGTAACATGAGTCCTTAAAGTGATAAAAATAGTTGATGTATGAGAAATATTAATATACCATAGATTTACCCGATAAGATAATAAGAATAATAATAATAATAATAATAATAATAATAGAGGATGAAGCTAGCAAGGCAATAAACACTTCTCAATTCGTACGAGTTCTTTCGCCACATCGATCATATCAGGCCGTGCTTCACTACTGTCACTGGTGCATAACAATGCCAGTGCAAGGAAATCATGCAAGTATTGTTGTGTGTGTTTATCTCCCTTGGCCTCTCTAAGGACTTCAGGATCCACTATTGTCTCAATCTGGCCATCACAAGCATGAGATTTCACATATGGAATAATTGACTGATACTCTCCTCCCTCTTCATATCTAATCAAAGCTTCTTGTCCTGTCAAGAACACAAGTAATAGAACACCAAAGCTGTAAACATCACCTTTTTCCGAAATGTAACCAGACCTCATGTAGGTAGGATCAACATAACCAAATGTCCCTTTCGGGTTATCTTCAGCATACGATTGCTTAGGAGGTATGGTTATGGACAGTGAGAAGTTGCAGAGTTTGGGGACATAGTCCTCATCCAAAAAAATGCAGTTGGGTTTCATGTCCCTGTGAATGATAGGCCTCGGAAAGGCGGTATGAAGATATGTAAGTGCATTTGCAAGCTGCTTTGCAATACGCAACCTAACTTTCCAGGGCAAGGACTCATTGGCCCCGAAACCTCCTTGATAAGTGACAATTCCTTTTGTTGCATATTCATGCACCAGAGCTGGTATAGGGAACTCTAAACAGCACCCCAAGAGCTTCAAGACATTCTTATGGTTGCTCATTTGCATTGAAACGATAATGTCACGAATAGCCAGGGACCTAGTTTCATCCCCGGTCCCCATGAACTTCTTAACAATGATATATCGATCGTCTAGAGAACCCTTGAACACTTTGTAACCATGGTAAACATGTACAAAACGATGAAATTGACTAGCCTCAGTAGGCGTACAATTTTGTATGATGCAGGAAGGATCAAAATTGTTGGTGGCCCTGATGAGCTCAGAAGCAGAGTAATTGCGAATAGGATTAGATTTTCCATCACAAGAAGCAATGAGATCCTCTAATAAGATGCTTCCGTTGTTGAAGAATGCTCTACCCCTTTCGTCCATTAGATCTAAAACTTGCTGCAATTAGAACCCTTCCTCGTACTTTGTCAACCTGATACATATATGCAATGTAGGTGAAACACAGAGACCTAGATTAACAGAAATCAAACGACAGGAAATCATTGAAATCAAAATAAGCTAATCCAAATACCATTCAGCTAGCGCATTAGCGCATTTGCTTTTCATTTTTTCTTTCGAACTTCACATGAAACTCAAAGGGATATATAGCTTCTATATTTGTTACAACTGATGATAATAATGAGATGCATGACTCTATTTTTTTCCAGTTATATGGAATAAACAATGGAAGACTTTAGCTTTCCTTAAATTTGGGAATCATTCACAAGAGAATTTTGATTTAACCCTCCTTCAAAAACTGAGCTTGATTAAAATCTTACATAATGTTGTCAAATAGAAACCAAAATATACTTCTAGCTAGGAACAGGAACATCTTAAATCAGGTAAAGAAAGATACACATTCATACATAGCTTATACATTAATACAGATCAAAACCATAACTTACAAGTTAATGAATGAGACAGTAGTTTGTTCTTTCCAGCACTCAGTGGCATGCAGCTCAGAATTGGGTTCAGATTTCACCAAGTAAACAACAGTTTGTTGATTTCGAATTCGACCTGGAGTCCATTGGAGATTGAGTCACTTCTGCAGGCAGCAGTTGTGGTTTAGTATTTGAGAATGAGGACTGTTATTACAGTATGGTTGCAAAGTCCACGATAAGACTGGTTGGTCGATAGAGTAGCAAAATTTTTCTTCTTGGTACATACGGTATGAATTTTTTGTTTGTGTGTTTTTTTTTTTTTTCGTTAATTATATTGGAGAGGATCAAATCTCCAATCTAGTCTAATAATTTGATTCCCAACCCTCCATCACCACTTAAGCTAAGCCCAAGGGTTTATACAATGTTACTGCGGTGCTCACAAGGGATAGTGAGCCAACTGATCCAGTGGGTCGGTAGGCAGATACATCTCAGAGGGTCAGTCCCGGAGAACTTGCAAAAAAGAAATGTAAGAGAAGCGAATGTGTACCAGCCAACCGTCTTTTGATACCAAGTTAGCTGAGTGACGGTTATAGAAGAGGAACAATGTTAGAACAGAGAATGATACCTAATTTGCCGTCCAACGATCTTTTTTTTCTCTAATTAAACTATCAGACGCGTTTCGAATCTTGAAAATGCAAAATTCAATCTCTCGTTTTCATTTTGCAAAACAGTTTCCACAAGACCATTTTGTAAAACGTTACCATACTCGGCCGAACTGTGCTTTAGAAAGTTTTCTTACTAGAACTGTTAGCATTTGTCTAGCTGGTTAGCTAGTTAGCCCAGTTAGCATGCAAAAAGCAATTTGGTGCTCTATTTCTTGTACACGCAAAGAATCAGCCTTTCATGACTACTAGTGCAATAAGATAGAATACTCATATTTCCTTACAGAGAATAATATATATTACATTCAAAATGTCTAATTTGCTGTTAACTAACGTCTCTATTACTGATCTGATTCTTCAACAGAATTAGATTTCCTCAACTGACTTCTTAAACCCTTTAATTGGGTGTGGCAATGTTCAAGGGAAACAAACAGCTTCAACAGATAATTTTTTCAGCATGCTTGGACATGGATCCATCCCAAAATTCGCATCTGATATGGTCAATGAACATTGCTGCTTACCTATACACTTCTGCAAAGACAAAATAGCAGGAAAAAAATATATGAAAACAATATAAGAATCCGTTCCATAGTTCAGAATCTTGGACAAATCATTTTAGTGAACGAATTTGGTGACCCTTGCATTAGTGATCTTGAATAGGTAAAGAATGTACAAGAGTATTAAAACTGGGAAAATTTGACCTCAACTGCAATAATTAGGAGCAGTCTGAAAAGTACCTTCTCAATGACAGCCTTCGAGTTTGGAGCGTGACATGTACCGTGCTGAAAATTCCCACAGCTTCCAGATGGAGTTCCAAAACTTGAAAACTTAATAGCAGAAATGGAGTATCCATCCGTACAGTGTAGGCTCATTATAGGCTTCTTTTGCTCTTCCAGTTGGCCACGGCTCTCAGTATGCCAATTCCTATTATGTGGGTGATTTTCAGAAACCTCAGCACAAACAGTGCTCACTGAACGTTTGACAAGAGCAATCTTTGATACATCCCCACCAATCTCCTCAAAAACTACCAATAGGTTTTTAGATTGCTTTAACCAGGACCTAGGAACATGGTACCTGAAAGGTAGGACAATAATCCCATATTATTAAAGCAGTTTGTATTTTGTAAGGCTTTTTCTCATTGATTTCTCAAATTGTGGTATAAGAAATTTGTACGTACCATTGTTGAGTTGGATGGTTACAACCATACTGGCACTTGTTCTTAGGCCTGAAGGTACCAGAATAACTACACGCACTGCAATCCCCGTTAGCATAAGTAGTCCAGTATCTTCCAATGCTTTGCCCATTGATCCATAGTTGACCCTTGCCCATACTTCCCATGTCCAAAGCCAAAGGTTCATCTCCTTCAGGTGCATCAAAATTGACCTGAGAGTTCAATTATAACTGTTAACCATCAATACTCCATGGTCTAAAGGCATCAATTCCAAGCTAGTGTTGGTCTGTTGGAGCATAAACCAACTCTAACACATCCGTCTTCAATCCTTAGCTGAGAAAGTTTTTCTTTAAAAAATAAATAAAACATAAGAAAGAAAAAAGCACTACCGTTTAGTCAAGCTTCAGTATTTGAAGTTTCATTTTCATACCTTAAACCATGTCAGTGGCTGTTGATTCTTCACCGCTAAGGACACCCTCGTCCAATCCACTGTCGAGATGGAACTTGGAGAACCCAGGTTCATGGCTTCTCCTTTTAGGCCCACCTGTAATTGGAAACAGATATGAGTGGGCATTCCTCGAGTACACAAGCAAGTGACCAAAATCAAATGAAAGTAGTATTTATAGACCTTGTGTGACCATTTCTGCCATGATAAGTCTCTGCTTCCTTGGTCTAGCCCATGTAGAGCAACTGGTCCCAGTACTCCAGCATTCCGTGTCTCAAAGTGAGGACCATTGTTCTTTGACAACATCAATAACAAAAAAGTTCAGATAAATTCTTCTAAGAAAATAAAATATGGCTAGCATAATTAAGATGTGAGAATTTGGGATTCATTTCATAGACAATATCAAAATAAGCAAAAATTCATAGTGCTATGGATAAATAGAAGTTCCAAATGCATATGATCTAGAGAAAATCTAGAACCTCCCCTAGGATCTTATCAGAAGCAGCTAGTCCATCTTAGTCCTGCATGTGATTTTAGATAGCTGAGATATATCAACACTAAATGTCAATGGAAATGTGAGCTTCACATGGATCAGTCAAAGAATCATGCAGCCAGTATCTCACCTATTAGAAACTATGTCTACATACAGGAAGATAGGTCATCCACTAGAGTAACAATAGGAAAATTACAAAGACAGTGTCCAAACACGAAATGAAAACTTCTACTCCAATCCCCATTTCTGTATAGATCGCACAACTTCTAAGCCAAGTCAGAAAGACTTCTAATAGGTCAGAACTCATAAGATTCTCATCTTCCAGCTTCCCAGTGTTCCTCCGCTCTCTCACAGATGAAAGCCCCATAGTCATATATTCTCTCAAATGACATACACAAATTCTTGTTTAGACATATTTATAGTGACCTCCACTAGTTCGTCTTCCAAACAAACTCTCACCCAACTTACGGTTACCCAGATACAAGTTGCAATTAATCAAGGCAAATCAGACCAACTTAGGACATTGTCGACATTAAATTTTTTTGTCTTTTCTTATGTCAAAATATTGGAGTTACAACAAGAGGATATATAGAACTAACCGGCAATCCAACAGCTATACTGAGAAGTGAGATTTTATTCAATCCAGCATGCAGGATGACATTTCCTGTAAAAGTGAATCTCTTGTTTTTCCTAGTCCCATACGCCGATCCTAACATTACAGCACATCACTAACATTTAGGTACCAGTGGCATAGTTCTTTTAAACAGACTCGGAGAACTATTTGTCTTCTAAATCATATCTATATGATGTATTTCTCCTGAACATAAGCATGTCATCAATTTACCTGAGAGCTGCCCATTGATAAAGACATGCATAGCATCACCAGCTGATTGCACGGTCAGAGTTGGATGTTGACCACCACGTAGAAATGATTCAGATGATTTAATGTCGATACTATAAACATCAATTTATGCTGAATTAGTTTCACTGATAGGATTTACGTGTTCAAAGATTTATGTTCAATGAATGCAAGAATCAAGTGCTCTTATCTTACTTGGTTGTGTACCATAAGTAATCACTGAAGTCTCTGGTGATGTTCAACTGATCTAAGAGACCAATTACCGTGAGTTTCGTATTGCTAGCAACTGAAGAGATGTCTTCACTGAAGGTTTCCCATGAGCGCAACTTAGAGTTAGTAGGAAAAAACTGTTTTTGGGATGTTTGAACTCCCACCTGCAATGAAGAGCATAATGACCAACTCTTATTATTTCTGTGCGTATGTTATGCCAAATGAAAACAAACTACATGAGCTGGACAATTCTCCGAAATTTTGAGAAATGTATTGTTGGAATGAAAATATTTCATGAAGAGTGTCTGGAGAAGGCATTGGTCCCAGTTTGATGTATCAGTGTGGAAAATATAAAAATATAAATGTCGAGTAAGCAAGCACTGCAGTTAGCATTGTTTATTTACTTACTTGGGCAGTGTTGTATACAACATTTTTACAATCTGGCAAGATGCTGATGGACCAAGGTGGGAGGTGATAGTTCATCTGATTGAAAGTCACAGTTGCAGCTGACTTTGTATTGTAATTTGAGAGAAAAGCTGCACAATCTCCTGACTTGGAAGAGAATACGTGTGCCTGGAATTTGAATAAATTCAGTGAACAAGCGTGCGCTTCCATATCTTCAGAACTGTCCTAACTGTCAATTCGGTTGAAATTTACTTGAAAGAATCTTTCAGCAGTAATTGCTTTTTTAAAATTACTGGAAAGCCACTTTTAAGCCAAGTTCATATTTTTCTTGAAGATAATAAATAACATGATATGAAGTGTTCAACATAGAGCTCTTTTGACTTCTGATAGCTTTCTTAAGCTTCTCGACTAAGATGTAGAAGATGAAGCTGCTTTTAGTTTTTACTTTGTGTTGCTTTCTAGTATAGAAAATAGTACACTTGGAACCTTTAGAAAAGCCAACAAACCTGTTCATAAGTCCCCAAGGATGTAACAGTAGAATCAGTGTTTAGTAGAGCTTGCTCACATAACTTAACAGCCTTATGGAGTTCCTTTAAATGGCCATATTTAGGTTGCCTGATCAAGCCTATCATGTCAGCCAAGAGTTAGAAGGCTGCAAACTTAAAAGTAATTGCATCTTAAGATATACATTTGAAGAAAGATTACATTAGAGAAGAAATCTATTATAAGTTTTTCAAAGCCATTACGGGTTCACTGTTCTCACCATATTCGTCAATGGGAGCATCATAGTCATAACTGGTAGTAATAAATGGACCTCCTGCAGTTCTTCCAAAGTTTGTTCCTCCATGGTACTGCAGGCAATGATAAATGATTAGCAGTTTTACTCAAATATCTCCCATCTTTAACTCTGTGAGGAGTTATCACAGGATCATATCAAAAGTTCAAACTACAGCTAGACCCTAAAGTATATGTTGCCACACATAATGGTTCATTTGATTGCATAATTGTTGTATAAGAAGTAAAGAAGGTATAAGCTTCTTCAACAACCTTCAATCTTTATCAGGTGCAAGGTTTTCATACTAGGATATGGTTTCAGGATAAAATAATACAGAAATGGCTTACAGGAGCTAGTTTCCTAGTGACAAGTACTGGGTTAAACAAATTAACTCACCATGTAATAATTTATGAAGGATCCTCCATTCTGAATGAATCGGGCAACTCCAAAAGCCAAATCTTCAACAGGTCGCTTGTAAATTGGGCCACCAAATTCTGTAAACCTTTAAGGGCACAGAAATTGTAAATATCCAATGCAGAAGGTTCTGACAGCAAAGATAGATGTAAAACTTACCAGCCAGTCCAAGCCTCAGTCCAAAGTGTGGGTTTATATGGTTTGTTTGGAGAAAAGTAGTCGCAATAAAAACCATTGCAAGTGTTTATCTGTATACAAGAATATGCAAGTGTTTATCCATTCTATCTCTCCCTCACAATAAAAATTTAAGCACTTTCACATAAATTTTTTCCTTTCATAATTTAAACAAATTGAAGCTTGACTGAGGGATAACATTAGTGAAGTTAGCCATTCATGGGACACATAAAACTCCTAACAGAAAATAAAACAGAAAAAGATGGTGATTTAATGTCATTTACTGCGATCTATGCATATTGGTGCTAACACAAATTTCAAGGGTAATGTTAATATGCTCACCACTGGGTCTGGGGCATCCTCTTCCTTGCACATGACCCATGGAACACCAGTACCCATTCCAACAGCCATCTCTGCAGCCCAAGTCATGTATGCATGACCAGCAGCACCAAAAAGCTTGCTTTCTGGCTCATATTCATTCTCAATCTGCAATACATAAATATTAGTAAATGAGGTAAAATTAGACCAAGAGAGCACAATGCACCTCATTGAAGAGCCTAAATTTTTCCGTTAGTATTCTTTCTTTTCTTTTCTATTTCAGTTTTCTCATCTAAGCTGAAAGTAGTGTCAAGTGAAAAATATCTAGAAGTATTCTAAAACTAAGCTGAGGGTACTTACACAGAAATAAACAATTGTAATAAAAGACTACCTGAGAAAGGATAATGGGGCCACCTTGGGACTCAAATAGCTTTTCATGCATCATCAATTGAACAATCTTCTTGGTAAATTTTTTCATTGCTGACTGCAACACCAAGACGAGCAAAAGTCTAAGTTAGCTCACTATATTCATTGAGAACTTGAATTTCCAATCACATATCCTTCCTTCACTCCACACACACACCTTGAAAGGCTCATTATCTGTTCTGAAGCTAATGCCTGGAACATACTTGAGCCAAACTGGAAATCCCCTGCAAAATATTAAAAAAAAAAAAAAATCCAATAAATGAACATGTGAAGCAGATAGGAACATAAACCCATCACAATTCTTCAGGGAAAAGTAGTCATTACCCAAAATTCCATTCTGAGCAAATGTACGGCCCAATGCGAAGATGCACATAGAGCCGTGCCTCTTGGACTAACTTAATGAAGCGAACCAAATCATTTCTCCCTTCAAAATTGTACTACAACCCAAAAGTTAACAGACAAAGGTGGACAAATGAGAAGAAAGAAATCGAGAATTGAACAAAATGTAATGTAGCAATAGCAGAAAATCACAGTACATTGCCAGGAGATGGCTCATGAAGATTCCAAAACACATAGGTGTCTATAACATCCAACCCACCATCTTTGGCCTTCTCTATAAGACCTTCCCACATCTGCATTTCATTAAATAAAAGAGTTGAATGAAAAGAGTTTACAAAATAAAGATAAGAGTATACAAATCAATCACATTTTGTTACAAAATATGGTCCTGAAACTCCAAATAGATGGGGAGAGAACATACCTCAGGAGTACTTCTAGGATAGTGTATGGACCCAGAAAAGAGAATTCTCCTCTGCCCATTAATGATAAGAGCCTTCCTGTCATAGCTAACATTGCACTGTATCACCTGAAAACGTAGAGACAACACAACTAAGCAGAGAAGAACCCAGCTCAAAGCTGAGCTAGCTCCCATTCTTCAGAGAGAGAGAGAGAGAGAAGAAAATGTGAAAGTGGACTGGATAGGAATGTGGTCACTATTTAGCAGCAAAGGGCCAAAGAGTTCATTTGTCTTGAGTAATGGGATTACAGTATATACATGCACAGTGAGCATTGGCTCCAAAGGAGAAGAAAACAAGATTTCAAGGAAAAGGGCAGCACCCAAACTGTACCAAAAGACGAAAAAGTCACTCACTAGGCTCCACTGCGGCATTAAATAAATACTTTGTGTGCAGAGAGCCAGAGAATGTATGGAGCGCATTGGGCATGATAATGGAGACTCTGGACAAGCCCATTTCTGCTAAGCTAGGTATGGCTGAGAGAGCTGGAGACGCCTTGGTTTGTTTTTCTTGGTAGCTGCATGCAGAGAAATCGATTTGGGTAGATATTTCTGAAAGCGCCACGGCCATGGGCAACTCCCAACTCCATATTTACTATTTACTGCTGACCAGTGATTCAGTGAATTACTAGAAGACTAGAAGTCACTTTTCTATTTCTGAGATTAACATTAAAGTTGCAAGTTCGGACTTTCTTAGATTGTAAATTTACCCCTTAAAATTACGATTTAAATGTTACCCGAATCGTCAAATTTTATGATTTTTGCAAATCAAGAAGTGTTGGTTTGTAATAGGGCTGCCACTTGGTTTGGTAATTACCAAACCGACCGAATACCAACCCATACTTTAGGTTTGGTAAACCGATTTTTTGGTAACCGAAATCGAAAATTACCGAAAAAATTAGTTTGGTTTTGGTAAATACCAAATCTACCGATTTTCTAAATATTAACTTTATATACTATGGTTTTCAATACACATACATGTATATTAAGAAATAAACATAAAAGCTTTCAAAATAGTATGAACATTACTCAATATACTACATAATTAATAGTACATGTATTTTGAGTAACCTAGTCCAAGATAGTTAAATAACCTAGTTTTATTGAAAATGGCTAAAATTTGATGTCATATATACAAAAGAAAGCTATGATTAGTAGATTTTTTTATGGAAATAGGTCAGCCCTTTCATTATAATTCAGCAAGCAGTACAAAAACGAAACACCCATTTGGGGTTGACAGAAAGAATTGTTCCTTAGAACCTCATGAAACCCTATTCTAGAAGAATAAAACCCAAAAAAATCCCGAGTACATCCACCTTTTGGTAAATTTACGCAACTTTATGCTAACAAAAACCAAGAAACCTCGAAACTTACATAAAAAGATTCCAAGTAAGGCATTGGTTTTTGCGACCCAAACAGAATTAAACTAAAGCATTGGTAGAATGTGTGTAACGTCCCGTACCTCAATTTACTAGTTTACTAGTCATTTGGACGGTAAACGACAATTACTTTCACTTTTTACTTTGTTTCGATACTTTTAGTGGCCCTAAAAGTTGACTTTTTGTTCGGGTCAAAATTTGAGAAAATGTTCTTCATGAAAGCTGTAGAGAACGTTAAACCGAGCGCGTGCATATGTGGTACGTAAAAATCGGAGCTCGTATGCGAAAGTTATAAGCGAAAATGTGAATGTTACTGTTCATGGTAACTTTCTATATATATAAAAAGTTACTGTGGTAGATTTCCATTCCTTCTCTCTCCTCTCCCCCGACCTCTCTTCTTTCCCTTTCGGATTCTTCTTCTTCCCTTCAATTGGCCGCCGTCCGGCCATCACCCGGCAGAAAGCCGGCCACCACAGGGTCGCCTCCTCCCCCTGGTCACACTGGTGCCCTTAGTTTTCGACGATTTGGCCGGAAAAGCTCGGATCGAAGCAAGGTTTGCTCCGGTTGCAGTTTTGGGGTTTCGCCGATTTCCGGCCATTCCGACCACCTCCGGCCATTCCGACCACCTCCGGCCACCAGGTTAGCATCGAAGGTTCCGTTTTTGATGGTGATCATTTCCCCTAAGGTGGTTCATTCCAATTTGTATTGTAGAAGTCGAATTGACAATTTTTCATTTCTAGGGTTCTTGGAGCTTCGGGGCTTTCCTTCACCGGCTTGATTCGGCCACTTCGAGGTAAAATTGGATGATGTTGTAGTTTGGAAGTTGGTTGGGCTTGTTGTGTTGATGCTAGTGCCGGAGTTTGGTGGCCGCTGGCGCGTGGGGCCCACGCGCTGCCACTGTTGGTGGCGCGTGGAGGCTTATATGGCAGTGTTTTAATTTCAGTTTTTAGCCCATTAAATTGTATATTGTTGTAGAGCTTGTATGTGAAGTTTGGTGAATTTTGGAGGAGTTTGGAATTGTTTGTGAATTTCCGAAGTTTGGAGTTTTGTGATGGAATTGTGGGAAATCCGGCCGTCGGATTTCCCTCGTCCGGATTTCCCACGTTTTCATTGTAGAATATGTAAATTGAGGAAGTAGTGTTGTGGAAGAGATTTGGGTGGAATTTGAGAAGTAATGGAGATAGGGATTTTCGAGTTTCATTTAGGTTCGTATTTATTTTATCGGATTGCCGTTTACGGAAACATAATTGTGTACAGGACGACGTACCGAGCTATTGCTCAATGAAGGAACTCGTTTGCGTGGTCGCCCAATAGTACTGTGAGTGGACTTTTGTTTTTTTTAAATAAGTGATGCATGCATTTACTAAAGTACTTTCTATTTAATTAACCTATCACTTTCCGAGCATATGAATTGATTTTTGGAATTTAATTATGATTTATTTCGGTATGACTTTCGTAATTGGTTTTGGAATATATGATTATTATTTGGAAATATGATTTACGAGATTTTTCGACGACTTATTTTACCGAGATGATTTTTGGATTACATATTATATTTAGTAGTCAAGCTAGAGATATTCTGGAATATTATTGGAAATGAGATTTTTCCGAAGGAATTTGGGCTCGTACTAATTTCCGGGTTTGGTTCTGAATTTGATAGTATTTGGCGTGCGGGGTCACGTCATTGGAATATTTATTTGTTTTCTCGTGAGATATTGGGAAAGCCTTTCGGATTTTATGGATTTTGAATGATTTCCTCACCATACTCGGGTCATTCGATTAGGTCTCCTCCTCACTTACTTTGCGTTTGTGAGTGGCAGTTGAGGTAGCTTATTCTCCTCCTCACTTACTTTGTGTTTGTGAGTGGCAGTCGAGGTGATTTATTCTCCTCCTCACGTGGGTGGCAGTCGAGGTTATTAGTTCTCCTCCTCACACAATCTATGTGTGAGTGGTAGTCGAGGGTAGGTTGAGCCTAAGGGGCTCCTTTACCCGTATGGTGACGTCCCTTCCCCATATTCTACTATTTGTTACTTGACTAGCGGGGCTAGTCCGATTCTTTTAGCCAGCGGGGACTGGTATGTTTTCACGAGACTCCGAGTTTTAAAGACTTACGTTTTATAAATATTGCATGCATCGGGAATTTTTTTTAAGAAATAAATGTGGGAAAGTATGAAATCTTTTTCTTGTTAATTTGTTTATTTTTGTCCACTCACGCTAACGTTTTTCATCTACTTTCCCCTGGGCCTTTCGGTTTCTAATGCCCAGTTTGCAGGCGTTATTAGTTGAGGTCGTGCGTACGTGGTTCGAGGCATAGTTGACGAATAGCTTCCGCACTTCTTTATTTGGCTCTGATCTATTGTGGGTTACTGTTTTGGGTAGTCCACTTTAGGGGTGACTCGACCAGTTCTCGGTAGAGTTATCACTAAGGTGGGCCCCGCAGGGCCACTCCGGATTTCGGGGTGAAATCCGGGGCGGGTCCTGTCAATGTGAGCCATCACATTCCACCGATCCCTCCACAGCAGTAGACGTTGACGAATGAGTAGTCATAGATTCCTTAAAAGAATAAGGAAGGATGACTAAACCTAAAACATAAAAGAAAATAAAGAAAAGAACCCTAAGGGCCTATTGGACCCAAAGCAACCCAATCCAGTTCCAGCCCAATAACCAAATTGGAGTCCACCAATCCAAGGTTGCATAAACCTTAGAAGCCTCCATCAAGGTTACCTCCCAGCTGCCGCCTCCACCTTCACCGCCGCCGCAGTAGCTTCCGTCGGTAGAACCTCCGCCATCACAGAAACTCTTACACAAGCCTCCAAAACCAGACAAACAGTGATCTGGGAAATGAACTGAGAGACCCCTCAGCCACCAAGCATCACCATCGTCCACTGAGAGACAACCCTCGTCCATATAGATGTTGGGATCGCCATCATCCTTGTCCACCATTCTACCGACCAAAAAGCCAATAAGCAAATCTGGTTGGACTGCAGCAGACCACCACACCACCACCGAAGCAAACACCTTCGCCGCGTTAGGTCTTTTATCCAAATCCGAAGTGGACATCAAAATCTCAGACCCGTCGTCAAGGCAGCCCATCGGATCCCCATCACTTCCAAGAACGAAGCAATCCAACACTAAACTGTCATCAAGAGAAAATAGAACCTGAGACGATGCAGGAGTCATCACCTGCCCAGCGACCACAACGGTGAAAGCAATGAACAGCCAAAGACCCAGAGATAGGGAAAAAGGTCGACGAACCCCACCACCGCTACCCTCACTCCAACCAGAAAAGAGGAACCAGTGCCCTGCCCACCTAGTTGCAGATACACCACCATCCATGGTGATGAGATTTTGTCGAAAACGGCAGTCTTCGAGTAAACCTAGGGCTGTCAATTTCGACACGACCCGATAACACGACTCGAAACCCGCACGAAATAAAGCGGGTTGAACCCGCACGATTAAAAAGCGGGTCGGCAGCGGGTCAACCCATCATGACCCATTTAATAAACGGGTCGGCCACGGGTCAACCCGCCAACACGAAGTGAACCCATATAACCAGATTATGCTATACTTCTTCTTGAAATTTTGGACGTTGGGAGTATTTGATCCTAGGATTGAACAATTTGAAATATTTTGTTTCATCATTATTGGATTTAATTATTTATGAATTATATATAATTATTTATATTCTTCGTCATATGAAAATTTTAGTGAATTTAATCAATTTATGCATGTTTTTAGTTAAATGGGTATCAGTGTTAACCCTTAAATGGGTCATTTTGTCCAACACGACACGACCTATTTATTAAATGGGTTAAGCGGGTTGGAAACGGGTAACCCGTTTAATAAATAGGTTGGGTTTGGGTTTAAATTTTCGACACGATTAATAAATGGGTTGGGTTTGGGTTTGTCTCTTGTGACACGACATATACCTTGACCCGACACGAACCCAACCCGACACGACCCATTGACAGCCCTAAGTAAACCCCAGAGCTAGGTCAGTTCTGTGGAAAATATTGAATAAAGCTCTTTGGTCTGATTAAGAAAACACTAGTATTGATTATGCTATGATTAGTAGATGAATACGAAGTTTACGGTTATAAAATTTAAAAACCTAGTTTTGTTCATTCTAATTTATATTACAAAGAATTAGTTATTCTAAAGTTGGTAATATCGAAAACTGAAATACCGAATTTGGTAGATATGATTAAAAACTGAAAATTTTGGTTGGTAATTGGTAGCTTAATTTTGAAACCAAAAGCTTTGGTTTTGAAGTTGGCAATACTTATATCCGATTCGAACTGACCGAGTGATAGCCTTAATTTGTAATCAAGTAAAATATTAAATTAATTGGCTGTGAACGAGAACTATCTCAATAGAATGCAATTTATTCACCTCTGTGAAATCGTGCTGCCACGAATTGTTTCAGTCATCCGATAGCATTTTGCAGACTAATTGAAAGCAAAACCATAAAGTGGTACTAGATGGAACGAAAATGATCAAGTAGGGTTTTTTATTTTTGACCATATATCATCATTATATCATGTACAATCGACAGACATACTCATAATAAATGGAGCTTTTGTAAGACACACGATGCCTTTGTCTCCGTTGGCCCTCACTCTTCTTTTCGCAATACAGCTGCTTTCACCATATAAAGAAACTATTGGCATTGATTAGTGCTACACAGCAAGTTACCAACTCAAACAGCTGACCAAAATGGCCCCATACAGTCTTGGCCTTTTCGAATTTTGAGCCACATGGACATGTGTCAACAAAATTAGATCTCCATTCACATGAAAATGTCTGTATGTACACGAAAACATATATGAAATACAATCCTCTACAAAGTGAGTAAGTTCATCAATTAAATAGTTGGATAGAATGGAAATTATTCTATGCAATCTAACCATTCATTTCATTTATGTTGGTGTAAGTGCACGGCAGTGCTCTGAATAATCTCTCTGGATAGAAACCAGAGATGAAATATCCTGCAGCAAAGATCTGACAAACTCATTGTTTCAGCATCCACAGGTGCAAGCTAGGAGAGCAAGATCAAAATGTCCTTGAAGGAACTCCAACAAATGGATCAGGTGGAGCGTATTTCACATTACGCAAAGTACACATAAAATGCTTGCTCTCTGACTCTCTCTCTCTCTCTCATATCCTTACCCATATCATTCCATTTAGTTTCACACATTTGGTTCAGACGCCCAACATAACCGGTAATAATGATGTGTATCGTGAAACTCTACTGCAACTTCCTACAGAAGTTCCTGAAACCTTGAATTGTATCTAGGCGTTTCGTAGCAATTTCTTCGTAAACTACAACGCTTCCAGATCAAAACTGTTCTGCTTAAAAATATTTGCCAACAAAAGAATTCCAAATCTCGGTAATCCAGAGATACTTGCAGATAACAGAATGTCAGGCTCGTATGAATAATGTCACGTCCATATGTACACTACACCATAAACACATGGGAGGACACCAACTCATTCATAGAACAATTGCATTCTCAAGGATGGTTCCAAAAAAAATATGTGGCAAATATAGAAATATTATTACCCAAACAGTAACACAAGTTTGATGGCGTTTACAATTTGATTTGTTGCATTTTGATATATTTCCCTTGTGTGCATTCTTCCGTATCAATATCTGGAACAAAATTATTTTTCTTGTGTGCATTCTTCCATAGCAATATCTGGAACACGATTATCGGTCCCTTGTGCATATATCATATATCACAGGGGAGCAAACCCGAGCTCTTGTGTGGACTCTTCCATAACAATATCTGGAACAAGATTATCACTCCCGAGCTCGTGTGGACTCTTCCATAACAATATCTGGAACAAGATTATCACTCCCTTACGCATATATCACAGGGGAGCAAACTCAAGCTTGTGCAGATTCTTCCATAATAATATCTGGAACAAGATTATCTGATCCACAATTGGCTCGATCTACCCCACCCAAGCCCAGAAGCCAACAAACTTCTGCACGTTTTTGGCTAAGCATTTCAGCCACAAGAGCTGAGTGTAGACTGTCCTCTCCTTGGTGTAGAAGAGGAGGTCTCTTCACAAACCTTCGAGATCTCTATGGATGCCATAGAATCAGAAGGATCAGGTGAAAGGAAGGGATTATGAATCTCCCTTGTGCGTATATCAGAAAGGAGCAAACCGGAGGTCTTGTGTGGATTCTTCCATAACAGTATCTGGAGCAAGATTAACCGTCTCTTATGTGTATATCACAGGACCAAACCTAACCTCCTGGATTTTCCACAACAATATCTGGAATAAGATTATCTGTTAAAGTACTGATCTTGTGAAGTTGCTTGCAAGCTTCAAATCATCCAATTGCTTCAAAACTTTAACATTTTCTTCTACATGAACATAAGGTATTGGACAGCTCTTGGCAATATGCAAATGCAGGGTCTCCTCATCCCACCTTTGAGCAGGTTTAAAATATCCATCAGAAGGGAACTCCTTAACATTGTCATCATAGAGCTTTCTTCTTTGTTTTTTCCTTCTCATAATTGTTTCATTAATTCTCTTGTTTTGTCCTTGGGCAGGTTTTTCTATACCTTGTTCTTCATTTTCTTCACCATGTCCTTCATTTTCTTTCTTGCCTCTGTTCTCCAGCTGGATACTTATACCAGGCTGAGGTAAAACAATTTCACTAGTAGTCAGTCACATATACCCAAACTAGAATAGGCAAGTAATACTTTTAGTATGTCCACATAGGATGTAACACACATCAAGCTGGAGATCCGCATTTATGAGAAATGAAAAACAAACTCATAATTTTGGTTCAAAATATCCATAAAGTATTAGTGACAGACCAATTACTTCTCAAGGAACTCCCCTCCAACCTTGACTTACACGTATAGGCATTTCAAAGCAATTGTTCATAACTATACAGTAATTGACTATTTTCAGATCAAAATTGTTCTTCTGTGTAAAGCACGAATAGTAAAAGGCATGCAAAAGACTAAGAACCTGCAAATCTTTCTGTAGAAGAAGATTGCACGTAAAAGAATTATTTGCAAACCACACATTTAAGCTCAGTTAAATGGAGTCTAGGCATTTCAAAGCAACTTCTTCATTTTAGGAACAACATCCAATTCACCTATCCTATATAAGTTGTGTCTACCATATCCTGGAAAACCATACGAGCATGCATATTTTGATATTTAGTTCAAATAGGTACCATCATTACTTTACACACATCAATTCATGGGAAGAGACTCAAGTCAAGACTTCAACTCAGTCATATAAACAATGTCATTGTACTTGGTGAAAGTTCACATGAAAAAGACAAATGAAATAATGGAATTTGTTGCAAGTTGCAACAAAAAGATTACAACTACAGTTACCTAATTCGTACTGTAAAGTAACAACATAAGTTTGATGAGACAGCAAGTGTTATATCATTGTTTTTACCTCAATTTCTGAAATGTCCATTTGTTGCATTTTGATGTGTAGTTGCGGAAGACACCATTTGACTAGGTCTGTTGAGTCTCCCACCCGCCCTCTCATTGGTTGCGTAATATTTGTTTTCTCACACAACCAAAACTATATGCAATGAAAGAAGAAATATAATTATATTTACAATGACATACCAAAAAGAAAAAATTAACCAATGAAAATAACAATTGGATAAAATTGTATCCACTCAATCAGATAAATAGCAGGATTATATAACTTAAGTTTTTTAGTGTGCTCACTGTAGGACAATGAACATAAAAAAGATAATATCCATTCCAACAAAATAAAAATCAATGAGATGCTACTAAGCCCACAAAAATGAAAACATGCTTGAGTGAGAAAAGAATTTAAGCGAAACCAAAAGGACTACAAATGGAACCAATAAGAGCAGAGGCTAATACAGATTTAACATGTGTTTGATACGCATGCATGGATATGGAACAAGAGAACTCCAAAATCATTAATAAGAGAACAAAAATTCAGATCAAACCAAAAACTCTTATCAAAGATATAGCTAAAGAAAGAATTCTAGTTTACCTGTGTGAACTTGCATGTTGTTTCTCTTACCAACGCCTCCCATTCCAAGAATGAAAATGAGTAAAATGTGCTTCGAAATGCTCGAAAAAAATTCCCGAAGTGTCTCATCTCTTTGAAAAAGAGAGGATTGAATAACTGTTTGGTGTCCATGCACAAATCACTACTCAATAGAACAGTCTTCTTCAAATTGAATATCTGAAAATCTATCAATGAAATATGTGTCAGTTGGTCTAAAGACAAAAAGTCACCGAGAGAGAGAGAGAGAGAGAGAGAGAGAGAGAGTGAGAGAGTAATACACAAAAGTTGCAATCCAAGAAAATGTAACTAAAGAGAATCTTATGAGGGAACCATTTTCTGTTGAAACCTTTAAGCACAAATCAACGAAAACAAAAGAACAATAATGGGTTTAACATGAATCTCAAAATTGCTAAAAGGAGCTACTTTTATACATACACACCTTAACAAGTCCATCACATGTGTTGCTGGAAATAACACAGAGTTGGCAAGCAAACAGTCTTAGACATTGAAAAGGGGGGCCTTTTTAATCTGTTAGATTGTTTCTTCTCTAAATCGAGATAGAAATTTTGCAGTATCACACAGAAACAACCCGAATCAAATAACAAACAGATCGAGGTGCTTAATAGACCCAAGAAAATCAAAAATTACATGAGGGCTTCTTCATCCTCCTGATTACATATCTATATTCTTACTCAAACCCAAATTATAATGTCACTGATATTCAATCAAAGAGAAAACTACCACAACAACACTGCTGGTCTTACCCAACTAGATTAGAGAACAAGAAAAAGAGAAGTTACAGACATTGGGTGACCTCAGATTTGTAGACCTCGAATTCCTACTTCATAAAGGAAGCGAAATGAAAAGCAGCTTAAGCTGGATTTGTTGGAAACTGAGATCTGTGAGATTCAATTTCATAGCTAGGGCTTAGGGGCTGGTTGCCCAGCTTCGGGTTTTATATATATAGAGGCTCCAGGTCAACAACTAGTCCCCTGCAAGAGCATTCTGTAATTATTTTAAGTAAAAATAATTTTGGCCATGCCCAATTTTTTTTCTTTTTTGATTGAAGAAATAAAATTAAAGTTTTTTTTTTTTTTTTGATGAGTAAAATTAAAGTTACAAACAGTCTCCTCTAATATAACTTGAGCACAATAAATCATGATATATATAAGACAGTTGAAGCTGTAACGGGAAATTGTAGTAGAATGCATCAAAAGGCTGAAGTAGCAATTGAGTCCATAAGTAAGTCTGATTCTCTCCAAATGTGCTTGAAGAAATTTTGACTAAATCTTGAAGCAAGAATAGCAATGTCATGGAGAAACGCCAAGAGGGACAGGTTTTCTTTTTCTTGTTGATATTATCAATCAAGATCTTTGAATCTCCTTCTACTTGAATGAATGTAAAACCATGCAGAAGATAGAGCTACCTGAAGACCTACTCTTAAAGCAACGAGAACATCAGCACGACCAATATTCTTTGTTCAAGCCAAAATAGGGCTACCATTAACATCTCTAATAACAAAGCCTAAAGCACCTTTTTTATCAGCAAAAACTAAGCCATTAAAGTTCAATTTGACATGATTAGCCTAAGGAGGAATCCATCTAATGAGATTATGGACTTTCTTTCGTTTAAGTCTTAAGGAAACCTCATTAGCTTTGTAATACTGATTGGTCATTTTGACTGCTAAATGAAGAACTTGAGTATGACTTCTTTGAATATTCTTGAAAGTAAGTTCATTCCTATAATGTTATATATATAATATAGGTTAAATCTAGGATATCAGAAATATCATTTTTCATGACAGGAGAATTGACCACTTAGTTGTATTCAACCAATCTATATAAGTAGTATTACAATAAAGAGGATTTATGAAACTAGAAAAGAGACTCCAAACTTGCCTCGAAAAGGAGCAATTCATACAGAGATCGATGATTAACATTTTCTACATAATTGTGAAAAAAAAGGCTTCTGTCAATATGGTAAGAGGTAAACACAGAGTATCTAGTTCTTACTTCGTTTCTAATTAGTTGCTAGCTAAAAATTTTAGCTAAATACAAATTATTACCCTGTGGTTTAGGTCCAAAATCAATTCAGTCCCTGAACTTCTAATTTCATCAAAAACACCCCTGCACTTTCAATTTTGATCTAATAAGTCCAATTTGTTAGTTTTCCGACAATTGAGTTATTTAACTTGTTAATGTGGCTCATATATGGCCTATGTTTTATGATGTGGTGTTGAGGTGGTCTGCATAGTCAATTTAGGAGTGAGTTCTACTATTAAAAATAAATAGTTTTTCAACAAATAATCCAACTATAACCTGAACGGTTGAACCCATAACATAATATTAACGAATTTGACCTATTAGATCAAAATTGAAAGTGCAAGGATGTTTTTGATGAAATTAGAAGTTCATGGACTGAATTGATTTTGGACCTAAACCACAGGATACTAACTAGTATTTAGCCCTATAATTTTAGGTGGAATAAGAAGTTTCTATGGTCATTATAAGGTTAGAATAAGAATGAGCTGGAAACTTTTGAGATTGAATATCAGTAGCTGATTTAATAGAGAATTTACCATTGCTTGAGGGGCCTCAAACAAACTAATCAGGGTGATTAGAAAAAGGAAGAGGAGTTGAAGAGATTTTATGAACTATATTTATATGTACGTAGTACTGGGGAGAGTTTATGAATATTCCAAGTTTGGTTAAAGATATAGTGTTTAAGAGCAAGTCCACCCGTAGTCAAGAAATCTCAAGGTCGAAAAGTCAAGGGGTCGACCAGTTAAGAAACTGTTCACTGCCACTAGACATGGGTTTCCACCCGTTCTGTTTCTTGACCAGTCAAATTTACTGTTCATTGAAATTTTATTTTTATTTTTTATTGGAAAATTGAAATAGATTTTATGTAAATAGATAGTAATAATGGAGATTTGTATTATATTTAATGTCAGAATTGTGATTGCTATAGGTTTCTAGAAAGGGAACGACGCTAGGTAGAGAACTCGTCGCTTTGCGACGACGTGTGGGGTTTTTTGGGCTTTCGGGATCGTTTTGGACCTCAAAACTGCAATTACTATTTTCATAATATTTTCTATGGACAAATTATGAGCCACGTATAGTTACCGACGATATTTTTTGAAATGAGTGATGCCACCTCTGATAATTATTTTGAAACGCTTGAAATAACCACCGACATCTTTGAACAGACCAGATCATTTGCATACTATTCAATCTAACGGTTATTATTGATGTAATCTTATCTAAAATTTCGGATCAGATTATGTCGAACTAAGAGTGGACACATGTCCTTATCATCTGATCACGTTTTATGTGAAAATTGTAAATAAATAGAGAAAGAGGCAGCACACCATTCACACACAATCTGATATTAGCAAATCTCATTCTTTTTCATATCTCCAGATCCAACACATTTCCTCTCCTTCCCTCATTTCAATGAAGAGATTGTGGACTAAGTATCGACAATCTCGAGATGAAGATCATGAGGAGATGTGTACAACTAATGCTCTTGTGGTAGCAGCAGTCGCTAAAGCTGAATCTTCCTCTCAAACACGACGAGGGGGTTCTCGACCCGGGCGTGCACCGAATGAGGAGCGATTTAGGGAATCAAGAGGGAAAAACATGATGGAAGATTACTTTGTGGAGTGTCCAGTTTTCAGTGAAGAGGAATTCTGGACACGGTACAAGATGAGTCACAATGTTTTCAACCACATCTCCAGTGACCTTTGTCGCTATGACCTGTACTTTGTCCAGAAATCAGATGCTGCTAAGAAAGTCGGACTACTTCCCCAGCAGAAGCTGACATGTTCCTTAAGAATGCTTGCTTACGGCGCTGGGGCAGATCAATGCACTGAGTATTGTCGGATGGAAAAATCGACCTCCATCGAGGCTATGAAATTATTTACAAGAGGAATCATTAATCTGTACTCGGCAGAATACCTTCGGGCTCCTACTCCGGCCGACCTCAGAAGACTTTTCGCCAAAACTGAGAGAAGAGGTTTTCCTGGGATGATTGGAAGCATTGACTGCATGCACTGGCAATGGAAGAATTGCCCAATAGGTTAGGCTGGGAATACAGCGGTCGAAAACGTGTGCCCACTATCATCCTTGAAGCAGTCGCATCTTATGACACATGGATATTCCATGCCTTCTTTGGAATGCCTGGATCATGCAACGACCTCAACGTGCTTGGTAAGTCCCCGTTGTTTGACGAGCTCACTGCTGGTCGAGCCCTCCAGATCCAATTTCAAGTGAATAACAGAATTCACAATTTAGGCTACTATCTCGCTGATGGTATCTATCCTACATGGCCGACTTTCATGAAATCAATTCCAAGGCCCACACGACCCAAAGATATGAAGTTTTCGCAGGCTCAAGAGGGGTACAGGAAGGATGTGGAAAGATGTTTCGGCATTTTACAGTCTCGTTTTAGTATTGTTCGAGGAGAGGAGAAGACCTTCGATACATCATGCTGATTTGTATTATATTACACAATATGATAATCGAGGATGAAAGACTAGATGACAACTTTTATTTCATAAAATTTATGCTTACATAAATGAAAAACTAGGAATAAGTACAATACAATTACATAACATGCATAATTACCTAATTATTCAAATCGTGATGCTCATCCTCTCTAGGAATCGAATTTGTGTTTGAAGGATCATCATTAGAGTTAGGGTTGGTGGAATCACCCATAGAGAAAGGTGAAAATTGTGGTTGTGTAGGATATCCCCCGGGATAAGGTGATTGTGGATATAGCATCCACCGGGGTAAGGGGGTTGTGGGAATCCACCGGTGAAGGAAGATGGTGGGAATCCACCAGAGAAGGGAGATTGTGGGAATCCATCGAGGTAAGGTGATTGTGGGCATGCACTGGGGTAAGGAGGTTGTGGGAATGGACCACCAAAATTTGGTTGTGGGAATGCACCTCCAAAATTGGGTTGTGGATAACATCCACCCATAAAAGGTGGCGTCTGCTCGCCAAGATCTTCTTTCTCCGCTATCTTCTTTCGCTTTCTTAACCAATAACGCTTTTTAGTTGGTGTCATCTGACTTGTATCCATCTACATAATACACTCTTCCCTCTCTTTAATTTGCTCTTTCCTCTCTTGTAATAGGAATGCCTCTTTTCGCATATCCATTTGCAATTGGATACATTCTCGTTGATTTTCCTCTTGGAGACTTCGAGCGAATTCCTCATCGAGTTTTTTCTTGCCAGTGGTTGCCTCTTTTTGGTTGTTTGCTATACTCTTGACAACGCTTAACAAAGGACTTTGATCTTTCGCTACCTTCTTTCCTTTCCGAATTGCTTCTTTTGCAGCTTTCCTTTCCTTGAGGCCTCACATTAGGATCTGCAGTTTCACCAGCAATTACCTCGTCGACATCCATGTCCAAGTTGATGGGAGATTTTCAGCAATTGGTTATGTGTGCGTATGTTGACTTCCTTCATTTGATGTTCCTCCGGATGTATGGCTAGGGATGTCTTTAAATTGTGCAAAGCCCTCCACAACAGCGTAACAATCAAAACTCTGAAAATTGTGTCTTTTGGTCTTCTCTTTTCTCTTCATCCTGGCATGCCACAATTTATGTGCTTCATCAAGCTAGGTAATTTAAAAATAAAAAATAAAAAATGCAATTAGTACAAATATAAACGCTATTATGAAGGGTCATCTATTATAAAGGTTATAATTTTAATAACAAAATATCTCACCGTTTTACAATAAAAATAAATAAGTACAAATATAAACATCGTTGTAATTACATCATTATTTATCAACTAATTATTTTAATTATAACGAAAAGCAATTACTACAATTAGAACGATATTATAATTACTACATTATTTATCAAGTAATATTTAACTATAATGTATCAACAAATTAAATAATTTATCAACAAATACCTACCTCATCAACCGCATTCAAACCGCTCTTGTACCAATTACGAGCTTGCCTTAATGCACAATGCTACTCAATGAGTTCAACTTTCAAAATTTTCCACCTTCCCTGCAAAGAGGAAGATGATCGGTCCTTTCCTCTCCAATTTGCGACAAAGTGTCACTTCATGCGCCTCCATAGGTAATTTTTTTTCTGATTTGTGCCCACAGTCGGATCTTGGCTTACAACTTTCCAAGACTTGCACAATTGAACATCTTCCTCATCCGTCCATCTCCTCTCGGATTCGGTATTATCATCTTCACTTTGATCTCCCTCTTGTCCGGCCACTGGACATGTGTTTCCCCTTTGTTCGGCCATATTGGATATAAATAAATTTGGATGATGAGAGCTATATGAAGAGGAGGAAGGTGTAACTATGAAATCTAATTTTTTGGGTGTGAGATGTAAAAAAAAATGGTAGGTATTTATAGAGAAATTTTTACAATTTTTTTTCTTACCATTTGATTTAATATATATACATATTAATTGGTTGCCGTCAGATCTGCATGTTAATTGAAACAGACGGCTGAAATTACTTGACCGTTGGTTACAAAATTCGAATTGCACCAACGGTCGTCTGCCAAGTCGCCTCTACTTCCCCTATAATTGTAGCTACGCGACAAAAGCACATTCTCCGGTCAATTATGCCGCTACGCGACAAGTGACTCAGCTCAACCTGCCAATTCTTCTCTCCATCGTCAGCAATGACGTCAGCCACGTTAGGTTTTGGCAGAGCTGGCAGCCGGCCAAGCTAAGGTCAAAAATATAGTCACGGGCTTAGCTTTTTTCTTGGACTTGGTCAGGAAAAGCCAAAGCTTGGCTAGTCACTCTTGGGCCGGTGGAGGGAGGATTTTGCATTTGGCCAGTCACCACCTCATCAATCCCTGCTGGAGGTCAGTCAATACCAAACCGGTGGACATGCTCTAACTAGCTCATCAATATCTACTTGATTTCTAACATTAGCATCGAGAATAGTGATTAAGAGAAAGGGGTAAGTCTAGTTATAAAGCCAGAAATTAATACAATTTCCTTCACCCACAATCCAACACATACCTTTAACAAAACTGGATGAGAATCTAGTATTTATTTTTAGTCCATAGAACTTGAATTTCTTTCCTTTGTTGTTATTAGTTTAACCCACCAATTTTGAGGTTATGTTAGGATTGTCCAGCCTAATTTTACTAAGGAGCCTTATTAAAGACTGAACTTGATCTAATACCAAGACCCCCTTTATTTTTGGGAAGACTTGCAAATACGCAACCAAGCAACATGTGGAACATCCATTTATTACCCCAAAAGAAATTTCTATAAGTATTATCAATTTTAGTAGGATATACATGTTAAATTTGATTTGAGAAGAGTTAATCTTCCACCCTTTTTTTTATACGAAAAGACTATAGATTAAAGATGGAAGCCTCTCTGGCATCCTTAGTTTACAAAATCGAATATTAAGGTTCTTGAATCCTCCATAGGGACTCTATTTGTCCACACATGTCCACTAGTACAATTATGGCCTAGATTAGCTATAGCATCTGCTACAAAATTTGCTTCCCGGAAGATATGTCGAAATGAAATTGGTTAATCTTCCACCTTGAGAAAGTGTAAAAGCCTTCCAACCAGCCATATTTTTTTTTCATTTTTAGAATAAGGTATTTTATGTTGATTGGATCTTTCCAAAAGATTATGTTATGAATACCTAAATATTTGCCAATGTTCATACTGTGCTGAATATTCAAAAGTTGAGAAATGGTATTCCTAGTATGATTAGGAACACTATTTTAAAAATAAAGAGAAGAATTATAATAATTGATTTGTTGACCTGAAGCTTTTGAAAAAACATGGAGGGTTTGTAAAATACATCCAGCAGTTGTACTTGTAGCCTTTGCAATGATTAAGGAGTCATTCATAAAAACAAAATTGGATATCCTAAGTCCACAAGAAGAACTTAAAAAGCAAACTCTATTCTTAGTTCGAGTAGATAATTTACTTAGATTTCTAATAAGAGGTTTCATACATAAAGTAAAAGGATATGGAGAAAGATATCACGTGCACCTTGCGTTAGTCCTCTTGCTGATTTGAAGCAGACTTGTGCTTGACCATTCAAAATTATTGAATTATGAACAAAAGTAATGCATTTCATGATAAGAGAGATCCAAGAAGGATCAAAACTAAGCTTACAAATACAATAATAAATGTTATCTCAGTGCAGGAGGTCGTTGGTCGTTGGCTTTTCCAAGATCTAACTTAAGAGCCATGGAACCAATACGACTCTTCTTTGTATTAGAGTTATTAAAGAGTTCATGAGCAATGAGAAATGACTGAAATGTTATAAAGATAGAATGTCCAGGAACAAAGGCTTCATGATTATGAGATATACACTTTTTAAGAAGAGGTCAAGTCTATTAATGTACGTATAAAATAGGTGTATAAATAAATTCCTGCAATCACAATAATTAACAGTTGTAGTATAGGAAAGAGGGGTCTCCCGCATATGATTGTGTTAACAAAAGCAAATCAAGAATCAAAAATAGAAAATACTCTAAAATGACACTTAATAACGATGTAGATAAAAACCCTACCTAGACATAACAAAAAATTATGAAATTAAATACACAATAACTAGACTCACAGAAGATGACTCTACAAAATTTGGGGGAAGTCGGAGATGATTTACTATACTAAACAAATTACCCAAAATAGGGGACAAAAAGGAAAAGAACGCAGAAAATCCTTTTGGGGTTTTTGTTTTTGATTTGGAAATCAATAATAAAAAGCTAGCTAGGAAATACTTCTCACCACAAGACAATAATTACACCTATGATGTATTTACTAGCATGTGTCTCTTCATCTGGATGTGTTTACTAATATTGTCTCAATCATTTGGTTTTTTGGTACTTATTACGAAAGTAATTTCATTTAGGTTACTCTAGGATATCTTTACATGGCTTGATATGGACATGGCCCTTATGGGTAGGTCATGTTATGTTCTTACCTACTATCTTGGTTATTAATGGCTTGACATCCTTCTCTCAATAAAGTACAACACACTTGTCAAGATAAAATTGTTTCAATCAATCCTTGAAGAAACTAACTAGTGCTTGCACATCTATTCTACAATTGATTCGTGCGAGTACTATATTAAAATTGACAATAGAACAACAATGTTTAATATGACTTTCCTGAATTTGAAAAAAATTCTCAGATGCACCTAAACTGATTGCAAAGATCCCTCACACCCATTACCATAAGAGTGAGGACCTTTCCAAACATGGATGTAAACCTGTAAAATGACCGGATTTTGATTTGTATCTGCTCCAAATCCGTGGTTATTGAACAGGTTTGGATTAAAAATTTGATCTGTTAATGGTCTGGTACCGGTAATCTGTTTATTAAATGGATTAAACACGAATTTTGGTTGATCCAATCCGTTAATGATCCAGTTCGCTTTTATAATTATTAAATATTATTTTGTATCATTAAAATATTATTTTCCAAAATATTAAGAATACTTACTAGTTTTAAATATAAAATCATAAATATAAATATACTATAACAAAACTATTGCAGAAACCTAAAGGACGTAGTTTTCTTAATTAAGCTTCTAGTATTGAAAATATGGGATAATTAAGGGTATTGTCAGAATATGGGAATATGAAGTGGAAGCTTATTGATGCCTATGTTCCTTTTGTTTTTTTTGTTTTTTGAAAGAAATGTGGATTTCATTAACGCATGCCAAGATGACCATTACATATCCTTCTGCTGCCTTCAACTAGACAGATCAAGAAGTTGTAGTAAGAGAACCACTGTGATATATATAAACAGACCATCTATATTCAAACTAATCACTCACTTATTTAAATTGAGCCTATAAACTATGGAGAAAAGTAAGACATAGTATATAGGCATCTGCCGCACCCATCTATATTTTTTCTTTGCCCTTCAAACTAGGGCTAGAAGATTTTATCGAACACAATCGATGTCTGGTCCATAGAGAGATTGGGCCTAACAGCAGGGTGAAGTGGGCCCCACATCTGCCCAACTCCTTGATGATCCGAATTGACTTAGATGCCTCATTAATGAAGAGCCCAAACCATCAGTTTCTGCTTTCATCTTCATTTTCTGGCCCACAGAAGTGAGCCCATTTCCAAGAGCCCTAAGCAGAGGCCCAATAGCTTGGGCCTACCAATTTGGACCAGGGGAGCACCTCGGCCACAAACCATGACATCTCCGTTGCGAGGACCACCTCCAACAAACAACCTAGCTGTCCACAGGGCAATCACCATCAGGATCATAGAGAACAGGGCTTGGATTTGAGCCCAAACACAGTCCAGCCATATTGATATGGACACCCAGATCCATTTGCATGTCACCAGCAGTTCTGACGTTGTCCTCAGCGCCGGTCGATCCCTCCCAACATCACTGCTGCCAGCTGCACGAGAATAGCATGGTGCCGATCTATAGCCTCTACTCTGCCACTTCGCGCAGCACCGCCGCCCATCCACATCTCAGTCAACAACATGGGTGTTATTGAAGTCACAGAGAGAGATTGGGAGGTCTCCAGTAGCCAAACTGCGTCACCACCACCGCCATGAACATTAGTGGTAGAGCTTGAGAGATGAAGATGGGAAGGTACCCAATTGGATGGATTAAAGGACAAAAAAAAGGCCCAGACGAACATGCTCTGAGGTTGGAAGTCGGCCGAAGCCGTTGTGTTTGTCGCTACCGCAAGAAGGCAATGCTAGGAGAAGCGTTCTTAGGACGGCTAGATTTTCATCTTTAGTATTGTTCTTTTTGTTCTCTTATCCAAACACATCAATGAAGTATTGATTTGGAAATTCAATATTTTAGTTAACTCAGTTTATCATTTTAAAGAATATTTTGGTTGTGTAATTCAATTTTTGGCAATACTTTTCATTTTGTTTAATATTTTATTAAATATTTCATAAAGTATCACGATAAAAATTTAATATTATTATTTAAATTTAAAAATATTCGTTATTATAAACGGATCAAATTAACGAATAAGCTATCCGTTAATCCGCCAGATATGGATTTGGATTGCGCTATTAACGATCTGCTGGGTTATCAGATCAGGTCGAGTTGAAAATTTTTATTACTAAATGAATTCGGATTTTAGTCGATTTGCTCCAAATCCGATCCATTTATAAGTCTACATGTTGGGAGGTGCGCTTGACCATAACGCTTTCCCTCCAACCAATATCAATTGGGCCGCCACAAATAGCTAAAGCTGAAGACGCAGCGAAGCTAATTGAGAGGAAGAAGGAAAAGAGCAGGGAGAGCACGCAAGAGAGCCGCTTGGGTTTCAGCACAACTAGTCCTATCTTGCTTAATCTTTTACTATGCTTAAAAAGTAATTTAGAAAAAATGATTTCTTTTTACTATGCTTAAAAAGTAATTTAGAAAAAATGATTTATTCTGCTTTCTTTTGTTTGGGTATAAAATATTAAATCTTTTTATCTATGATCTAAGCATGACACTTGTTCACCCCACATATGATTAACTTTTCCTAAGTTTACACTCACCAATTAGCTCAGATAGCTAGTATCATATCTACATAATTTGGCATTTTACTACAGTTCGAAACGAGGTAACTTCGGTTATAACCAATGTTTAAAAGGTGAGGCATCTTGTCGAAGCCTCAAGCCTTGAAAGCATTAAGGCGTTGAGGCGTAAGTTTTTATGCTTTATAATATCTTCATTAGTTTGAATAAAAAAATACTTTATAGATAGAAAAATATCAAAACAATAATAAGTTCATTTATCCGTGAAGACCTCATGAGTAATCGATGATGCAAGAACAAAACCCTAAAATTAAAGAGTGAACTGAACTTCTATTACTAACAAGAACCAAATAAATGCTAAAATCTAAACAATTGAACAACGTTTTCATTAATTAGAAGAACAAAGAGTGATGGGAGAGAGTTTTTTCACTGAAAACCCGAGCGCCATCCCTTTGGTGCGGATTCCAGGGAGGTCCTCGTTGCTCCACATACTCTACGATGGCGCTATGCAGTAGAGCGGCTCCTTCCTCGGTTCGGGGACGGGTGAGTTGCATGTTGCTTGGCCGGGTTTGCTGGTTGGCTCAGTTTCGGGCAGCGACCATGACATGGTTTGTTTCGTGGCAGCACAGGGATGTTAGCAGCTTCGGTGTGGACCGGAGGCTGGTTCTTGCTTTAGTGGAGTGTATTGATGTTGACGGCGCTGAAGTTGTTGGTGTGGCCAATGCTCGTGTAGCCTAGATGCAGGGCCGTCCCGTGACGAAGTGAGGCCTAAGGCAAAAGTAAGAGAGGCTTTCCTTCAAAAAAAAAAAACTAAAAGGTAACAATGTCGACAAAGACAAGAAGATAAATTTGCATTTGAAGATCACTCTTCTTGCCTTTTGGGATGCAAAAATGTTGATTAAGTTAGTGTATTTAAAATTTTTGAACAATTTTCTTTCAATAGATAACATGGCTAGTCCATTCAATTTTTCTTGTGACATGGTTGATCGTAAATATGATTTTATGAGTTTCAATTTTGAAAAGCTTCTTTCAGCAGAAGCAACTGTAACAGGAATAGTTAATAGTATTCTATAAGCAATCATGGTATTTGAGAAACAATCACATCTTTGAACAAAGTGCAGAACTTCAATTGGTGTTTCTACTTTTCTATCTAAATCTTTGTTTAGCATTTCAGTTAACAATCTTAATTCTAAATGCAGCTCTGAACCATCTATATCAGAAACATTATCATGAGTAAGAAACTCTTCAAGTTTGAGACACCAAATCAGTATCAACTAATGACTTTAATTGTTTCACATCACATAAAAAACCAAAAACACTTTCATATAATTGAAATTGTTCAAATCTACTGTGAAGGGAAGATATGGCTTGGTCTACTATATATAAAAAATACTCAGTCCTAAAAGTATCTTCAACAGATAATGTTGCTTCATCATTTGCATTCTCATCAAACTGTTTTTTTTCTACAAGTCCTATGTTTTTCACGGAATATAGGTTCTATTTCCATTTCAAGTGCAATCTCTCTAGCTGAAATCATAGCAGATGTAAATCCATATTTCCTATACTTTATAAAAAAAGAAACCAAGCCTTCTAACAATTTAATAGCATCACCAATATCCATGTCTTTAGATTGTAGCTTTTTACTAACCAAGTCAACAACATATAGCAAATCATACCAAATAATCATGCCTAATAAAAATTCAAAGTTTGCAAAAGCATAGTCTGCTAACATTTCAACTTCACATTTTAGTGCACCATCTAAGTCATCTACATTTGCTAATTGTTGTAAAGCAGCTCTAATTTGTGGAGCTTGATATCTAATAGCCTTGACACTTTCTACCCGACTTTCCCACCGTGTTGTAGCCAATGCTTTGATAGTTAAATCACTTACATTATCTTCTAAAATTTTCCACCTCTTTGTTGAAGAAGAAAATAATACATATATTTTCTGTACAATTCCAAAAAAAGTTTTAGCTTTAGGACAAGAGTTAGCCATGTCAGAAAGCACAAGGTTCAGATTATGAGAGCCACATGGTGTGTAGAATGCTCTTGGATTAATTTCTAACAACCTTTTCTGGACACCTTGATGTTTTCCCTTCATGTTAGAACCATTATCATACCCCTGCCCTCTAGCATCATTAATATCAAGTTCTAGTTTGGCTATAACAATTATAAGTTCATCAAAAAGTCCTTTTCCAGTGGTGTCATCTACTCTTAAAAACTCTAAGAAATATTCTTCTAATTTTGCTGGGGTTTTTGATATATTCACACATCTCAAAATCAAAGTCATTTGTTCTCTTTTACTAATGTCAGGAGTACAATCAAGAATGATAGAAAAATACTTTGCCTCTTTTACTATTCTTAGGATTTCAGTTTTAATTTCAGAAGTTAAGAGATCTATCAATTCATTTTGTATTTTAGGTCCAAGATAATGACTATGAATTTCATCATCTTTTATACGCCGAAGATGTTCTTTCATTATTGGATCAAACTCTCCAATTATCTCAATAAAACTCAGAAAAATTCCATTGTTGTCCTCATCTATCTTCTCATTTGTTCCCCTAAATACCAAATTGTTTTTAAAAAGACCTTTAACAACAGCAATAATTCTTTTCAATACTTTTCTCCAATGAACTTTTTCTTTGTTAACTTGTTGTTGTAGAGCTCTATCAATCATCTTATTTTTTAAGAGTCTCTCTTCTAACTCAAACCAACTACACATACTAGTGACATGTTGAATACTTCTTTCATGACCTTTAAGCCTGTCAATAAGATTTTGCCAATCTCTAAATCCTTCAGTAGCTAACTGACTTCTACTATTCTTTGCATTGAATAACTTGCAACAAAAACAGAATACTCTATCTAGATCTTGTGAATAGACTAGCCATTTTCTTTCACGAATTTCACCATTCGATGATCTGCAAGTATAGTGTTTTGAAGCAAAATGTCTAGACTTTTCATCTTTAGGAAAGTCTAAGTCCTTGTGCCTAACAGGACCTTTTTCTACTAATAAATTTCTTAAGTTTGCATCAATGTTTTTCCATTGATATTTGTGTTAACATCATTGAATTGTGGCACCCTTTCTACTAGATTTGGTTCAACACCCTCTGCCAGATTTTCTTCCACACTTGGTTCAACACTTTCTGCTAGATTTTCCACTACATTTGGTTCAACACTCTCTGCTAGATTTTCTACCACACTTGGTTCAACACTCTCTGCTACATTTACATTTTCAACACTTTCTGCTATATATATATACATATATATATAATGAGGATTTTGAGATGAGACCTTCCCCAAATTGAGCCCCAAGGCCACTGCCTTGTCTGCCTTGGTCATGGGTCGGCCCTGCCTAGATGCAGTCGGAGATGGAGGCACTGGTTCTATGGATCGGATTTCTAATCCAGAGAGGAAAGTGGAGCTTTTGTTGATGGATGGTTTGGGTGCGGACGACGCCTGTGGTGAAGGATGGCCGACGGCTGCACTTGGGTTCCCTACGCAGGGTGCCCAAATCAAATTGGGGCTTCTGGAGGTTGGGCTGCGGTTAGCCCAATTCAGCTTACTGTTGGGCCAGATCTCCCTATGGGCCTGAATTTGGGACCCAGGAGGGTTGGTACATGGTTTCTTGTTCAATTATGTTGAGTTCATTTGTCCGGGTGTGCAACGTTACATTTAGGTGGACAGCTCAACTCTACATTCTATGAGAATTTTCAGTGTGATCATGTTGTGAGTACCACAATTGCATGCCTTGGCAAGCAGTGTTTTTTTTATGCTGGAACGAAGAATCTAGTTTTGATTGGTCTGTCGATTTTTTACATGCCCGGATTGCAGATTCTATCCGTTGGGTCTACAAATCTCAAGGTCGTGACAATAGTTCTATTGTTGGTAATTATCTTGAGGAGGTTGAAGATTTACCTTCAGTTTTTGCTAGTTTCTCTTGGAAAGTTGCAGAGCAGTGCTTTATTATAAAAGGAAAACTAGTTGATGTAGTACATCTACTGGTTCGTTCTATTTTAGCTCTTGCGTCAAGCTATTTTTGGTCTTTGTATGCTCCCCATTGAGATGCCCTCTTGAGCGATTTCAATCGCTAGTTTAATGAACTTTCCATTTTCAAAAAAAACAAAAAAAAGTTTTTATTAATTTAAATGCGAATTAAGTTTAAAGAGATGGAGAAAGTTTGAAACGTCAAAGAAACTCACCTGGTAAATTTCTATCGCGGCTGCAAGTCTGCAATCCCATATTTTCTCTACGAGGAGTTGTTGAGTACACCTTACATAGGTTCAACAAAACGACGTCGTTTTGCTACCAAAAATAAGAAAAAAACAAAGCACTAATGGGTCCGCCTTACTACACCTTGTATCGTCTTTACCTGGCCTTTTGGTTATAACCACGTTCTATTAGCACAAAATATACATGTATGCATAGATTTGGTTTACAAAACCTAATTGAAAGTATAAGTTAATATGTGTTAAGTTGCTACTTGCTTGTATAAAATGTTCGGAGACGCCTTATTTATTGGCTGTAACTAAGAAGAATGAGAAAATTCAAACTGGTGAGCAATGAGAGAAACGCAAGAGGTTTCTTTTATAGTCATGATCTTTGGTGACTTGTGAATAACCAATTTCACTTTGCACCATCCACCAAGCAAGTATACCAACTTGAAATGCACTACCAAATTCCATTATATATTTCTCAATGTGGCCAGAAATACATCTCTAGGTTAGTAAACATTTGTGGTAACAGTGTTCAGAACTAGAAAACGATACATGAAGGGGCAGAAGGGCTGCTTTATCCATATTTCTACCTTCATGTGGTTGAGTTCTGCGTCCAGCTGTTTTCATGATCCACAAAACGCTCGATCAGATCTTTCCGGAATTCCCACATTCTGCAATCACTGATCTCTTCTTCAACTTGAAGACCTTGGGAAAGTTGATTCATGTAGTACATAATAAAGATGCCGCAATCCAATCTGCAAATCACAAGGACATGCAAGTAGATGTTACAGTCATAAGTTAGGTCTGTTCCGATTACTATTTAAGGATACTTACGATTTAAAATCCTGTTGCGGACACTTGAGATCATTCTCTAATTTGAAGTCGATATTGTGATCCACCATCCAAGTTAGCGATCTTTTTTCATCTTCATTAAGTGGCACCTCTGTCCAACTTCCTTGCTGTCTACCTGTCATCTTCCTTTTTGTTTCTTTCAGCAGCATTTTTGGAGCTTCTTTTTGGGTTATACACAACCATTTTTGTATCATTTGATGCTGTCATTTAAACAATTTACATTAGTGCATATGCACGTATAATATGAATGAACTATGATACAATCATTACAATGCAATATTTTCTCACCATCTGCTTAGCAACCTCATAGCATGGATCAATATGAAGTTCTGATCTCTTCCTCAAAGGGTTGTAATGTGTCCATTTTTTTTCATTTTTGTTTAAGATGAGGAGAGAATAGTGGAACTTTGATATTACTGGGATGAATACATAGTCACTTTTTGCCACACTCCTCAATAGCTGATCAAAAACTAATTGATTCAATCCCATTTCATCACGAGCCTCATCTCGCACTTTATCTTTCTTTCCTTTCCTGCCTTTCTTTCGTGCATCTTGTATTGGTAAATAATTCTGCAGACGATATAGTGTAAGAACAATGAATTAGAAAAGCATTTCGCAGTTTCAACATTTGACTAAATATTTTTATCATTCCGCACTTACCCAGCACAAAGTTGATATGTATGTTGATTTTTTGACACAATTTTGTTGTTGTTGTTCCAATAACTCCATAAATGCATCAATGAGCTGGCATGAATGAGTATAGATATATTAAGAAATCAACTATTTTTCAATCATTTAAGGCAACTATTTATTGTAATCCATAAATGATTGTATCTTACATTGCTAGCAACTGCAGTGTCTTTTAGTAACTTTCCCACATCTTCACGTGTGACACTTGCATTCTTCCCTCTCCAGAATAGTTCCCTGTTGACAAATTGGAAAATGGTTAGTTTTTTAAATGCAGTTGTTACTGTTTGTTCTTATGTTCTGGTGCAGTAGGTATTATACCTCATGTCCAGCCCAATTTTCCCTCAAGTATTTCTTGAAACATATGAAATGCAAATTCTAGTTTAAAGAGCAGGAAAGAAAAACAAAAAACCTGAAAGTAACCATTTTCATCAGGAAAGACAAAAGTAATACAAAAGTCATGCTTAGTAATTCAAAATAGCTCCTTTGGTTACTGAGTATCAGTCATATGCACAGCAAAATTAGAGTAAATTCAGTACTAACACAAAATGAACAGAAAAGTCCCAAATTACAACAGCACTGTCACTAATAATCAGTCACTAACCAAAGCAAACAAAAAGAAACTATAATTCAATGCAACCTCAACTTCACTATAACCATAACAGAAACTACTCAGTCTCACAAAAAATAATCGATATGGGAAAACAAAAAACTATTAATGTTACTTACTTGGGATCTGCTATATTCCAGAATGCTTTCACCTTTTGCTGATGTTCATGATCCATTAATTTGAATACCTCATATCTTTCAAAACAGAAGCATTTTTTCCTAGAGCTCATCCATTTCCTTGGGCTCTCCTCTTCTTCTGAAACAGAATTGTCCTCAATTATTATTATAGGTTGATCTTTCTTGCCAGAAGGATCCTGAATTGATCTTGAAGGTACTGCAGGAGTTGGATCAGATAGAGCATGTTGCTTTTTTGCTTTCTTATTTTTAGGTACTACATCACATACAAAATCTGGATCCAATTGCTGCTTTCTAACTGTTACTGCAGTTCCTTTTGGTGGAGACCTCATTTCATGGCCAATTTGAGATACCTCAATCTCATCCCTTGGACTCAATTGAATTGCAGTGGAGGGGCTTTGAAAATTTAGCTGATCATTTTTAATCAACTCCTTCTTTCCATCCATATCTTCCATGTTTTTCTTCACGCTAGATAATTCATAGTTGTGTTGGAGGTTTCTTCTTTCCTCTACTTCTTCTTGTAATTGTTTGCTTAATCCTCTTCCTCTTCCTCTTCCCTTATTCTCCACCTTCTTTAGCTGGAGTGTAATAAGCAAGGTAAAAATAATTTCACTCTTAGTCAGTCAAATGTGTAAAGACCTAAGTAACATACATGTAGCAAGGTCCATTACATCTTGAGTGAAAGGGAAATACATGAATTTGGTTAAAATATATAATTCACAGTGATTTAGTTAAATCTACCTCATCTTGATCGACTTCTCCTTCCTCGTGCTCTTGTTTATCATTTTCACCTTTTGTTTCTCTTTTAACCCCATCTTGATCCTTGAACAAAAGCTGCACAGTTTTATTAGCCAAAGAAACTTGATATCAGTACAAATGATCTGCAATACATGAACTTTCAGATCACTATAATTTAGTGACACCATTGAATGTTCATTTCTCACCTTAATATTGCAAATGGCTATTTGTTGCATTTTGGCGTTCAGCTCTGGAAGGCTCCATTTGATTAGGGCTGGTGTATGTCCCTCAATTACCTCCCTCCCACTGATTGGTTGTGTAATTTTTGTTTTCTCACAAAACCAAAACTGTGCAGGAGAAACCCAGAAGATATCAAATTATTAGTATGAAAAACCCACAAGATATCCAATATGATATTTATATAGAATTGTATTGCACTTACTGGTATGAGAAGCCCGCATCCATAAATATCAAATTTGCTCTGGGCTTTCAAAGATTTGTTTAGGAACTTTCCCACTGCTTCTGCCCATGAATACTTTGAAAGGTTGTCTAAGTCTTCACAATATTTCATTAGAACACAGGTACTATCTGGTTGAGCAAACAGAAATGAGACAAATAGCTCCATGAGGGTAAGACGTACAACATCTTCTATATCTGTTTGTTCTTTCCCATTCAGTAATTTTAACAATACACTGTGCAGCGATTTGTGGTTCTGCCTTCCTCCTCTCTTGAAATGTCTGTCAATGATCTCTGGTTTGTATGATTTACATGAGCCCGGGAGATTGAATAGAACGGCTTCACCATGTTGAGGCAGTCCAAGAATCTGAGAGATGTCTTCCGTGCTTATAGTAACATCTCTACTACCAAACTGAAAACTTGTTGTCTCTGGATTAAAAGTTTGGATGATATTGAGTATGGGAGTTCGATACTCCTTACATTGTGATTCCGAAATGGTGCCATTGCGAAATGCTTCTAACAATGGCCAAAATGGAGTTCTCCGAAGCAACTCCAAGTGGCAGTCCTTAACTATCCGCATTGTTTCCAACATTGGCAGCACAGAGCAACGAATTTGAAGATATGGCTTTCTGCTCATTTTGCAATCTGCATATAGGTAAGAATTAGAACACATTGTCAAGTATATGGTCTCTGTGCTTGAGAAACAAACCACATGCATTCACAACAAAGCAAGAAAGTAACAAAACAGAATGAAATTACAATCTCAAAACCATAACTGATACGCTGTCAAAGTTACAAGAAACTCAACTGATGTACCAATGTCCTACAACGCTGGAATCGTTGTAATTTGTTTGGATCTATAATTACTCCCAACTCAAAATTCAATGCATGTTGGTAATATGGTATACTGAGCTGTTTACGGGTTAACAATTTTGCCCACTATTTACAGAACATGAAGAAGAAGAAAAAGAACTTCAGGGTTCTTCATCATACTGGTTACAAACACATATTTTCACCCAAATAACACGGCAAAACAACAAACCCGAAACCAAACCCACATTCACTGATACTCAAACGAAATCTACAAACTAAAAGAAGTTCTAAAACAATCAAAACCCACACTAGAATCAGTAAAATTACAAAGAAAACAAAGATTAAGAAGGGAAAAAAAAAAACTGGGTGCACCATAGATTTGTAGATTACTGAAGTTGAACTTGGGTGGAAGGTGAATGTGATGATGAACTAGGTTGCTGGGTGTGGCCGAATTGAGTAAAGGTAGGGTTTTTATGTATATTGGGTTATTGGGTGAGTGAGTTGGGGATGAAATAAATAAGGAATGGGAGAAAGGCAAAGTATAGGACGAGATTATTGGTGGTTAGTTGTGATGAAGGCTCTGCCATTTCTGAGTTAACGTGCAAATTTGATTTACAAAGGGAAAAGCGCCGAATGCTGAAAATAGGATCGTTCCTCGATGCTTTGGTGATCGAAAGGGCGCCATCGATTACCCAGAAGAGAAAGTAAGTATTTAAAAGGCTGGCCATCTTTTTAACCATTTGTCCAAATTATTACCAATAGTGAAAATATTGAGAGCTAGCCCCTTCCTCGTGTGCCTCTGTTTCATAGATAAGAATAGTACAAAAAGGATTATTCTGTTTTGGACAATCGTAGCTCAAAGTAGTCTACGCTAACAAAATATCACACCTCTGTAGGCAATCTATTTTACTTAATTCTAACGCCGAGTACGCAATTGTGACACGCTAAAACTAAGTAGTTCTACCAAAGCTCATAGAAACACTTTCACTAGCATAGACATTATTCAAAATAGGCCAACTTGCCAACTAAACAAATTCTAGGCCCAAACTCCGGCCCAAACAGTAGCTTCATGACTTTAGACCCAGTTAGAGGCCCAAACTCATTTAAGGCAAACCCTAGTTGCCAAGCTGGTGGCCACCACACTGACATCGCCTCCGACAAAAAACCCAGCTCCAGGCGGCCCAACTGCCCGCCAGATTGCCCTGCATGCACTGCCATAGCCTCACCAATCACTTCCAGATGCGACCCCGCTGCCATAGTCAACAGCATCACACTGCGTAGCCACCGCCGCCATTGCAGAATTTCCTGTTGATTAAGATATTAAAAATTTAATTGAAATATTATCTTTTTTCTACATAAAAGTCATTTAGCCATTGATTTAAAAGTCTTCATGTGTTTCAAATGGTAAAGTTATCACTAGAGACTGTCCCTCGGGGTTATTATTTTTGTCTGCTCCCATTAATTGTTTTAATGAATTTTTGTTAAATATTATATTGTCCAACTAAGTAAAAATATATCATTAATTTGCAAACCCGAAAGGAAAAAAATATGTTATGAATACAAAACACGAGAAATTCTTACATAGGGCAAACGTACCATGTGGCGATGGGGCAGCCCAATCAAAACTCAGAAAATTTTAAGTGTATTCCGAAACTATCCTTATTTATTAAAATGAAATACCCAAAACATCTCCTTACATGTTCACTGATTGGGCAGCCCACCAGCCACGTGGTACGTTTGCCCTACGCAAGAATCTCTTAACAAAACACAAGGAAGCATGAATAACAGAAGATTGAAAAGAACAAGAAGACATGGAATTAGAAAGAGCAATTGGAAAATATAGAGTTCATTGTGCAAGGAAAATTCACAACATGTTGTTTTGGGTTTTTCGCTTTGCTCGGGCCAAAAATCACTTTGGGTTCTTAAGCTGCCAAATAGTCGATTTCTTCACCAACCTCAAGCTAAAGAACCTCCGTGACATGCCAACCTTCGTAACCCTCACGTGATTTAAGATCAAGTGTACATCAGCCTTGAATCAAGCACATTTTCAGAAACCTAGGCAAACTCTCGACAACGTCAAACACCTATAAACCCAATTTCTTCATCAAGCTTATGAAGAATCGACAAGCACTAAATACACGTAGTGATTCATCCGCCACCAAAACTGAAGAACACTCAACCCGTGACACTACTCATGATCAATTCCAATCAAGATCAGGCTTCCACAGCTGGTGATCAAGGCTCATCTTGAAGTTCCACTAAACTAAGACAAATTGAAGATGCAACTGTTCCATTTAAGATCAAGTACTCGCCACCCTTGGATCTTTGGAGATCAAATTAGATGAATATTGTTTTAAGAGAATAGGATCATAAAAATTGTAACCTACATCCATGAGGTGAAACTAATACAAACTATTTTCTATGAATGTTTCTTGTCTATTTATTTAATTTCAAGAAATCGTGCAAGTGTTTTTTTTTTATTTCTTCTAGACTTTGGTAACTTATGAATTACTTTCACTTTGCACTATCCAACAAGCAAATACACCCACTTTACTAATCAATAATATGTTTTAATCATTACACAAGAAGAAAAGACCAGTCTTTGTAAATATTTTCGGGTAACACTCTTCAGTCAACTTTACCTCTTTTTTATAGATCACGCCAAATTTATCTCTCAAAACATCTGATCAAACTCTTTTTGGATCATGAAAGTAGCTGGAAACAGAACTCAACCACATGGAGAAAAAGGACAACTTCATGCTTTACTCAACTTTACCTCTTTAGCAAAACAAGAAGTGCTGCTTTTTCTTCATGTGGTTGAGGTCTGTTTCCAGCCATTTTCATGATCCAAAAGGAGTTTAATAAGATTTTTTCGGAATTCCCGCATTCTGCATTCTGTGATCTCTTTTTCAAGTTGAAGACCTTGAGAAAGTTGATTCATGTAGTACATTACAAATATGCCGCAATCCAATCTGCACATCACAGTATGTAAGTAGATGTGAAATATTTTATAAGTTTATTTGTTTTAAACTACTTTACATAGATACTTACGATTTAAAGTCCTGTTGCGGACTTATACGATCGTTCTCTATTTTGAAGTCGATATTGTTATCCATCATCCAAGTTAGAGTTCTTTTTTCATCTTCACTAAGAGGAACTTCCATCCGGTCTTCCCTTTTCCCCAGCTTCTTCCTTTTTGTTCCATTTAGCAGTGCTCTTGGAGCTTCTTTTTGGGTTATATGGAACCATTCTTGTATCAATTGATGCTGTAATATATCATAATTACATTCATTAGCCTACATGCGCACATATTATGGATAAATTATCAACAATAGAATGCAATAATTTCTCACCATTTGCTTAGCAACCTCATAGCATGGATCAATATGCAGTTCTGATCTCTTCCTTAAGGGGTTGTAATGTGTCCACTTTTTCTCATTTTTGTTTAGGACGAGGAGAGTGTAGTGGAACTTTGAGATTACTGGGAAGAATATATAGTCGCTTTGTGCCATACTACCCAATAGCGGATCAAAAACCAATTGATTCAACCCCACTTCATCATGAACTTCATCTTGCACTTGATCTTTCTTTCCTTTCTTTCGTGCATCTTTCATTCGTACATAGTTCTGCCAACAACATTGTGTAAAAAATAAAGTTATCAAGCATTTCACAGTTTGATTATTTGACTCGATTTTTTCGTTTTAGTTTTGCACTTACCCAGCACAGAGTTGATATGTATGTTGATTGTTTTACACTACTTTGGTGCTGTTTTTGTTCCAATAGCTCCATGAATGCATCAATGACCTGGAAAGAGTTTAAAATAATTTCAAGCAATCAACTATATAACTATTGTGAGTTATATGACAATTAAATCTTACGTTGCTCGCTACTGCAGTGTTTTGTATCAACTTTTTGACATCTTCACGTGCAACGCTTGCATTTTTCCCACTCCAAAATAGTTCTCTGTTAACATTGGACAATAGAAAAAATGGTTAGTTTAAATGCAGTTGTTAACTACATTAGTATACTGCTTTGTTCTATTGTTCTGGTGCAGTAGGAATTGCACCTCAGGTGCCCTTCAGTAAAAATATAAACAGACCAAAAGAAAGTAACCATTTTCATAAGGAAGGACAAAAGTATTACAAACTTATCAGAGCCATGCTAGAATAATTCAAAAATAGTTTATCATTTGGTTGCCAAAGGTCAGTCATACACAGTAAAAGTGATTGAGATCAGTACTCGATTAAACTCAACCGGAAAATAACAAAACCAACATTACAACTCTGCTATCACTAGTACTCTAAAAATTAGTGTCACTGAAATTTTAAGTGGGTATTGTGGCTGAGGTGCAATTCAATCTGCCCTAAGAAACTTTGTGCTTGGAATATAAGAGGGCAAACTTCTAGTCTAATAAATGGGGAAAAGCCCAAAATAAAGTAACCATTCTATAAAGAAGGACAACAAAGTGATCAAATCATAGCCATGCCCGAATAAATCGCAAATAGTTTATCAGTTGGTCACCAAATATCAGTCATATGCACAGTAAAACAGAGTAAATTCAGGACTCAACAGAAGTCAACAGAAATACCAAGACCCACATTAAATCATCACTGTCACTAGTACTCAGTCATATGACCAAAGTACAAAGAAGTTATAGTTTCACTGAAAGCTCAAATATGGTATAGTAATGATGGTAATACAGACTAATCATTGTCAAAAACAATTTAGTCAAAAACAACTATAGATTATTAATGTTACTTACTTGGGATTTGTCATACTCCAGAATGCTTTCACCTTTTGTTGATATTCATCATCCAATAACTTGAATACCTCACATCTTTCCAAAGGGGACCATTCTTTCCTTGGTCTCTTCACTTTCCTTGTGCTCTTCTCCTCTTCTGAAACAGAATCATCAACGATAATTATTATCTGTTCATCTCTCTTGCCAGCAGAATCCTGAATTGCCCTCGTAGGTACTGTAAGAATTGGATCAGATGGAGCATGTTGCTCTTTTGCCTTTCTCCTTTTAGGCACTACATTGCACACAAAATCTGGATCCAGTTGCTGCTTTCCAACTTTCACTCCAGTTCCTTCCATAGGAAGCCTCATTTGATGCTCAACTTGTGGCACCTTATTGTCATCCCCTGGACTCAATTGAATTGCAGTGCAGGGGATTTGAGGATCTAGCTGATCTTTCTCAATCAACTCCATGTCTCCATCAACTTCTGCTTTAAGTTTATCTTTGAAGTTGTTCTTCACGTTTAATTCATAGTCGTTCTTCTGTACCTTTCTTCTTTCCACTATTTCTTTTTGTAACGGTTGGTATAATTCTCTTCCCTTTTGTTTCGTGTCTTTCTTCTTTAGCTGGACAGGTATATTAGGCAAGGTGAAAACAGTTTCAATGGTAGTCAGTCATATGTATTTAGTACATATGAGTAACATGTAATATGACCAACTCATGATTTAGTTTCATTTAGAGTGAAGTACAAATGCATAGATTTGGTAAAAAAAAACATATAATTAACAGTGATTTGATTACCTCTTCCTCTTCTCCTTCATGATTTTCATGTTCAGGTTTTATTTCTAATTCGATCCCATTTTGCACCTCGAACAAACGCTGTACAGTTCATAAGCCAAAGAAATTGGATATCAGTACCAGTGATCACTGATTAAAAGTAATAATACATGAACTTTTATGCAACTATTATTCATTAACAGTGTTAGATGTTCATTTGTTACCTCAATTTCGCAAATGGTTATTTCTTGCATTTTCATGTTCAGTTCTGGAAGACTCCATCTGATTAGGGATGGTGTGTTGCCCTCAATGATCTCCCTCCCACTGATTGGTTGTGTAATATTTGTTTTCTCACACAACCAAAGCTGTATGCACATGCACGAAAACATTGCATAACAGAAGTCATAATGGCAAAACCCAAAAGATGTCGAAAATGATAATAATCATATTAGAATTGTATTGCACTTACTGGAATGAGAAGCGCGCATCCCTTAATTTCAACTTTGCTCTTGGCTTTCAAAGATCTGTTTAGGAATTCTCCCACTGCTGCTGCCCATGAATACCTTGAAAGTTTGTCAAATTCATCACAATACTTCACTAGAACCAATTGAAGATGTGGTCGGGTGAACAGGAATGTGATGAACAACTCCATTAGGGTGAGACGTACAACATCTTCTATATCCGTTTGTTCTTTCCTATTCAGTAACTTTAATAGTAGACCATGTAGCAGTTTGTGGCTCACCCTGTCTGTTCCCTTAAAATGTCTCTCAGTAAAGTCTGACTTGTATGATCTACGATAAACCAGATGACCGAATTGGACTGTGTCACCATGTTGTGGCAGTCCAAGAATCTGAGAGATGTCTTCTGTGTTTATAGATATGGCTCTAGTACCAAAGTGAAAGCTCGCGGTCTCTGGGTTAAAAGTTTTGATGATCTTTAGTAAGGGAGTTCGACAATCCTTGCATTGTAATTCTGAAACGGTGCCATTGTGAAATGCTTCTAACAATGGCCAAAATGGAGTCTTCTGAAGCAACTCCAAGTGGCTTTCCTTAAGTAGCTGCATTGTTTCCAACATTGGCAGCACACTACAACGAATTTGACAATATGGTGCCATTTTACAATCTGCATGGGTGTAAGAGTGAGAACACATTTTTATACTGCTTGAAGAATGAACCACATTCACAACAAAGCAAGAAAGTAAAAGTAAATCTAGCTGATGTCCCTCTGTCCAACAACACTAGACTTGTTGTAATTTTTTCTTGGCTCTTTTATTACTTCTAAATAACTAAATCTAATACATATTGGTCTAACAGCTGCTCATAAGTTAAGAACTAGTAACAAAAATCAGGGTTCTTCATCTTCCTGCCTGTTGCATAAATATATTCTTAACCAAATTACAAAGCCAAAAAAAAAAAAAAAAAAAAAATCCCATACCAAAACCACACTAAAATGGCAGTAATACTAAATGCAAGCTACAACATAAAAAGTTAAAAGCAAAACAAAACCCAAAACTCACTCCAAAATTGGTAATCTGTCTCATGTCCTACAGTAAAATCAGAAAGAAGAGAGAAATTATCAAGAACAAAAAGGGTGTACCTTAAATTGGCGGATGATCACTGGACCTTTAGGTTTCTTCAAGGAAAAGTTAGACTCAAAGGATGAAGCAGGGTTTTCACAATGCCGAGTTTGAGCAGAATTGAGTAGAGGTAGGGTTTGTATAGGAATGTATATATAATAAAAATAGGGTCGGAGATAAATAAATGAGGAACAGAGAAAAAACAGAGCATAGGAGGAGGTTGTGGTGATGATGGTGCAGGAAGTAGCTCTGCCATTTATGGTAGCAGGAAGTAGCTCTGCCTCTGCCATTCTGAGTTAATTTTGAAACGAAGGGAAACGCGCCGAATGCTAAAAGTAGGAGCTTCTACTCAATGCCTTGGTTATCAAAAGGACCAAAGGCGCTACCATCTACCCAGAAAAGGATATGCAAGTACTTAAAAAGCTGGCCTTCAGTTTTGGTGATTTTATTAATTACCAACCTAAATTGTACCTATCGTTGGATTTGCAAAATTAATGAGAAAATAAATTCATTCAAACTGCCTCGTTAGTTTTCAAATTGATCTAAATCCAGAAATGAATTTTTTTTTTTTGGAGAACAATAAGGGTGTGTTTGAATGAGGGAAAATAATGAAATTTAATTGAAAGTGAAAATTATATAATTCCAAGAACGGCTCTTGTTTGGCATTCTCATCTTGGAAATTTAATTTACTCCGTGGGAAAAAACTAAGGATCATTTCAATTTCCATCAAAATATATGTCATTTTGAATTTCTTTGCACTATTCAATTTCTAACTCTATATTTATTTCCAAAACAATGCTTTCTTTCCCTTTTTTTTTTTTTTTGCTTTAAATTGATTTTTGTTCAAGTAAATCCAGAATATGTATCTGGCCCAAACTCTAAGTTACTTGTTCCAGTTGTAATAGGGTTAATCTTAGAGATAATCTCGGAGATATCTTCGTAGATATCCATTTATTGTACGATTATGTTTTCATGAACAACTCTGATTCTATACTTGTAATCTTCTATATAAAGAGACCCCTATTATTAATGAAAGTACCACAAACTCTCTCCCAAATATCGATTCCCTAAAACACATTATCAGCACGAAGCCCTAACCTTGAAACCTTAAAATTGTAGCCTTCAAACCCTAGCAACCACCGCTGCACATATCAAAGCCCTCAATCCCAGGAGTCCAGAACTGGTGGCGAAACCCACAGAACCAGCCGAAAACCCACCGAACCGACCACCGGAAGTTCCTGAACCAGCTGGGTTAGCCTCGCTCTAGCCCTACACGCTAGCCTCTGCGACCCTGCGCCCTCATCGACCCCCCACGCACGTGGCTGTCAACAACTCCTCAATAGACCTCGCACAACCCTTGCTCATCGTCCGTGCAGCACCTCGACAGTGTTAGCCTCGCTCCGCGCGCAGCCCCGCACCCCCATGCCAACAGCCCAACGCAGCACTTGCGCACACCTCGCACAAGCTCTCGACAACCCCTTGCCGACAGCCTACCACATGCCAGTGCCAAGCCTCGAGCAGCCCCTCGACAGCTCCTGTGCGAACTCTACCCCACACAGCATGCACGAGCAGAAGCAGATTAGCCTCGCGACCTGTCAACGCCCAGCTAACTTCGGCCACCACCAACCACCTCTGGCCACCACTGATTTCCGGCTACCTTAGGCAAAATTTTCCAGCGACTTTATGATAATTTTTACGACGACCTATTTCAAGGTACGTTTTACTAAAAATTCTTGTTTTTGAGTTTTTATTCAATTTCTCGCCTTTTTCTCGGGGATTTGCAACCTCCCTTCTTCCAACCCCTCTTGTAATCGAATTCCCTAGAAGCAACTACACTAAGAAATTTCTAATTTCTTGTGAGCGACTGCGCTCAGAAGTTTTTATTGTTTTCGTGGTAGCCTTTTCGCTCCGAAACTAACCCTCTTTGTTGTTGTTTTTCAGGATGAGTAACATGAACAAGATGGACTTTGCTTCACTGGAGACAGCAGGCGTAGGATATCACAAATAGGTTCGCGATGTGCGCCAGCATCCTAAGGCTGAAGGGATTCTGAGTACGATCCTTGAGCCAAGTCAGAACATGCTCACTCCTCAACATGCTACCGCTTTGGAAGCGAATAGAGCTAATTTGGAGGCAAACCAAGCAAAGGCCATTATTCTCATGACACACTCCAAAACGAGTACCTTAATGAAGAAGACCTAGAAAGCTATGGGTAGAACTCGAAGAGCGATTTGGCAACTTTCGTGACTCCCTGCTTCCTGATTAGAAGTGAGATGGCACAGCCTCCGCTTCTATGATTTCAAGTCTGTACTTGACTATAACTCGGAAGCCCTTCGTATCAAGTCTTTGATGGAGTTATGTGGAAAGAACATCATTGATACGATGTTGATCGAGAAGACTCTATGTACCTTCCCAATCTCTGCATTGATGATTGCTAAGAATTATCAGATTGATGTCAATGCTGGACTAATCACAAGGTTTCAAACTAAAAAGTATGACAATATCCTTGTAAGGAACTATAACTCTAGACCTGTGGGAACCAAGTCTATTTCGGAGTCTAATTATAGCCGCGCCCCTAAGGGAGGGTGCAAGGAGCGAAACCCTAAGGAAAGGGATAATTCTGAATGTTCTGGTCCATATTCTCACTCCAAAGAGGAAGGAAACTGCCAAGATAGGCGTACATGGAACCATGGAGATCGATGTGTGAAGAGAGAGGGAGGTCGAGCCTCCGGCTATAGTGGTGACGCCACCAAGGTTAATAGCCATCCTAATCGCACCCCAAAAGCACCTCAATCAAGGGAGCCTGACCATAAAGATGTTTGTATTCAGTATGGAGTGTGCGGACATTAGGCCAAAACTTATAAAGCATCCCAAAATATTGCAAACGTGGACAAGATGTATCGTGAAGCAAGAAAAGCAAATTACATAGAGAAAGAAGATCAAGATGGCGATCTCAATCAAGATGCATACTGAGAGGGGAAAAGAGTTCCTTTGCATTACCTCTAATGATTGCGGACAAAAGTGCATCTTAGAGAAGCTTATGTATAAATCTAGTGGACTTTATGTCACTACAATTTGACCTATTGAATACAATAATGTGATAAGAGAAGATCTCTTAGATTCTGACACATATAGGCTTTGGCATGACAGACTAGGACATCCTGGTCATGATATGATGATCTGTATACTAAAGACTTCACACAGACATCCATTCTTTTGAGCGAAACGAAGCAAGAATCAAAGATTGATTCCGAGACCCAGTGTGATCGCCGCTGCTGCAGCCTCTGGCGCCGCCGCATGCCTAAGGCCGCTGCCATCCCTCCTCCTAACACCATGGTAGGTTTCTCCCATTGCCATGACACTATGGATGCCAATTCTCATGGCCATGATGCCATGGTGGGTGATGTCGTTACCAGTTTTGGTTCGAATAGCGCTTCAGATGCTCATGCCCAACCAAAATCCTCATTGGTTACTTCTAAGTCCCCTTGCTTGTTTTGCAAAGCCTAATCCTTAGGGAAATTAAGACCGAGATAGTCCTACGTAAAGGATTCCAAAATACTTATTCCGTACTTGCAGAGAATCTAAGGGGATATTTGTGGACCTATTCAACCACCTTGCGAACCTTTTAAATACTTTATGGTATTGGTTGATGCGTCGACACACTGGTCACATGTCGCGCTGTTGTCCACTCGAAATGCTGCTTATGCTAAACTCCTAGCCCAGATTATCCATCTACAGGCTCACTACTCGGACCACCCTATTAAGTCAATTCGACTTAATAATGTTGGGGAGTTTACATCGAAAACGTTCGATGACTATTGCATGTCACTGGGGATTGATGTAAAGCATCCAGTTTCTCATGTTCATACCCAAAATGGTCTCACAAAAGCTGCCATTAAGCTACTACAAATGATAGCTCAGACATTAGTTATGCGCACCAATCTCCCTGTTTTTGTTGGGGGGATATGCAATACTGCATGCAGCCACTAATTCGTTTACGACCTACTGTCACCCATTCTTATTATGTGTTACAGCTAGTGACTGGGTACGAGCCTGATATCTCACACTTACGCATATTCGAGTGTGCCATTTATGTGCCTATTACATCACCACAGCATACTAAGATGGGTCCACAAAGATGAATGGGCATATATGTTGGATATGAAGCTCCAACTATCGTCCGCTACCTGGAACCCTTGATAGGCGATCTCGTTACCGCTAGATTTGAGAATTGTCATTTTAATGAGACAGTCTTCTATCGTTAGGGGGAGATAAGAACACAAATGTTCAGTAGGAACGATAGGAATTATCGTGGTCTATCCCCACTATGTCTCAACTCGATCCTCATACGACACAGTCTGAACTTGAAGTGTGAAGAATTATCGAGCTTTAGAACGTAGCAGATACTCTGCTTGATGCGTTTTCTGATACTGCCAAAGTGATGAGATCACATATACCTGATGCAAATGTGCCTGCAAGGATTGACATTCCAAATACTAGACGTAATGCCGCTCCTGAGGTACCAGGAGATGGCGTCACTAACCAAATTGGCACTGATGTGGCGTCTATGGCCTTGCCCCTACAACAGTGTGGTTGCGGGTACTGTGCACTGGTAACAAGATTGAAGTGGACAAAGCTAGGTGTGTGGGATTCGATAACTCTTCGTAACGGATCAGGTTCCGGACGTTACTTTCGATCTCCGTTTTTTGACCCATGCTATTCGGGAACTTGTAGTTGAATGTTCATTGTGTAGTAAAGTCTATTATTCCTCTACTATTCAAAAATGACAGGTTTTAGACGAACAAAGTGAATTTTATAATTTCAAAAAGTTTTCACCTTAAAAGTATTTTAAATCTTCGATGTGCGTCTTACGAAAAGTTTATCAAACAAAAATGCCATGCGGTTCTCTAGGATGTAAGTTGAGAATTCAGTTTATGTTCTACAAACTCGCAGCACTGTGACGTGCTCAATCTGATGAGGTGCAGTTTAGGGATTTATAGAAAGTGGTATCAGGTCCCATGAGGAAGCGCGGTGGACCCGTTCGTTTAGGAGGATACTCGCCCTAGAAAGAGAGCGAATGAGGCACAAACAAATCCTTTGATCATCGATACTCAAAATCCGTTCCATGAGAATATTTCGGATTGTGATTATGTCCAAGAGACATCATTGGGGGATCCCTCAATGTCAGAACCTATCCCTGAGAACATAGAGATCTCTGTGAATTACACTAGTGTACATGAGACGTGGGAAAGAAGCTCCATCATCATGGATGATGTATTCGTGTAGTCAGTAGCGTCTGAGATTATTGAATCCGATGACATCAAACCACACTTCATTGATGAATGTCAACGTAGAGCCGATTGGCCAAAATGGAAAGAAGCGATCCAAGCAGAACTTGATTCTCTAGCGAAGATAAAGGTATTTGGACCAATTGTGTCAATACTACCCAACACCAAACCAGTTGATCATAAATGGGTATTCGTTAGAAAGCGTAATGAGAGAAACGAGATTGTAAGGTACAAAGCTTGCCTTATAGCTCAATCTCACAACACCCTATAATCAACTACGAGGAGACCTATTCTCCCGTAATGGATGTCATTACGTTCTGCTACCTTATCAGTTTGGTAGTTTCAAAAAAACTAAACATGTAGCTTATGGATGTGGTTACTGCATATCTATATGGGGATCTAGATACAGAGATATACATGAAGGTCCTAGATGGACTTTAGTTACCTAAATCAAGTGGCTCTAAACCATGGAGTGCATTGGCAATAAGGTCGAAATGCTCACTATATGGATTAAAGCAATCCAGATGGATGTGATATAACCATCTAAGTGACTACTTGATTGAAAAAGGATATGTTAACAATGAACTATGCCCATGTGTTTTCATAAAGTGAACAAGTTCCAGATTTGCAATAGTAGCGGTTTATGTTGATGACATGAACATAATTGGTACCCTTAAAGAGTTAAGGGAAACCACTAAACACTTGAAATCTGAGTTTGAGATGAAGGACCTTGAGAGGACACGGTTTTGTCTCAGTTTGGAACTTGAGCACCGTGAAGATGGTATACTGATTCATCAATCAGCTTATACCCAAAAGATGTTTAGGCGTTTCAATACTGACAAAGTTAAGCCTTCAAGCACCCTGATGGTCATCCATAGTCTTGATCCAAAGAAGGATCAATTCCGTCCAAAAGATGACGACGAAAAGGTGCTAGAGGAAGAAGTGCCCTACTTAAGTGCAATAGGTGCATTATTGTACTTAGCTCAATGACAAGACCGGACATCTCATTCACCATGAATTTGTTAGCTAGATATAGCTCTACGCCAACACGACACCATTGAACTGGTGTTGAAGATATGTTTCGATACCTAAGGGGTACGATTGATATGAGCTTGTTCTATTCCTATAGAGAGACGATAGATTCAGACCCATCACATGTCAGAAACGCCACCAACAATGGTATGCTCTCTCCATCCCAAAACAACATAAGTATTTTGGAAGGTTTTGCTGATGTTGGGTACCTCTCTGACCCACATAAAGGTAATTCCCAAACTGGTTATGTGTACACTATATATAAGACCGTGATATCTTGGAGGTCTACAAAACATACCCTAGTCGCTAGTTCTTCAAACCATGCAGAGATTATTGTTCTTCACGAAGCAGGTCATGAATGTATATGGCTTAGATCCGTAGTTACGCATGTTCAAAGTAATTGTGGTTTAAAGTCTACCACGGATGAGCCTACCAGCATTTATAAGGGTAATGCTACTTACATAAAGCAAATGAAGCAAGACTACATCAAAGGCAACAACACCAAGCACATATCGCCCAAGTTCTTCTACAATCAACAATAACAAAAGCTCCTCAAGATCAAAGTGAACCAGGTTCGATCTAAGGACAATGTGGCAGACCTATTTACTAAATCATTTCCCAAATCCACGTTCGAGAAACATGTTGTAAGCATTGGTTTGCGGAAGTTATCCTAACTCCTATGATCGTAGTCATCAGGGGGAGACACAGACACTAAGGGGAGATGTCTACATGTTGACCTCGATACATGAAGGGCGTGTTGTGCTCTTTTTCCCCTTCGACCGATGTTATTTTTGTCCCACAAGGTTTTTGTTACTCACCAAGGTTTTTAATGAGGCAATGAGATGTGCACCACGTTTGGGTGACACAAGCGGAAGTATTCAAGTAAATCCAGAATATGTGTCTATTCCAAACTCTAGGTTACTTACTCAAGTTGTAATAGGGTTAATCTTAGAGATAATCTCGGAGATATCTTCGTAGATATCCATTTATTGTACGATTATGTTTCCATGTACAACTCTGATTCTATACTTGTAATCCTCTATATAAAGAGGCCTCTATTATCAATGAAAGTACAGCAAATTCCCTCCCAAATATTGATTCCCTAAAACAATTTTATCATGTATTTTTTTTTGGATTAATTTCAGTTTACCCCCCTGAGGTTTGGGGGTGAAATGATTTCACCCCCTCTACTTTCAATTTTGAATTTTTACCCCCTAAACTTTTCAATTTCAATCAGTCATGTCCAATTTTTACTGTTCCGTCCAAATTGAACGTTAAGTTTGACTTTTGAGGGTTAAAATGGTTATTTCAACATAAAAAAAAAAATAAATAAATAAAATTCTGTTTTTTATTTTTTTTTCTGCTTTTTAGTTTTTTTTTTTTTTTTTTATTTATTTTGTCTCCAACCTATACACCACAAGTTATAATAGGTTTATAAAAACAAAAAAATACTCTAGGTAGTTGAAAGCCACTCGCTGGTCTACGATATTTGTGACATATCTCCGATAAAATGAAGAATTTAGGATATATCCCAAATAAAGTGAAGAAATATTTGTAAAAAATAATTTTACACTTTATCTGTAAATAAATATCTGTATATCCCCAATAAAGTGAAGAAATATATGTATAAAATTATTTTTGGTCTACGATATTTGTGATATATATCCAATAAATTGAAGAATTTTAGGATATATCCCCAATAAAGTGAAGAAATATCTATAAAAAATGATTTTACACTTTATCCAGTAAATATCTGTATATCCCCAATAAAGTGAAGAAATATCTGTGTAAAATCATTTTTTACAAATATTTATTTACAGATAAATATTGGATATATATCACAAATATCGCAGACCAAAAATGATTTTACACAGATATTTCTTCACTTTATTGGGGATATACAGATATTTATTTACAGATAAAGTGTAAAAATATTTTTTACAGATATTTCTTCACTTTATTGGGGATATATTCTAAAATTCTTCACTTTATCGGAGATATATTATAAATATCGTAGACTAGTTAGTAGCTTTCAACCACCTAGAATATTTTTTTGTTTTTATAAACCTATTATAATTTGTGGTGTATAGGTTGAAGACAAAAAAAAATAAAATTATTTTTAAATTTTTTATGTTGAAAAGACCATTTTAGCCCTCAAAAGTCAAACTTAACATCCAATTTGGACGGAACAGTAAAAATTGGACAAGAATGATTGAAATTGAAAAGTTTAGGGGGTAAAAATTCAAAACTGAAAGTAGAGGGGGTGAAATGATGACACCCCAAACCTCAGGGGGATAAACTGAAATTAATCCTTTTTTTTTAATGGGGAGTGAGGTAGCAAGTCTCGTTAGTTATGTTAGCGGGTTAGTAACACACTTCAATCAGTATTCAGGTTGACGTCCGCGAGGCTATTCCATCAAGCTAGACTAATCTGCCGCTGCAGGCGCATGAATCCAAAGGCTCCTCAAACCTGCTGGCCAGAAGCTAGTGGGACTTGAGACTTGAACTCTAGACATAGGGGTTCTATGCTAGGCAACTCAAGCAACCTTAACACATCAAGTGGTTATTTATCACACATTCTATATCCTAAAAAAATACAACCAAACAATAAAAATTGTGATTAATAGAATCGTAATTGATGAAATTGTAGATTCTTTATGAATTCCTATGAAGTTTTCAATTTCCTCATCCAAATACACCATTATATTTAAGCACAATTGAGTGTAAAATCAATTGACTAACTATACGTCTCTTTTTTCTTCCTTTTTTGGTAAGCAAGATAGCTAGAGCCTAAGCAAGAGAAGCTACAGCTAAACAAAGATTTTTCTTTTGAAGAGAAATAAAATTTATAAATTAAAACTTCTGGAACAACCAGAGTTTATAATGTCAAACAATAAGGTTGAAGAGGCTTCCTTTCGGACCGTATTGGTCCAAGTTACAACATCGGGAGAATTAGGTCCTAGGTTTGCTACTACGAGTAAGTCTAAGGTCTGTAGATGTTTGTCATACATCAAATTTTTAATACATATATATTAAATTAAATTACTTGGTCAAATCTGTTATACAGGTCAACAGGTTATCCACTTATAATTTGACATGTGTACTTTTGCAAAAAAAAATTACGATACTAAGTACTCATTTATTGTTTTATACATAAATTGTTCAAAAACTTATAATAAAGATCATAAATATAGTAATTACTCCAATTACAACTATAATTATCAATTGGAATATGTTCATGCTAGAGTAAAAAAAACAAAATAAACCCTAGCTGCCTAGAGCAAGTTTACGTAAGAAAAGCAAAAAACCCTAGGTTTTTCTGTGCTTGGTGTTGAGATCATGGACACTGTGGATGAGATGGCGATGAGGTTGGCGACTTCACTAGGCTTGGTTGATGGGCAAAGGCCTGTGGATTTGCTTCCACCGCAAGGAGAAGGTTTGCGGAGGACGCAAACTTACTTGGTTGGCAAGCTTTTGATTGCTAGGGCTTTCAAAAAGGATCCTTTATAGGGATGTTCAAAGGGACTTGAAGACTTAATGGAAGGTACACGGTGCAAGAGCACGAGGACATGTTCCTATTTACCCTGTCAAACCCATCAGACAGGAACATAATTCTCCGGGGTGGACCCTGCGGTTTCAATCGTGCGCCTTTGGTTCTGGCACCATATGATGGGGCAGATTGGGACAATTTCGTTGAATTTGTCGGCTTTCTGAGTGAAAATTAAAGGCCTCCCTCCAGCGTTCCACTCTTATTGGTTTCTCCGTAGGTTGAGATGAGAACTAGGGCGGTATCTGCAAAAGGATAAGACGGAGTTTGACGCAGATCATATCTGGATACGGATGGAAATTGATCTAATGCAACGGTGGTTTTTCACTGTTGCTTCACAGTGGCAGATGGAATCTATGTCATTTTGAATTTCCTTTTCGAAAACATGTATGGATGGTGCAGTGATTATGGTAGGCTCACCCATATGGGACTACCATGTTCAGGTCTACCTCTAGATGAGGCTTTGAGGGAAACAGCGTCACTGGCTCGAAGAAGTTTGGATCGAGAGCCATGACCAGACCTGACACTACACGGGTAGCTTGCCCTTCCTTAGTATTCGGAGCGCAGGTAGGATGAGATGGGACTGGCGGTTTGAATAGGTTTATGCCAGTCTCGACTCCAAAGATTTGAGTGCAGAGAGCACTTCAACCTCGACCATTCGGGGAGGGTACCTACGGTACTAAAGATGTCAATGTTGAGGATAGTCATGAGGGTCAGGTGACAGTGGAATAGGAAAAGGAATGAGAGGCTAGTGCAGATGGCCTAGAAGATAATGAGGAAGGTCAGAACCAGGACCTTTCATCTGGGGAACTAGTATTAGTTACGAAGACTCTAGTGGTTGGTTTGAGGAGGAAACAACTTGAGAAAGATAGTGTTTCTCCAAAGAAGACAAGGCTTAGTCTAGCTATTGGGAGAACTAACTTGCATAATGTCATAATGAGGTTAGTAGCTTTGAACCCTTCACATGAGAGTACATAGAGGTGTGGTTGTCCTCGAGGTGCCAAGAAAAAAGTGAAAGTTGACTGCAGGGCGGTGAAAACCTCACCCATGAAGCGAAGCAAGACTTTGAAGAAGACATAAAAATTGGTGAATGGGCTCCAGGAGTTTACTTTGCGAATTGAGAAGGGTACACCTAAAGCCGCCAAGGGTAAGGAGGTAGTAGTGGCTTGCTTTGTTTAGTTGCAGTTAGAATAATGTCTATGCTAGTGGAAACTTCTCTAGAAGTTTTTGTAGAAGTATCTAGCTCTCTCTTACCACAATGGCATGTTTGGTGAAGTAGAGTTAGGTAGAATAGATTGCCTACGAGGTGAGTTGATTTTGTTAGCATAGACTACTCGGAGCTTATGGGAGTAGTTGTTTTGCACTATTATTTGACCATGTCATATTAATTTATGAACTCTTACTTTAAAAACAAAAAACAAAAAAACAAAGCAAAAACTATAATTAGCACTAAATAAGTCAAATGTGGTGGTTGGTTGTAAAGTATCTAATCGATGATGAAATTTACAAAAGAATAACCGGATTACAAGAATAAGGACTTAAAAAATTTTAGGTGTAATATGATTAGTTACCACATCAACAAAACATTTGTTGTCACATAGGTAAATTGATCCTTTTTTTTTGTAAACGGAATCATAATTCAAGTAATTATCATAAATACGACCATATATAATCACCCACTTTACAATGTATTGTCAAACGAGTAATTATCTTATGGATGATGAGTTTTATATATGAAAAGTAATAGTTACAAAATAGAGAACTTTATTACACTTACTCACACCTCATTTACTTTATATACATAAAGTTTTACCACCTTTACAGTAATTCACTGCCATATTGGTAAAAAAGTTCTCAGACTTGTATATAAAAAATTACCACAAATAAAAGCTTGATTACTACTTTTATAACAATTCGTTGTCTCATTAGTCAAATGGTTCTTAAACTTGTAATATTGAAGAGTTACCACAAATACAACCTTGGTTACTACAATTAGGGAAGAACTTCGTTAAATAACTTCTAAAGGATAGTCATTACAAAATAGACAACCTCATTACACTATAAATGACTCACTGCCAATTTACCTATATATATGAAGTTTTATCAATATAGCAACACATTTGTTGTTTTATTGGTATAATGGTTTTGAAAACTTGTAATAGTAAATTATTAACACTTATAACAATTAGATTACCACCTTTTACCATAATTTGTTACTTTATTGGTGGTGTCCTTGAGATTCTTTTTCAAGGTCTATGTGGTGTTCGTTGAGAACCTTTGTAGATCCATGAGATATAGGTATAGTAGGGTATGCATTTGCTTTTTAATAATTTTTTTATTAACTAGGGTGAAATTGGTGCAAATGCTTTGGTAGTTTTTCAAGTCGCAAGCTCTGAGATTGACAAGTTCTAGGATTTGGCCGATACTTTAAGATATGATTATATTTGGGACGAACAATGAAGCTTTACAACTACTATTGCATTAGTTAGTTAGATTCTAGATACTGTTATTAGGCAATTTATTGCCAAGCTAAGAGAACCAACAAGCAAAATACCAATCCTTGAACCACATCATCCAATTTATATAAACAAAAAGGAGAGCACAATCAATTCTATTTCTATACCTCGTTGTGGTTTTCACTTGAATAGTCAACTACACAGGTTAACGGGGTTTGTTTTCTCGTTTTGTACCATAACAAAACTAGACTGAGTTTCTTCGTCTTCTCTTCTCTTTTTCAACTTATGGTTTTCTAAATTTTATTGTAGATATGTAATTGAGAATTTTGAAAAGAAAAAAAATGTTTATACAAGTAAGCAGGTTACCACTATTGAATATTCTAGACCGTCAGACATATCACATTAGTTATATCCAACGGCCTAAAATATTTTAAAAAGTTGATGTATGCCATACATTAACGTATACTAGAATTCATCGGCTACAAAGATATTACTCTAGTTGCTTTTTGTAATTAGGGGTTTAGGCTCAATGTCCCCCCTTTTGTATTTGACAGTTTCATTAATCAAGGCTTGAGGGTAGTCACGCCAGCCCTTTATTAAAAAAAAAAAAGATGTTGACAAAAGAAATGGAGCAGATAATACATATACACCTCGATCAATATTGTCAAAATTTAACTAACACAAAATTTATAGCAACTGCATATCCAAGCAATTGTTTTCTACTCATTTATTAAGACATTCGTCGTGGAATTTTACAAACCAACTTGTAATTAATCAATCCATTTTCTAATTGAATCTTGCCTTCCGCCACTTTTTTTGGAAGGCATTTTGATGTGAGAATGTGGATCTATATTTTGCAATCATCATGTCAAGTTTATCTGTAATATCCCATCAATTTTGTATTGTTAACCAAAATTGGCAGGTTCTATGATATATAACTGATGAGTAATAGGCATTTTTTTTTTAGGGGAAAGGAAGATATATTCCTGTGATCGAAAAGATCATACCACCGTACAAGGTCAAGCTAGGAGATCCGAATATCACCCATTACATTCGTTGCTCAAGTAGTGCACTGACTACACATTAAAATGACTACTTGCCTAGACTACTTTGCCTTGATCAATAAGAAGCTACAACACCAAAGAACCAGTACATCCGCCTAAGACCTTCTTGGTGTACATCAGTACTGACCCGTGGACACATTGTAACAACCCAAAGAAACAAGGTATACAGGGCCAAGGCCCACTGCACCCATCAGTAAAGGTGGAGCTTTATTACACAAAAGAAAATAACATACAAAAAAATAAAATTGGGCCCAAAGCAAAGCCCAGATCCAAGCACTCAAACCCTAGCCCAACTCCAAGTTACAGCAGCCACCAGGCCTCCACCACGTTGATGAGACCCTAGCCACCGCCACGAGTAGACGTCGGACGACCATCCACCCCGCCATCATCGCCAGCACGCCGACAAGAAGCACCACCTCCCCCAAAACACCTCCTCCCCGCATGGTACCGAAGCACCCATACCAGATCAAAAGACTCCAATCCAAAACGAGCCCGTCGAAGCCCCACCTCACGCCTTCCTACCAATCGCAGCCGTCGATCAAGGGAAGAGAACGCCGAAACCACCAATCTTCCACCGCTAGAGCCTTCCAACGATCAGAAGACGCATACCCACCACAGGTTTACAAGCTTGTCAAGGTCCAAGCCACACCGCCGCAGCACAGTCTGAGAAAGACCATCAAAACATCCCCGCCCGGCCGCACTCACCGTTTACCGACAAGGCTAATAGCCTGGTGCGGCACGGGAGCCGCCGGACGAGAGCCTCCAAACTTTCCAAAGGAAACCTAGCCGCCCTATCGTCCTACCTATTATAATTCATAACTCATAAAGGTGCAAAAAGTAGCGATGAGTAATAGGCATTAATTACTTGTTATATAGTTAAACCTCATCAGTTAATGTAGAGGATAAATCATGCATGGCTCTAATAAAATTTCAAAAAATCCACAAGGATCAGATGTAATCGTGTAGATAATGAGAGAGAAAGCTAAAAGGGAAATCAGAGCCGAAAAATGTAATTCATTTAGGGAAATTCGTCCAAACAGTGTCTGAACTTTTCCAGACTATTAATTTTCATACCTATATTTCAAAAAACATCAAAATGGTATATGACGATTTAAGCCCGACCCAATTTTCATACCTAGCAACAGTAAAATCGTTAACTCTGTTAACTTTTGAAGGGTATTTTCGCCATTTTACTATTCATCCGCCTATCTCTCTGCAACTTCACCCTTTGTTCTCTCTTCTGGTTTCACTTCTCTGCACCTTTCATGCTGTAGATCATAGTATTCCAACTAGCTGTATACCTTTCTATCATCTCATCGAACAATGTCCTCGCCAAAATCATATTCCCTACACGAGTAAGAGAAGAAAACATTGTAGTCCATGCAAAACATCTCTCTCAAGCATTTGATCGAACACCTTCTGGGCTTCACCAATTTGTCCCACCTTCGAATACAAATCAATCAAAGCAGTCTGAACAAACATATGTCTCTTGAGAAAAACAACCATAGAAACAAGTCAAACAAGAAAACCCAAATCACATCAACCAAGAAAAGTGAACTGATGATGCCCATTTCACAAAGAGGAGCCCGTCGTCGCCGACGGAGATGTTAGCTTTTCGGTTGATTTCCGGCTTCTCTCTAGAGATACTTGAGAGCTTCGTGGGTCTGATGACTCGGAGAAACACTGGGTGCGAGCTAGGGTCAGGGTTCTTGGAGTACTTGTATTTTCTGCGTGGAATTGAAGGGTTGGAGGGAAACGAAGGCGTGCCTATAGATTTGAATGTTGCTTCGGCGTCGAAGGAGGAGTCGTCGGTAGCGATGGTGGCTATTCTGGTAGAGGAGTCGAAGCGGCGCTCGCGGTGAACGTCATCCTCAATTTCTTGCTGGGCGCGGCGGCTTCTCGGCGTTGGCGTTGTTCCACCGCGGGAATCAAACCTCCGTAAGTGGGCTATTATGGAGCTGGTTGTGGGCCGGGTTCGGGTTCACCGGTGGTACGAAAATGGGGCAATCGAAGAAGCAGCAATCGAGAGAGATAGAGACAGCGCTTTGTCCTTGGTTTGATGAAGCATGAATCGAAGAAGAAGAAGAAGAAGAAGAAGAAGAAAGAAAGAAAGAATCAGTTATCAATAGATCTGAGAGTCTGGTTTGGTGATGGTTTCGGTGGAGGAGAAGAAGAGGATGGAGATGAGGATGGAGAAGAAGAAGAAGAAAGAAAGAAAGAATCAGTTATCAATAGATCTGAGAGTCTGGTTTGGTGATGGTTTCGGTGGAGGAGACGAAGAGGATGGAGATGAGGATGGTTTCAAATAAGATGAATAGTAAAATGATGAAAATACCCTTCAAAAGTTAACAGAGTTAACGATTTTACTGTTGCTAGGTACAAAAATTGGGTCGGGCTTAAATAATCAGATACCATTTTGATGTTTTTTGAAATATAGGTATGAAAATTAATAGTCTGGAAAAGTTCAGACACTGTTTGGACGAATTTCCCATTCATTTAAGTGGTACCAATAATCACATCAGAAAAAAGACACGAGATCCTCATAGTCATTTTATTTAGGGTCTTTTCCCGTATACCCAAAAACCTCTGTATTTTTCCCAACTGCCCAATACTTTTGTATTACACTATTCTTTTTAGTAAAAGACTAATAGGGATAGGTCTTTTCATGAAATGTTTGTTCTATCCTATATTGACCCTTAGTTTTAACAATACTAGTCGACCAAAAAGAACCTTGCTCTAAACGACAAAATTAAAAACAAGACTAGCCTTCAACATGCCTAAGTTTTTCACCTAACGGCCTCTTGCCTAACGGTTATTTTAACAGGTGGAATCACTGCTGTTTGTCCTAATTTTTGGTTTAAAACTGATTTTCTTTTGTTGAATAGTACAATTAGAACTTTTGGATTTCTACAAGATGCAAACATAATGACAAATATGAGTACTGAAACATAATGACAATTATAAGGTTTTGATGAAGTGGGGGAGTAACCTGAATTTATTTATTCAAAATGCATATATGTTAAACATTCAGAGCCTCATTCTTAGGTAAACAGCAAAAGACTGTTTAGCTATCCATGGGAATGAGAACAGATACTTACTTGAAACGAAAGCACACTTCTAAACAGGAAGGGAAACATACTGCTACTATGGCTTTCTTACTCTTTGAGAGAAGACTCTTCTGCTCAATTTTCTGATGTCTTACAAATGAACTTAAAGCTCCTTATATAGGGAGCGGAACTCAAACTTGAATTCAAAACTAAAAGATGTACAGAACAACTCCGTGATCTTCTGCTTTTCTGAGTGCTCCTGATGATGAAGGTCATTCAGGGTAAAGCAAAAGCTTTAGTAGGTGAGAGGTGAAATGTTTTTTACTTCCCTCTTTTAGAAAAACAAAAGGTGGCTTTAAGAAAAAGTCTTAAAGACAACAGTTGCAAATTTGGTGCTATTCTTCTTCACCCGTGACTTTACATGTTCTCGTCTGTTTCTGAATTATGACCAAAGACAAAGGAGTTATTGTCTGCCTGGGCCATTCTGACTGTTGTTGAGTTGTCTTCGACATCTGTATCAACATACATCTTGTAGTGGTTGTCAGTTTCAAGTCTTTCCACCCATTGCATGCATGCCATTGTCAAATCTATCTCTTTTCTGGTGAGAGATAGGAACAGGTCACTGCTAACTACGTCAGGATGATCGTAAGCAGTGATAATAGTTTTTTCTCCTGCTGCCAGGAAGGTATTGCTGATATCTTCAGAGATGATCTTTTTGATGTATTCCAAGGCCATGGCCTTCATCCAGGGGATGCTTGAGTTTGGCTGGCCATTGTACCCGACACAGGCTGGTTGAAGATACTTTCTTTGAATAATTCTCACATAATGATATGGAGAAATATACTCAACCTCTCCGTTTGCCTTCTGACTCCATTCTGGAGGAGTGGATTTGAACTTCAGATGAAGTATGCAGTCATTTTTTCTAATGTTTTTGACTGTATTGACAATGATGGGGGGAAAACCTTTTAGATCATCATTTGTTTTAGTCCACAGATTATGGACAAAGCCATTTTCAACAAGCCAAAGCTTGTGTTCCTGAGGATGTTCACTCTGAACATTGACCAAGTATCTTCCAACATATGGTCCTGCAATGATAAAGAGAGTTGGAGGAACTCGTTCTTCAGAATTATAACTTCCTATCAGACTATGAAATTCGTGCCAGTCTGCTTCATTAAGTGCCATGATAGGGATCCTAGCACTTTCTAGGCTTTCAAGGAAGTGAATTTTTTCTTTTCTTACAGCACTATGTTGTGTGTGAAATTCTTCAAATTGTGGTCTACCATTTTCATAGAGTTCCTCAGCAAGTGCAAAGAGTGCTGGAAACATCAAACCACTGCTTCTTTCCTGAAAAGCAAACAAGAGATTATCCAGTATTGCTTTCTGATGATAGGCTAGTCTCCTGCCAGTTCTGAACACAGGAGTATCGAATGTTTGAAGTTCATAATTAAAAACATTTATTACTCCAGTTGGAGCAGGTTTGCTTTTTGGCAAAGCAACAGCCTTCAACGGTCTTGATGAGCCTTTACTGTCTGCCGTTTGAGACGTGCTAGCCAATCATTTACCCTGTGATTGATCAGTTGTGGCTAGTCCTTTAAGACTTAGCAGAAACCTTTTGAGGATTTTTTCTTTGGTTTCTATGGGATCCTCTTCAGGTTCATGTTCTTTCCCAGTTCTTCTGCTTCTGGGATTGCGACCTTCTTCGTCATCTTTTCAGCTGAACATTGCCAATTCTCTAGTTAAGGCATCTGGAAGATAGTTTTTGTTTCCTGCAATTAATTCAACAACATAATCATATTGGTTAAGAAATAATTGCCAGTTAACTAATCTTCCTCTGTCAGCAGCTTTATCAAGTTTAAAATTTTTGAAATTCTTTCCTCTAGCACAATCAATGCGGACAGTAAAGGGTTTTCCAAGAAAAGCTGGAGAGTTTAAAATTATTTTTTTGACAGCCAAAATTTCTTTTTCCCCTGTGGGATAATTCAGTTTTGCAGGGCTGAACTTGCCGCTACAAAATTTACAGATCTTTTCAATGTTAGTTCCGGGTGTTTTTGCCAAAACGACACCAGACCAATAGTTATCACTCGCATCTGTTTGGAGGATGATTTCATCATTTTCCTCTGGTTGCTATAGAGGAGGGAGGTTTTTGCAGAGATTTTTTATCTGCTTCACAGTTTTTTCATCATCTTCTGTGAAGTTCCATTTTCTTTTGGAACTCGTCTTAGGAGATAACATCGCTGTTAACCCTGATATTTTGGGAATAAAATCTCTCCCATAATTTATGACACCAAGGAATCTCTCTATACTCTTAGCATCAGGAATTTTATCTGGAAATTTCCAAATCTTCTCAAGGATGTGAGGTTGGAGTTTTATCACTCCTTTTTTGATATTTATTCCTAGGAAATCAACTTCATTGAGGATAAAGAAGATTTTCTTTTCTCCTAGGATAATTCCATGCTGAACTATCAGCTTTACGACCTCATAGATGTGTTTCATGTGTTCTTCTCTGTTTTTGGAGAAGACCAGGATGTCGTCTATCTAGACGACGCAGAACTCCGCAACATGCTTGAAGATGTTATCCATTTTTCTCTGGAAGATTGAGGGAGCTTGTTTTAGACCAAAAGACATTACTAACCATTCGTAATGTCCTTGAGGTGTTCCAAATGCAGTGAGAGGTATGCTCTCAGGATGCATCTTGACTTGCCAGAAACCCGACTTTGTATCGAATTTCGAAAAGTCTTTAGCTCCTTTGAGTTGGTTGATCAGTACTCGTACTTGAGCAATTTGATAACCGTCTTTGACAGTCTTTTTATTGACATCTCGGTAGTCAATTACCATTCTAGCTTTTCCTCTTAGAGTTTCTGCATGATTTCTCATGTACAATGCTGGAGCATGATGAGGGCTAGTGGAGGGTTGAATAATCTCTTGTTCAGGAGATCTTCAATATCTTTTTTGAATTCTTTTTTATCTTCCTCTTTGTACTGAGGAATGGTTTTGACATGACAGATAGCATTCATGTCATGCAATCTTAATTCACAGACCACTGGGTCTTTTTCCCAAAACTTCTGAGGATCTACATCAATATTCTGTTCGAGTAGTTTCTTGATTTTTTTAAGAGTGGGAATTTTCTGAGACTCAAGCTTATTCTGGAAGTGCTTGAGGTTATGCTCATGGATGAAACTAGTTTCTTCATCTTCACTAGTTTCTTCTTCTTCTTCTTCAGAAGATTCTTCAACAAGTAATTCTTCTTGTTGCTTGATTTGGAGTATAGGCTCGAATTTGGGTTTGTAGGGGGTAAGATCACCACTATTCTGTTGCGATCTCTGATACTGTGTAGTAAAACCCGGACCTACTACACTTTTTGCTTGTGTAAGTCGGTCTGCCCAGAACACCCGTTCTCTTTTTCTGAAGCCTATTGTGTCTTCATCCTGAATGAATCTCTGTTGGAGAATAAAATAGTTTTCCAACAGGAAATCTGATCCTTGGCCTTCATATTGCCAAACATTATGGATGATAAATGTTCCTCCACCAATGGTGATATGAACATTTTTTGCTACTTTATTCATGGTAAGATGACTTCCATCAAATGTGACACCAGTAGCTGTTCTTTTCTTATCTTCTTTCCAGAGATCTTCTGGAATTACAAATCTTTTTGCAACAGTAAATCCTTGTCCGTTATCTATAAAGGCATGTAGATGATATTTTTTATGATCAGGGAATTTGAGTCTAATCTCTATGTAGTTGCTGTATCTACTAGCAGAGACGACTTTCGATTGCTGGAGCTCATTTTCTTGAGCTTGTTCCTTTGGAATGAATGGTTTACATTCTTTTGGAACAATTTCTGGTGGTTCAACCAGTTCAAAATTTTCATTTTCATCGATTTTTCCTTCATCGATGATTTCTTCCTTTATTTTTGAGGAAGTTGATTCCATAATTTCTTGGAACAAGGCTTCTACCTTTTTCTCTCTTTGTTCAGAGCAATATTCTTCATATTCTTGTTCTACCAATTGGCTGACAAGGCCATTCTTGGTTTTCCTTCTTGCTTCAGCTATGAAACATTCTTTGTGATAAGTCTTTTTTGACTCCTCACAAAACATAGGGAGACCATTCTTTTCATGACACAGGCAGTAGTCACAAACGAATGTACCAGGGTTCACCTGATAGGAAGACATTAATGATTCTGTCTTACTTTCTTCCCAGTTTTTGATTTTTAGAACATTCATCTGTCTTGATTCAAAGTACTCTACTTCAGAATCTGACTCAGATTCAGATGAATCTTCTTCTTCAGACCAGGCAGAGTAAACTGACCTATCGTCTTCTTCATCATCAGAATAGGCTATTTCGTAGCCTTTCATATTTGTTGTCTCTATTATCTACTCATATTTTTCAAAGAAAGCTTTAGTAGATCTTTTACCCTTATCCAGGCATTCATTGGCATAGTGCCCTTCAGCTTTACATAACCAACATCTGCAAGCTTTCTTGCTTGGTTGTTTATGCTGATGAGTATTCTTCTTTTTCTTGAAGAATTTCTTTTTAGGATCTTCACCTTGATGTTTCTTGTAATTGAAACTTTTCTTGAATTTCCAATCTTTTTTTTTATTACTCCTTTTGAATTTTTTAGAGTAATATTTTTCTTTCTTTTTTCTGTGGAATTTGGATTCATGACATCCCTAGTCTGTCGGTATATCCAGTATTCCGTAACAGAAATTTTCAACTCCTTTGAGTTGTTTCTTGGCCATCTTAGCTCTAAGATTGGCTTTACACTGTTCTTTCAGTAATTGCCGGATTCTGTCGACAATTCCTCCAACTGAAAATCTTTCAATTGGTTTTTCAGCTATGCTTTATCTCATAGCTGTTCTCCATGGTTCAAGGAGTTTTTTGTGCAACAGGTTGACTAGATCATTATTTTCTAGTTCACCAATTGTACAGTAATATTCTTGAAATTCATTTAAGTATTCTTCAAAATATCTCATGTCACAGATTTTGAGAGCATAGATATTTGATTTGGCCATTTCTTTAGCCTTTTCACTCAGATTTGAAAGATCTCCACATAACTGATCGTACAGGGGTACTGCAAGATCATAAGGAGATTTTGAATTTTTTATCTCTTCAAGCCAGTCTTTCCCTCTGGCAGTCTCTTTGAAAGAGAAATAATATTTCTTTGCTACTCCCGTGAGAGTAGTTTCATAGTACACCTGAAGATCTGGTGCTTCAAATTTTCCAAGGGTTAGAGCAGAAGCCATCATCAGGCTATCAACCCATTGGTCAAGAGTTTTTCTCTTGTCTAGAGCTTTGTCTAGATTTAGCCAAATTCCGTGGGTGGAAATTGGTATTCTGGGACAAATGTTTGAGAATTTCTTTCTCCATTTTTGCCCGTAGGGGCTTTCTAAAAAGGAAGTTTTACTTTTCCTTTTTCTCTTGTGATGATTGTTTTGGAATTGGAGCTTTCTCCTTCTTCCATTTTAATATCCTGATAGCGAAGGAGTTTTCTTTCCTTTCCTGGTTTGAACCTTTTCATTTCCTCGATTAGTTTTTCTAATCATTCAGGATTTTCGCAGCTTTCTGCTTCATCATAGAGATCATAGAGCTTTTGTGCTCTAAGCATATTGACTGGTCTATTTAGATCAGCTTCTAAATCTTCTTCAGTGATGGACTCTGATGGTTCTTCAGAGTATTGAGTACCACTAACACTAGCTTCTCTAGTGCTGTAACTTCTTCTTAGAAGATTTTTGTTTATCCTGATATTTTCAGGACAGATATCACCTTTCCTGTGATCGTCAAATTTTAGACTGATATTTCCAGTCTTTCTGCTTTCATATATTGCCACTTTGGCATTTTCTGCTGGTTTTTTCGAACCAGACAATTTCCATTCAATAGGAAAAGTTACTTCATTCCAAGTAACCTTGTGAATCTGTTGCGAATGGTTCTTCTAGCTGGTGAGGAAACCAGTAGTAAGACCTGGGATATTTGATATCCTAGTTTTAGGTTCTACTGTGGTGCTCATCAGTTTATAATATATTCTGTATACTATGGCCAGTTCTTGCATATCTTTTTTTCATGGATATGCCATCTGTCTTGACTCTCAGTCTTAGACAGTGAGCTGCATCTTTCAAGCTGGTTGAGAAATTTGGGAAGCAATTGAAATAAGCCACTTGATTGCATAGAGATGCCTCAAGGGTTCCCAACAAACTAGCTTGAAAATCTGTTAGTCTATTGTCTTGTAAGACACATAGAACTGAACAGTTTATGCCTTCTCGAGGCAAGAGTTTTATGCCTACTTGGACTGCTCCAATATGCATAAATTGATAATTTTTTGTTCTTGCTCGGGCAACTTCTTCAGGAGTGATCATCAGAAGATCTGTCTCTCCTGTTGTTGAGGGGGTTGTAAATTCCAATAATTTGAAGTGGTGGCTATCCAACACATCAAACTTTCCCCTTTTATAGATTTGCTTGAAATCTAATTTTGGAATTGAGGCATTTTTTACCTCTTGCTCAATTTCGTTGAATTCGAATTCTTCAGCATTGAGGAGTTGTACTCCTTTCTTTTTTCCGAAGATGCTCATCATTTTGACATCTCGGGCTTCTTTCGGATTTTCATACCGAATACTAGTAGAACTAGTTGATGGATCCAGAAAAATCATATTTGGAACATGATTCTTGTCTGGTTTTTCTAATGGTTTGAATCCATTAGCCTTCTTTTTTACTGTAGGCATTTTCTTGTCCTTCAGTATATTTTTCATTGAATCCAGCTTTTTTTGCTGTTCATTGATTTTTCTACTAACACTTGTTAGCTTTTCTTCTTCCGTTTTTGGAAGTTCCTTGATATAATCTAGTTTGTTTTCTAATTTTTCTAATTGGTGGATTATAGCAGGTATTTTTTCTAGATGATTTTGACATCTAGTTATTTCTGTTCTGATATTTTTCATCAGAAGATTTTAATAGAGAATTCAGTCTCTCTATTATCAAATCAGACATTGTCCCCATTAGGGATTCCCCTGCTGAGCTCTTTACAAGCTCTGATACCAGTGATTTGCGGATCTAACCAATACTCAAATAAACAAGAGGTTTTTGTTCCTCTTCCAGAATATATAAGAGATTATCAATATCTTGTTCGATTATGAATAGTAATTTATATTGTTTACCTTTGAAGTAGAGGATGCCTGTTAACGCTGCATTTTTAAACAAACAAAACTCTGATGGGCCCACCACATTTCAACAAAACTTTTTTTTTTTTTTTTTAATGCAACTATAGACATCAGACGAGAAGGAAACGACTAAGGGTACTAAAGGTAAGGATTTTTACAAGACGGGTAGGTAGGAATAAAAGGAAGAAAGAGTTGTGTAAAGAGGAATAAAAATAAAAGGAAGAAAGAGTTGTGTAAAGAGGAATAAAAATAATACACTGGGGTGTATGAGAAGTATTTTCTTGGATTAGGGGTGTATGAGCATTAACCCTTTTATTTATGAGGAAGGATGAGAGCTAAAAACTATTTAGTTTCTACAGTGCCTGATGCTTTTCTTTGCTTTCTTGTTTTTTGATAGCTAGAATTCAATCATTTTGGTCCATTGGTCCCTTTACTTGTTCCACCCATCAATGGGGGGAAAAAAACAAAGCATTATTTTTAGAATTTGGCCACAAAAGAGGAAACCTTCACTCCCTTGAGGCCGTAATTCAGTTAATACTAATCGAATACAGGCATTACAAGATTTGATGACTTGACCATCACAAGGAGTAACCCAACTTATATTTCAAGCTTCATAAAGGCTGCTCTCTCGAGGAACAGCTACCACCTTTTTTCTCTACTCCATCTGACAGCGCATCGCCATGAAGTTGTTGTCAGATAAGGGTTCTTTGCCTCACTGCTGATCTGTTATTCCTAGTAGGGTGGGAGGTGGGTGTTGGGGGAGAATAAGCACTTCGGGGCCTTGGCATCTTGGCTGGTTCAACTCCATTCTAGAGCATATCGGGTCTGTAGCACGAGGCTCCTGAGATGGCGGTGGGGTATGTGTGGTGGAGGATGGGATTTTCCAGGCCTGTCTGGAATTGCTCTGCTCTAGTTCTGTTTCGGCTGGATAGCGTTGTAGTGTGTGCAACGGTGGTCTAGATCGAGCGCAGTAGGTGTTGTGGTGATAGGCTACAACGACAGGCGGCGATTTGGTGTCCAGGTGGTACAGGCAACGGTGGAGATGATGACTTGTGTCTGGGAAAATCTTGGCTTAGTGTCAAAGTGAGAGTGTAGGGGCTTTAGCTTGGGCCTCCATTTTGCTGGGCTGGCTAGGGGTTGGGTTTGATTTGTTTTGGACCCAGTATGTATAGGGTTTTTAAATCTAGATTTGCTTAGTTTCTTTTACTCTAGCATTGCTTAGGTTCTTTTACTCTAGCATTGCATTGCTTAGGTTCTTTTACTCTAGCATTGCTCTCTAGGGGTGCCCTTTGCGTAGGTTGGTCTCTAGGTTCAATGAATAATATTAGGATTAGCTCTTGGTTTGGTTCCAAATCTTTCTCTAGTAGTGTCAGGTTACGAGTTACTTCTGCGCTTATTTGATTCAGGGTAATATTGCATTTTAGGTTGCCCTACTTATCTTGTTTTATTTGGTTTTAACCATAGGGATCCATAAGGATGGCTTAATCTTGTCGTAGCCCAATTCTTGGGTGAGCTATTTTACTTGTAACATTATCTGTCTTTTGATACTAATTGATTGACACCTACATTCTCTGGAAAAAAAAAAAAAATTGATGACTTAAATACATTCATTTAAATTTGACTTCATCATTCGTCGTCTTTAAATAATTTTGCAATGAAGTTTGAACTAATTTCATTTCCACCACCTGAAAATTGTGAAGCATTTGTGGCAAAACTATAATGTCTCACCAAGTAAACACCTCCAATGGTCCCAAAAGAAAGGCGAAAAAAATTGAATTGAATGGACTAGGCCGCATACCCACAACTCCACAAGGCCACAACTGATCCAGGTTCAAAAAGCTATAGGCTTTCTATCCCTCTGAAATGTCAAGTAAAAAGAAAAGGCATAGAATTAAGTCAATTAACTTCGACTTTTAACTGCTTTTATCATTCCTCACCACCCCAAAAACATACTTAAGCGGAGATAATGTGTTCATTACTCAATTAAGTTATTATTATTATTTTACAGGGATCTCCTTCGTTGCGTTAAGGCACCTATACATTAAAAAAGATGCCATTTGTGACCGGTACCAACCAGTTGCACCGGTTGTGAGAATTTGAATTTTCAAGCGCATCGACTGTCAAGCCCACTCACTCCTCTTCATCGTCTTCTCCATCAAGAGGCTCTCACAGCTCGATCATTCTCTATCTCTGGTTTCTCTCTCCCTTTCTCTATATCTGAAATCCCTCCACATCTTCTTCCTAAACCCTAAATCAGAAATCCCTCTTATCTGGTTCCTCTCTCTGTCTTCCCTCATCTCCGAAATCCCTCAAATCCCCAACCCTCATTCTTCTCTTGTTCCTCTCTCTTTCTCCATCTCTGAAATCACTCAGGCCAAACATGCGGCCAAAGAGATACACAAAGAAGGCACCAAAAGGGCGAAATCAAGCAGCTCCAGTAACTCTGATGGAGGTGCTTGAAAGAATTCTCAAACCGCGGCCCCTAAACTGAGCAACTCCACAACAATCTCCGTTGAAATCCCCCGAAAGAGTACCCGAATCGCTGCCTCTAAAGCATCGGCTTCAGCGACGGTCTCTGAGGTCTTGAACCAAAATTCTCCAATTTTGGAGTCTGCAAAGAAAGCTTCTGTTGATGGCACCGAAGCGGTGGTTGAGGTATCTAAACTGAAACCTACTTTCGATGAAGCGGTAGTTGAGGGACCGAAACCTACTTCCGATGAACTAGTGGTTGAGGTAGAGAAACCTCCTTCCGATGAGACGCAGTCGCGAAAAGAGTAGGTACCAGAGGATTTAGAGTTGTCTGCCTCACCTGCCGAAGCCAAAGAGGTGAAGGATCGAAATAAGCTCATCATGAAGAAGAAAGCCTCGGATCGTTCCATGAGCTTTTTGAACTACCTGTAAGTATTCAAATTTCCATCTAATTGGTAATTTTATAAAATGACTCAAGTTATGTAACATTTTTAGATTGAGTGCAGGAACATTCAAAGCAAACAAATCAATCCCCCAAAGCTAAACCATGATGTGAGTATTGGATGAAATTACATGCTCGTTTTGTAATTACATGTAATACTAATTGGGATTCCTACTAATTGAGCCAATTGCTTATGTTTCAGTTTCGAGTTGAGATATCTCAAAAATGGAAAGAGCTTCCAGCTGAAGAGAAGGAGAAATATGTAGTGACTCATAGATGTGGTCAATCATCAGTTTCTGAGGAAGAGTTGCTTGAGTTGGTTCGGATTGATACCCGTTGCTCTCCAGACCGCTTCAGGTCTTTGGTTGCAGATTTTAGCAATGAGAAAAAGGCAGCCTATTCAGCAATTGGATTTGATGTGTTGTTGAAGATGTCAGGAAGGAAAATTCGCCACTCTATGTTGCGTGTCCTTGTAGACTCCGTAGACCCCAATGCATGTACTATAACTATGCACGGAAAGGAGACTGAAATGGATGCAAGTGACTTTGAAAATGTGATGGGGTTGAAGAATTCTGGGTTCGAGGTCGTCTTTAAAGGTTCCACTAATGATCACCCTGAGTTGATGGCGATAATAGACTCCTTGTGTGGTAAGGATAAGAAGATCAGTTTAAGGGACATGCAGACCTACCTGAAAGATACATAAGAAGTTGACAACAAGTTCAAGCGCCTATTTGTGCTATTCACAATGAGCACCATCCTTAGCCCATCTGCCTCACTGAAGGCACCAAAGAAGTGGCTGCTGGCCCTGAAGGAAACTAGCCTGATTAGCTCTTTAAACTGGGCTGATTACTCATTCAAATGTTTGATAGAGACCATCGTCAGTTTCAAAAAAACTCTCAGTCCTATTATAGCGGTTGTGTTTTGTTTTTGCAACTGTTCTATTTCAATTGTGTTTCACATAGGAAGACCATTGTGGACATACAAGTCCTTGTACCTAGTCGAAGCTTGGGGGGACCATGAAACGGGCAAACAGCTCAAATGGGTGAACAAGCTAGGTGGTTTGTTGGATGAAACTATTCTTGTGGCAAAGGTTGGCGATCGTGTTGGTAGTGGAGATCAGGCTAAAGCTTATGGGGTGATTAAGAAAGAAATGTCTAACTTGGCTACTGAAGTGAATGGGCAGGAAAATAATATGTGCAATCTAAGAGATGATATGATGGGAAAGATGGACAAAGTCTTGAGTATGCTGAACACTTTGACTTCAAAAAATGTGAATGTCAGTCAGAACCCTCAAACTGATGGCTTAGCAGAGAAAATAAGTCCCAAGAAAGCTTTAAAAAAGAAAGCTGGAGAGCAACAGGAGGTATGAAGTTATGAAGTTGTGGGCAGTAGTGAATGGAGAATGAAATGAAGTGCAGTTTATTGTTAGTTGATCAATAATAAAGGAAACATTTAGTGCTTTCCTTTATAGTTGTTGTGTTTCTTTGTGGTTGATCAATAAAGGAATGCATTCACTGCATTTTTTTAGAGTTGTTGTGGTGTTTCCGTTTGTGCAGTGCATTTGTTGCACCTTGTAATAAGGGATGAGTGGCTTTTAAAGGAGTTACTTTTCAATATATTCATTCTATGTTCACTGTTAATGAATGCACCTACTTTCCCATTATGTTTACTAACAGCAACTACTTTCCATCTCACGTAGGTGTTACCGGTACATGGGGAAGACTTGCGACCAAAAAAGAAGACCTCCTTGATTTTCCTATCTGACTCAACATCTGTAGCTAGCCCACTAAAAAGTATGAAGAAAGTTGATGCCAACCCCACGACTAAGAGTAACATAGAGAAGATTGGTAACTTCAAAGTCAAGGGAGATCGGGAGGAGGCTGACAAAGGAGTGCCAAGGTTTGTTTATAATGTGTCAGCTGAAGAGAAGGGAGACCATTGTAGACAGTGAAAATTTCTTCACTAGTTGAAAAGTAGTTTGGTCACTTAAACCTAATGGATGGGTTGAAGATGATATTATCAATTTGTTTAGTGACTATCTATTTCTAGGACGCTTCCCAGGCAATAGATGTTGTTAGTTCACAACCTACTTCTGTCAAAAGATGAAATGTTACAATGATGAAACATGTGTGGAGATTCCGCTAGGACAGTTTCGAAGGGTTTGGGTGTAAAGAGATTTGAGAATGGCATACCCGAGTGCGAGAAGGTATGGGATTGATTTTTCTTTATGTTTAGCAATAATTGTTGGTTTTTCTCTCGATCGTGCATCATTCTCACATTCATAATTTCAACAGATTTTCATACCAATGCATGATTGGTACTTGTTTGTTATGTGTCTTGATAACAAGACAGGAGAATTGTGGGATAGCTTAGAATGTAATAGGAGACGGATGAATCTGTGCAAAGCCGTTGTAAATGACGTTCTTGCATTTGAATCTTTTTGTGTTGAAAAACCTATAAGCCTTGTACTTATCGTTATCTTTTCCTATTTGTGCAATTGCAAACACTGGACATTATCTACCACCATGTGCAATGAAGAATGTTGTGAAGAAGATTTTTGTTGACTTCCATGTATTCGAGCCGGCTCAATGCCCTAAACAAGAAGGTGGTTCTGACTGTGGGGTGTATGTAATCAAACACATGCAGTGTTATGTATCTGAGTGGTGGCATTAGGTATGTTTGTCATTTCTGCATGAGGTATGAATCTGAATGGCATGTAGGTAATAGCTTAACTTAACATTACTGATTCAAATAACACTGCAGTTTAACTCAGAAGAAGTATGCATGGACATAACCATTGAATTGGTAAGGAACAAATTCAATGAGTGCTGGAAATGGATCGAGGAAGCCATCAAAACTCGGCCAGCACCAATATGTTCCACACCTAAGATGACACAAAGGGAAACTAAAGTAGCATCGAAGAAAGGGACCGTGAAGAACCCAATCATCCAACCACCTCGCACTAGAGCTCAGTCCAAGAAGGGTGTGGCATCAAATGTCTGTCACAGCAAGTGAGGGAAAGTTGCAAGTTTTTGTGATTTTGGAATGTAGTTTACTTACAAGTTTTTGGGATCTAGTTCAGTTCACTTGTAGGCTACAAATGTAACACCCTACTATACTTGCAATTCGATAGGCAATGAAGTTTACTTGCAGGTTTTTGTGGTTTTATGGAAAACTTGCAGGTTTTTGGGATCTAGTTCAGTTCACTTGTAGGCTACGAATGTAACACCCTACTGTACTTGCTTTCTAATATGTTAATCACTTCGCAAGTGACTTGTAATTTTGTGCAACATTGAAGTTATTTACTTATTTTTCAATTTACCATTAAGCTCACAAGTAGACCTACAGATGATTTTTTCAAACAGACCTACATGTTTTTTGAACATGAATCCTTGGCCCAGTAGACCTACATATGAGGGAAAACTTGTCTACCTTTCCAACAATATCATTGTTCCCCAATTAGTAGACCGCCTAGCAGAAGCCAGTAGACTCTTCTGGCAAACTGATTTCTTAAAAAAGGTCTACATGATAAGAGAGACACAGATACTTGGACAAGTAGACCTACAGATGAAATTCAAAACAACGTAATTTTTTTGGTTACTCATTTTCACTCTACAATTCGATAGGCAAGAAGACACCATTGAGAAGCCTAATAAAAGGGAACTACATCATAAGGAAAGTATGTTTACATGAAAAGAGATGCGGTGTGTGTAGTGTGGGTAGACCAATCTTCGATGGTATAGACTGTAGCCCACTACAGTCCACGTGTCAACAAGATGGGGCTAGTTTGATCAAAATACAAGTAGACCTGGTTCACCTCTTCATCAAGATATCTATGATGACCAAGTAGGCAAGATATATAAACCAGTAGACTTTTCTGGCAAACTGATTTTTTCAAACAGACCTACATGTTTTCTGAACATGAATCTTTGGCCCAGTAGACCTACATATGAGGGAAAACTTGTTTATCTTTCCAACAATATCATTGTTCCCCAATGAGTAGACCACCTAGAAAAAGGTAGTAGACTCTTATGGTAAATTGATTTCTTAAAAAAGGTCTACACGATTAGGGAGACATAGATACTTGGACAAGTAGACCCACAGATGAAACTCAAAACAACGTAAATTTTTTGGTTACTCATTTTCACTCTACAATTCGATAGGCAAGTAGACACCATTGAGAAACCTAATAAAAGGGAACTACATCATAAGGAAAGTATGTTTACGTGAAAAGCGATGCGGCGTTTGTTGTGTGGGTAGACCAATCTTTGATGGTTCATAGCTTGTGGCCCACTGTAGTCCACGTGTCAACAAGATGGGGCTAGTTTGATCAAAATACACGTAGACCTTGTTCATCTCTTCATTAAGATACCTATTGATGACCAAGTAGGCTGGATCTATAAACTAGTACACTTTTCTGGCAAACTGATTTTTTCATGCAAACCTACATGTTTTCTGAACATGAATCCTTGGCCCAGTAGACCTACATATGAGGGAAAACTTGTTTACCTTTCCAACAACATCATTGTTCCCCAATGAGTAGACCGCCTAGCAGAAGCCAGTAGACTCTTCTGGCAAACTGATTTCTTAACAAAGGTCTACACAATTAGGGAGACACAGATACTTGGACAAGTAGACCTACAGATGAAACTCAAAACAACATAAATTTTTTGGTTACTCATTTTCACTCTACAATTCAATAGGCAAGTAGACACCATTGAGAAGCCTAATAAAAGGGAACTACATCATAAGGAAAGTATGTTTACGTGAAAAGAGATGCAGTGTTTGTAGTATGGCTAGACCAATCTTAGTGTGGGTAGACAAAAATTATATGGATCATAGCCTGTGGTTACTGGTTAAAAGTTACATACATAATAAGGCAAATATAGCTAGAATTTCGTAAACAAAATGCCAAAAAGATGGAAGTTCAGCTTCTAACATTAAAATGATTACACAAACAATCTAAGGATATAGTAGTCACATCCACAGAATAATTTCTTGGTGAAAATCATCAAATCTTGAGAAAATTCAGAGTCACTAGGCCACCACCAATAACCTGAGAGAGGTGAATTGGCATTCCCTTCTTGTTCCTCTTCCCAGTGGCATAAGATACAACCTCATCTCTTTTTGTTATTTGGACCGACGTTGTACAAGTGTGCCCATGTGCCACATGGTCTTTTAGTGACATCGGCGATATGGATGCAAAATCCTTCTTTAGCAGCGGAACATGTGTGCGCATATCTTGGCTTTGAGTCGTCTTCCTTCTCATATTCATCAGAGATATGCTTATGCTTTTCATCCAATGCAGTGACCATAAGGCTAACTGCAATATCGAGTCTAGGTTTCTTGTGATTCGAGTTCACAATGGGGGGATGTTTCTTTCAGTGAAGACATCTTGCACATGACTGTAATAGTTATAAAGAAAGTATGCATATAGTTTCAGTATCAAAAACTCAACTTAAATATTTAAAATGCATCTGATATTAAAATACAGATCTAGTTATAACCCGAAAGCCAAAGAACTTTGTATATAATTCCTTCAGTCAACCAGATCAACTTTCAATTAACTGAGTTGTGACCATACCAACTATTGTAAACCAAAAAATGGATGTTGGGTTTTAACAATGCATGGTGGGGCTTAACAACAGCTTTCAACACACCCAAAACACAATTCAGCAATTCAGAAAAAATGGTTTACCTGATGAAGAAGATCCGGCAAAGCTAATTGATAGCCATAGTGAAAGGGCCTATTGCAGCCCAATAATACCTGTCAAAACAACCATGAAATTGTTAACAGTTACATTTATCGAATAGGTTGAGCAATCATCAAAGCAATAGCCACATCTCGAGTTAAGCATTTAATCGAACAGGTGGTGTGCATTTTCATTTGAATCTCCAAATCTTTACTACTTTGTTTCATTGTGAGTATACCAACTACATAAACAAAACAAAAATCCTCTTCTTGTTGTTGATTAATATATATAATTCTCAGATGATTCTCAGCTATGAGAGACACAAAATGAAAGCAGTCAACAAAATAGAGAAACAATAGTAGCTTACTTTGACCTTGAACTAAAATGAACACTTTCTAGCCTTCCTCCAGACTTCCTAAATAGTTTTTGTTGTTTTTTGTGCTTGAAATCGAGCTACTGATCAGAGAGAGTTAGTGTTAGCTAAATAGGAGGAGTAGCTGATAAAAGCTGAAACCTTTGCCATAGAAGAGAATATGAGAGAGTGTGAAGTGCGACTTATATTGGTATGAAGAGAACGGAGTAGGAGGGTGGAGTGTGATTTATATTGGTGTTTCAATGGGATTTAAGATGCTTTTCCGCCTTGGTTTCAAAATTGCGATGGCAAAATTTCAAAATTTTACTTTGCCGCCTTGGTTTTCTGCCAAAAAAATGGGCTATGTTGCCCAGCGTTTTGTACTATTTGAACATCATTTTGGATATTTATGGTTTTGACCAGGGTCTTTGTGGTTTGCGGGTTTGACTTTTAGTTTGACCAATTTAGGGTTTTCCCTCAAGTGTCAACCCTAAACCCTACCCTAAGCCCTAAACCCTATACCATAGAGGTCATTTGTGTTTGATGATCCTAAACCCTAGATCCTATCCTATAATGGACTATATAATTGATCAACATAATGAATCTTCATGATGATCCTAAAACCCTAAATCTATGGGTAAACCCTTTACAAGTAGGGGGTCACTTGTGCAGTTGTGCTTGATGATCCTAAACCCGTAAGGAACAAAATAATGGACCATAGCATAATGAATCTTTAGACATGACACCTAGAGGCAAACCCATTATAGGTAGGAGGTTACTTGTGCTTCATGATTCTAAATCATAATCCTAAACTATAAGGGGCATATAATTGATCAACACTAATGAAGATTCATTGTGACACCTAGAGCAAACCCTTTACAAGTAGGAAATCAATTTATCCCTTGATCCTAAACCCTAAATGGGCCGAGTCAATTGATTAACATAGTGGATCTTCATTAGTGACCATAAAGGCAAACTATTTGCAAGTAGGAGGTGCCTTGTAAATAGGTTCCTTGTGCTTGATGATCCATATTTGCTATGATCCATCATGGGATATTGTACGTTTTATGTCATATTATGACAAAAATTATAACTACTATGTTGGAATTATAAATAAATGCAAGTTAGCTATTACATCATCTCTTACATAATGTCATATTATGTATATTGATTTCCTTATTACAATAGGATAACTCCACCTCTAAACCCTCACTAAAGTATGTTTACTTATTTTTTTAATTTACCATTAAGCTTACAAGTAGACCTAACTCTGATGTCTACCTTTTTTTTAAGATCACTATCAGTCTCCAAGTAGACCACTGACAGTAACTAGTAGGTAGGGTCATTACATTTTCCCCACATCACTCTAAGTGTCAATGGGAGATTGGGTATGTTTGTTGCCCCCACATTAGTACAGGATGTACACAAAACATTAAATTATTTACTTTTTTTTCAATACAGTTACGATAAACAAATAGACCACTGAGTTTAAGTGCGTATATGTATTTGCTCCAAAAACAGAGAGGTAACCTAGTTTACATCTCTTTCCGTAAGTGTATCGATTAACAAGTAGACCATCTGATAGCAACTAGTACCTGCAAAACTGTTCCATTTTTCTCAAAATGGCCACACGATTTGTGAGACATGAATACTTTGACTAGTAGACCATACAATAACTCATAAGATTGGCACTACTACAAATGTCAGGTGAACTTGACCTGCAACTAGCACTAAGAATGGCCCAAGATCATTATCACAATCTCTATTCACTACTATCTGCAACTAGAACTAAGATTAGCACAAGATCGTTATCACAATCTCTACTCACTACTATATTGAGGTCACCTTTTTGCATGTACGATATGTGTGCCCAGCACCTTTGCATCTACTACAATGAATGGATCTTTTCGCAGGTGTTGCATTCAAAGGAGTGTTGCTTCCTTCACTGCCTGTCTTTTCAGCTTCTTTGCCACCTCTCTTCTCAGCTTATTTCTCCTTCCTATCTTCGCATGTCTGAGTATTGTGGCCAAGACCTTTGCAATAATTACAAGTAATCGGTCGTTTGGATGGCTCATACTTTTTGTTGCTTTTGGTTTCTCTGCCTTTGGTCTTAGCGATGATAGGATCTCTTACAACACAACCTTTACTCTTCGATGCAGCTATACTTAGAACATGTTCACAGTCTCTCGACAACCCTTCCATTATTGTTGTTAGTCTATTTATCTCTCTCTTCAACATGTTGTACCCTACTTTCGTCTTCAATGCATAAAAACACATTTGATTGCAATCAGCACTCACAGCACCATACCTGCTAACTTCCAGGGCTTCTTTGGAAATATCTTGTTCTGGATATTTGATTGAACACAAATCTGTAGTTTCATCACTGTGAACATATGACGACATGGGACTCCCCTATACTGAAACATGTTACAAGAACATACCATGATTGAGTCTACTGCACTTTTAGTGTTTTTCCCATGGTTGTAAACTACCTTGTACTCAAAATCAGTCCGCTTGTAAGCTGACATTGTGTAAACACGGTGCCCCCATCTTCAAAGTACTCTGGTCCCTGTCGTAATGTGGCCCTTCCTGATCTCCTTCCTAACCCACTTAAACACATCGTATGTGTATATAGAAGCTGCATGATTCTGCAAGTCTTTCAGGTGAGTTTCGAGAGCAAGGGTTGAGTTCATAGTGTTAAAGTCATCCCTTACTTGATTCTTTCTCAATCTTATGAGTGCTCAGTCCATCCTCGGAACGACTTCGACCAGTTTCATGCCGTTCCCAATAGAGTCTTTGATGAACCTATTCATGCCCTCACACCTCTGTGTGCTTCTTATGTCAGCCATAAAATGGTTCCTGAAAAATGCTTGAGCCCACTTGTCTCGTTTCTCATACATCATGTTGATCCAGAAACTGTTGTGGAGATCAAATTTCTCCACCATGTCGTGCCACATTACTTCGAACTGCTCCACAGTTTGGAATTTTCTCATGCACCTATTAAAATCTTTCAACTTTACGTCGCACTTCAAATTAGTGTTGGCGTTTCTGGAAAGGTGCCAAGCACAAAGACGATGCTTTGCTTGTGGCATCACGTCTTCAATTGCACTGCGCATAGCTTCATCTCCATCTGTAAGTACAGCTATTGGCATCTTCCCATTCATTACATCCAAAAATGAACGCAACAGCCAAGTGTATGTCTCCACCGTTTCATCGACAAGAAGAGCAGCACCAAACAAAATACTTCCCTGATGACTGTTTGACCCAACAAACAAAACCAATGGCTTTTTGTAAACATTGGTTTTCTATGTGCTATCAAAGATTAGCACATCCCTATAACACATACAATCAACAAATGCATGCCCATCTCACCAAAACATGTTTGCTAACCTATCTTCTATATCTGAACCTGCAGTAGAAGTATCGATCTTGTGCTGCCAGAGCATTCATATAGGCAAGTGCACCTTCGGAGTCACTCTCAAAGGAAGTGGTGGGTCGTTGTTGGCCGAGCTTGTTGTACAAGTCCTTCTCAGTAAATCCCACTGTCTTATATCCCCCCGCCTACTCCGCCATGTACTCATACACATGGCAAGGTCTGATTGACACTTTAAACATTGTATTTGCACGGGCCAAGTCTGATTTGCCGACATTTTGATGCGAACGAATGAAGGCAGTCTAGTTTCTAATTGCTAACTCATGAGAATGCTCTGGAACAAAGGCTTTCACCACATAAGCTATTACAAGCTTGTTATAATTGACCCTGAATTTAGCCTTGCAATTTACCCTTGTAATTCTCCTAGGAGTACGACCCCTTCCGTCCATTTTGAACCACTTTTTAGCTTGAGTCCCTTACTTGTTGCAAAGCCTATTGTCTCCCTTCAGCCTCTCCCTTGGTACCCTTCCTAAATCCAAAGTCAAGTGCCAAGGAATAGGTAGAATAGAACCTCTCCGCGTTCTCTACTGTCTTAAACGTCATAGCTTTCATGTTTCAACCTTCAATCTTCTGTAGTCTGGGACATTCTCGGAAATCCATGGCTCTTTGGGGATAAATGAGGGAAGAGAGATAACAGACTTGCGAGAAAGAACAGAGAGAGATGGGGAAGAGAGAGAACAGAGAAGTCGAGCCAAACAGTCACTTTGGTTTCTATTTTCAAATGCTCTAAACCGTCAGATGATCGGATCTTTAGGTAACCAGTTGCACCTGTAGGGCCTACTATCCAAGTGTACCAGTAATTGCTTGCCACGTAGATCATGCATGGTTGCATTAACGCACTGAAGTCTTTCCCTATTTTACATGTGTAGGATATGATTGATTTTTTTTTTTATCAATATCACACTGCTCCTCAAAGGCTTCCTAAACCCATAAATTAATCCGTGCTGAGGGATCATGTCAAAACGCTTCCTCCTCCCTGGCCACCCAGAATATATTGGGATTTAACTCCAGTAAGCGCCAGTGGGATTCGAACCCGTGTGCGAGGGTTCCACACCTGGAAGCTCTTACCAACTCGACCACTTATAGTGGTTGTGTGTAGGATATGATTAATCCTTTTTCCAGTATTGGATGCTTTCTGGAAATGGTCATGTTAGATATGCAAGAGAGACAAGAAACTCGGTTAGTGTAGATTAAAAAAGCAAAATTGAACAAGGCAATGAATAAAACGGTCATGAGTAGATAAAACATTAAGATTAATTATTCTTAAACGCCAGCAGATCGAATCGAAGACCACCACACTGCCACACTCTAGGCACATAAACAGTTTTTAGAATATTGCTTTGACTAATCCTTATTAGTAGCTCTAGTATCTTAAATACAACAAAAACATAGGCTCTCCCGAGCAAAACCATTGGCAGTCCTAGCAAGGATCTTCATGGATTATGGCTTGAAATAGAGTTGGATTCATTTGGTTGATCAGAATCCATCAATTCTCGGGTCCTTTTCTTGAGATTATTGAAGTCCAAAGCCTCCAACACCACCATAATTGGCATAAGCAACTAGCCATGTCTTTATCTTCCATATCATTGACATCCTGAAAGTGTTTTAGAACTAGAATTAGCAACTTCGTTTCATGTTGATTGTATAAGTCTATTGAAACAATTAGGACACTAGTGAAACTTCATAGCGCCCCCACCACCAACAATGGAGTTAATGAGATTCAGACAAAAATTATGTACTGGGCCCCCTCAATTACTTTTCTCTATACTGAAAACAATAATAAATAATAATAATTTTCACTTTTATCTAATTACATGGTATAATATTTACTTTAACCAATTAATAAATGCTTTTAGAAAAAATAGAAAGAATACATTGCAACCGTTCTTTTCTTTTCTTTTCTTTTTGTTACAAGCGGGGCCTAAAAGATCCAAACAGAAAAGCAAAACGACTAAGAATTAACACAAGCACTCCTTCTAGCTCTAGACACAGAGGCTATGTCATCAAGGTAGAACTGAGCGGCATACAGGGGAGAACTATCAAAAGCAATAAGAATACATTGCAACCATTATTTTAAGTTAAATTAACTTTCATATAAGAATTTTTTTTTTTTTTTGTGAAATATAATTCATAATTTTTCGGCCCCCAAATATTATTTTCTAGTTCTGCCATTGAATTAGAAGCAAGACCGTAAAAGAATTCATTCAAAGTAAAGGGTTAGTTTTTCAACTTGTCAGCGTTAGGAGCATATATAATAAGAAAGTTGACTGAAATTATCAAATTGGGTAATGAAAACCGTACCATATCCTGTGAGCTTGCAACTCGTAACATAGTCACATTGTCATCATCCACAGGACTGTAAGCTATTATTACATTTCTTTCGTGACCATTGGCTCCTGATGAGCTTGGTGATTGGACAACTTGGTCACAAATACTCGATGCACCATTTTCCATGGAGGTCTTGCTATCACCCATTCCTCCATTGCTGGTGGAGGCTAGTGTACATGTGTGTCTTCCTCTGTAAGTAATTTTAACGATTTTCTGATCATTGGAGCATTGCACTTCCTTTACGACCATGCAACTTTTGACATTTTGAGGAGTGCATATGTAATAGACTCTGCTAAATATAAACAATCTAATGTTATAAAATGAAATGGATCAAGCTTGTACTTGTGCACTTTGTGTGACATTAACTTCATCTAACTTCTTAAGCAACATCAACAAATTCAAAATCAAAAAAGGATTATATTGTTCGTACATTACTACATTTACTGAGAAACTGTTACATACTACTTACTTAAATTATAGTTTCATGAAGCGTACCAAGATTTGATATAATGAAATTTCCAAAATACGTACCTTGGGTATGTAGCTCCTGGTATGTCCATTTGGTCATACTTTTCCCACCGAAAGCCATCAAAAGGACTTTCAACCCCTATACCCGGAGTAACTCTTACTTGGTGTGTCAACATTGGTTGAGTGTTCCAACAAGTGTGCCTCCCAACGTAAGTAATTTCGAAAATTGTTGGGTCAATGGGAGTTGGCACTATAGCTTTCGCCCAACAGCCAAGTCGACGATGTGTACAAACATACTCGTGTCTGCCAACATAATAATTTAATGTTATAGGAGAAAACAGATCTGGTTTGTAAGTGCTCGCCTTCTATGACATTATTTGTCACGTGGGACCTTAAGCTACATGAAGAACTGTCGAGTCATAATCGTTATGAGCTAAATGTTGAAAAGAGACTTCATCCACAAAATAATAAACAAAGAGTTCATATTCTGATATATTACTGCTTGCAGTATTTCAATTTGTGGACTTCAGAAATTAAACGGCTTTAATCGATACGATGAAAGTCCTAATACCTTACGATCCCACTGCTATATAGGAACCAGTTAAAACCATCATCCAGATGCCCTTGCCTCAGACCTGATGTAAGTCTGACTTCTTGTGTCCAACTTTCCAGAGTTTTCCTGCAATTAACGTCAAAACCCTTATATGAAGCGGTACTAAATCAAAAGTTATCATAAAAAAAGTAGACAGTGTTATAATCTCCTTATAGACATAGAGATTTAACCTCTTCCCAGATAAATCACTGTCCTCAATTTTGATGTAACTCAGTGCTCTATTTGCGCCTTTAAAAACTTGTGATAATTTAAGGTATTGCTCATCCTCATCGGAGGTGTCACTTTTGATGTCACTACTACTGGGTTCAGCCGAGCAAGCCTCCAGGCTCCTCTCAGAATTATCAACTTCTACCATTGGTTTCCCAGAGTCGACTTCCTCATTGTTGGCAAAAAAGAATCCAACTCCGCAACTTTCGATGCCAGATATTACATTTGAAACAAAATTTTCTTCATAGTGCAATTCTATCTCAAAGTTGGCCTCTGTGTAACGGCGTTCATTGACTTCCTCTCTCTTAATCATGCCAGATTCAGACCATGGCACATATCCTAGTAACAAGTGATTTGACTCCAGCCAACTGCGGTAGAAACCGACATAAATATGAAACAAATAGAAACTGAAACGGTACTCACAATGATCCCCCTTGAAGGTACAGAAACATTGAGCAGACAGGTAACGATAATCAACACCAAGGGGCTTATTAGTAACGGCGCATATAGCAAAGCCCAAAAACTTCTTGTCAAACCAATTTGGTGGTAGCTTGGCAGTTACGGAAGACCCCCTACACTGATGGGTGAACCGTTCTGGTATTTCACTTCCAGGTACAGAGAAATAAAAGGGTCGGGAACAATTACCCTACAACAACAAAGAAAAACAAGGTTAATTAACTTCTTTCCCAAACACCGAAAAATAAAAACAAAAATAGTGGTTAAATTTATGTTTATACCTGTGGAGGGGAATGAGTTTCTACAATATCTCTGAAAAGATCTTTCTGTTCCAGGAGATGGCAATTAGAAAATATGAAGCACCGACCGATATTGTAAGCAGTCTGTGGTGTTGAAACAGTTTCCAAAGCTATGCAATCATGCGCATTTATGTAACTTATACTTGATGAAAGCTCTGGTATTGATCTCAGTCTCTTGCAACCTTCCAATTCAAGTTGTTCTAAGAAAACAAGTCGATTCATGATTGTAGGTAAGCTTTCCAAATTGTTTTTTGACAACCTTAATACTTTTAATGAAGAAAAATGAGAAATAGCATCCGATAATTCCAACAGATTGCAATCTTCAAAATCAAGATGTACCACAGCAGTACAACAATCTTGAATTGATGATGGCCATGATGAAAGGGGAGCCACCATTTGTTTGCAAGCACCAAACGATAATCTACCAAGCTTCAAATGTAAGACAGAGACTGGCAGTTGTTCTAAACCACTGTTTCGAACTTGAAGTTCCAACAAAGATCCTAAACTCCCAATGTTCTCAGGCAACTTATAAAGTTTTGTGCAACCACTCAGGTCGAGAGATCTAAGTTCTGCCAAATTACAGATACTGTCTGGAAGACAGATAAGGCTACTGCAGTAAAACATGTTTAATGTTTTAAGCCCCCGAAGCCGTTCAATTGACGATGGTAGTTCCTTAATTGCAGTATTAAATAACATAAGCTCTGATAGTGTCTCCATATCTTCCGAAATCTCTGGAAACATCTCAAGATTTGGGCAGTCTGAAAGATTAAGGGTTTTGAGGGATTTCATATGAATGCTGCTCGGAAGAATCTTAAGTTTTCTGCACCCTGATAAACTCAAAAAAACAAGGTTTTTAAGGGCTGAAATGGATGGGTGGACCTCCGTTAAACTTGAGCAACCATGAAGATCTAGTTTCTTAAGATTTGGCAACTCAGTCAAGTCAGGAGTTTTTTTAAGATATCGAGAGCCACTCAAATTTATGCTTCTCAAGTTTTTCGCCCGCTGCATGCCAGCAAAACATGCATTAATTAAACATATAATAATTAATAAATTAGATATCTTATCCAAAAATTCATGAATTAGGATAAAAGTGATTCTTGTACCTTAGATCCTTCCCAGAGGTGTTCAATGTGACCGAGACGCATGTCAAGCTGCAAAAGATTCTTGGGGTCAAAGTTGGATGGCAAGCACTTTAGAGGATACCTATGCCAGACGAGAACCCTCAACTCATGAGAAAGAAACTTGAAGTCCCCACTCAGGTGATTTTCACCGTTATCTCCAATATACCTTTGCCCGTAAGTGAATATGAGCAACCTCAGTTTCCTCATACTAACAAAAGCTTCAGCATTGAAGGATCTGTCTTCCTTGTTCGGCAAGTCAATCATCAAGCCTTCCGCAAATTCCGTAGCCTAAGTAAACGAAAGAGGAATTAAGTCCAGGAGCCTTATTAAGAATGTTTTATAAGCTTAACACATGTTTCCCATGAATATCATTTTGGTCAAAGTTGAAAATCTTAGTAAAGGATTATGTATCTAGCTATGACATAAAAATTTGGGAAATCATGCATGAATCATGGCCATACCGTATTTTCAGTTAGCACACGCTCAGCATCTTCACTCCAAAATCTTCTCCGCTTCCCATCTTCTTTAGCGGATTCAATGTCCCTACCCATTTCTTGTAGTAAATCATGCATCTCAAGCTTATTGGAGTCTGAGATGGTTACAAGAGCTCTTTCAACTAGAACATTTAAGTCAATGTTCGGAGAGAAGCCAAAACTGACGAGAACTTTTGTTACATAGTATTTGTCCATTCCTTTAAAGAAACATGCAATATCTAGAAATATGTTCTTCTGTGAATGATCTAGTCCGTCATAGCTTATTTTAAGCACCTCCTCAATTTTTGGGTTCGGATATTTCTTCATTTTCTTGAACTGATCTGCCCACTCAGATACACTTCTGTTACGAAGTAATGCTCCCAATACTATAAGCGCTAAGGGCAGACCGTGTGCATATTCTACTATGCACCTTGAGAGCTGTTCATACTCTCCAGAGGGTTTGTATGTGTTGAAGGCATTCTGGCTGAAGAGTTTCAGAGCATCGCGATCACTTAGTGGCTTGGGCCTGTATATCTTAAATTCACGCACCACATGTTCATCTCTAGTTGTTACAATAATTATACTTCCGCCGCCATATGAACGTTTCCTTCCGAGTAAGGTTTCAATCTGGATTGAATCGAGTATATCGTCAAGAACAACTAGGATTTTTTTGTTACCTAGCCTTTTCAGCATCATCATGTAACCTCCATCAAAATTGTCGACTTTCTCGTTCAAAATTCCAGATAGAAATTTAAGTTGCATTTGTACTTCTCCCTTCTCCAAACCTTCCCTCACATTTTTAAGAAAGCAACGGTGGTCAAATTGATGAGAAATTTCTCTATAAATAGCATCAGCAATGGCCGTTTTTCCTATGCCACCCATTCCCCAGATTCCAATATAGACAATATCATCCGGGGCAGCATTTAACAGTCGTCTCATTTCATGCAGATGGGAATCCATGGCAACCAAGCCATCCTCTGTATGTGGCGATATCCAATTCACTTTATCAAAGACTTGTTTTACAATATCATCAATAAGCTCGGCATCATCCCTTCAAAATTTAAAAAAACAATGCAGTCGAGTGTCAGAGAAGGAGGTCCTTCATGTGGTCATACGGTAGCTAAGAACATATACACAATATCACCAACACCATACCAAAAGCAGGCAATATTCATTAAATACGTTAGATCGGACCAATAAAATGTAGGATGTTATAGATGTACGTTGCAGATACTATTGAGCTGAGTTTATGATTTGCAGGATTCATGCAACCCACAAAATTCAACTCAATGTTTTTTTTTTTTTTTTTTTTTTTTTTTGAGAATGAATTCAACTCAATGTTAGTTACATAAACAAACAAAAAAGTCCAACAACAACAACAACAATAATAGAAGCAACTCGATTTAAGACCATTTACTCCTAATTATTTTTTTTCTTTTTTTGGCAAAATTACTCCTAATTAATTAAGAGAGGAGGAAGAGTAAGTTACTCATGATCTTTGGAATCCCAGCCAGCTAAGTTGGCGGCTTCCTTTAGAGCGGATCTCCATCTCTGCACTTCTTGCAGCAACTTCTTGTCCTTTTTGCGGTCGAGTTCAAGCTTGGCAAAAGCTTCGCCAAAACTTGCCGTCTGTTTACGAATGTGGGAAGGATCTACTCGGTAGAAAATAGGCAACACAATCTGGTTCTGCTTGGCCTTGCATTCCAGGATCTGCCCCAGTTCTTTCAAGCACCATGTGGAAGTCGCGTAGTTTTCAGAGAAAACTACAATCGAAAGCTTTGACTCGGCAATGGCTTTCAGTAGGTCCGAAAGGTCGTCGCCTTTTCTAAGATCTTGTTTATCAATGTAGACTTTGAGTGTCTTCCGTTCCAGAGCTTTGTGAAGATGGCAGACAAAGCTCTCTCGAGTGTCTTGGCCTCTAAAATTGAGGAAGACATCATAGGTCAATGAAGAAGGAGGAGGAGGAGCATGCGCAGCAGCCATTAAGTTAACCTGCAGCACCTGATTGATCCAGATTGTCAGCGATCGACTGGATACTACTGATCGAGAAGATGAAAAACTGAAAATTAAGTCAACTTGCCTGGACTAGTGAGGAGATGAAAAAGAGAAATTTTTTTTTTTTTTTTTTGGATGACAGAAAAAATTACCATGACAAAGAAAAATCACGACTAACGCCCATTTCCAGCTGATCCAAATGAAATTTCTTTCTTTCTTGTGATTAACATAATCTCTGGATGTCACTTCAATCACAATCTTAACAGCGGCCAACTCTGTTTGCTCTTCTTAATAACAAATAATAAACTATGATAAATCCCCAAAAGACAATTTAAAAGGCTTTTTTTTTTTTGGTTAACATAATTTTATTCACTTCATTGCAGGGATATGAATCGTACACAAGTTTACGCGTGATAATTGCCTCAATAAATTCAATACCGCTTTCGAAAGACATTTTGGCAAATTAGAGCTACAGCTGAACATTGTCAAAATTTAACAAACACAAAATTTGTAGCGACCGCGTATCCAAGGAATTGCCTTCTACTCATCCGTTAAGACATTCGTCATGGAATTTTACAAAACCAATTTGTAATTAATCAATCCATTTTCTAATTGAATCTTGCCTTCCGCCACCTTTTTGGAAGGAATTTTGATGTGAGAACGTGGATCTATATTTTTCAATCAGCATGTCAAGTTTATCTGTAACATCCCGCCCTGTTGGGTCTTTATTCTTTGGCCTTCTTCTCATCATGTTCTCTCCTCCCTCCATGCATTTTTGCTCCTGCAGCTTCCTCTTCTTAGGTTCCACATTCGTCTTTCTCGAAGATACTGATAAGGGCGCATCAACTGCCTTGATTTCACCTGCAAACAATCTTCCACCGCCAGCCTTCCTGCCATCTTGATGATGCCTTCCACGTTTTGAACCTTCCACCGATGAGCCTCCCAGTACTTCTTTTGATGAAATCTTTTCTGCCTTTCTATCTGAACCATTCTTCTGCCTCTTGGGAAATCTCTGCCCTTCAGTGGCAGATCCATCACTTACCCTATTTTCCACTTCACCCTCTTTATTTGGTACTACCTCATCCATTTTTCGCTTATGACCTTTGTCTCTCCGGTTTTCGAACTTCTTGCTTGGGTGAGCATCTGCTCTATTTGAGTGATCAAATTGTCGCCCCTCTTTCTGATTACCATTAGCGGCATGCTGCTGAGTTTGTTGTGATACCTGACGTGCTCTCAATTTCTGAACATTATCAAGTGCAAACTCCACAATTGGCCGATGTTCTGAACCAAAAGTTTCTGCAAGTTGTACCACAATAAATTAGAAATATGTCAAAAAGAAAAAGAAAGAAAATCCAACATGATGAAATGGTGAATTCGGTTGATAATGTAAACTTACCAGGATTGTTGTTAAGAACTCTCAGAGCCACAAGGGCATGCTGGTGCTCTGTAAACTCAATGAAAGCAACACCACGAGAGTGGTTCTTTGTGACAATCTTTCCCTTTTTCACATCCTTCAAGCACTTTATCTGCATGCTCAACATCATATACAACAGAAAACTTCAAATTTTTTTTTTTTTTTGACAAAACAAGGGAAAACTTTATAAAACAAAAATAAAGCCACCACTCATAAGCAACAAACGTAACTACAATCTAACCTGTCGAATCACAGGTTTTTGTAGCTTAGCTCGTGAGGTAACAGCATCCATACAAAGTTTCTTAAGCTGTTTTTCAGTCATGGACTTTGGCAAATTGTACATAACTAATCTTGTCTTTGAAACATGAAAATTTGGAGATTTAAGCTTCATCGCCTTGCTCCTCTCCAACCTGCATGGTTTCAGAAAAATTAATAAATAGGAATATGAAACTAGTAATAGTAATCAGCATCTGAATGGCGAAGCAGCACCAATGCAATTTGCTCATAACCTGTTAAAAACTACAAAGCAAGACAATCCTCTTGTCATGTCAAACTTCTAACCAAGTTCTTTTCCCTTTTTGACAGGATATTCCTAAATAGATTTCAAAGCTTGTAGGTTTCCCTTTTTTCTTATCCCTGCTTAAAACTTTTAAGAAGATACAATTAAAAGTAGATGAGAACTATAAACAGAAAATTAATATAAGCATAGGCTTTTTTATTTCCAAAAAAGTAGCTAAAATAGAATTGATGATCCCATCAAACTGACTTAGAAATTTTGTGCAAAGAAGACTACTAAGAACCAATTGTAACGTCCTATTGCCAGACTCTAAATATTCAGCATCTAAGGGATTATAAAAAACAACAAATCTTACATTTGGCGTTTTGACATATCATTAGCTGAAACCCCTTCTGCAGCTGGAGTTCCCGCAAGAATAAGACCTTCCTGTTATGATTTGAATGAAAGAAAATTCCAACCATTCAGGACAGTACATCACAGTTACCACGAGACACAGAAAACTATGATATAGATAAAGAAAGGAAAGAAAATGAAGGTGGTTTCTAAAAGGAAAAACCTTTGCCAAATAGAGATTGCGGTGGTCTATGTCCTCTTTTTTGGCCATATTTTCTTCCTTCTCGTGAGCCGATTTTCTATCCAAAGCCTGGAAGACTGTCAGTTGTCTACCCTTGAGAAAAATCCCCAAGCCAGACGCAGCACTACCAGCTGAAACAGCAGAATTCACTGCATCTATTGTCTTAAACTTGAGAAAGCCAGTTCCTTTTGGTCGCCTGCCACGACATATATCATGTTAAGTCTCCAGTATAATGGAGAAAGGTAGGAATTATATTAAAAAGGTATAAAACGTACTTGGTAAGTGGATGAAGAACTGGGACAAAAGATTGCACTTCCCCGAAAGCAGAAAACCTTTGTTTGACTTCTTCATTAGTGATCTCAAAAGGAAGGTTGTTGATGAAAATTGTTCTATGCAAATCATCTACCTCTTCCATTTGTGGTTTAGCAACATCTGACACACTGGCACTTTCAGAAGATAATTTATTAACCGCAGTCTCAGAAGCTAACTTACTAGTCTCATTAGCAGATTCTTCAATAGTTGGCTCCTTGTTGCTTATGGGCAGTGCAGAATCATCAACAGCAGTTACTGTACCAGAGGGTGTGGTAAACTTTTTTAGAACTTTTCTTGCAATGTCTGCTTCCTCCTCAAAATCAATAGTTGGCTCCTTGTTACCTTTGGGCAATGCAGAATTATCAACAGCAGTTACTGTACCAGAGGGCGTGGTCAAGTTTTTTAGAACTTTTCTTGCAATGTCTGCTTCCTCCTCAAAATCAATTTCAGTAGGGATGTCTTTCATCTCTGTGGTATTGGAGTCATCTGAAGCACTGTCAATCCCATCAAGGTGCTGGGACTTTTTACATGCATCTCCATCATCTCCAGCATCACCCTCAAAATCATCACTGCTGCTATCATTTCCCCCATCTCTTCCGCCCTTTTCTCCTGTAAAAACCAATGTTTTGCTTTATTGCATGTTGTTTTGCTTTGCACAGAGACACAGTTCTAATTACTAAATCAATAAATTGCAAGACAAACAGTTTCACACATCTAATATAAATTCAAAATTTAATCTTAATACTTGATAATAAGACATCTTACTAGTCATAAGCCATAACCAATGTTCAAAATATGAGCAGTGACAAATATATCAGCGCTCAAATTGATATATCAACAGATATGCTGATATCAAGGATATGTCAGTACATACTTTAAAGGAAGATTTTTCAATACACGTTCACTCTTGGGGTACAAGAGGTAGATGAAAACTCCATTTTATATTTAGAAATCAAAACTAAAATAACTTCACTAAATAATTAAAGATAAACTATAACCCATTCAGAAAACCAAAAGGGGGTGAGAGTATCAACTGAAAGTTCATGGCTAAACAGAAAATAATTAGAAGTCTAAATAGTCATAGCCTATGCCCTTATTTCACAAGGAAAAAAAAAAAAAAAACTAGAGACGGCAACCCGTCTTCACAAATCAGACTAGGCATTCCCCCAGTCCCTCTTTCATCGACATAAGAAGAAAAAACATCTCTATCAGATATTCAGATTTTAGAAGAACTCAAAGAGAGAAGGGCATGGTAAGAGGTTGATTCTAGACCTTCCTTTTCTATATCGCCAGATTTTTTTTTTCCTACATGTTTTTGGTGATTGGGCCAACAAATCCAGATATCTCCCATATTTTGGTCATATTTGAGTTATATACAGGGAAGATATATACAGGCGGACTCATCCAAACAACAGAACATTGGCCGATGTAAACCTTGATCATGACTATATACTCGAAAGCTTGCGTGTACTTCTAGAATATGAAAAACAATGACCACAGTTGATATAAAAATCATGTCATCACCATTTCTTTAACCAAGCACGAAATGCCCATGGACTAGTCATTGTTCATGCAAGGTTCAAAAAGAAACAGCAATAACAAGAGCGCGCTAGATGAGAATGGAGTTACAGTATACTACCATCTTCTGAAGCAAGGGCATCATTGCCACTACCATATATCTGCTTAGGAACAGCCCAATCCACAGCTATTGGTCTTTTAAGAAGTTTTTGTCCGTTGAACTTTTGTATTGCCTAAATAAAAAGGAAAAGAGTTAATGCATGTAAATCAACACGAACTCTACTCTAAAACTAAGCATGAATCACAAATGTACATTTTCCGCATCTTGTCTGCGTGTGAATTTGACGAATGCAAAACCTTTAGACAACCTGCCAACAAAGAAAAAGAAATGAAGAAAAAACAGAAAGTGATATTTCAAAAAGTATAAAAAACAGTACAGGATGATAGTACAATACCCTGTATCAGAATTCTGTGGTATATAAACCTCCCAGACAAATCCCGCAGATGAAAACATATCTTTGATATCACTGACTTTGGCCTGCATTTGTGTTGGCAAACTAGTTCAGATAACACTTCTCACAATGAAGAAAATTGCATATGACACACAATTGGTAAAATACCTTGAAAGGAAGATTTCTGACAATGAGCTTCCACTTCCGAGTCTTGGAACCCTGGCCCAAAAACACAATCAAACTGTTAAGACTTCCCGTTGTAGATTGAATAACAATAAACCGCCACCACCATAACATGAATACAACAACACCACGACACCATAACATGAAACAAAAAAAAAAGGATATGCTAAAATCTGCATGCCAATCAGGCATGGTTACCTATCACAGAAAACACATATGCTGAAAACTGGTCTCCTACTTTTATCTCTAATGGTTACTGCATTGCCATTAAACACTTCTTTTGTTCCTAACCCTGCACTTCCTCTAAAAACATAAATCCTGCATTTCCAATAAATTTATTTTTATGGTTGGAAACATTCCTAATAACAAAATCTATAACATCCTTGCCTCATTATTCTATTATCTATCCTAATTCAGCAAGGATGAATAGCGTAAACTTGATCCAGTAACAATAAATTCCACATTAAAAAACAAAACAACTGAATTACTTGTATATGTCCATATAAGAAAAATGTGATTGAAGCAGTTGAAATGTCATTTACCTCCCCACCCAACTGACGGGCCCAAACAATTCCTCCTTTTATCTCTTTTTGGTGTAACATTGCAACAGAAGCATGAGCTGATTTAACACTGTTGTAAAGTACAGCTGAGGCATCCATTTTGCATCCATCTTGTACAAGACCTGAACAGTCACCAGAGATCATGGTCAACTCAACATCCCAAATTGTATAAATTTTTAAAAAAATACTTCAAATGAGGGCAGAAAATGATTCAAATCTGTCTAGTAACAATTGATTCCAACTAAGAAAGCAGTTACCCAACTATGACTACAAAAGTCAAAAGTATCGAGTGCTATGCAATAATAATGGGGTCGCGATTAGTGTCAAAGATGACAAATATCTTGATAACCAAATGACTAACGTCAAGGATAGAAAATATCTCAATGAAGTCATCAGAATTGTATATATTTTGAATGTTAGGTACTTAAACGCAATTTCAACTCAATATATTAAATAAATCACTCCCATCACTTGGAAAAGGTTAAAAACCGCCTCCTGAGGGTGTGAAAACCCTTACCATGTTGTTGAAGCTCTTCTCTGGGAAAAGGATAAGTTATAGAACACACATCGCCAACCTCCCTAGCTTGGCGATGAACATCTTCCGCCATACCAGCATTGAGAAGGCCACCAAATATAACAGTCCTAGCAACCCTTCATAACAATAAGAAACTGAAGATATCAGAATACCAGATGAAGATATTAATTATCATAGGATCTCAAACGTTTACGATATAACACAGATTGAGTATAGGACAAAAATCATTATTCACATCAAATTGAGAACCCAAATATTAAGCTGAGAACCAGGAACTTAATAAAGTAAAATCCATTGACAGGAAAATTTTTATCATAACACAAGAGATGGTTTTTATTTTCTTTTGTTTTTCAATCAAATTACTTGATAACCCTGTTACCTACAAATGACATGTGAGTTGGAACACAAAACTAAGAAAACATATAGCTGCCTAATTATACTAGGTAATTATACTTGACGTCAAAAAAGAAAAGTCTTAGAACTTAGAAGACTCCTTCATATTCAGAGGCCTCAAAATTCACTCGTCTGAAATTGATTTTGTGCATATGGCCAAAGATTTGCAAACTTCGAAAAAACTAAATCAAAGATGGAGACCTACATTAATCATGCTTTTAACCCTATATTTCCATTTTTTTTCTTCCTTCTTTTTCTCCTTTTTCTTTTTGGATGAGATACGACAAAAGATTTTCATTCAGAATCAAGAAGGATAACAATCTTCAAACAGGAGTCCTGGATAATATCTCCTGAATCTGATAACCAGAAATAATGTAACCCTAATGAAAGGGAAAATCTTGCAAGGCAATGAGCCGCAAGATTGCCCTGTGGTCTCACATGCTATCTCAAGAGTACATAGAATGAAAGTTAAAGGCCCTGAATTGAGCTGACTAAGCCCAATTATATTTCCTAAGCTTTTATCTATATATTCAATAAAAATCTATCAACATCAGATTCCTGTGTCCAGTCTAAGTTTAAACTTGATATCAACACAATCTGTTAACACACTTCTACAAGCGGATAGAATTCATGGTAAATTGAAAGCTGTAATGCATGAACTTAATGACTATATGAACCAACAAGGCTCTAATAAATGTGAGACTGAACCAACTGACTCACTTGGGGAAAAAGAAATAAAAAGAATTACATTGGGAATGAAAACTATATTGGCCTTGAGATGCAAGGGAATATTATATACCTCTGCTTTTCAGAACCTCCCACTTTTGCCACTACATCTTTACGTGGTGCTGCTGGTTTTCTGGGTTTCACAGTTTTTTCTGCATTTTATTCCAAAGCAACAAAATCCAAATGGTTAAGTATGATAAGTATGAAACCACAATAACATGATTTATATACTAAGAATAGTGACCTTTTTCCTCCAACTTTGAAGCATCCTTTTCCTTTTTCAAATTGCCAGCGTCCTTGTCATTCTTTGACTTCATGGTCTTATCCAATTTGATCTCTACAAACACAACATAGTTAGATAAGAAAACCAATATTGCAGAAATTGAATTGAGAACATTAGGACCAGTATTAACATTTTATCCTTAATGTTCCAGTCAAAGAAAGAATAGTGGAATAGAGTATGAAAACTATCATAACCAAAGAAAAAAATGTATAAAAACAAACAGTAACATAAATATATATAATAAGATTCACCACCTCTTGTATCCAAGTTTGAAGCACCCTTTCCCTCTTTAGGATTGTCTCCATCCTTGCCATTTTTTGAATTCATAGTTTCATCCAATTCAGAACCTAAAAACGTAAGATAAACAAAACATTTATGGCAGAATTGAGATCAGGGAGACAGTTTGATAACTTTATTCAATTGACTTGTTTATTGGAAAAGAGGGTATATATATGAAGAAAGGGAAAATGGAGAATACATAATCTTCAGAAATACTTTTACCACTTAGCTTCCAGGATTCCAAGTTGAGTATTTTGTAAATTATATGGACTCACAATGTCAAATCCTAAAGCCAAACAAGTGTGTCAATAGTGCTAAACCCTAATCATCAGTAATACATTTAGCACTTAGCTTCCGGGATTCCAAGTTGAGTATTTTGTAAATTATATGGACTCAGAATGTCAAATCCTAGAAGCTAAACAAGAGTGTCAATACTCAATAGTGCTGACCAAACTACTTAAAGGTTTTTTACTGTTTTAATTTTATAAGCCATTCTATGTATTTTATTCCCGTCACCCTACCTCGATCATCTTCTTCTCTCCCTTCCCTCTTTTTATTTAATTTGAAACAAAATATCACAAGTGTCCTTCAGCTAGGAAGTGAAATTATAGGTGTGCCTTAGATCCATACTAAGATGAGTACTACTACTACTACTACCAACCTTGATCTTTCTTTGATCTTCGTTGTTCAAAAGGTGCACGGTGCATGGCATGCTTAACAGCAATCTTTCGACCTCCAACAGACACACCATTCTTCAGCTCAACGGAGCGATCAGCATCGGTTGTGACAGCACTACAAACAGATACAAAAACACAAATTAAAAAAAAAAATATTTCAAATTCTCGAAACCTCAAACATTTGATAGTTTAAAGTTCATTTAGTAAACGAATGCCCAAACCTAATGAACCTATCATTATAAGACGATACATGCTGCAGGAATACTAATGAACTTGAACTTACAATTGAACAAAGCCAAAACCACGGTGCTCCGTCGACCCTGCAACCAATGCAAAAAAGGCATATAAGAAACAGTCTCTGACTGAAACTTCTAATAGTTGGTACTACAATCCAAAATGCAAATTACTCTCTTGCACAATTTTAGCTCACCCTTTTTTGTGACCATAAAGCACCGCCTGATCGGTCCGACTTCACTGAACGTCTCCTCCAGCTGATTTTCACAATACAAACAATACTTTGCATAAATAAAACAGCACAGCCAAATCACACATACACAAAAAAAAAAAAAAAAACAAAAATCAGAAATCTTTGAACAGATAGTAATACAAGTATTGAGCTAAATTTGGATGATTAGGTCTTGTTCTAGGTTAGTTTTGAGGGAAAAATTTACAAAATCGGGGATTTGAAAAAGAATGAGAGTACCTGGGAATTGGTGAAAGAGTAGGGCAAATTGGAGACGAAGACGGTGGAGGTACAGTGCTCGGTTTCGGTTCTGGGATGGCTCCCGTCTTTGCTTTTCTTCTTCCCCATCTCTGCTTCTGCTTCTGCTCCTGCTCCTGCTCGGCGGGCGAATGGAATGGACATAAAACCTCTCAGGGTGGGTTTACAACCATTCGGGTTCTCATTTGGGCCTACTAACTGGGCTTCGGGTTTTGATGACCCGAAAGTCTTTTTAGGACTTGGATCCATCTTGTGGAGGGCAGTTTTGGTACGGCTGTGCATTTATAAATTTTTCAAAACGCGAACATCGGCTTGGAGAATCTACTTTGATCGCACCTCTCATGAAAAATCCAATCGGTTATACTTTTTAGCTGTTGAGCAAATCTTGTGGTGATGTTTGAGCCTTTGGGGAGTGACCAATTTTCCTTTATTGACCTGCTTCATGAGTTAAAAGAGCACCATGTATCACGTATGTTCTAATTCTCGTCTCTTTTGGTTCTCTTGATGCTGCGACATGTTCTGTGTTTGTTGATATCATTCATTGTTCATTAGCTCCGAATTGAGGGCCTAGAGTTTTGTTCGATACTTCGATATATTGTCATATTGTACGTATTAACTGATGAAAAATTATCCACATAATATTTCAGGAGTTAATTGATCACAGTTTGCTCCATTAATTGTTAAATCATTGCCTCTAACTTTGATAAAATGCCCTAATGAGACATTCACATTTGGTGCTTTACCATAACTTATTGCTTTTCCGTCCATCTAATAGAAAAAAATATCGAATGATGTGATGAAAAGACACTACTAATATAGTTCTTGTTTTGAAATTATAACTATTTTCTTGAGTTTTTTTATGACAGTTTTCATAGAACGGAGCATTCGAGTTGAAAGTTGCAACTTATAGTTTTTGCTAGCACAGTCATATCAAATTATGTTACCCGAAAAACCCCCCTCGTTTTTTATCTCAAAAACTTGATGAATTTCTTTCTAGCATCAGAAATAATAGTAATAGCATGAGATGTATTATTAAATAGGCATATGTGGTGGGGGCATGACTTGCGTGCAGAAGTTGGTAACCTTTCTAAAAACGTTATTGCAGATTGATGCACGGGATCTAACTAGCTACACTTGTAGGGTTAAGATTATTGATTTTCCACTGAAGAAAGCTTTAATTTTGTACCATCAAGTATAACGGACATGTAAGAATTTCTATTGTGCCATTGAACTGCATGATACATAATTAGAATCACATGTCAAACACACTCTATATAGTTTAATTGGTTAGAATCTGCAACTCTAATGTTTTAATAAAGTTTGTAGGTCAAACACTGTTTTGAAAACACATCAATGATTCTAGCGTTGTCATCATGGATGTAGGGATTGGGAGTCTCTTGAACTTGGACCATAATGGGAAGGAGCAAAAGTTGGTGGTCCAACTAAATATATATTGGGCGGGGGTTAAAATTTGGGTCCTTGACCAAAACCCTTACATTCTAGCGTTGTCATCATGGATGTAGGGATTGGGAGTCTCTTGAACTTGGACCATAATGGGAAGCAGCAAAAGTTGGTAGTTCAACTAAATATATATCGGGTGGCGGTTAAAATTTGGGTCCTTGACCAAAAGCCCTAAAATGAGCCAAAGTTATCCCACTTATTCCAGCAACAGATTTATTCTCACTAACCCAATCTAAAGAGAAATGACAATTTTGCCCTTAGTCTAATTAAGAAACCACAGCCACTCATCTCTCTCTCTCTCTCTCTCTCTCTCTCTCTCTCTCTCTCTCTCTCTCTCTCTCTCTCTCTCTCTCTCTCTCTCTCTCTCTCTCTCTCTCATCACCAATCGAATGCAGCTGTACCAGACCATCTCCGATCGAATGCAGCCGTACCAGACCATCTCCAAGACGGCCTCCGTCCTCGTCTAGAACATCGCCGTCACCTTGAACCTCTCCACCGCCTTCAACATCCCTTTGAAATCACACAGCTCTGTCAGAACCAGAGTCGCCGCCTGGTCGGGTTCCATCTGGAGCGCATGCATCTCGGCGACCACAGCTATGAAATTCCGGTAGAGGCGAAAGCGAGGGCTGTAGCCGATGAAGGAGAGCTTGTGATTGTTGGAGCTCAAGTCGAGGAAGTGAATCGGAGATTGGGGACGTTGACCCGGTCGTGGTAGTTGGTGAAATAGTTGGATCCGGCAAAGGCGCTTGGTGGCGTAGTTGGTGAAGATGTCTTGCGTCAATGGGCGTACCTAGTAAAGTGTTTGATGTGCGAGTGGGAGGCTTCGACCTCGCCGGAGGAGGAAGAGTAGAAGCCGGTTCGATTTCGGCCAAGTCTCCTCTGTGTCTTTTTTTTTTTTACTGGATTTTGGGGATTTTTTTTTTCCCAGCTAAGATCGAGCATAAGAAGGCTGAAGACTCTTTTTTTTTTTTGATAAAATAGGGGCAGAATGCCCATAAGGAAAGAAATTGAAAAAAAAAGTTCTATTAGGGGACAATAGATGTTTTGAATTAATGTAATCTGCTCGTTTTTTTTCTTTAATCAAAGTTTTATTTGTGTAATTTTAGGAAGATTAATTACTATTTCGGTAATCGAAACGTCTATTGCCCTCTATTGGGGGGCAATAGACGTCTATTGGGGGGCAATACATGACTGATAATCGTCTATTGGGGGGCAATACATGGATGATAATCGTCTATTGGGGGGCAATACATGGCTGATAATCGTCTATTGGGGGCCAATAGACTATTAGGGCAATAAACGTCTATTGGGGGGCAATAGAGGTCTACGACCCATCTATTGGGAGGCAATAGATGTCTATTGGGAGCAATAAACATTTCCGGTGAGTTTTTTAGAAAATTCCGGTGGGCGGCGGCAGGCTACCGGCGGCCGGTGACTGGAATCCGGCTACCAGCAGCCGGTGACCGAGCTCCGGCGAAGTCCCCTATGGTTTCTCTCTCTTCCATTTTTTTTTCTCTCTCTCTCTAAGTAACAAAGGTGAGGGTAAAATGGTATTAAAAAAAATAAAAACAAAAAAAAAAATCTTAATGGGGTATTAGGGAAGACCTCCTTAGAGTGTTTTGGGTAAGAGATAATTAAAAAAACTTAATGGGGTAAGTGAGAAAAAAATCTCTAAAAATGGGGTAAATGGACAAAAACCCTTAAAATTTCTTTGAACTATCGAAATGTTCATAACATGACATTATTCTTTGACTGAAATCAAAAATATCTTCAAAATACATCTAGTTAGGTTCTCTTCTTCTCTCTTCTTTTCCTCATTAATTCCACATAAACATAAGTGTGGCCATCTAACAGACTAGAGTACCGTACGACGGTGGTTATGCAGAAACCAAAAAGAGGACCAAGCCCATTGTTGTGGAAGTAGATGATGAGGAGAGGGAGGTTATGTTTGTGTTTCACATAAATCGGCAATCTCTCGCCGATTTCAAACTTGCCAAAAAGGCAGGGCCAACCGGAAACAGAGTCAAAGTCCAGGGAACTCCGTTGTACATGTCGTCGGAATCAGTGAACAAGTAAGAGTTTGAGTCATCAACAGATATTTGGGCATTTGGGTGTTTAGTGGCGGAGAGGTGCAAGCTTTTGATGAGAATAAGTGGAGATGAGTCGCCGAAAGAATTGAAGGAAAACAGCCCTGGTTCTTAAAGAATTGAAATTGGTCGAAGGGGAAGAAGGAACCTAATTAGTTGTTTAAAAATAGAGAAGACAAAAAAAAAATAAACACGTTTGAAATGACTGGAAAGCCACAATATATGGTTGGTTGTCAGCCAAATAAAAATTTTTAAATTTCAATCTACAAAAATATAGAATTCAAAATATCAAAATCATAAACTTTAACAATGATACAGAATTTCTGTCATTTGAGCCAATGTGAAAAGAATTCTAAAACCAAAATTTTCTCCCTGTTTAAGGATATCTCTATTTGTGTTTGGCCCAAACTCTAGGTTACTTGACCTAGTGGTAATATGGTTTAATTAGAAGAATCTAGAGATTATCTTTCCTTGTATGATTCTAACTCTATGCATTGTAATCCTCTATATAAAGAGACCCCTATTATCAATGAGAATACACAGCGATTATCTCTCAATTTCTGATTCCCTAAAACACGTTATCAGCACGAAGCCCTAACCCTGAAACAAATAGTCAAACCCTGATTCAAGAAGCTAAAAACCTTGAATCCGAATACAAAACCTTGGAGCCTTTTCTGCCTCCACCTCACACCTTGAAGAACTCGATCCCAGGAGTCCAGAACCGGCAGGCCCACCTCAAGAACAGGCCGGAAAACCACCGAACCGGCCACCGGAAGCTCTATACAACTAGCAGCAAATATTCCACCGGTTCACCATCTTCCGGACCTCCAATTTCCACCAAATTATGGTAGCAGGATTCTGGAACCAGAAGAAAAAGTGAGAAAACCGGCCTAAAAGTGCTTGAACCGGCCGACTAAATCTCCTACAGAAAACCGGCAGAAAAGAGAAGAAAAGAAAAGAAAAAGAAAAAAAAAGGGAAAGGAAGCCCAGAAGCCCAAGAAGCAGAAGCCCAAGCCCATGGTAGAGGCCCACTGACGCAGGCCCACTGCCACATCAGCACAGGGACCCACTGCCACATCAGCAGAAGGACCCACTGCCACGTCAGCGTCAGCGCCACGTCATCCTGCCGGTCAACTATTTTCCTGTAACTTTTCCGGCGATTTTTTCCGACCACTTTTTCCGATCAAATTTTCCAGCGACCTATTTCGAGGTATTTTTTACAAAACGTTCTCCTTTTTTTAGAGTTTTTAACTTCAATTTCTCTTCTTTTTCGGGGACTTGCAATCTCCCTTCTTCTACCCCCCTTTCTTCATTATAGGGGAGACCAAATTAAGCCTAACTGTGGGGGTTCGTGCTCACTCCAAGCTTAGAGCTTGTTGAGATCTCCAAACTTAGAGTTTGTAGAGAATTTATGATCGACCACTTACATCATTGTTTCAATCTAATCCAATATCTCTTGGAATCGAATTTCTTGGAAGCGACTACGCTCGGAAATTCCTAATTTCTTGGAAGCGATTACGCTTAGAAATTTCATATGTTTTCGTGGTAGCCTATTTCGCTCCGAAACTAACCCTAATTTCTTATTCTCTTTCAGGATGAGTAATCTGAACAAATTGGACTTTGCTCCATTGGGAACAACTGGCTCTGGATATCACAGGTGGGTTCGTGATATCCGCCAGCATCTCAAGGCTGATGAAATCCTGGATATGATTCTCGAGCCTAGCCAGGACGTGCTAACTGTTGAGCAAGCTCAAGCTTTGGAAGCAAATAGAGCAGCCTTAGAGGCAAATAAGGCGAAAGCCATCATCCTAATGACTCGTCATATGGATGATTCGCTCCAGTACGAGTATATGAACGAAGAAGACCCCAGAAGGCTGTGGGTCTCACTCGAAGAAAGATTTGGCAACGTCCGTGACTCCTTGCTTCCTGACCTAGAAGTGAGATGGCATAGCCTCCGCTTCTGTGATTTCAAGTCAGTTCTTGACTATAACTCGGAAGCACTTCGCATTAAATCCTTAATGGAATTCTGTGGTAAAGAGATCACAGATGCGATGTTGATTGAGAAGACTCTCTCTACCTTCCCTGTCTCTGCATTGATGGTTACTAAGAACTATCAAATCGATGTTAATGCAAGACGGATCACAAGGTTTCATGAGCTCATTGGAACTATGAATGTCGCTGAAAAGCATGACAATATCCTTGTGAAGAACTATAATTCGAGATCCGTGGAAACAGAGCATATTCCGGAATCCAATTATAGTCGCACCTCTAAGAGAGGGCGCCAAGAGCGAAACCCTAATCTTAGGTATACTTCTGGACATTCTGATCCATATAATCGCTCTACTTGGGAAGGTAACCGCCAAAATAGGCGAACACGGAACCGAAGAGGTAAACGTGGAAAGAGAAAGGGAGGCAACGCCTCTGGCCATGTTGGTGGCGCCACCAACACTAAGAGCCATCTAAATGACGCTTTCAAAGTGCCTCAATCAATGGAGTTCGAGCAAAGAGATGTACGTTCTCGATGTGGAGTGTCTGATCATTGGGCATACATTTGTAGAGCTCGTGAAGAACTTGTCACCGCCTACAAAGCATATTGTGAAGCAAGAGAAGCTCACTATGTGGAATAAGAAGATCAAGAAGATGATCTAGAGTGAAGGGTTGAAGACTATAAATCTGGCTGGGATCAATAGATCGCCAATTCTGTTTAAGTCTTTATTTTTCCAAGAGATGTAATAGGCAATTGCAATATACTTTGTAGTAAATGCCAATGGTTTAGTCTTTCTTCAAAGTAGGCACACCCAAAGTAAGTGTGATGTCTAGGAAGGTTCTGAGATTAGTGGTACTTAAGCGAGCCTTGCTCCACCGACATCTCTTTACTCACCTGGTCACATTTACTACCATTGTTTTGCATTAGCTAGCATTTGGATTAGATTCTCCTAATGGTTAAGAGACAATGATGTACTTTGTTGGCTTATGAATAAAATTTCGAGTTCTTTTCATTATGACTCAATTTTGATTCTGAGAATATGACTTTGTGACTACGATGGCCGGGCCATCAGTATTAATTCAAGGACATGGAATAGCCCAAGTTCCACTTGCCAAATGACACCTTGATTACAGCTGTCACAGAAACTCTCTACGCTCTTAGGGCAAATCGTACCCTATGAATAGCCAACGAATTCCATGCGAAAATGCATGTAGAGAACGGAAATGAGTTCCTTTGCAATACATTTAATGATTGCGAACAAAGACGCATCTTAGAGAAGTTTATGTGTCTCTCTAGTGGACTCTATGTCACTATTCGAGCTATTAATCCAATAAAAGTTATGAGAGAAGATCTCTTGGATTTAGACACATATTGGCTTTGTCACGATAAGATAGATCATCCTAGTCATGATATGATGATCCGTCTACCAAAGACTTCACATGGACATCTTTTCTCTCGAGCGAAATGAAGTATGAATCAAAAGTTGATTCCTGGACTAAGTGTGACCGACGCTGCTGCCTAGGGCACTGCCTCCGTCCACCACCAGCCTAGGGCTGGCGCAGTCCCTATCCATGACGCCGTGGATGGCGTCCATCATTGTGATGGCGCCCTAGGTGATGCTGCAATCACCAACTTGCTTCGAATAGCGTTTAAGACGCTCAGGCCCAACCAAAATTCTCATTGGTTGCTTCTAAAGCCTCTCGCTCGTTTTACAAAGCCCGTTCCTTAGGGACATTAGGACTGAGACCGTCCTATGCAAAGGATATGACAATACTCATTATGTTCTTACATAGAATCCATGGGCATTTTGTGGATTGATTCAACCAACTTGCGGACGCTTAAATATTTCATGATGTTGGTTGACACGCAAACACGCCGGTCACGTGTTGTGCCATTGTCCACCTATAAATGCTGCTTATGCTACATTCCTAGCACATATCATATGACAACGGGCTCACTCCCCAGATCATCCTATTCAGTCAATTGGATTTGACTATGCTAGAGAGTTTACATCGAAAGACTTTCGATGGATATTGCAATGGGACTGATGTTGGACATCATATTCCCATGTACACACTCAAATGGTCTCACAGAAACGACTACGATGGTAGTCCGAGCATTGGTAATGTGCACCAATCTTCTTACATCCGCTTGGGGTGATGCAATATAGCATGCAGCTATGCTAATTCGTCTACGACTTACCGCCACTCAATGTACCTCTGCGTTACAGCTAGTGACTGGGTACACGTATTTTGTACTCACGCACATTTGAGTGAGCCATTTATGTGCTCATTGCGTCACCACAGTGCACTATGATAGGTCCTTACAAACGAATGGGCCACTCAGTTGGATTTGAGACTCCAACAATCGTCCGCCACTTAATGCCCTTGCAAGGCGATCTCATTACCGCTAGATTTGGGGGTTGTCACTTTGATGAGACAGTCTTCCTGTCGTTAGGGGGAGATAAGAACACTGATGTTCAGCAGGAACGACAGAAATTGTCGTGGCCTGTCCCCACTATGTCTCATCTCGATCCCTATTAAAGTGACGAGATCACACAAATATGCTGCAAATAAGCCTGCAAGGAAGGACGTCCCTACGAGAGGACGTAGCGCCACCCTACATGGAGGTAGGCATGGCGCCAACGCCAAAGAGAGTGGCACTCTGGCGTTATAGGCCATGGCCCCAGCTATGATGCATGGAAGGCCCATGGGTTCGAATGATACATTGGCACAAACCAATCCTTTGATCATCAAGACTCAAAATCCATCTCATGAGTATCTTCCGGGTTATGGTTATCATTGGGGGAAGCCTCAACGTCAGAACCTTTTCCTGAGAATATAGAGCTCTATGAAACTTACACTAGTGTACATGAGACGTGGGATAGAAACTCCATCATGATTGATGATGTAGTTGCGCATTTTGTTGCGCATGAGTTTCTTGAGTCAAATGATATCGAACCATGCTCCGTTGATGAATGAATGCCAACGTAGAGAAATTTGGCCTAAATGGAAAGATGCGATCCAGGTTAAGATAGATTCTCTAACGATGAGGAAGGTTTTCGAGCTAGAGATGCCAACACCTGCTAACATAAAACCTGTTGACTAATGGGTCTTCGTTAGAAAGCGTAGTGAGAAAAAGATATGGTAATCTCGCCTTATGGCGCAAGGCTTCTCACAAAACGCCCTGAAATCGACTACGACGAGACATATTCTCTCGTAATGGATGTCATTGCACTCCACTACCCTATCAGTTTGGTAGTTTCCAAATAACTGAACATGCAGCTTACAAATGTGGTCACTACGCATCTCTATAGGGATCTAGATACGGAATATACATGAAGGTTCATGGTGAACTTCATTTACCCAAGTCAAATGGCTCTAGACCATGGAGCGCGTTTACAAAGAGGTTGAAACGCTCGCTAAAATGACTACTTGATTGGGAGGGGATATGCCCACGCGTTTCCATAACAAGTTTTGGATTCTATCGTGGTTCATGTTGGACATGATCTTCATTAGAAGCCCTTAAAGAGTTAAGGGAAACCGCTGAACACTTGAAATCCGTAGTTTGAGATGAAGGATTTTGGGAGAACACGATTATGTCTCGGTTTAGAACTTGAGTATCGTGTCAATAGATGCTTAGGCATTTTGACAAGGTCAAGCCTTCAAGCACCCCCATGATCGTCCATAGTCTTGATCCTGAAAAGGATCCTCTTCGTCGAAAGGATGATGACGAAGATGTGCTAGAGGCAGAAGTGCCTTACTTAGTACAATAGGCGCATTATTGTACTTATCCCAATGCACAAGACTAGACATCTCATATGTTGTGAACTTGTTAGCTAGATATAGCTCTGCGCCAACGCGACGCCATTGGATTGGTGTAAAAGATATCTTTCTATATTTGAGATGTATAATTGATATGGGCTTGTTTTATCCCTACAAAGAGATGATGGATTCGGACCCATCACACACTAGGTACGCCGCCAACACTGGCCTGCGTCCACTATCCCCATCCCAAAACGACATGTGTTTTGGAAGGTTTTGCTGATGTTGGGTATCTCTCTGACCCACACAATGGTCATTCCCAATCCGGTCAAGTGTTCACCTTGGGAAAAGACCGTGACATCTTGGAGGTCTACAGAATAGACTCTAATCGCTATATCTTCGAACAATGCAGAGATCATTGCTCTTCATGAAGTGGTTCGTGAATGAATATGGATTGGATTCATAATTACGCATGTTCGAACAATTGTGGTTTGAAGTCTACCACAGATGAGCCTACGAGCATTTAGGATAATGCTGCTTGTTTTGAACAAATGAGGCAAGGCTACATCAAAAGCGATAACACCAAGCATAATCAGCAACAACAGACTCTCCTCGAGATCAAAGTGAACTAGGTTCGATCTGAGGACAGTGAGACAGACTTGTTTACTAAGTCATTGCCCAAATCCACGTTCAAGAAACATGTGGCAAGAATTGACTTGCGGAAATTATCTGAACTCCCATGATCGTAGTCATCAGGGGGAGGCGCAAACATCAGGGGGAGATGTCTACATGTTCACCTCGAATCGCGAAAGGTGTGTTGTGATCTTTTTCCCTTTCAACCGAGGTTATTTTTGTCCCACTGGGTTTTTGTTACTCGGCAAGGTTTTTAACGAGGCAACGAGAGAAGCACCGCGTTTGGACAACACAAGGGGGAGTGTTTAAGGATATCTCTATTTGTGTTTGGCCCAAACTCTAGGTTACTTGACCTAGTGGTAATAAGGTTTAATTAGAAGAATCTAGATATTATCTTTCCTTGTATGATTCTAACTCTATGCATTGTAATCCTCTATATAAAGAGGCCCCTATTATCAATGAGAATATACAGCGATTATCTCTCAATTTCTGATTCCCTAAAACACTCCCTAATTTTTCATCAAATTGATAATTTAACCCCTAACATTGAATAATTTACTAGCATTATTTAAAATATATATATACACACACACTAGTGCAAACCCAACAAAAAGAAAAATGAGGACTGTGCAGAATAGAAGCCCACAAGGCCACAACCATTATCTGGTATTCTGATAGCTCCATGCCTCCATCCATTGTCACAGATGACGTCACCCGCTTAAACACACATCACTTTCATTTTCTTTTCTAGAAGGAAAAAGGGATTAATGTGAACAGCAATTTGATACGATGGTTTAATTTCAAAGATAGGTTTTATGGATCCCACTTCCCAATTAGACAAACATAGTCTCATAAGCATAGGTTGCGTTTGGAGAAGAATTGGAGTAAAATAATTTTAGAGGCTAAGCTCCAGTAAGGCCTTCTAGTGAGAACATTATTCCATTACAAACTTGTCAATTAAAAATTATGTAAAAAGAAATATCTGACAAAAAAATTAATAAGAGGTATATTTTTTAGTTATTTGAGAATAAAGGTAAGCATGAGATTAACTTGATGGAGAACAAGTCCAACAAAACAACACAACAAACTTGTTATTATTCCCATTACAAAGCGGCGCCCTAGGGTTTGCTGAGCATAGAAGAGATCCGACGACTTGTAAGGGGCTCGGTAGTTCTTTGGCTTGCCTACGGCACTTGCGTGCGTCAGTGGTGGTTTGGTGGATCGGGCGAGTCGCGACTCTCGTCAACTTCGATTCGAGGTTGGGCTGTTCATTGCTTTTGTCGGGAAGATCCGGTGATTCCGTTGCCAGATTTTGAAGAACAAAGGCTCGATCTGTGAGGTAGATCGGGTTGCTTGATATCGCTGCGGGAATCGATAGATCCCAAGTCGAAACGGTCGGGAGATCAGCTTTTCGTACTGGCGAGCCGTGGGAGGAGTCGTCGACGTCGGATCTCCAGAGCGGCGGAGATTCTCTTTTCCAACTGGTTCTCAGTGCAGGTTCTGGTTCTTTCTTGGTTCCGGACGGTTGTTGATTGAGAACTGTTGACAGCGTGCAGAGAGGCAATAGGTCTGATTTTGATGCATTGTTGGAACGACTGCCCGCCAGAGCGGTAGTAGACATGCTTGCCGCCGTAGGATATGACGACGATGGAGGCAAATGAGCAACATGAGGCTTCTCTTCTGTTGGCTTGGGTTTGGGCCTGGGTCTCTAAGCATGGGCTCAATCTTAGGGTAATGGGGCAAAGGAGTCTTCCTGCTATGCAAGACTTGATTTGGGCTTAGGCTCGGGTCAAGGCAATCGGGGCCCTAATGTATTAGGGTATTGAGCCTGTGTGAGGTTGGATTAACTTCTGTAAGTCTTCTATGACATTTCTAGTGTCTTGTTTGTACCACAATTGCGTGATTGGCAAGTGGGGACTAGTTGAATGATTTTTTTTTTTATAGGAGGCGAGGTTTTTTCATTCTTGTATAGGCTCACTTAAATGTGAGCGTCCCATATATTTTAATGATATGCTCTAGCTTAGATAGTTTAGTTCGGGATTTTCTTGCCAAGTTTTGCTTATGTAAGTTATGGTAGACTCTAGCCTGTTGACTATTGATCTAATGAATTCAAGTTCTATCTAAAAAAAAAAAGATTAACTTGACAAATAAACTTCAATAAAATATCACTTGTAAATTTGTAATCATTAATAAAGCTTTTGACGTAATCATCTAGACCTAAGACTATTTTCTTTCGTGTCTTGTTGTTTTTAGTTATAAATTATCTGATACTAATTAATCGATCATTCACTCGGCATTGCACCAAACAAAGGGAATTATAACCGGAATTAGTTTGAACTGACCAATTGCCGGTTACAAATGGTAGACGAGAGGGGTAAGTAAACCGTGAAATACGGCAAGGCTGAGAGCAGCGGCAGATATATGTAACATGCAAAGACTACAACTCAACCCAAAAATTCTGATAAAAAATGATTACCTATAGGGATAATATAGTAATAGGGTTCCTTAGAGAAAAAATTATTTAATATACCTGTGAATGCATATGCCATTGGGTCTATGTCTCCTTCTAAGAGCAAATGCACCCCAATGGTCTTGGACGTCCAAGACCAGCCAAAATGGCAAAAAATAAAAAACGCTGCATGCACCCCAAACTTGTTGGACGACCAGAGGCCTTCCCGACCAAGCCCAATGGCAAGTCTTGGACTTTGACTTGGTCGACCAATGTAGACACATGGGCTTCACATGGAAACTGACTTAAGATAATGGCTGTTGATAAATTTTGTCTTGTAGTTAAACATGATGGGAATCATGGGATCATATATATTTTCTCTTGTTCCAACCATTGGATTAAATCTAAAAAAGAAAAGAACCATTTGATTAAATAGTAAACGATTGAGAGGCATTGACCTTGCCTATGTGGGGTGCATGAAAAAATTGGAAGGCAAAGACAATATTAGTGAATAGGGCATAAATGGGAGGCAAAACCTTGCCTTTTGCCTTTGCCTATTGACTCTTTGGGTGCATTTGCTCTAAACTCTTTCTTTCCTCTCGATACCCTTCAATTCCGCCCTCTTTATTCTTTTTCTATTTTCTACCTCAATACCTTAATTTTTAAACAATTCTTCAAATGCTTGTAGCTCAAATATCGAAATGTTTCCATAAAAAAAATTACATATAAATTTAGCCTATCTAATATTTTGATCCTGAATCTCTCCCAGGTTGAAAGAGAGAGTAACTTATCTTCTTTACGAGTTCATTAAAATTTGATTATTAATAATAAGCTAGTAAGTTATACATTTGCAAATGAAGAAATCTTTAGTCCCCCATTAAAGAAAGAAGGAAAGAAAAGAAGACATGAAATCTCGTAAACAAATTTTGAGTGGTCATCAATCATAGCGCGACGTGTCCCCTGGTTTAGAAGCATCCAACAATTTTTTTGCCCAGTCCTTGTCAACTTGGCCCTCAATATAGTCCATTGAAACATTCATTTATTTCATTATTCTACTCCAAATTATTCTACTAATTACTTGATTAGCCACTCAGCCACACAAACTAGCTCCCAGCTGCCACTTTCTCTCATAATTATTGCTAATCTTTTAACTAATCTTAATCCAACAAAGGATAAGGTGGCTAATCACGAGTTTAAAAGAGCAATAATCAAATGGGCTTGATATGGCTCCCTTTTATAGTTTTGTCTCTATCTCTATCTCTATCTCTATTATTATTATCATAAAATAAATGAAGGCGCTCTTTTGGTGTCACAGAGATTCATCAAAATATGAAGTATTTAAAATAATTTTATAATTTTTTTTTAAATTGAGAACTCGAAATAAAATTATCCAAACTTATGAAAAAAAAAAAAAACATCAATATGAAAAAATTGAAGAAGAGCGAGAAACTTCCACTTCCTTCATTTTTTCAATAACAAGACGTACATTACACGGATATCAGACTGGTTATAATAGAAGGACCCCTCCTGCTCCTAAGAAGATGGCCCATATAATTTTTTGAGAAGTTACGATACACACAGATGAATTGAGTGTGAAAACTTATTAATGCAGCTATGTTTTCAGTTTACTCTATACTCTATAATTTCTTTTCGTAATTTGAGCGACGACGTATGTAAGTGTAGTATTATGTGTGAGATTCTTATTTTTATATTTTTTTCCGGATTATTCTGAGTCAAATTCCTTTGTAATAGTACTACAATAGAATGAATAAGGTGTCTTCGCTTCTACTAAAAAAAGTTAATAATTATTTTCTGAAAATTCTGTTTAGAAATCATTTGATCAGTCGCAGATTTCATTTTAGTTACGTGCCTGCCAACTTTGGTCCTACAGTGATTAAATAATGTAGAGTTTGGTGTAAAATGACCTAACCATCAACACATGACACGAATTTCATCCACACGAAATGTTTCCTAAATTTCTAATGGCAACATCTATAGATGAACACTAGGGGCCACATTGAGACAATAATTGACATTGTTTAGGTATGGTAACCTTTTTATTTTTGGGCACGAACAAATCTAGGTGCTTGAGGTTGTAGATGCATAGGCTTCATAATCTGTTCAACAATAATTGATAAGGTTCATGCTGAGCGATAGACGACCTTCGTTGCACTAACTGAATTTTGGGTACGATCAGTGTTTGAACCTAAAATGAGCATTTTGGCCTGACAAGGTGTGTCTTGGAGAAATTGAGCCACTGTCAGTGGCTCAAGCTATATATTGTCGACAATTTCGAAATATATTATTTAGAGGCTAAATAAAGCCTACTTGCAAAATTATGGAAGATTATGCGAGCTGCAAGAAAAGGAAATGATGGAAGCATGGAAATGAAAAGTCAACTTTAGCACATTTTCCTACTTCGGCTAGGAGAAACCGAGCTAAACAAGGGAGGAGGGGCGGCAGACTAACCAAACGAAATCCAAATGAGCTAAAACTTTTCAGATTCATTCTAGACATCCCAAGAATCATTTCTTATGAATAGTGCAAGAGCTAGTTTGGAGTAGAAAACCTTCAAACAATCAGTCCAGTTTTCTGAAAGACAAAATTGGAAAACAGGACCTGCAAGGAGTCCAGCAGCGTTTCCGACCCAACCACATGGAAGTAAGCTCTGAAATTTTACCAGAATGATCTACACTTATGGTGGATCATTTGATATGAAGAAGTCGAAGGCCTATTCTGAATTCTTGGTGTAGATATAATTAAAGGAATAAAGGAGCAGAAAATGACTCAAAACCACTCCAAAACTCATCATTTTCAACTCCATTTAGTGCTCCACTATCTCACTTAGTGCTCTACTATCTCATTTGTTTAAGGCCAACCACTATGGCTTGGTAGCTTATATATAGAGGCTACAACAAGTAACAAGACACACAATTCATCAACAACAATCTCTATGATTATCCAAGCCTTTCCAGAGCAACCCCTCCCCTTCTCTTACCGGTGACCACACTCCAGTCCCAGAATCCTCAGGAACCGACTGTCAGTGCCACCAAATCCTCTATCAATGTGCTTCAGTCCTAGTCTTCTTAGGAGCCGACTATAGTACCGCGACCACAACGGTTACAGAACCAGCCAAGCTAAAGTCACGCTTTAGCAAGTTCTCCTCACTTCCCAGTGATTTTCGCTATGCTCGATCTACGACGTCGAGTATCGATTGTGATTTTGAAGAAGCTCAGCAAAAGTCCTCGCCACGAGGCACAAAGAATCCCACGACGAGGTTGGTGCTCTCCTCGTACACAATCGCTTGAAATAAGTCAGGTCAAGCGATATCCCAGACGACCGCACCCGAACGGTGCTGGCACACCAATGCAAGAAAAGAGACTGTTGACCAGCTCAAGAAAAACTGGAGCCAAACAATCAGGCCATTATCAATAAGCCTCCTAACACTTGCACTAACATAAATGGATTGTTGGATTACATCAAATACACTTTTTAGTTATTAAAAAAAATGTTGAGTATGAATATCAAGAGTTAAAATCATTTTATACGTGTTGGGTCACTTACACCGTCGGTGCAAAGAAGAATTTTCACTCACACATTATAGAGAGAAAGAAAAGTTGATTTCTTTTTAATTATTTATACTAAGTATCAAGCACAACGGTTCAATATAATAAGAATATAGGCGTCACAATAAAGCTCTTTTTTCTTCAGACCATTGTTGCCTTGTTTTCTTTCATCATATTCAGACATATATTTAGAGAATCTAATTTTGTTGCTGGCAAATTAGCTAATTTTGATCTAAAGGATAGAGATGTTGCTATTTGGCATAACTACCTCCCCCTTTTCGTGCCCAAGCATTCCAGTTGAATTAGTTGGGTGGGGGAGTATTGTTTCCCTATTTGTTTGTCATAAAAAAAAAAAGCTTTATTTTTTTTTATAACAGTTGGCAAACTTACATTTGGTCACTTTTTTTAGATAACTAATTCGAATCATATAATCACTAACTGACTTTTAAAAAGAAGGGAATTTTTCCCATCCAAAGTGATCAAATTTGAGAAATGCTGATGTTCACTTTTAACTGACTTGGATAGTTTCTTAAAGATGCAGAGATTTACTTTGATGCTATTGTCTTTTCTTATATTTAATCCTTAATGGTGTAATCCTCAAGGGTGTGATACACTAGTATTAAGAAGTAAATTTTAATTTCACGGTATTAATGAGTAAGGAAATTCTGTCCGGAATATGGGCAAATGAATAAGGAAATAGAAAAAATAATACATTTTAGGGTTATTATCACAAATGGTACCTGAACTATACCTCAATCTTATCGATGGTACCTGAACTTCAATTTTGATCACAATTAGTACCCGAACTTTTCGATTTCATTTTAAATGGTATCTAGAGCCACCTCCGGTCACTATTCCGACTAAAAACGGCATAGGAGGCGATCATAGTGATGATTTTTGATGATTTCGAGGGTTGCGATCATATATAGTGATGATTTTTTAGTAATAGACTTGTCTTGAACTTGTTTTTTTGTTTTTTGTTTTCTTAGATTTGGTTTTTTTTGGCCGGAATAGTGACCGAAGGTGGCCTTAGGTACCATTTAAAATGAAATCGAAAAGTTCAGGTATTGGTTGTGATCAAAATTGAAGTTCAGGTACCATCGATAAAATAGAGGATAAGTTTAGGTATCATTTGTGATAATAACCCTACATTTTAATATATTTGAATTTCTCTTTTCCTCATTTCATGTAAAACTTAATTAATTAATTTCTATCATTTATTGGAATATAACTTTCGAATATTACATTTCGATGAAGCCTGTGATTCAAAAATTGTATTTTCTGTAGAGACTATAAACTTGGTGGGACATATTTCTTTACATATTCAATCGTAAAAGACCATATTAAAGTGTTCACCCATAAAAAAATAAAAAGGCATTTTAGAGGGGAAGGGTTCATCTTCATGTGGTTTTCTTCTTTAATTGTTTTAATGGGTCATTTTCTCCACAATCCTAGAAAGTTGTCACCTTCTAATTGGAGATGTGATAGTATAAACTATAAAATGGGTGATAGGAATGAAAAGGAAGGGGGAAGTGCTCAATCCATTGTTGGGTCTGCATGCGTAGAATTTACTCAGGGCACATCCCATAATTAACTTTCCCTACTTTTTGGGTCAAAAGAGCAAATTTAGGGGTGTGGACACACACAAGTACAATGATTACCAATTTTCGTTGGTGTCAGAAACCAATTACGTAAATATCAGACAGGGGAGATCCCTCCAGCCAATAACATCCGTCCATTACCGAGCCCTTAGATATCCACGTTCGCGAATCCCAAGGTTATTAGGACTACCGCCCTTCCCCAGGTCATGGTGCTCCTCCCGGAGTCAACTTTTTTCTTATTTAAATGTTTGACCGGGACCTAATAACCAAACTGATGTTTGAGGTTGTTGCTAGTTCAAGTTTTGTACCATGCAAACTAACAGTTATAAATTATTATTGTTTGCATTGATGGCTTTGCTTAGTTGCTTTATCTTTAATAAGGCATGCCTTCACCATCACCTTGTTTCATTTCACAAAATTGTATTTCTTTGGAATTTGAAAATGAGCGGTTGATGTCTAGTTAGTTAAATTTGTTAATCGAAGAAACCCTTTTTATTAAAATATAATAGTGACAGAAAAGAAACTCAATTTCAATCTTTTTTTATTAAAAACAATATATATATGAACCGAAAGTAAGATTCAACTATTATCACTTCACTAATAAATAGTTTCAACTCTCACGACTCAAGAGACTTCTTATTTTAGTTCTCATTTTCTCTTGAGATAAGAACCGATACCAATAGCTTTAGTCTAAAGTCAAATATCTTCAAATGATAAAAACTTATATCAGTAGCCTGAGTACAAAGTTATAGTGTCTTCCCACCAAAGGATTGATGCGATAGCATGAACCAAATTTTAGTGTTTACTTTTGAGGCAATGATTGATGCCAGTGGTGGTCAGAACCCTAGAAATTACAATCATCGAAATCGTTTAGGGTGCGATAGAAAAAGACATCACCTAAGTAATTTTAGCTATTATATATTAGATTTGCTATTTTTTAAAGGGAAGACAACAATGTATTAAGAACCAAAGTTACATGACGTTCCACTATTTTTAGGGTGCGATAGAAAAAGATATCACCTAAGTAATTTAAGCTATTAGTAGTTAGTCGTTGGATACGTGGATTGCTGATTGATTAGTGAGATAGTCGGTCAGGTGATTGTGGAGTTGCTGGTGAGGATAGTTAGTCTGTCGGTGAGGTTGTCAGTTAGATGGTTGTGAAGTCGTTGTTGAAGCAGGGTTGTCGTATGGAAGGGATGGTTGTTTATTTTTTATTTTTTTAATCATGTTTTCTAAAACACTTAAAATAATTATCTATTGCTTTACAAAATGAAGAAATAAAAGTATGTGACATTTTTTGTTTTAAAAGTTTATTTTTGAAAACACGTTTCACACTTATTTATATATGTAAAAGATAAAAATTGTTTTGCAAAACGTTATCAAACACATCCTAACAACTTGAGAAGCAATAAAATCAAACACGTACACCCTAAAGATTAAAAGGAATTTCAATGGTAAGAAAGTAAAAACATTAGTACATTAGTATTTAGGGTATAAATTCACCCCGCACTTATCTTGGTGTGTGCTTTATAGTTTCTTTTCTAACATCTAGTAAAGTAATCCCACTAGCTTCCAAATCGCTGCACCTTTCTTTCCAATCTCCAATGACTCACTTCAGTACTCATGAAATGGATGCCTTTTCTTGTTACCATCTAAAAGATGAGAATACCAAAAGGGAAAGCTGAAGGTGGGGGAGAGTACTAGCTAAGTAGCTAGTGTCACATTAGTGGGTTAGGCAAGTTCTATCCGCATATAAAGTCTTTTGTGGGGGGTAAAGGTAAGATAAAAGAAATGATTCATTTTCATTACATAACAACTAAATATACATAGTAAATTTATAAGTCGAAATTAATACTTTTTATTTTTAAAGAAAAAAGAGACTAAATACGATTTGGCTGTAGTTCTAGGATAGAAGTTTTTACTGGATAAAACTATATAAAAAGGGATGGGAAAGTAGGTTATGAGTGTGTGAAGGTAAGAAATTTACCAAGTCCAGTAATGACTAGATTTCTATTCACAAATTTAGAAAAGACAACTAATAAATATTACTTTTTTGTAATGTGAAACCTTCTTATAAGTCATGACTGTTCACCAAGAACATGGTTTATGCAAATTTCATCATAAAAATTCTGGCAATTTTCCCTGATAAGTATATATTTTTGTTTTTCCCTACTAATTGAACAAACACATAAAAAAATAGCCAAAGCAATATGAAAGAGAGAGAGAATTTGGATGATAGAGACAAATGTGCAATATCATTAACAATAGGGGCAACAATTAGAAATACAAAAAGGCAACAGGGACAACTGGTGCAAAAAATAATTAAATATCATATTTAGTTGGCACAAAACGACAATAACAGTGATATGGGCACCTACTGGCTACTGCTAATGGTGCCTACCTCTTACATTTCAAAGAAAAGACTTTATAAATTTATTGTTGAAGACAGAAAACCAAATGCAAAGTTTAGACTAGAAGCTGAGGACAAAAAATATATGATTTAAAAAAATTGGAATATATGCAATTATATGGTGGATATTGCAGCAGCAAAACCAGACCTTCCATGCTGTGTATGGATGAGAGAGACAGCCATAGAGGTTGAAGTTAGATAGAAAGAGAGAGAGAGAGAGAGAGATTGAGAGATTTGGAGGGGGTTTAAGAGAGGGTTTTAGGTCCACCAACTGGTAGTTAGAGATTGAGCTCCTTAACCAAACTCTTGATTCATCATCAATCAAAGTTTAAGTCTTTGAAACAAGGAAGGAGAAGAAGAAACAGAGATATCTGAAACAGAGCAGCAACAAAGCACCATCAACTTGTTTTTTTTTAATTTTTTTATTTTTTATTTTTATCAAAGCAAAACTACCCAGAAAAGCTAAAGAAACCCACCAAAGCCCAAAAATAGAAACCCAATTCTGGAAAAAGCAGAGTCATCATTTTCCTTGAGTGACTGACTGGGTGAAACTCTTCCCATTTTCCCTGTTTTTCTTTCTAGAGAGAGAAAGGGGCTCTGTTCCAGACTCTCTCTCTCTCTTTCTTTGTTTGTGCGTGTGAGTCTCACGTGGGGTTTTGATGCAGTAATGGACGGAGAATATGTATGATTGCAAAGAAGCGAGAGAGAGAGAGAGCAAAAGTGAAAAAACTCCCGAGTCCCTTTTTGAATTATTACTCTTTCACTTGTTTTGTTGGGCAGAAAATACTCTGTTTCTTTGGTTGAATAAAAAGACTTGTTCTTGGGATCGGAAAGTGTTTGGTTCTGAGAGGACTCTGTTTAAGCGATCGGGTGTTGTTCTTTAAGACTGACTTTCCTGTTCCTCCCAAACATCCCACAACTGTTACAGGTTTCCAGGTACCTTTATTTTTTTATTCGACTATTTTTCTTTTCTGACTTTTATCGTCAATGTTTTCTTTTAGCTTCTTTTATGTCTCAAAATTTTTTCTTCTATTTTTTGTTTTAGTTATTTGGTTTGGTTCTGTCTTTCTATTTGTTAATATGATGATCCATTGTTTTTTTTTTTTGCCCTTCAATTTTCTTGTTGAGGCAAAACTTTTTGTTTCTCATTCATTTTTTGTTGTTGTTAATTTTCTTTTGTGTGATCATGGTTTTGTTTTAGACTGGAAATTTCACTGTATTGGGTTGAATTCTGATTTTGTTTGCATGAGATTTCTGGGTTGTTGTTGCTCATATATAGTATATACTTGGAAGATTGTCTACATCCATTCACTTATTGTAGTAAATGAAGAAATTGAGTTTTCTCAACCGTTCTAGTGGTTCGTAGTAATCGTTTAATTATTGGAAACTGAACTCCTCTCTTCTTTTTCATTTTCTTTAATCAAAAAGAGTAATTCATAAACCATGTTTCTCCCTTGGAATCTAAGAAATTCATATAAATTATTAGCTCTTGTTCGCTTTGCTTACAGTTAATTGATTGAATCAAATATAGCTAATCATTTTTTTTTGTTTTGTTCTGTGAGGATGGCTTGGGATCTACGTAGTATATTTTTGATGTTTGAGTAGTTTTTCTTCAAATACTGGTGAAAGTAAATTTATTAGCTTCTCAACTATAGTGTTAAGTACTAATTATGGGAACTTGTGCTCGTCGTCTGTTTTTCAGTTTTTTGGGTTGAGTATGTGATCTGTGTCAATACAACTGGGCGAGAAGATTTCAAAGTTGAGACAAATATGGCAACTTATTATACTAATTCAAATAATCAAAAGGACGGTACGCCAATGCTCTATTCAAGGGAACCTTTAACTAGTTCATATCCAGAAACACCTGTTCTTCCTGGTAACATGATGATGTATATGAACTCGGGGTCATACTCGGATGCATTAGCTGGGAGTTCTCAGCAGCAAAACAACTGCATTGAAGTCGTTTCCTCAGTGGGGGCTTCGGATTCCAATACACAACAGCAGGATGTCTTATCACATCTTGGTGGCTCACGTATTGGAGAGCAAGGATTCAATGCATGGAGAGATAGTAGAAATGAGATGCTAGTTACGAATCCGATGGATGGTTCTGCAGCTATTCTTCATGGTGGACAGAACTTGCAAGGCCAGGGATTGTCCCTCAGCCTCTCATCAGGAATGCAAGTGCCTTCTATGTCATACCGGAATCCCAATATGGGTTTTGCTTCATTCTTAAGTCCTAATCCATCACTGTCAAGTGAGGGCAGGAATGGCACTTTCAGAGATGACCAGCCAAGAAATGTCGAATATTTGCAACCTAGTTTTCTTGGAGGCAATGCGGATTCAAGTAAAGGGGATTTGTCTCCATATGGGATGTCGAGTATTGCAAGGAACGTTCCCAATTCCAAGTATCTGAAAGCAGCACAACAACTGCTCGATGAAGTTGTCAACGTCCAGAAAGCACTGAAGCAGCATGACAGGGAGAAGAACGAAAGCACAAATGAGCATATGATGAAGAGTTTCAAGGAGGGTGATGATGGTTCAAAGAATGAGCTTGAAAGTGGAGAATCTTCAAACCCCCAAGAGTCCGCCAGTAATTCATCGTGTGAGCTTTCACATGCTGAGAAACAAGAGTTGCAAAACAAGCTGACTAAGCTTCTGTCTATGTTAGATGAGGTATGAGCACTGCATTATAGTTTTATATCTCTTCTTGGGTTAGTTATTTGTTCAACTTGCTCATTTGATCACAATGTTCAACACCATAAAAGTAATCTTTATATTTAGCATGCAGTTATGGTTGCTTTTTTTGCACAGTTTTCTTCACTAGATTCCTACATCACCTGCCTTGATCACTGCTGATGTTTTTGTGTGATTAAGCAGGATTGTACACTTATCGTTAGTTTGGCAGGAATTGTAATGCTTCCAGTATAACATTTTAACTGAGGGTTAGTGTTAGAAAACAACAGAAGAAGGGTATACAAGCGATGGTTGGTTTATCAGGTGGCACTGGTTTTAGGTTTTCTCACCACCTTTCCCTGTGTCAAATAGATTCTGGAAAGATGATTAGCTTAAAAATATTTGGTGTCTGTATCTGTTTAACAGTTGTTGTCAAAAGAAACTTATTCAGTCCAAATGAAGATGCCAAGATGGTTGAATATCTGGTGCGACTGTGTTTCTCTTTTGTGGATATTTCTTTTTTCCTCTTTGCTATTGGAGATGAACAATTCACTAAGAAAACCAACAATCCCCGCCAAAAAAAAAGAAAAGATTCTGATGGACATTCAAGGTGCCTTGTATGCTGATGTACTTGTCCACAGTTATCATAGTCGATTGTTGATGTGGGATGGTGGAATAAAATACATTGATTAGATTTCTTGGACAAGTTCCTACATTGACAATCGTTTGATGTGATAGGACATTATCAAGTTCCTTGATCAGTTCTCCTCATATAAGATTTCTGATGGTCTGGTCTCTTAGTTTAGCGGATTTTGAGAAGCAGCTTTTGTTACCTTAAAAAATTAACACAACCACATTTTTTCAAGGATTTTGTTGTGTATGCTTTGATCGCTGTGGACCTTTCTCATATTGGTACAGGAAATTCTCAAGTTGGGTATGGAATTCTAGTGGGAAGTTGTGGTCTTTTGGATTATTCTGAACATAATGGCTGAATCTATCCATTCTGGAAGTCTGGTATTCAAATATTTCACATGCGATAATTGTAATTGCTTTGTGCTTAAACCTTTCAAAGACTTTGAGAAGGAAGAGCTTGTTTCTTTGTTGTCACTAGTGACCACCCTTATCGAGTATTATAACTACTATGTTCTGCTGTTTCTTGTCAATGATCTTTCATTCTTCCTTTATTAAATCTTTTTTTCCATAAACTACTTGACAAAGGTGGTACTAAAAAGATTTCACTAAATGCATGATATATGCAGCATTAGTACCTTTTTGAAGTGTAGATATGTATGGAACTTGGCCATTTTTGAACGCTCTGCTCCTATATTAGTTATGTGATGGATTTGATTAACCCTTTTTAATTACGTTTATATCTTTACTATTTTATTTATTATTTCTTCCATTCCTTATTATGCTGTGAATTCATTCTAGAAAATTATTTTCATTCCATGTCACTCTTATCCATATGCCTACATAATATAAGGTTCTTATGAAAATTATTTGTATTTTTGATGACTCATATACATGAGTTGTTGGATTACATCACTATATTGGAGCTCCTCTATTTTCCATGATGTGTAATTATGTTCACATTTCCATCATCACAGGTTGATAGAAGGTACAAACACTATTATCAGCAGATGCAGATTGTGGTATCATCATTTGATGCGATAGCAGGAAGTGGGGCAGCTAAACCATACACAGCAGTTGCTCTTCAAACTATTTCTCGCCACTTTCGATGTTTACGTGATGCAATCACAGGCCAGATACGAGCAACCCAAAAAAGCCTTGGGGAGCAAGGTACTTCAGGAAGCATTAAAGGGGTTGGAATTACTCGCCTCCGTTACGTGGATCAGCAGCTCAGGCAGCAGAGAGCCCTTCAGCAGCTTGGTATGATGCAACAACATGCATGGAGGCCACAAAGAGGTCTGCCAGAAAGTTCTGTTTCGATTCTGCGAGCATGGCTGTTTGAGCATTTCCTTCATCCGTTTGTCCTCTTGACTTATACCTTTTTTCTCAATCTTTTTCTTAATAATTTAATTATTTGAATATACTGGATTTCTTCACTTCAAAATCTAATATCTAATGTTGATATTTGCCAGCTATCCCAAGGATTCTGATAAGATCATGCTAGCAAGGCAGACTGGCTTGACCAGAAGTCAGGTAATGATGAAGTATTCGTACTATATGTAGCATTTTGCTTGCTAGACTAAGAGTTATGACTCACATACGTGACAGACTGACAGGGACTAGGATCATTTGTTTTTATCCACTTTGATCCTTGCTAACTTGCTAAATCAGGAGAGGAAAATGTATAGTTTCAAGAGATACAAAGTGGAGTTTAGTTTGAAAAAAGAAAAAAGAAAAGGAGAGACATAGTTAGTTGGTAGAGAGTTTGCTGAAATTTATAGTCGATGGAGGAAAATGATAATTTAAAGAAATAACGGCACAGCAATAGAGGGAGAAGAATAGTGTTCTTTCGTTCTGGAGGTTCTTGCAGCACAGGCTGTAGACCATGGAAAATCAGTTAAATGAGCGGAGGGAAATTTGAATATCAAACCTTTCCTTGCAATGTCTGAAGGATGTGCGTGTTGCCGTTCTCAGGGGTTTTTGGTTATTCCCATTTTTTTTTTTTTTTGCCAAAAAGAGAGAACAAAAATGTTGCCTATATTAAGGGTTAACGAAATAGCCAGGTCCTTTCTACAAATGTGACCCTAATTAAGTCATTACTTTCTTGTTACTTTCAGTGTCGATGGATATGGTATTACCATATCAAGTTATTCAAAGAAGTTAGTTTTCACTGTTTATATTTCAATAAACATATAGCATCATAACATGTCAGTTTTTGAGTAAAAATGTTTTCATTATTGATGTAACTTGAGAACAAGAAGTTTATATATGTACTTTTCTATTTCTGCACAGGTCTCAAACTGGTTTATAAATGCACGGGTGCGTCTCTGGAAACCCATGGTTGAGGAGATGTACAAAGAAGAGGCTGGTGATGCTGAAATGGACTCTAATTCTTCATCTGAAAATGCACCCCAAACCAAAAAAGGTGAGAAGAGGACCTTGGAAGACGGAGGGGAAGATATGCAGCCTAGTGCAAGTTCCACAGGCACTGATAGATGCAGCACGGGACAATTTATGGACTCCAAACCTGATCATTATGATGTGGAAATGGCTGGATCCACTGGGTCTGCCAGCTTCCAAAATGGGACTCGTCGTGAAGCTGAAGCTGAATTTGGGCTAGTGAAGCTTAGGCAAGGAGAAAGGCCTGGCATGGATGAAAGTAGTTTCTTTACTGATGGAATGGTTCAGTCTGATAGGAGCAGCGAAAGGTTTATGGCTGCATACCACATGCGGGAGTTGGGGAGGTTTGGAAGTGGAAGCGGCGTGTCTCTAACATTGGGGTTGCAGCATTGTGATGGTGGTAACATTCCTATCTCTAGTGGGACTCCTCACAGTTTTGTTGCCATGAGAGATGATGATTTGTACAATGCAGCAGCGTCTTCCGTTGGGTCAGAGACCGCAGATTTCGACCAGCAGCACAGATTTGGTTCCTCCCATCTATTACGCGATTTCGTAGTGTGAAAGATGCATCATTGCATATCCACATTGGTTCTGTTGATTCTTAGGGGGTGAAGACAAAAGATAGTGTTAGGGTTTTGACTTGCTTGCAAGTTTTGAAAGGAAAGACTGTTCTCCTCGAAACATAAAAGATACAGTTGTAATATATGAAGAACTTGATGAAGCTCAGCATATTTGTAAAGATAAGATGCATATTATTTGTTTAATATGTGCAAGGGAAAATGTACAACCAATGCCGGCCAACTGTTGGTGATGGTATTGAAGAGAAAAAGAAAACAAGAAATTATATATAGTTTGTAATAATAAAGCTTCCTTGGAATTGTCTGACTGTTATTACAATATTGCCAAGTCTTTCAGTCCTATTATTCTCGTTCTGTTTTCCAACTTGACCATGCAGTAAAACCAAACCAGCAGGACACATTACTCGATAAGCCCTTATTAACTGCTTATTCTTCCCTCTAAAAAAAAAAAAAACGCTTATTTTTCAAAAACATTTACAATCCAATCATCAAGAAAAGTAATTGATGCATGATCGAATTTTGTACCCCAGAGGAATAGAGAACCAAACACCTCTAGTCCAAGGACATAAGAACAAAGCATGCTCGATAAACTCGGAAAATATCGTACAAATTGGACAAAGAGGAGAACGAGCAACCTTTCTTTTGAATAAATTTGCCATAACCAGCAACTACATCAACACAAGCTTTCCGCAAAAAATGCTTTATCATTGCTCTACCTCAAAAGACCAATTACCTTCCAAACCTTATTGGGGATGATACTTGACAGCAGAGAGGTTGTTTTATGTCAATATGAAATTTAAGGTAATCAGACTCTACAGTATACACACCATTCTTATAAGCGCTTCCTCTCCTGGCCACCAAGAATAGATTGGGATTTAACTCCAATAAGCATCAGTAGGATTCGAATCCAAGTGTTAGGTTACCACACCGGCCGGCACACTCTTACCAACTCGACCACATGTGATGGTTATATGCGCACCATTCTTCTCACAGGGCCAGATTAGTCTATATATCTTGCTCCCAAACTCTTGAAATTGGGATAGATTCAATTGGGATATATCTTTCTAAAATGTAAACACTTGAAACCTTTACTGATGTTAATTAGCAGATTAAAGCTTCTAAATTCCCCATGTTTTCGAAAGCTTTGAGAAATGAAGCCACAGTTGACGTTGTTGGTGCTCGATGAGAGAAGCACTAGCCTAGCTTTGCAAACATGTTAACATTCACAATGCCATTCAATCAAGTCAGAATTTAATTATTCTTCATAAAAATCGCACAAAACAAAGACTAATTAATCATCACTCATCAGAGTAAATTCCAAGTTTTATTATATGAGGACGGAGGACCAGAAAAGCACGTTGCCAAGATAGTATAATATCGAAAAGATACAAATTCTGAAATCATGCCTCCCATATTAATTTTTTTCATATAGAGTAAAGTAGTCCAACTTCATATGCTTTGTGGATGTATTTTCTGTCACGGAGGTGTTAAATTTAAGAAAATCAAGGAGTATATCCGAGCCAGCGATGATGAGTCGAAAAGTAACGACCCCTGGTTGCGGCTCCCGGTAGTCGGCCCCTAACACCGTCCGGAAGTGATACGGTTTGTGAGTCTCCTTGCGGTTCTGGGCAACCGCAAACTTTCCGACCTCAATCACATGAGGGTCACTAAGGTTCGTTATGGGCTTCCAAGCAAGGTGGCTGCCGCCAACATCCGCGATGGCGAGTAGAGGAAAGAGAAGAGCAACGATTGGCAAGGGGTAGTAAGCGCCCATCATATATGGATGATGAGATAATTGTACTATATGCATGGTTTATATAGGGGTGGAAGTTAACCGAAAAAGAGAGTATTAATTATTGAATCCACGCAATTCAAGAAAGATTAGAGGTAATTAGGAAGAAAGACTTCTCAGGAAAAAAAAAACTAGGAAACATATATGTTTTTATATTGTATATGGACGGATCCTAAGGGCATCTCCAATAATGGAGTCAAAAGCCAAAATGACTAATGAGTTTTTTTTTCACCATCTCCAACTCAAATCAAAAGGGTGTCAAAATGACTTTTGAGCCATATCTTGAGTCAAAATGACTAAGGAATGAAGGTAGAAAGCCAAAATGGCTTAGAGGAAGAAAGCTGGGCCCCACCTTCTACTATTCAAAATGAGTGACTCTGATTCACTCCTCATGAATTCAATTCAAAATGGAAGGGCAAGATTAATTGATACAAAAAATTAGAAAATAAATATATAATTACTTCATTTCTAATATGATAGTTAGAAAAATGCGATGAATTAAATTCAACAGCTAATACTAGAGTAATGTAGTTTTAAACGAGAAAAACTTGAAAAAATAAAATAAAATTTTCTAAAAAAAATTTAAACGACGATATATTATATAAAATTATTATGTATGATATATAAATTCATATTATAGTTAAATAATTATCTAAAATAATTAAAATTATGAAATGGCTATGACTTTTGACTAAAGGGGGTTGGAAATGTAAAATATGAATGAATAGTAATGACACTAGGGTATCAGATTTTTCAAATGACTTTAGCTTTTGACTAAAGGGTTGCAGATGCCCTAACTTTCTTACCTTATATATATATATATATATATATATATATATATATATATATGAGAATTAGTCTACATTCAAATATTAACAACACAATTATGTATATGAATCTCTCTATTTTAAAAATCATGGATTTATTGTTACTCTCATATTTACTCTATCAAATAAAATGGTAACCTTTTTTCTTTTTTTTTTGAAGAGGGAAGTTATATTCATACCTCCTAAAATGATATTTAGACCCCTCCAATAATTTTTAGAAGTTTTTAAATCCTACTTTGCTCTTCTAAAAAATGAACAAAATGAAAGATAATAAATAAATAAATAAATAAAATCTACACCTTCTCTTCCCCCCTCCTCCTCTCTTACAGCCATACATGAGGACTATTAACCACCACAGGTGGTCGAGTTGGTAAGAGCCTCCAGGTGTGGAACCCCCACACCCGGGTTCGAATCTTGCCGACGCTTATTGGAGTTAAATCCCAATATATTCTTGGTGGCCAGGGGGGAGGAAGCGTTCTGATAAGATCCCCGAGCATGGATTAGTTTCTGGGCCTAGGAAGCCTTTGAGGACACCGTGTTATTAACAAATCAAAAAAAAAAAAAAACATGAGGATTATTAGGAAACTTTAATTAAGGTAGAATGTTTAAGATTGCAAAATGGAATAAAGGACAAAAAAAATAGAGAAGAAGAATCGAGAAAATAATGATCGAAAAGCAATATCTATTTCCTATTCTTTTTGTTTCTTTCCAGTTTGGCTTAATTGCTTCACTTCATGGAGTTGACGTTGATTGTTATCTTGGTCTCTTTTTATGTTTTTTTTTTGGCTAGGGTAGACTATGTTGATAGCCTGATTTGGGTTTAGAGAAATTGATTTTGATAATAGTCCTCATGTGGTATTATAAATTGCACGATTTATTAAGATATAGAAGTAGGTTCATAAGAGCATCCAAGCTTACAAGGTGAATGGTGTTAAGTCATGGCTATGAACTGAGTTTTAAGTGATGAAAAAAAAGATATTACTAGTAGATTTGTATTGGAAAAATTATCTATATACAAAAAAAGGGCAAGATTGGAAGTTTTGTGCAAATTTTAGAAGGGGGGTCTAAATACTAATTTAGGAGGTATAAATAGAAGCTCCCTTTGAAGAAGGGGTTGTCAATCCATTAATATACCAAAAATGTAGGTAACAACATAAATTTGACCCACCCTCACGGGCTATGTCAAAAATGGTAACTATTTAGTAATTAGAATAAGGGAAAAAGATATAAACAGTACCTGAGGTAAGAACTATTCTAAATTTTTGTACCCAACTTTTGGAAACTATCATTTTAGTACCTGGAGTACCCAATCCAACCCAATTTTCGTACACGCCGTCCATGACGACGTTAACTCTTCTGACAGCTGGCATGATTTAAAGAGGCCACGAGAGGAGCAAGTTAACGCCGTTATGGACGGCGGGTACGTATATTGGGTCGGACTGGCTATTTGGGGTACCAATGTGATAGTTTCGGAAAGTTGGGTATGAAAATTTAGAATAAACCATAGTTGGAGTACTGTTTGTATTTTTTTCCCTTAGAATAATACGTGCTATAGATCTCATTTACTAAATATGAGTTTCAAAGATGTGACATATGTCACATCAACACTTTTTTTTTCATTCCTACTTACAAAGAAAGACGGGGAGGGGGCCAATTCACTAAATTAGAATCTGGGCAGAGAGTCGGATACGTGCTATCAATTTAATGTAGACTGAAAAGCTCAACACGCCTGAACATAGAAATAGAGTTAATAATCTCGAGTTGAGAGAGTTTTTTGTTTTTTTATTTTTTAAATAAAAGATTAGGTGATATTAGTTCCTCGGAGATGACTACTACACCCGAAAACTCAAAACCTATCCATCCGCTCTCTTCTTTTATTTATTTTTTATTTGGATTAAATTCAGTTTACCCCCTTGAGGTTTGGGGGTAACTTCATGCACTACTAGAATTTTCCTCATATACATCGGCCAGAAACCGATGTAAAAAAAAATTTGTACACATGTGTTAGTGGGTGATGTAAAAGATCGGAAAAAAATAGACATCGGTTTTTAACCGATGTCCCATATAATAATAAACATCGGATTATGTTCCAGAATCGATGTTAAACTGCTATTATGATCACAAATTGGTGTTTTTAGATATTGTTAAACCTTCATATTTATGCATTTAATGCTTAACAAAATATAGGTCCAACAGCACTAGTATTCATTCTAACATCGTTACTCATTCTAGAAACGATGTGTTATATTCTCTTACACATCGGTATTTTTAAAGTTTGCTTGCTGTTTATAAGCTCTACGGGTACTTGTCATATATCACACTATTTAAGATTGAATCTACATTCTTTTGTATTACGCGACTGATGTTCATTATTCTATTAAACATCGTTTCCTTTTATGAAGTGATGTCCATTTTTCTATTAAACATCAGTTTTTGAGATTGGCACCGATGTTCATACTTATACTAAACATCGTTTTTCATTTAATAAATCGATGTCCATTGATTTGTTTTACATCGTTTCTTACACAATGTCGATGTCCATTGCGTTGTTTTACATCGTTTCTTACTTAATAACTCGGTGTCCATTGGGTTGTTTTACATCATTTCTTACTTAATAAGTCGATGTTCATTGAGTTGTGTTACATCGTTTCTTACTTAATATTTTGTTATCCACTGGCTTATGGGACATCAATTTTTTCTTTTAGAACTGATGTATTACTTCTTATATGACTTCATTTTTATAGTATAAACTGACTTGTAATTATTGCTAGGAAATCTAATGAGAATACATATCGTAAGTAAATAAATTTTGATTAATATTGATGCCCAAAGTACATAACAACATCCCAAGTATTTCTATGCATAACATGTCAAAATAAAACAAAAATTTAGGTGTAAATGGTACATAAACGAAAGCAAGCCTCGCCATACTTATATCCCATTTATTCTTCTGTTTTCACCTGCAAATAAAATGAAATGAACAATTAGCTATAACAAGAAAAACAGAAGGAAAGAAAAGAAAGGAAAAGGGAAGGACAAAAAGACATTGAGCTTACAAGACATTCCTATCCTAGCATCCATAACACAATCTGTTGGTTAGCTTAACTATAAATTTCTGGGATATTTAAGTCCTTAATTATGATTAATCGAGTCAAAGGTCAACAATGCTGAGAAGTTATTATAAAAAAACTAGGCACAGACAGATTGCATGAATATATTTGTTGTAATAATGTGACCAAACTAGAAAAAATATATAAATAGATAAAAGTATGATAAAGCCTTAAGCTAAAACAGACCTACCAATTGGAATCTGTCAAAACATAAAGCATGAAAAGTTCTGTTCGAGCATAGTCATTGCAACATATAATAGGCGTCTTTCCTCCTACCATTTAAATGAGACAGATTACTTGAGGAAAGCGCTATAAAATCATATATATATATATATATATATATATATATATATAAGAAATGTTGAGCTTACTACATACCTCAATGGACATCCATCCCACTCTCTTTTGCACTACCATTGAATTCATGCAACAAGGGTATCTCACATTTAGGCAAACTTTTGTTTACTTGCTATTTTGTTAATGACTTGGTTTTTCAAATTGATTATTATTTCATCCAATTGAAGTGGAGCGCAGAAAAAAAATTGAGTAATAGGAAAAACACCTATATCTTATATTCTTATATGTTAAGCCAACAAGGCTTATTATGGTTAAGCTTCTGAAGGCCC